>NW_025999836.1:0-643084 GCF_019419815.1 Pyrus x bretschneideri | reverse complement strand
TTCATGTCTTGATTTGCTGGTGTTGGAACTATGTTCTTGCAGGTCACCGGGTAGTGGATATAGTTGTGAAGTTTTGATGCGCCAATCAGTTTGTAGGTTGATTGGTGTTAATTTTAAGCTTTGGTGTTGATGTAATGTTATGTGTTTGTGGTATATGCATATTAGTTAGGGTTTGTTTTGTCAACTGACCATCTTGAATCTTGATGCATATTAAGAGTCTTGTACGTATTTAGTAGAGGGTAACGTTATTGACGAGACGAGTCTCCATTGTCGAAGCTTACAACTCATAGCTCTTGTTAATGACAATGGTAAAACTTAACGAAATCGAAGCCACCCAAAAAAAAAAAAATTTACACATAAAAATTATTAAATCAAAATGCCATATAATAATATACTTATTTTATTTAAGTCGTTCTCCATAAAAATCATAAAAAATAATAAATAAAAAAATGCTTGCTTACTAAAATGATGGATCAAAAGGTGGTGAAGGGCCCAAAGGATTCATCATTTTTATTTTTGAATGTTTAAACATATTTTTCTGCAAAAATATAATTAAATTATCTAATATAATGTGGACCACTTTTATAAGTAGAAGAAATTTTTTAGTGTGACCGAAATATAAGGTGGTACGTCATATTTTATTATACAATTTGAGGGATACCTAAAAAAAAAAAAAAAAACTTTCCTCCAATTGTATAATGACATGTCCGGTCACACTAAAAAATCTCTCCATAAGTAGATAGTTTAAGGAAAGAGTAATGCTAGTAGACCAATTTTTTAAACTAAATTTACAAATCATGTGATATGTCACCAATTAAAAATAAGCACGTTAATTAAAACTTAAATAATAGTTCAATTATCAACAACCACATCATATGATTTAAATAAAGGATAATGTTAGAGAAACTAATTATTTGACCAATTTTGTAAACCATATGATGTGGTTGTTGATGATTGGATTTTACTTAAAGTGTTGTTTAACATACTTATTTCTTATTAACAACAAATCACCTAATTTACAAATTTGATCTAAAAATTTAATCTACTAGCATTATCCTGAAAATTGAGAAGCATTAAATTTAGAGGAAGTACCTGTAAGTGTGTGGTTCCCCAAGCGGCATACAACTCGTCCATCATAGTAATTATGCGTTACTATCATGCAGAAACAATGCCAAGTCACTCTGCCACATTACATGTGTCTCACCACATGCATGATGCATCTATTGCACTAGCTACTACAATATGCACCAAACCAGTACGCAAATTAATGTTCATCCAGCGCTGGAAATGATAAGAAAATCTGATATATCCATCCCACTTGCGTTCTCAAGCCATAACCCTAAACTCTCGTACCGCCACGTAGTGTTAGCAAGGTTAACGAAATATAAACTAAGTCACGCTAGCCCCAAGATCGAGTTATGCCTTCTTGAATTCATGATCTCCAATGACATGTGTTGCCTAATTCAACTATCGTAAGATTGTGATACTAAGCAGCGAAGATTGCTTCAGAAATTAGTAATATCTCATCAATTTCATCTTTAAACTATAGGTGACGGTGTAACGGTCTCAATGAAAAGTTCATCGGAACCATCTGCTAAATTTGTGAAGTAATTCTATTCCATTGCATGTTACTGATAAACTACATGGATTGAATTGTTTATTTCTTAGGCCTAAGTAAATATAAAATTAATGACAGTTACAACGATAATTATATTCATTGTTCGGGCATATATAAGATCTTGGAGTCCTTCATTTACACAAAGGCGATAAATTAAAATTTGTAACGAATTAAAGATTGCTATATATTCATCGCCTATATTAATACATGTTCATATTGAAATCTAAAATACTAAAAGGGACCAATTTGCGAACCAAAATTAACACTCTCACTGTCCAGATGAATTTCTTCATTCATGCACTTTCTTCACCTGCAAAGCAAATTACAACATAAGAGTACAGAACAAATATATATACATATATACATATTATATATAATACATATAATTAGAAACATAAAATACCAGGCGAATTAAGTTAACAAAAGCTTTAAAAGTTTCTAAAGAGCTTGTGAAATCAGAGTGACCAAATATTAATGTTGGCCTAAATCCAAATTAAAAGGAGTTGCAAAATTGAGTTTAGTCGCTAGAACAAAGTGCTATCTATGTACTCAAATTCGAATTCACTCTCTTCATAATTTAAATTAAATTAAATATCGCTCGAATAATTTGAAAAGAAAAAAGAAAAAAAAGAAAGAAAGAGCTGAACCCCAATAAGAACTTAAAATAAATTAATAAAAAAAGAGCTAATCCATGTAAGTGCATGAGCTCTTACCTTTCTTCCCATCTTAGCACCTTTAATGCTCTCAGGTTTTGGGGTTGCCATGGCGTTTTCTTTGTGAATCAAAGGCTTAGGGTTCTTCCCATGATAATGATGAGGCGGTGGAACTGATGAGTGTGTTTCCGGACCTCTATAATCAATCTCATAAACCTCAGCATCCATCAAATCCGATCCACCTACTAAAACACACCACCAAAAAAATTAGCAAACTAATAAACTTAATTTATATGAGCATACCACATAATTCAAATTATTCCAGGAGAGTGATTCCCAATACAATTTTCTCCATTAAAACTGATAGATTTCTGGTAGATTGAACAAATCAAACGAAAGAAACAAACAGGAATGCACGGAGAGAAAAGGCGTGCGGAAACCATTTTGTTTGAATCAAACCTTTAGAAAAGCAAGGTTTGGCAAGGAGGAAGAGAAAAAGGCAGGTGGTGAAGATTGTAGAGTTCTTGAGCTTCTCCATTTTTCATGCCAATGACTGTCAGAACATAAAATGAGCAGTACTTATATAAAGGGAAGAATCAGCTCACGAAAGAAGCAAGGCATGGGAGATGATTTAGGTTTTTTATATTATTTATTTTTAATTTATTTATGAGCTTTTCACAATCGAAACCGTCACCATCCCATACAGCAATAAGTTGCGACGTACCGATATTGATCTGTTGGGTTGGAACATTAATGTTAGTGTGAGTCGAGTACTACCACATAGGCTTTACTTTTTATGAAATAAAACGGTAGCGGTTTTATTAGAACATTAGAAAAAAATACAAATTTAAAAAAAAAAAAAGGTAACTTGAATTGAATTGGAAGGGTCATCAGAATAATTTAATTTTTTTTTATTTAAAAAAAAAGGATAGATTGATGTTTTTTGGATCATTCAAAAAATAATACAAAGGTGTCAATTGGGTACATTGCTCTAGTGACCAAGAAAATGATTTGAAATGAATTTGCTCAAATAGACAACCATTGTAAACCTCTAATACCGCATGTACGAAAACTACAAACGTCGCCCATACTAATATGTTACAAAATGATAGACGCAAGAAATGTGTATCGACAACTACAACATGTCATCACCAAAAGTCGAGGACATAACATTATCGAGGAGGAGCGAAGCAAGACCACATAAATCCTCATTAGTAGAGGAAACCAAATAACTCATTGCTCAAGGCGAAAGCCATACCAGTCATTGTTGTAGCGTGACCACAAGACAATGAAACTAGGGACCCACCAATCAGTACATCAAGCCACAACTACATGCAACCTCATTGCCCAGCCAAATCTAAAGCTCAACACGACGAAAATGCCATATCAAGTTAGAGCGGTTGCATAAAAGAGAATGTCATTCCGTCGTGATCGGAGTGCAGTGATTCCTCTTTTATTTCTCTAAGCTCAAACTTTCCTTTTCCTTCAGTACAATGCCAAAATAACAACAACAACAACAATAATAATAATACTTTTATTAAAACATAGGGTCAAAAATAGACGTATAAAAACATAACGTCAAAATACGTATATAGTGAAGTAAAGTTAGAATAGTTGTTCAAAAATCGAAACTGAACATAAAAAGATTTCTCCTACGCTCTTGCATTGTAACGTACTCCGAAAATAAGCATGTATTATCTTTGGATTGAACCCAAACAATAAATAACTAATTAAATAAGTAAATACAAATGCTAGCGTAGAATGACCTACTTGTTTACTTGCTTAACGAACCAAACAAATAAGTTATGGATATTATGATCTACAGCCCGCAATACCGACAACTCGCTGTTGTCTCGAAAAGCAAGTAAAAATTCCCGAGGATACATT
Source organism: Pyrus x bretschneideri (assembly GCF_019419815.1). Classification (NCBI taxonomy): domain Eukaryota; kingdom Viridiplantae; phylum Streptophyta; class Magnoliopsida; order Rosales; family Rosaceae; genus Pyrus; species Pyrus x bretschneideri. Next base: position 638,926 of record NW_025999836.1, on the reverse strand, counting down.
ATTACCATCATGCCCCCCAATTGGGAAATACGCACACATTGTCTGAACAAAGCCTCGATCGTGCTCACGCACTACCTCCTCAAGCAACATCGTCAATATCATAAAATTTTCTATATCATAATCTTGACCATTCAAATACCTATTCGCAATACTCTTCAGTAAATCATATACTGCGCATAAAATATTTATACCATACCTCAAATGATGCCATGCTCATAACTAGGAATGTAACCGCAGTTACATATAACTCCAACAAAGGTAAGTGTCTATCAATCGTGTACTGTGCATAAATCTCTATACGTCTGCTCCAATAGTACCATAGCTAAACCAAAATTGTAAACATAGTTACAAGAAACTAAAATAAAGATAATGGTATGTTGCAACCATACTACTTGTGGAATGAACAAAATGCAATACATCCACTAAGATTTGAGTAGCTCGTTCCAACTAATCGTTAATCTAAGGGTGGAAATGTAATACTGAACAAAATCTAGTACTCATAACCTCCAAAAGGACTTCCAAAGGTTTGGAAGTGAAACGCATAGCACGGTGAAATATAAATACGTCAAGATCATAATTTGGTCGGGTTTCTGTTTGCCTGAACTTGTATAGAAGTCTAGAAGCAGCTTTCTCGTAATGCCAACATCCTCCAAAAGCAAACAGAGAAGAAAATGTGGCTGTCCAGAAAATTGAGACTGTATATCCTCAAATATCCTCTCAACTCTAACCAAAGGCAGGGCGCACCTAGAATGAAGATTCTCTTCAAACACATCAAATGGAGCCTCAGTTTTAATTCCTTTCATATCTCCACATTTAATCAGATATCAGACGAAGGCTTTTAGATCACGGCGTACGGAGAAGTTAACAACAGCCCAATTTTCTATCTTAGTTGACTTCACAAGTGTCTTGTTGTTGAAATTCTAGTGCCCATTTAGACGAAGAAGGGCATCACCATTACCGACTTTAAACCTTGGGGCTGGAAGAACACAACCTTCTATTTGAATAAAGCTACCACCAATTGAAACACCACATGAGCGTAGCATTGGTTCGGCATCATAATTATGAATTTTCATATTCTCTACATGTACAAAAATAGCTCTTGCAAAACTTATAGCAATATTTCCCCATCTCTATTGGATACAAGAAGCAATTATAATCACTCGAACAATTCCCTGATGATTCAAAAATAACATCAAATCGATCCTCGTGATCTCCAACTAAAATAGGATAGGACAAGCTGAAGATATTCAAGGGTAGATATGTCTTTTGCTGCGTTAAACAATAACTATGTTTGTACAACCAAGATGATCCTCGATGGTGCACCCATAAATGTTAATTTAGTATCTTCATTGTCGCTGTAAAAAATTTAGCTCTTTTCAAGAGAAAATGTATTTGAGATGTTCTAAGGTTGATAAAGATTTCGGACACATCTCTCCATAAAGAAGTGTCATATGATTTTCGAATGAGGAGATTAACTGTTGACTTCAGATCATGTATATGATGGTTAATTTCAAATGGTTATAACCGTTAAAGTATATAAACGATACTCTGTCATGCTGCCTCTGCACAATTTAAATATCCAAAGAACACGTCATCATGAATTTCTAAATGATCAATGTTATTGAAGGGTGTAAAGCAAAGGTAAGGTGAGACAACACTTCTGTTGTCGGAAACTTTATTCATAATCAACATCCCAAACCAAACTCATTTTCCTCAATCGACAAGTAAGGAAAGACACTATAGCCGAAAAATTGATAACAATTGGTCAATAAGGTCAACAAGACCAAAGATTGTCTCGAATTTCACAACACCTTGTGAGAATTCCAACTTTCTTCTGCTACAATTGTGAAAAAGGAAAAGAATCTCATCCACTGAGATCACGTCTCCCAAGAAGAGTAACAATTTAATCAAAGTTTATAGTCGAAGAATTTGGTATAAAGCTGACTAACAGTACTTAGATAATTTGGTTTCACTGCTGAAGTAAATGAGAAAGTTCGTCAATAAGACCACTATGAATGCGTCAGGCTATGGAAGAAAACTTGAGTTACAATGGTTGGTCGACTAGACCATTAATTCGAAGTAAAGGATAACAGTTTTTAATCATCATCCGATTAAGTTGCTACAATATAGGTATGATCCTAAGGTTCGAAGTTCCCTAGATAAGGGGCTTGGTTGAATAAATTCCTAATCAGTAAGCTTTAGTAACTAAGTTCTTCCAAACGGTAGGAGTTGCTTGAAAAGACACAAGGAAACTGATGTAGTATGAGAAAATGGATCGATGATATTATCTCAGGTAAGACTTTGGTATATGACGCCTGAATGTATGTTCTTAAAATGTATCATAATACTTCCTTTCACTATGTCACGTGTTAATAGGTCTTCACCGTTTTCTCAATACTTAATTCACTTTAACAGCGAGAAATTAACTCGTACTTCGATTTTTCGGTCTGCCTGTGGAAGTGATTCGAAAGGTGGCTAGTCGAAGAGGTTGTGTTTATCTAGATAGGTGATAGGATAAAAACAACTATGAGCTTACCATCCTAATACAAAGCTTGCTCCTAACTTTTCGAGATTTAGTTTCTTTAGCTCCAACAATCACTGTAAATCAGTCTATTAGTCATGTGCTACTTAACGGATTTATGACATTTTGATATTATTTGTTACCCTAAAACTGTGAACCGACATTCTAATATAAAGGTATTACTCGTAGAAACCAGCACCTGTGTCCGGTATCAGAAATTATACCGTTTGAATACTAGTTGACAGTTCCTGGATATCGGACAATATTGTCAATTAGTAGCACCACCATTGATTACAGACTAGAGCTCGCTCGAGTGGGTGGTTTTTGGACGACTAATAAAGAACTGGTCTTGTAAGGGGGTTCCTTAATTCTAAGGGAAATACTCACTACTTCGAAGATTTTATACTAATCATAGGTATAACAACTCGTATTTCGGGGCCTATACTCATCGAAATGACGAGTACATCACCAAAAGAAATTTGGAAATTAGTATTGGTTAGAATGTCCCAAAGCTGAAAAGAGAATTTACTAATAATCTACTTTAGAACGGCTTAAACGGAAGTTGATCTTTCTCTTGAAGATCTGAAATGATAACTAGTGCGTGTGGAAAAACTAGTACTATCAATGACTGAAAGTGATTGTCCTTTTGATGTTCTTACATCAACTGCTACCCTTTTAGCACCACATTGTCACTAGAGACATTTCTAGAAATTTTTGACAAAAGTACAACTTCGTAGAAATTCCGATAGAAGGTATACTAACTGATACTGCCAAAGGATCAAAACTATTCTTAGCTTCCATTCTCGAAAGGGTTGGTAGAAATAATTAAATGGTAGTGGAATTGGTAGGTAATTCCCACGTCATGCACAACTGTCGACATAGTAGCCCTACTTCAGGGCCATCAACTTATCTCAAACCTACATCTTTCCTTGGCAGGGGAATTCTTCACTTATAATTTAGAGGCGTTCGCCAAAATGATCTTCTAAAAGGTCAAAAAGTCGACTAAGTCACTCAAGACTTAGTAAAAGCTTAGAAAAAGCTAATACATTTTCGTGCTCAACAAGGTGGCAAGATTCGAAAATTAGGCTTAAGAACCTAAAATGCTTACATCACGCGTGTGATGGATACAACACTGCCCAACTTATGCTCTGATACCAAACTGACATACCCCGACCCAGAATGTCCGTTAGGACTTCGAATCGAGCTGTGCTGGCCGACACCTGGAAGGTGATGAAGCCATAAAGTGTAGTGATGTGAAAAATGTGAATAAATTTAAACCTAAAAGTGCCTAAATATAGGAGTGCATTGTGAACGGGAATGAACCCATTTCACATGTGATTACAGAGCATAAGTAAAGTACATTAAGGTAAGATAAGGATTATACCATTATAGGTAGTCACCTATACATGAATATGCCAAGAATCCCCGTCGATACTGAAGCTCAACTACTGAAACCTGGAGGGGCGAAAAACAGAAGGGTGAGTGGGCAAAAACAAAGCTTTAGAAAGCACATTTCTCTTTTTTGAAAGTAATAACCCCTCACTGTAAAATCCGTATAGTTTCTAGAAAATAATACTACGTATACACATACGAATACCAATGCACAAGGTCAGTAAAAACTAAAATATACCATGTCATAACGTTTCGTCACTTGAAGATGTAAGCCAGGTGAAATCAATATAAAGTAATATGCAAGTTGGAGTCACCTAATGCGACATGTACGACTAGGCCCATAGCTCATCAGTCTATGCTAGCACACAAGTCGGAACCACCTATTGTGGTATGTATGACAGGGCTGGGTGTAAATATGTATGCTCAAGTGCTACGATCACGTGAAAGCTGTGCGAATAATCGCGAGTCACCTACGAGTCGAAACCACCTATTATGGTATGTACGACAAGGTTGGCACCAAACTTGGATCCAAGGTGAGCGTGCAGTGCGGGAGGTGAACATCACGTGAAGGACTGTGCCCTAACCTCTGACGGAAGCATTAACACCAGGGTGCAACAATGATGAGCTCTAAATGCATCTATGCATAATGATGTGTAATGCAAACAATACCATCACAATATACTTACCTGAAGCTTACCTGAACCTCCGCAGCATCAAACAATATAATTCACGATTTGTAATAATGAAATACTTAAAATGTTACTCATTTTCGACATGGCATTTAAAGCATAAATCATTTTAAATGATGCTCTGGAAACCACGATATATATATAGAAAGCAAATGCCTACTCACAGATCATGTCACCGAGTTGAACCCGCCTCGTAGCCTCGAGAGCCCTTGTGATGCATTTCGCCAAAATCATAGATCAATGGAGGTCGTAAACGGTTGGAAAAGGGTCTGAAAGTGGTCCAACGACCATGGTTGGTGTCCTTCCAAAAAAAAATCTGGAAAAATGATCTCCGATATTCCTGCATTCCCAGCATGGTTGGAGAGATGATTAAACAATGATGAAAGCCACTGTGTAATTCCATTTGGGTGTCCTGAGTAATTGGGTGCAAAGGATGTGGTCTTCCACGAGGTTGGTTCAGGTGGCCTGAGGGAGAGCCAACATAGATGATGATCATGTTGGGTGGTCCTCGACATGGTTTGTAGAAAGTGGGTGGGGAGCTTGAAAGTTGGAAATTGAGGGGTGAGAGTGTTAGAAGAGAGGAAAAGTGTAAAAAAAATAAAAAAAAATAAGGAGAGAGAGACCAAAATCTTTGGAAGGTGAGAATACGGGATGGGGTGCAGGCCCCACGTGTCTCACAAATCACTACAAAATATCTTCCCATTTTGAAATACCAAATCGCCCTTCATGTTCGTAAGTTCGTAAAATTTCTATCATAACTCTAAATTCGATTCCGCTTACGTCTATGCGTTCGTACCGTTGAGTACTACCCAATTATACAAAAAGAATAAGACATACGTTTCTCTAGATGATGATCAACGAAAGTCAAAATCCTTGCCTCTAGGGCATTTTCGCCAATTCCCTCGATTAAAATAAATAAAAACATAATTTTAGGGACATGTTGTCACATTACCCGCGTGTCACTCTCGTGTAAACTTGTTAAGGACCCGTTATTAAGGGGTTATTATCGTGTGAACCAATAATGACTCGATTAGTTATCGTGTTGATCCGAAACCCGTTACTTTTGTATCGTTTACGTATTGTGTAAGAAATTGCCAGGTCTATTAATAGCCACTATATTGACCGATTTGTGAACATAATAAGTACGGGAAACAGCAAATGAAGGCAACCAAATCTTAATATCACCAACCATGAAGTATTTCTTTTTTTCAATGACTTTCATATTAATTTGATTCTGTTTCTCTTTTTATTTTATTAATTTGTAGAATTGAAATTTGTGTTGGGACAACTGCATGTGTGTGTAATTCAAAATGTCCATTTGGGGGACATCCCATTTAGTTCCACCCCCCGCCCCCCGGCGGCTGGACGTCCAATTACTCATAATTTCTCAAGTATAAAATTCATATGGGAATGTGAAGTAAATTAAAGAAATGCTTTTATACATAATTTCTTGTATAATTTGTATACCTTTTTTCATGGCAAGCATAGGATGGAAACAATTGCTATCGACAATCTTTTGGCTTTTCACATTGACACAATGGTCCTAGATTTGTTGGATTTTTTCGCCCCACAAGATGAATAAAAGCAAAATAATTTGGTCAAGGGAAGCTCAAATCACTTTCATGCATGATCACTAATTAGTTGGCAAACTAATTAGTTATGTATAAAAGTTTACCCAAAAAATAATAAGGCGCAGCTGGTGAATTGTTGGGTGATTAGGTCATTTTATTTCAACTTAATTAATGCATTTCGAGTTAAACCCTTCCCTCTTCTCTTAGTGTAAATTAAAGTAGTGATATATAATTCGTTTGGAAGTGCTTTTAAAATGATTGAAAACGCTTTTAGTAAAGATAGTATTGAAACCAATCCTTAGTAAAAATGTAAGTGAATTTTGGAAAAACACATTAAGTGTTTTTAGAACCCAAAAACATTTTCGTAAAAACGTTTTAAATCATTTTAAACACACTTTTAAACGAGCTGTAGCTAGTATTAAAAATTTGAAATACAGAAGAGCAGAATTAACATTAATCTTTATTATATATATGAATATATAAATATAAGTTCGGATGAAATACAATATATTAGTTTTGTGAAGTTAATGAAGACCACGTCCACATGCAAATGTAAAGCTATGTTTCGTATTTGAATGAAACAGAATATTGGGGTTATTAATTTAATGAAGACCACGTCCACATGCTAATGTAAAGTTAGGTTTTGTATGATCTAGGCGTTTTGTTGGGTCCAATATTTTCAACAACAGCTAGGCATATATGCATGGCTGGAAGGGAATGGGTTTTTAGCTATCAATTATAATTCATTAAATTTCTGAATTTTAAAATTTAAGGCACACAGGTAGACAATGTACGTACTTGGAGTACTGAAGATATAAAAATAAAAAAATAAAAAATAAAAATCTATATGTATACATTTGATGATTAGGAGGGCAATTCTTCCACCAAATTATTCTATCAAGCTCCAATAACATATAGGAGAATGGGGATGACAGTTTTTACCGAGCAAATTAGGGTTCCAGCTTTCCAGTGATATCTCACCTAAATTTGGGAAGAAATAAAAGGCGCATTTTAGGTGTGAAGATCAAGCAACATCATCTATTTCATTGAGATTTTTTTTCTTCTTTGTTTGGAGTAGAGGTTAACACATGATTATTGATTAGCTGAAAATTGAGCTATCACAAAAATGGAAATTGGACACAACATCATGTCCTATATTTCTTGAAAGCATGACATATTGAGAAAACGTCAGTAATTTTTACTCAATTTACTATAACTTTGATCTTTTTGTTTTTTAACATGATTGATTTTTTTTTAATGAAATAAAGAAGGGTTAAGTGAGATTAGTTATTCGTCAATAGTCATGTGCAAGACACCAACTCTCTCCCAAAAAGAAAATGACCATTAATGCACCTAAAAAATTCTCGCTCGTCCCCTATACCGACTTTTTTTTAATAAAATTGAAAAATAAGATATTTTCAAAACATCATATCTTAAAGAAAAACAAAGCCTTGTGCACACAATCTTTCGTTGGTCTTGTATCATTGAACCAGTTTCTATTTTATCTTGCATGTATATTCGTACTTTTGATCTACCACGGAGACATTGCGTGCGTGTCACCTTTTTTAGTCAAGAGATCTGCAGATTTGATTTGTGGCGTCTGTCTAACTTTGCACATTTGTGTCAAGGTCTTTCACTTCACTTGACTCCATCAATTGACTGTTTTCGGATAATTAGAGAGTTTATGAAATTTGGTAAAGCACAGGTTGCCTGCATTGAGCATATCAGCAAAAGGCAGATGAGACCAGATGATTGTTGGAGTTTGAGACTCTCTTGTTCCATATTGATCAACAGTATTTTTTCACTAGCCTTTATATAGGCTTATTCCTTTTTCTTAGTAATTAGAACTTGGACCATTTGGAAATAGATTGAAGGCTTGAGCCTTATGGTTGTGTGGATTAGGCTTGATGATTATACTATAATATTAATATTAATTAATATTAATTAATCAAGACAAGGGTCTTAGGGCTAAGGAATTAAAATTAGTCTGATCAATTAGTTTTAATTTCGAATTAAGTTTTTAATTAAATTAATTAAAAACGTTTTGATTAATAGACACAACTCTTTGGAAAGAGTTGTATCTTTTTAGAAAGAGCTGTATAGCTTCAGATACATCCAAAAGGTGTTTGAAGAGGTATGAAAGAGCCTATATAACTGGCGTCTTCATTTCCATCAATCATTATCTTTTTCTTCTCCTTTGTCTTCCGTACAAAATTTCCAGAGAGTAAACACACAAAGCAATTCGCTAGAGTTCTATAATTCAGTGCGGGTTGTAGAATTAGGTAGTTGTATCCTGGTCGAACATACATTGTAGAACCATAAGCACACGAGTGGGACGGAAATACTGTTTGAATGACATAGCGTTTGCGCTAGCCTCTACCTTCAATTCATTCAAGTTAGTATCATATTAATTTTTGTAATTATTGTGTTATTGCATTCTGTATTGCAAGTATTTGTGAATAATAAAGTATAAGTATTTTAGTTTTGTACATCTGTTATTTTATTGTTTCTAAATTGTTCTCCAACAATCTTCGAACAGTATGGAACAATCAGGAACTAAACCTCATTCTGAGAAGCCTGAGAAATTTAAGGGCGGAGACTTCAAAAGATGGCAGCAGAAAATGCTGTTTTATTTGACAACCTTGAATTTGGCTAATGTTCTGCGCGAGACTGTACCTACTGTAGATGGAGAAAATATTTTTTCTGCAGAAACTTTAACGGCTATAGATGCCTGGAATCATAATGATTTCCTCTGCAAAAACTATATTCTCAATGCATTAGATGATTCATTGTATGATGTCTATGTAGTATGCAAAATAGCCAAGGAACTTTGGGAATCACTTGAGAAAAAATATAAAACTGAGGATGCTGGTTCGAAGAAATTTGTCGTGGGCAAATTTTTGGACTACAAAATGGTGGATTCCAAGTCCGTTGTCTCTCAAACTGAAGATCTCCAGAAAATCATCCATGACATTCATGTTGAAGGGATGGTGATCAATGAATCTTTCCAAGTGGCGTCCTTTATAGAAAAACTGCCACCTTCTTGGAAAGAGTTCAAGAATTATCTCAAGTACAAATGTAAAGAGATGACCCTTGAGGATCTCATTGTAAGGCTGAGAATAGAGGAAGATAATAGAAAGAATGAGAAGGGCCTGGTTTTGAGTATGGAAGCCAAGGTGAATGTTGTTGAAGGAAGTTCATCAAAGCAAAGGCCGAAGTTCCAGAAAACTAAGAAGAAGGAAAAACACTTTATCCTTGGTGCAAAAGGCAAAGACTTCAAGAAAATCAAGGGAAGTTGCTGGGTTTGTGGAAAGCAAGGTCATAGGGCTCAAGAATGTCGCCATCGAAGGGATCAAGGTCTTGGAAATCAAGGCAACAACAACCGTGCAAACTTGATTGAAAACAATGTGGATGCCTTGGCTGCAATGATTTCGGAAATCAACCTTGTATCTGATCACGCTGATTGGTGGATAGATACCGGTGTAACTCGCCATGTGTGTGGTGACAGAAATAAGTTCTCTTCGTACCAGAAAATCGAGGGAAACGAGCAGCTGTTTATGGGAAATGCATCTGCATCTGTTGTGGCTGGACTAGGGAAATGTGTTCTGAAATTCACTTCTGGAAGGGAATTAACCCTCCTTGATGTGCTACATGTCCCCGATATAGGGAAGAATCTTGTTTCTGGTCCTATCCTTAGTAATAAAGGATTCAAACTAGTTTTTGAGTCCAATAAGTTTGTACTAACTAAAGGGGGAATGTTTGTGGGGAAGGGTTACCTTGCTGATGGATTATTCAAACTAAATGTACTTGTTAATGCTATGAATGAAATAAATAATGCTTGTGCTTATATTGTTGATTCGTCTAATTTATAGCACTCTAGGTTAGGACATGTAAATTTTCGTTCACTTTTTAGAATGCATAATTTAGGTTTGCTGCCCAAAATTGATTATCTAGATAATGTTAAATGTGAGACTTGTACAGAATCGAAATGTGCGAGTCAAAGCTTTAAATCAGTGCATGAAAAGTCCAATGATTTATTAGATTTAATTCATAGTGACTTGTGTGATTTTAGATCATATCCAACTCGTGGTGGAAAGAACTATTATGTAACATTTATAGATGATTTCAGTAAGTATTGTTATGTTTATTTACTTCATAGTAAAGATGAGACCTTGGATATGTTTAAGACATATAAGGCAGAAGTTGAGAATCAACTTAACAAGAAGATTAAAGTCTTAAGGTCCGATAGGGGAGGAGAATATGAGTCTCATGCCTTTGCTGAATTTTGTGCCACACATGGCATAATTCATCAAACAACATCCCCTTATACACCGCAACAAAACGGTGTTGCCGAACGGAAAAATAGGACTTTTAAAGACATGATCAATTCTATATTGAATAGCTCTGGGCTTCCACACAATTTGTGGGGAGAATCTTTACTTATTGCAAATAAAATTTTGAATCGAATTCCACCTAAAACGAGAAAGGAGTGACCATATGAATTATGGAAAGGAAGAACCCCAACGTTTAAATTGCTTAAAGTGTGGGGTTGCCTGGCAAAAGTACAAGTCCCATTGCCAAAGAGAACCAAATTAGGGCCTAAAACTATAGATTGTGTTTTTATTGGGTTTGCATCTAATAGTTCAGCTTATAGATTCTTAGTTTTTCATTCCGAAGTCAGTGATATACATGTCAGTACTATTATAGAATCTATAAATGCAATATTTTTTTAGGATATATTTCCATACAAAATAGGCAACTCTAATGTATTGAAAAAGAGATTACATGATGATGTATCTGAGGTTAATGATGAACCTAGAGAACATGATGATGGTTCATCCTCGTCTAGAGTTCAAGAAGAAGAAGAACTTGAACCTAGAAGGAGTAAAAGGACAAAAATTCGAAAGGACTTTGGGCCTAATTTTGTGACCTTATTAACCGAGACAGAACCTCAATCATTCAAGGAGGCCATGTCCACTCTTGAAGCTCCATTTTGGAAGGATGCAGTTAACAGTGAGATAGATTCCATTATGCAAAATCATACATGGGAATTAGTCGATTTGCCCCCTGGCAATAAGCCAATTGGGTACAAATGGATATTTAAGAAGAAATTAAAACCTGATGGTACAATTGACAAATATAAGGCTCGTTTGGTAGCTAAAGGATACCGTCAAAAACATGGTTTGGATTTCTTTGATACATACTCGCCTGTAATGAGAATTACGTCAATAAGACTGTTGATTGCTATAGCTGCACTCCATAACATGGAAATACATCAAATGGATGTAAAGACTGCATTCTTAAATGGAGACTTAGATGAGGAAATATATATGGAACAACCTGAAGGGTTTGTCGTTAAAGGTCAAGAACACAAAGTTTGTAAACTTGTGAAATCACTATATGGGCTTAAACAAGCTCCAAAGCAATGGCATGATAAATTTGATCATCTTATGATAACACACGGTTTTAAGATAAACGAGTGTGATAAGTGTGTCTACACAAAAACTCAAAATAATGCTTGCGTTATGTTGTGTTTATATGTAGATGATATGCTTATAATGGGAACTAACAAAGAGATAATAAATTGGACCAAGAAGATATTGAAATCAAGTTTCGATATGAAAGATCTTGGATTAGCTGATGTGATTCTTGGCGTAAAAATAAAAAGAAACCAAGAAGGATATATTCTTACACAGTCCCATTATATAGAAGCTACACTTAGAAAATATGGTCATTTGGAAAGTAAAGATGCAATTACTCCTTTTGATGCCAATAGCAAACTTAAGAAAGATAGAGGTGATGTTATATCTCAACGTGAATACTCACAAGTTATTGGAAGTCTTATGTACATTATGAACTGTACAAGGCCTGATATAGCATACTCAATGAGTAGATTGAGTAGATATACATGCAATCCTAGGCATGATCATTGGGAAGCTTTAATTCGAGTATTGAGATACTTAAAGCATACAATGAATTATGGATTGCATTATACAAGGTATCCTCCTGTGCTTGAAGGATTTACTGATGCGAATTGGATATCGGATAGTAATGATACAAAATCCACAAGTGGATATGTATTTACTTTGGGAGAAGCAGCAATATCTTGGAAATCTTCTAAACAAACATGCATAGCCCGATCAACTATGGAATCGGAATTTATACCTCTCGATATGGCTGGAGGAGAAGCTGAGTGGCTAAGAGATTTTTTGGAGGATGTTCCCATATGGCGTAAACCTGTAATGGCAATATGTATACACTGTGATAGTTTAGCTGCACAATATCGAGTTAAAAATAGTGTATACAATGGGAAGTCTAGACAAATTAGACGAAGGCATAATACAATAAAGCAATGGCTCTCTAGTGGTGTAATTTCTATTGACTATGTTAAGTCAAAAGATAATATTGCGGATCCGCTTACTAAAGGTTTGTCTAGAGAGCAAGTTAAGCACACATCGAGGGGAATGGGTTTAAAGCCAATAGAGTAAAATGAAACTGCCAAACGGAAACCTAACCTAGTTGATTGGAGATCCCATGGTCTAGGTTCAATAGGCAAACTGGTTTGGCTAGATTCAAGAAGAAACACACTTACATACCCATTCCTATGATGGAAGAAGTGTGGTGACTACTGATGATGTATGATACATTAGTTTAATGATATTGATACTTGTAAATCAAGTGGAATAGTAGCAGCCTATTCTTAATCAATATCACCTATATGAGAGTAAATGTGGGGTCGCATTTATGAGAATTACATGGCTACATTCTCTAAAGCTCTTATGAATCCAGGATTTGTTCAGGACCAAAAAGAACACAAACGTATGAATTTGTGACATGTAAATGTGGCATATGTTTTGCTTATTGTCTTGGTTTACTGCGGAGATGAACAGTTCAAGATTTTATATTCACTGCGTCATCTAGTAAATCTGATAAGTATATACTAAGGTAGGTTCAAGTCCAAAAGACACCTCCCCTGATGTATGTCACATCTATTGTTTACTCTTGTATCTTAGTGTGTCTAGGACCAAAGAGTCGTCTCAAATGTGGGGTATTGTTGGAGTTTGAGACCCTCTTGTCCGACATTGGTCAACAGTATTTTTTCACTAGCCTTTATATAGGCTTATTTCTTTTTCTTAGTAATTAGAACTTGGACCATTTGGAAGTGGATTGAAGGCTTGGGCCTTATGGTTGTGTGGATTAGGCTTGATGATTATACTATAATATTAATATTAATTAATCAAGACAAGGGCCTTGGGGCTAAGGAATTAAAATTAATCTGATCAGTTAGTTTTAATTTCGAATTAAGTTTTTAATTAAATTAATTAAAAACGTTTTGATTAATAGACACAACTCTTTGGAAAGAGTTGTATCTTTTTGGAAAGAGCTGTATAGCTTCAGATACATCCAAAAGGTGTTTGAAGAGGTATGAAAGAGCCTATATAAGTGGAGTCCTCATTTCCATCAATCATTATCTTTTTCTTCTCCTTTGTCTTCCGTACAAAATTTCCAGAGAGTAAACACACAAAGCAATTCGCTAAAGTTCTATAATCCAGTGCGGGTTGTAGAATTAGGTAGTTGTATCCTGGTCAAACAGACGTTGTAGAACCACAAGTACACGAGTGGGACGGAAATACTGTTCGAAGGACATAGCGTTTGCGCTAGCCTCTACCTTCAATTCATTCAAGTTAGTATCATATTAATTTTTGTAATTATTGTGTTATTGCATTCTGTATTGCAAGTATTTGTGAATAATAAAGTATAAGTATTTTAGTTTTGTACATCTATTATTTTATTGTTTCTAAATTGTTTTCCAACAATGAAAAGTTTTAATGAGCAATGGGGTATGAGGTTTTGGCACGGACATATGCCTGTCACTCTCTTTTTCCTTATAAATATTAGTCAAAATGAAGTATCGAGGATATATTGCTCAAACATCTACTACATAACTAACAAAGGTTGACGACATATACTTACAAATCTAATAACAAATCTAATAATTTTAGTTTCGCAACTTCCATATACTTAAAAAATAAAACATCGTTTTAGCCACCGTCCCTATTTTGTGACAAGTGACAACATATATCAAACTAAATATTAACACCATCGTACTAGACGGTTGTATACGCTTCCATCTCACAACCAAACTATCATGTTCATGATAGAATAATTATAAGCAAAATGTATATACATTATATTCTTTCTAAATGAAGATTAGTTTGGAGTAGGATTTTTTTCCCATTTCCTCCAGTCCCCTCCTATTTGGATGGTTATAATTAAATCACGTCAACATTTTATGTTGATTTCTTTATACAGAGAAAGAAAAAAAAAAATGAAAGAGGAAAGAAGGAGAAGAGAAGAAATTAAGATGGGAGATAATCATACTCTGATTATTTTTACCTTTCCAAATATGCAAATGTGATTGGATTTGAATTGTCAAATCAATATTCACCACCGCTTTTATTAAACATTGGATTAGAAAATAGAATATTGAACATTTTGATGTTGGCCGGTATCACCCAAATGACAAGACTAGCTAGCTTTGTGTTTAGGTCATATGCATGCCACCCATGAACATGTTGAATGGAATTATATGTAAGAACGTAGGATGCTTCTGGCTCTCAAAAGTTTTATTTCTTGTTTATGGTTTTTCCAAGAAAAATGTACAAAATTCATTAATTGATGTTTAATAAAGTTTAACTACAATACTTACAAATACTGATACTATCACGGTCGTAAATATACAAGGATTAACCCTTCACTGCTTCTTAGCCTGTCAGTCACTGGCATACAGTTGAAAATTTCAAGTTGCTAATGGAATTGATTCAGATCAGTGGTTGATTATTGAGAATGAATCTTACATTGATGATAGGAGGAACCTAGCAGTGCTTATAAGGAGTTAGGCTACTCCCCATATTTTCAATGAGTTTTATGGTAGAGCCTCAACTTCTTCATTGTATCAGAGCAGGTAGTCCCACGTGTGAAGCCCAATGGCTACATGTGTTCCATGTCATCCGAGTTATGTTGTCCACATGTTAGGCTTGAAAATTCGCCATACGTGAGGGAGGGTGTGTTGAGAATGAATCCCACATTGACGAGATGTGAGACCTTGCATATGCTTATAAGTAGTTGGACTACTCTCCATAGTGCCAATTGGTTTTATGGCGGAACCTCAACTTCTTCATTGACGCTTTGAAGACTTTAGGCAATATTTGAATAGTTTTACATTGTATTAGCTATGCATTTTTGTTTGTTGTATCGATATTTTGTTGTTTTGTTTGTGAGTTGGTTATCCTTTTATTGTTTTGGTTGTTTTTTTTATGTATTATTATGCATTTTGCAAAGTAAGGCTAACTACGTTTCCCTGATTAGGTGTATCTTTTTTGTTTATTAACGAAATTCACACGTACCGTTGAGTTTTCTTTAAAATGTTATTAAGGTTTGGAACTTTGGAAATGTATAAAATAACTTATATTGTACCAAATTTTCTTCAATGTTTTCCATTGAGGTACGCAAAAAGTTAGCTTAAAATTCAGTCCAACCGAGTTTCAAATCTTGGTTACGTCCTTGAGTGCTTTCACCATCTAATGGTCAGATATGTTGTAATAACATATTTGACCGTCAAATACTAAGTATTTGCAAGTATTGTAGCCAATCTTATTTATTTGAAGTGGATCCAAAAATTATAATTCGTCGCTCTAGGTGTTACTAGTCAAATCACAAACTCAAAAACCAAAAGAATAATACAAAAATAAAAGGCCTCTAAAATGTGAGCAAGAATTGTTAAGAGGTTTATAAAGAGTTTTTGTTTTTGTTTTGTTTTGTTTTGTTTTTTTTTTTTTTTGTTGGAACAAATGATAGTATCTACACTAAGAGAATAGGGGAGTGGGCTAAACAATAGTATCTATAAAGAGTTTTAAAGAGGCAAGTGATCAATTCACCATTAATCAAATGTACCCAACTTTATCTCTTGAGTGGTGTAGTCTATAAGGTTAATAGTAGAATCCCTTAAAATAAGTTATAATGTATTTGTTGGAGTAGATGAAAAGAAAGAAGTAAATTCAATCATGATTGATTTAAATATGAAAATAAGATATATTTTTAAATTCATTTCTTCAGTATGATTAAAAGTTGAAATTTTGGATTCTTTTATGTTTATATTTCATAACTGAAATAATGTGTGAGGGCAGAAACCGAACTTAAAACCTTAACCATCACATGAACTACAATTTCCTTGTAAAATTGGATGTACAAACAAAATGTGTGAATTCATGCATCTAGAAGGCCCATGGCTCTTTTGTTTTCATCACAGGATCAAAGCAGCAAACAAACAACAACATTTGAAAGGATGGTTTCCTCATTTTACAGTGGACTTGGTCAATAAGGTAATAATTTGTGGTATCTTCTCCCATACATGATACATGACACTGTTTAATGGAACAAAATTGCCTCTTCATTTATATGACAAATGAGATGAATCAAGCCTTGTTGTTGCTGGACTTAGCACAACAAAAAACCTTCTTGAGACCAATCCCATGATATATTGGATTTATAGATCAATGTGGTACTGCAAAAAAAAATCTACATTTCATAGTTGCATCTATAGTTAATAGGTTCAAAGTATAATTGTCTTGGTCCAATATCATAGTGAATAAGTGATGCGAGAATTATACGCACACAATTTAAACCCTCTTTTTGTCAATTGGAGTGAAGAATGTAAGTAGGGATCGTTCTTAACCGGGGATTAGGAGGGATTGCAAAATCACTTGGAAACTGACTCAAAAACGTAAAATAAAGTTTGAAACACTAAACTAGACTCAAAGAATGCAAAACTAAACAATAAAAACACTCAAACAAATCAAAAGACTCAAAACAGCCCCAAAACACTCAAAACTGCCTTAAAATCACTTTCTGGGCAGTTTTGAGCACTTTGGTAACTTTGGACGAAATTGAGTAATAGAATGAATCAAAATGCTTAAAAACACAAACTAAGATACTTTCTAACTAAAATGACTTAACAAAGAAAATGGGGATTGGTTTTGGATGAAATTGAAAACAAAACAAATACTTGGGAACAAAATAGATTGTAAAACGAAGAATGATGAGAAACTAGTTAGTGGGTTCCTTATCCACACATGAACATATGCATATAATCGAATTCACAGGGACTAATTGGACCTATATAATTACTTGTTTTGCAAGAACTCTTTACTAGAGAAATAAAACTAATCAATGTAGGCAGATTTGTTGTTGTAACTTAAAAGCATAAGGAAATGAAGTAAACACAAATAAATGAATCAACAACTAATAAAATGAGATAGTATCAATGGAGATGAAGCTAGGGATTCGATTTCACCATTGCTAAACCAAGTCCATGTTTGTTAAATCAGTTTATACTCAGTCATCTACCTATTTCTTGAGTTTGTTTCACTTAGATATGATCAACCATATGATGTGTGGATTTGATCAAATGTCTCTAATCATGAACCTAATTGTGATGTGCAACTTTGGTTCCTAATCAAGAATATGTAGTGCACAAGAAACTTTCATAAAACCAAAGGGAACACTCGGCAGGATGTTTGCAAAACACTCCCTTCATTCATTCACATATCCACCAAGATTATGCATGATGTGTGCTTTAATCTTGGCTAAACAACCTGTGGTTAATTCAAATGATGATCAAGCATTAAAATCAACACACTAAGTCACAATTAAATCGGAGAATGAAACAAGAAATAGATAGACTAAATGAGAATTCTGAATTAACTACATGGCAATCTTGCAAGGCTACATCGAAACCACCCCTAGCCAAAGGGGGATTTAGTTCTTTATAACATTGAAATCAAAGAAACACCTAAACATTCCAACAACTCAAACTTGAATTGTATGAACGTTTAAGCACTCTTTTCTTCCATTCCTCAAACATACAAAACAAAGAGAATTGAATTTAAACATTGAAATCAAAGAAACACCTAAACATTCCAACAACTCAAACTTGAATTGTATGAACGTTTAGGCCCTCTTCTCTTCCTCTTCGTTGTAGCATAAGGTCTAGGGATAGTTGGTTGGGGGGATGGAAGTGTGGATTGGAGTGGGGAGTGATGGAAATGGAAGATGGTTTTTTGGATTGTAAGGGAGAGCACGGCAAGGGTGGTTTGATGTCTACATTCTGAAATGGAAGAAGTGAATGAGAATGAATGCAATGGATGCTTATTTATAGGTGAAGAAGAGGGAACATGACAGCTAGGAACTTGGTGGAAATCTGAAATGGTGATGGGAGATGCATGTGGCTGATTTATGCATGTGATTAAAGGGTGGGAGTGCATGTGCTTTGACAGAAATGAAAGGAGAATGTGCACGGCATGGGAGAATTTCTGGAATGTTGAATGTGCATGTGAATTAAAGCTAGAGTGATGATGATGAATGCATGTGGAATGGCTGAAATGCAAGGAGAATGTGCATATGCTTTGACAGCTAGGATGAATTAATTAAAGGGAGTGCATGTGGCTTGGCTGGAATGAATGATTATGGATGCATGCATGTGCAATGTTTTAAAGGATGGAATGCATGTGAATATGATGGAAATCTGATGGGAACTCACAGCAAGGATGATTTCTGGTGGTGAATGGGTGTATGTGTGAATGATTAAAGGGACATGTGGGTTGGAAATGATGAAGGAAATGCATGTGAGTGACAACTAGATATGTTGATGAATGCATGTGGAATGTTTGTGGTGAGTGAATGTGCACGGCAATGAGTGATTTCTGGTGGTGAATGGGTGATGCAATTGCATGTGGATTAGGTTGTGAAAGCATGTGAATGCATGTGTTGATTTATGAAGATGCATGTGCAATGAAGTGGAATGGTTTAAATGTCCTAGAACTAAAGAGAACAAGGTTCCAACACTTTGGTCTTCAATTAGGTCTTCAATTTCGTCCAACACTTTGGCTCCAAGCATAAGCTATCCATCCTTAGCCCAAAAGTGCTCCAAAAGTCTCCAAAATGCATCTTTTTGCTCCTTTAGCCCTATGGACCTACAAACACACGAAAATAGCTTAAAGTACTAAAATAACTAAAGAAACATAACGTAAATGCACGAGAACAAGCCATTTAAGTCGCATGAATATGCTCCTATCAATAAGGCATTAGATTTCTACTCATATCTCCTAGGTTCAAAACTCCCTAGTCTCTTAAATTATTGTATTAGTTTAGAACTGTGCTCCTTTCCCCCAATAATAGTAAAAAAATAAAATAAAAAATAAAAAGTTCAAAGTATAGTTGTTTTATGATGCGATATTCGCACATAAATCAGGAGATAAATTAAGTGCTTGACCTAGAATTTTGTTCATATGGGGCACAATCAGGTCGAATGCTAAGACCATCTTCAACTATATATTGAGCTAAATATGTTAAGGTTTGTAAGAATTTCTCAATAATTTCATTCTATTTCATAAGCAAGATTATATTGTAAGATATATTCTGAAATCATAAGAACATCAAAATAATAGGATCACAAATTAAAAAAATGGAATTGCAGTAAATCTATTATTATGAGAGATACTCATAATCACAATTACGTAATTTACGTCCCACCATAATAAGTCTTACTAAATAATGATTACGTAAGTGGTCAATCAGTGAAGACTCTACTATTCTAGCCATTTGGGGTTGTAAGATCACTCGAATATCAAGTTACTTAAATAATAAGTTAGTCGAGAATCAAGTAATTGATTAACAAGTCACTGATACTCATAAGTATTTCAATTTAGATTTATAACTATTGAGTGATTTCAATTTAGAGTTAATCTATCTTTCCAACCAAAATTTTTAAAACACTAGCATTGAGCACGATTTTAAAATGGTGGCCTATCGATTAAAAAACTTGTCAGACCTGTCAGAATTGTCTTCTAATCCGACGAGATTGTTAATGTCGCGTGTATCCGACAGAAGAAATCTTGGAGGATGAAGCCTTTTTCTTGGCGGATAAAGCCTTTTTCTAACGCAAGCAATCATGTCGCTTCACTTTTCCGCCACTACAACCATTTCCTGTCGGATTTTACCTAATATTCGACAGCAATAACCTTTTCTTGTCGGTTTTATTTGTGCTAGTAATGGGTAGTTTTGTAGTAGAGGGGTTTATTCTGAATAGACCAACATTTTCTTTGGTCATCAATTCTGATTATGATGATCATTGTCTTTCAAGACAAAAATTAAAATATGGCATCAATTTACTAATTGGTCATTTTGGTCACTTTCGAATAACTAAATAACATGTTTCCATATTTTGAGAACTTTATTGTTTCACATCAATAATGACGTACTCTTGTGTTTGATTTAATCTTTTAAGAATCATTAAATATCAACAAAATTGATTATTTAATACCTTCTAAATGATTTTTTTGAAAAATCAGAATTCTAATTTATATAATGAGTACTTTTGTCACAAAGGGAATTAGTATACGTAGCAAATCATAACGTACAACTAACATAATTTCAGTTGGCAAAAGCTATTGAAAACCATATGTATTCCATGTATTCCATGTTTTGACTATACTATGTATGTATTTTCCTTGTACTTTGTTCCATTCTCCACAACTCGACTACATCCATGATGTATTTTACAAAATCAATAACAAAATAGGTAAATGTGTCAATCTTTTGCCTCAACTTTCTCTAAGTTCAAAACTGGGATTAAAATTACAATTAAGAAGTTCATGTTTTTGAGATATCTAAATTAAGTTTTACTTTAATCGACTTTGTTTTAAAATTAAAACATAAATTTTGAATTTGGATTCTCTGATTAGCTGTTATTTTGATTCTTTTTAATTTGTGACTGGACCAAATAATAAAGAAGACTTCTTGAGGCATACATTTCATCAAATTATTTCTAGACATGAAATATTTATATATTTGTAGTTTTTCAAAACTGACACAACTGCACAGTTTCTTAGTGCGTATTATGTTTTTGACTAATGCATGTTGAGCGACACACCTATGCACCACAAAATGACCTAATTTTGTAATATTAACACATATGTGAGTCTTCTTACTTATTAAAATATTAATAAAAATTCGGGTCATGCATACGTTTTTTATCTATGGAACTTTTATTTCTAACCTACGTTTAGGAAAAAGTCTATGTTGTTTGTTCTTTTCGACCCACTTACTAGCACTTTTGGTTGTTACTTAGACATTAACACGAGCCTATATTTTTGTTATATGAAAATCAATTTCTTTATTGTATTATAACCTTGCAATTTTGAGGAGTTTTTGCCCAAATGGAAGAAATAATATTTTATGAGCTTTACACTCATCAATTTAAAATGAATTTAATGGCCATGTTTTTTGGTAGATAAAACATACATTATCATATTTGTTTATACTTTCTTTGTTATATGCAAATTGACATTACAGGAATTTTCAAAGACCGTGTGACATCCCGTCCCAAAAATATTGAAAAAGTGCGTGTGAAATGACTACCTTGCCCCTAGTTCGTTTCGTTTACGTTTATTGGTTGTTTGATGGTGTGTTGGTGTTGGGCCACCCCCACACATTCTCACTCTCACTGTCTCTCTGTCCCTTTCCCTGTCTCTCTCTCTCTCTCTCAAGTCCTCTTTCCTTCCTCTTCCTTCTGAAAACGTACGGACACACACAAACACACTCAAACCTTAGCAGATCGAGGGAACCAAGACCACCTTCGAGCTCGTGAGGCTGGGAGGAGTCCAGTCGTGCCATTTTCAGGTAAGAAAACCACCGTTTTCACGAAACCAGTTTGGGGTACTATTCATGCAAAAGTAATCTAGCACGTTTTTGGGATTTTGAAGCTCGTAGGTGACTTGGTGAGGTCCCAAGGAGCCTCGGAGTGCTTCATTCGAAGAGTTTTGACATCGGAATTGCCTGGTTCGAAGTTGGCCGGTTTTGGATTGTGTGGACAGGTAAGATCTTGTAATTTTTAGGCCTTAAAAGTGTTATATCGTTGTTCTACTAGTTCTAGGCTTCAATTTGGTGCAAGAATCGTGGAAAATGGTTGAGAAACGAGAGAGAAAATGAAGTTAGAAGATTTTTCCAGTTTCTGGCGCCGGCGACGTCACCGGAGGTTCGTCGGGGAAGGAGACGGAATATTCCGTCAAACCTGACGGAATATTCCGTCAAACCTCCTGACGCCGTTGACGGAATCCGTTAGAACTAACGGAATATTCCTAACGGCGTCAGTTGACGCCGTCAGCGTGCCAGGCACGTGCCTGTGCGTGGCCAGCGCGTGTGGCTGTGCCTTGGCCGGCGCGTGGGGACGCGTGCGGCGGTGGAAAATTTTTCTAAAAATATGGGTGTGATCCTAAGGTTGTGTAGAGCACGTTGGTATATTCAATTGTCCATTTTGAGCAATGTATGAGAAGTTATTACGAAAGGAAGGTTATGTGCTTTAAAATTAATGTTTTTATAGTATTTTCGCATATAAGTGAGACGTATCCCGAGGACGAGCGTGGTCACTTGAGGCAGGGGGGCTACGACCCTTCCACATACCAGTGAGTGGGCTTTTGGTTTTCCGTATATACCTATATACTTATAATTCCCAGAATTTTATGTATATGTTTATTAGTTTATGCCATTCCTTTATTATTATTGGTTATTATGCATGGTTAGTTGCATATATGGTTAATATATCTATTCATTTATATGTTTATATATATATATTGGTGCTGTGGAGGCACAGGTAAGTGCCAGGTAAGCGTTATTTAATATTCGCATTAAATAGTGGTTAGAGGTGCTTAGAGAGCTCATAACCTGCACCCCCGGTGTTAGTGCTCCCGCCCAGAGTAGGGCACAGTCCTTCACGTGTTGTTCACCTCCCGCACCGCACGCTCAGCTTGGATCCAAGTTAGGTGCACAGTCTTGTCGTACATACCACTTTAGGTGGTTCCGACTCGTAGGTGACCCGCGATTATTCGCACAGCCCTCACGTGATCGTAGCACTAGAACGTTTATATGTATTACACCCAGGGCTGTCGTACAGACCACTATAGGTGGTTCCGACTTGTGGGCAGGTTTAGTTATTGTGATTGAGATTTGAGCTCTAGATTCAACCGTACAGGTCACTTTAGGTGACTCCGGCTGCTAGTTATATGTTATTGATATGGTTTATACTTGAGCACCTGCATTTCCATTCTGAGTTCCTGGCATGGCATATTCTTGAGCATGGTTGACATATCTATAAATACGTACATATATTTATTTTCTGGGAAGTATACAGGTTTTACGGCGAGGGGTTAGAATCTTGTTTTTGAAATGATTTTCGAAAAGCTTTGTTTTTGCCCACTCACGCTTTTGTTTTGCGCCCCTCCAGGTTTTAGCTATCTAGCAAGGTTGGTGGTTTCCCAGAGGGCTTTTCCGGCATTTCTGACAGACGATCACCAGCGTATGTCCACCTTCGGGTGCACTGTTGTAACACTATTTTAATTTGGACTGCTTTAGGCTTTCTGCTCTGAACTAGTGTCTCACTTACGCTAGCACTTATTACTTTGACCTTATGTATGCTAGTTTTTATTTATTCATACTTTTATATTACTATTCTATTAGCTTCCGCACGGTGCACATGGTTACGTCACCTTCGCGTGACGGCTAGCACGCCCTGATCCCGGTCGGGGTGTGTTAGTTTGGTATCAGAGCCTAGGTTTGGCAGTCCTGTGTCTTTTGTGAGTATTCTAATGGTTTTGGTGCCTTCTGTCAGAACTATGCCGCCTCGTCAGGAACCACGTCGCTCTGATGAGTCTAGTTTCCCCGATATTGCTCAGCTGGGGGAAGCTATTGCTACCGCCATTCAGTCGGCGATTCGCCCCCCCCCAGAGGACTCCTCTGGAGACTATGTACAATTTGAAGTTGGATAAGTTTGAGGGTAATGAAGGTCATGAGGGTGCAGAGCGATGGTTAGAGCACATTGAGAAGACTTTTCGTGTTTTAAATAATCAGGGGATCTCCCAGTCGAGAAATGGGTTGAGACGACCTCGTGGTTTCTGGGTTCGGAGTCTGCAGCCTGGTGGGAGCAGGAACTTCGTCGTTTGACTCCAGCTCAGAAGACGGATTGGAATGTTTTCATTACTTTGTTCAAGAGAAGGTTTGTGCCCCTTGAGTACATCGATCGTAAGAAGCAGGAATTTACTAAGTTGAAACAGACGAAGATGACAGCGAATGAGTATTATCGGAAGTTCACTGACTTGTCTCGTTACCATCCGGAGATTGCTGGTAATCCGGTGAAGATGCTTCGTCGTTTTTGCTTAGGTACTAAGAAGAAATGGCGTTCGATGGCGACTACTACTCATTGTGATACTTACCAGGATTTTTATGAGGTTCTGCTGAGAGTTGAAGACTCTGAAAACATGTCGAGCGAGAGTGACGAAGAAGAGAAGAACGGTAATCAGAAGAAAGATGTTAAGGGTAAAGGTCAAGCATCGCTCGGGCCTCGTCAGACTCAGAATTTCAAGAAGGGTGGTACTAGTTCTAGCTCTTCTAGCGGTGGTTTCAGCGCCACTGGTCAGGGACGTGGAGGTAGATTTGCTGGTGGTGCTCGAGGCCAGAGACAGGGTGATGGTGGCCGAGGTAGGGCCCCACTTTGCCGTAGGTGTAATAATCGGCATATTGACGAGTGTAGGCGTGGCAGTAGTGGTTGTTTTACTTGTGGGCAGATGGGACATCGAGCTGCGCATTGTCCCCAGAGTCAACAGCAGAAGCCGCAGCAGACTTTCTTGCCACCACCTGCACCTATCCAGCAGATTCAAGGTCCGAGTAGTTATGGGCAGGCAGGTCGAGGTGGTGCCTATCACTATCAGGGTGATGCTGTTCCTTATGCCCCGGGACAGTATCAGTATCCCCAGGACCCCTATTCTCAGGGGGGTTATCCTTAGTATTCTGGCGGCTATATGCCGTATCCTCCAGCTC
This sequence comes from Pyrus x bretschneideri, assembly GCF_019419815.1. Lineage (NCBI taxonomy): Eukaryota > Viridiplantae > Streptophyta > Magnoliopsida > Rosales > Rosaceae > Pyrus > Pyrus x bretschneideri. The sequence continues at coordinate 613,826 of NW_025999836.1, read as the reverse complement.
CAGTAGGCGGTTCTCAGTGGTTTCAGGGATGACAGTTTCAGCAGGGTGAGATTGCTTCGAGTAGTGCAGGGTCTTCGAGGCAGTCTGGTCAGCCCAGTCAGGGGCGTGGTACTCAGAGTCGTGGTGGTCAGACGAGCAGAGGTCGCGGTGGACGACAGCAGACCCAGGGGCGTATTCATAATATTTCGCTGCAGGACGCTCAGAACAATCCAGATTTGATCATGGGTACGTTAAATATACTTGGTTATTTTGCTAGAGTATTAGTTGACTGTGGTGCTACACATTCTGTGATTTCTCATACAATTGCTCAAGTGACACAACCTCGCCCCACACTTCTAGGGTATGATTTAGAGTTTGCTATGCCTAGAGGGGAGAGATGTATGGTAGATTGTGTGTACCCAGGATGTCCAGTGATAGTTGAGGGTGTGGTTATGCCAGCTGATCTTATCCCGTTAAATATTGTTGACTTTGATGTGATTTTGGGCGCGGATTGGTTGCATTTCTATCGTGCCAATATTGATTGTTACGGGAAATTAGTTACGTTTCGTCGTCCTGAACTACCTGTGGTTACTTTCGTGGGTGAGCAGAGTGGGGTGAGACACGGCATTATTTCGGCTTTACGAGCAAAAAGGTTGTTGTCTAAAGGTTGCCAGGGGTACTTAGCTCACGTGGTATTGGATGAGGCTCCTCCTAGTAGAGTTGAGGATGTGAGGGTAGTCAGACACTTTCGCGATGTTTTCCCCGAGGATTTGCCTGGGTTACCACCAGATCGAGATATGGAGTTTACTATTGAGTTGCTTCCAGGTACTAATCCTATTTCTTTGACTCCTTATCGTATGGCTCCCGCTGAGTTAAGGGAATTGAAAGTTCAGTTGCAAGAATTAGTGGATAAGGGTTTCATTCCCCCTAGTACTTCTCCGTGGGGAGCTCCAGTATTGTTTGTGAGGAAGAAAGACGGAACTTTGAGGCTATGTATTGATTATAGGCAATTGAATCGGGTGACGATTAAAAACCGTTATCCGTTGCCACATATAGATGATTTGTTTGATCAGCTTCGAGGTGCTTGTGTATTCTCTAAGATTGACTTGAGGTCTGGATATTATCAGCTGAAGATTAGTAGGGATGACGTTCCTAAGACGGCGTTCAGGACGTGTTATGGTCATTACGAGTTTCTGGTTATGCCATTTGGGTTGACGAATGCACCAGCTGCTTTCATGGATTTGATGAACTGAGTATTCCAGCCATATTTGGATAGGTTTGTTATTTTTTTCATCGACGACATTCTGGTGTACTCGAAGTCTAAAGCGGAGCACGTTCGACATCTTACTTTGGTGTTGAAAAGGTTGAGGGAACACCAATTGTATGCTAAGTTTAGCAAGTGTCAGTTCTGGTTAGACCAAGTTGCGTTTTTGGGGCACATTATTTCTGCTCAGGGTATTTTGGTGGATCCTCAGAAGGTCGCAACTGTGGAGAATTGGGAGCAACTGCGAACCATCACCGAGGTGAGAAGTTTCCTTGGTTTGGCGGGGTATTATCGGAGATTTGTTAAGGATTTCTCTGTGATTGCTTTACCACTAACAAGGTTGACGAGGAAAGATGTTAAATTTGAGTAGGATGATAAGTGTGAGCAAAGTTTCCAGCAGTTGAAGCATTGTCTCGCTCATGCACCTGTTTTGGCACTTTCGGACGATAGTGGTGATTTCGAGGATTATAGTGATGCTTCATTGAATGGTCTGGGATGCGTGTTGATGCAGCATGGTAGGGTGATTGCTTATGCTTCGCGACAATTAAAACCCCATGAGTTGAATTACCCTACACATGACTTGGAGTTGGCCGCTATTATCTTTGCGTTGAAGTTGTGGAGACACTACCTTTATGGGGAGAAGTGTAGGATCTTTACAGATCACAAGAGTCTTCAATATCTTTTTACTCAGAAGGAACTTAATCTTCGTCAACGGAGATGGATGAAGTTGCTCAGCGATTATGATTGTACGATTGACTATCACCCTGGTCGTGCAAATGTAGTTGCTAATGCACTTAGCAGGAAGTCTCAGGGTCGCATTAATGCGTTGTATGCAAGCCTCATTCCTCTCTTGGCAGACTTGCGTTCTACGGGAGTGAGGTTAGAAGCAGAAGATCGAGATGTGGCGTTACTTGCTAATTTTCAAGTTAGATCAATCTTAGTTGATCGGGTGCTTGCAGCTCAAGTAACTGATGAGCAGACTTAAGAACTAATCCAAGCTCGAGATCAAGGCAGGAGGAAAGACCTCAGAGTTCGTGATTCGGATGGCATGTTGATGCAGGAAGGTAGAATGTTTGTACCTAATGATTTGGATTTGAAGAAAGAAATTCTTGATGAAGCGCATATTTCGGCTTACGCCATGCATCCAGGAGCTACTAAAATGTATCATACCATTCGACCATTTTATTATTGGCCGGGTATGAAGAGGGAGATAGCTGAGTATGTAAGTAGGTGCGCTGTTTGTCAGCAGGTTAAAGCAGAAAGGAAGAAGCCGTTTGGGTTGTTGCAGCCGCTTCCCGTTCCAGAGTGGAAATGGGAAAATATTACCATGGATTTTTTGTACAAGCTTCCGCGTACACATAATGGTTTTGATGGCATTTGGGTGATCGTTGATCGGCTCACTAAGTCGGCGCATTTCATTCTAGTGAGGGAGAAGTATTCTTTGAGTCGTTTAGCGGAGTTGTTCATCTCGAAGATTGTGAAATACCATAGTGTCCTTGTGAGTATTGTCTCGGATCGTGATCCACGATTTACATCTAAGTTTTGGGTGGCTTTTCAAGAAGTTTTGGGCACGAGACTACTTTATAGTACGGCGTATCATCCTCAGACGGACGGACAATCTGAGAGAATTATTCAGACTTTGGAAGATATGTTACGAACTTCGGTGTTGCAGTTTGGTGATGCTTGGCACCAGCGGTTGGATTTGATGGAATTTGCCTATAATAACAGTTTTCACTCGAGCATTAGCATGGCGCCATTTGAGGCATTGTATGGTAGATCTTGTCGCACACCGTTGTGTTGGTCAGAGGTTGGAGAAAGAGTTTTAGTGGTCCGGAGATTGTTGAGGAGACTACTCAAAATGTTCAGGTAATTAAGTCTAACCTGAAGGCAGCCCAGGACAGGCAGAAAAGTTTAGCGGATCGGCATGCTACGGACAGAGCGTACAAGGTCGGAGATTGGGTATTTCTGAAGCTTTCACCGTGGAGAGGTGTTGTGAGGTTTGGGAAGAAAGGCAAATTGAGTCCCAAGTACATTGGACCATACATGGTCACCGAGCGAGTTGGTGAGGTAGCTTACAGGTTGGAGTTGCCTCCGGAGCTAGCCAGAGTGCATAATGTATTTCACGTGTCTATGCTTCGACATTATGTTGCTGATCCATCGCACGTGATACCTCCGCAACCCTTGGAAAATTAATCCAGATTTGACGTATGATGAGGAACCGGTGACAATCATCGATTGGAAGGAAAAGGTTCTGAGGAACAAGACGGTGAACTTAGTGAAAGTTTTGTGGAGGAATCATTCCGTGGAGGAGGCTACGTGGGAGACGGAAGATCGGATGAGGGATTTGTATCCTAGATTGTTCTTTGGTCACTAGGGGTTATATTTGGTTGTTTTGAATTTCGGGACGAAATTCTATTAAGGTGGGTAGGTTGTGACATCCCGTCCCGAAAATATTGAAAACGTGCGTGTGAAATGACTACCTTGCCCCTAGTTCGTTTCGTTTACGTTTATTGGTTGTTTGATGGTGTGTTGGCATGTGTTGGGCCACCCACACACACTCTCACTCTCACTGTCTCTCTGTCCCTTTCCCTGTCTCTCTCTCTCTCCCGAGTCCTCTTTCCTTCCTCTTCCTTCTGAAAACGTACGGACACACACAAACACACTCAAACCTTAGCAGATCGAGGGAACCAAGACCACTTTCGAGCTCGTGAGGCTGGGAGGAGTCCAGTCGTGCCATTTTCAGGTAAGAAAACCACCGTTTTCACGTCGTTTTCACGAATCCAGTTTAGGGTACTATTCATGCAAAAGTAATATAGCACGTTTTTGGGATTTTGAAGCTCGTAGGTGACTTGGTGAGGTCCCAAGGAGCCTCGGAGTGCTTCGTTCGAAGAGTTTTGACGTCGGAATCGCCTGGTTCGAAGTTGGCCGGTTTTGGATTGTGTGGACAGGTAAGATCTCGTAATTTTTAGGCCTTAAAAGTGTTATATCGTTGTTCTACTAGTTCTAGGCTTCAATTTGGTGCAAGAATCGTGGAAAATGGTTGAGAAACGAGAGAGAAAACGAAGTTAGAAGATTTTTCCAGTTTCCGGCGTCGGCGACGTCACCGGAGGTTCGCCAGGGAAGGAGACGGAATATTCCGTCAAACCTGACGGAATATTCCTGACGCCGTTGACAGAATCCGTTAGAACTAACTGAATATTCCTAATGGCGTTAGTTGACGTCGTCAGCGTGCCAAGCACGTGCCTTCGCGTGGCCGGCGCGTGGGGGCGCGTGCGGCGGTGGAAAATTTTTCTAAAAATATGGGTGTGATCCTGAGGTTGTGTAGAGCACGTTGGTATATTCAATTGTCCATTTTGAGCAATGTATGAGAAGTTATTACGAAAGGAAGGTTATGTGCTTTAAAATTAATGTTTTTATAGTATTTTCGCATATAGGTGAGACGTATCCCGAGGACGAGCGCGGTCACTCGAGGCAGGGGGGCTACGACCTTTCCACATACTAGTGAGTGGGCTTTTGGTTTTCCGTATATACCTATATACTTATAATTCCCAGAAATTTATGTATATGTTTATTAGTTTATGCCATTCCTTTATTATTATTGGTTATTATGCATGGTTAGTTGCATATATGGTTAATATATCTATTCATTTATATGTTTATATATATATTGGTGCTGTGGAGGCACAGGTAAGTGCCAGGTAAGCGTTATTTAATATTCGCATTAAATAGTGGTTAGAGGTGCTTAGAGAGCTCATAACCTGCACCCCCGGTGTTAGTGCTCCCGCCCAGAGTAGGGCACAGTCCTTCACGTGTTGTTCACCTCCCGCACCGCACGCTCAGCTTGGATCCAAGTTAGGTGCACAGTCTTGTCGTACAGACCACTTTAGGTGGTTCCGACTCGTAGATGACCTGCGATTATTCGCACAGCCCTCACGTGATCATAGCACTAGAGCGTTTATATGTATTACACCCAGGCCTGTCGTACAGACCACTATAGGTGGTTCCGACTCGTGGGCAGGTTTAGTTATTGTGATTGAGATTTGAGCTCTAGATTCAGCCGTACAGGTCACTTTAGGTGACTCCGGCTGCCAGTTATATGTTATTGATATGGTTTATACTTGAGCACCTGCATTTCCATTCTGAGTTCCTGGCATGGCATATTCTTGAGCATGGTTGAAATATCTATATATACGTACATATATTTATTTTCTGGGAAGTATACAGGTTTTACGGCGAGGGGTTAGAATCTTGTTTTTGAAATGATTTTCGAAAAGCTTTGTTTTTGCCCACTCACGCTTTTGTTTTGCGCCCCTCCAGGTTTTAGCTATCTAGCAAGGTTAGTGGTTTCCCAGAGTGCTTTTCCGGCATTTCTGACAGACGATCACCAGCGTATGTCCACCTTCGGGTGCACTGTTGTAACGCTATTTTAATTTGGACTGCTTTAGGCTTTCTGCTCTGAACTAGTGTCTCACTTACGCTAGCACTTATTACTTTGACCTTATGTATGCTAGTTTTTATTTATTCGTACTTTTATATTACTATTCTATTAGCTTCCGCACGGTGCACATGGTTACGTCACCTTCGCGTGACGGCCAGCACGCCCTGATCCCGGTCGGGGTGTGTCAGACCATACATCTTTGATGAAGATTTAAGGTTGAATCACTATTATTATTTGTCAATATTGAACTGATAAATCAATATGACTAGATTCATATCCAAGAAGAATTAATGAGTACATTCTACTCAAAAGTGTTTTGTTGATTAATTCTTGTTTGTTGTTTAAGAAATTGAACTTGTGATTTATTTGTTATTGATGGATAATTAATATGATCGAAGGTGTTTTCTTATTTAGTCAAACTATAAATCAATGTATTGTTAAATATGAATTGACAAGATTGTATATGTTTCGTTTGCTCAGAAGTATTGAGGTTATGTATGAATGCCCTTTTGTTTTGTGTTTTAACTATGAAAACCCAATATAATTTATGTCTAAAGATGATTATGGAATTATATGTTTTTATTGCAATTAAAAAACATTGACTTAATTTTTTTTTTCTATCAAATGTTAGATGAATAAAATTGACCGTATGATTTTGTATAGTTTTTCAGTCACTCACTTCCTTGCAATATCGGCATAGAGATGAAGTCAACAAAATTAGTAGTTGATATTGAACCCTTAAAGTTCATAATTATGGATCATTTGACTAATGTTTGATTAGTGGGAGTGTTTAAGTGGTATGTTTGTTTATTTTTTTTACTCTTTTAATCAGTGGGAGCAACTATGTGTTTACCTGTATAGTATTGTTTCTTTTAATTAGTAGGAGTTTAAAAATGCCTTTTGTATTACTAAATTGAACTGTTAGTAGCTGATGGTTTAATAGTAAACCTTTGTTCATAAGTATTAATAAGAGATTCTAAATTTGTAAACAATAAGTTGTATTTTACTTGTTCTCTTATCCGTATATCAAGTTTTACATTGACAAAAAAGTTGGATTTTACTTGTTCTCTTATCCGTATATCAAGTTTTACATTGACAAAAAAGTTGGATTTTGTTACCAACATTATTGAGTTCTTTTGTGAACTAATTTTATTATGATTACTATAATTGAACACCATCTTTGGTGCCCTAATGTTTTCGGCAACATATATTATTAATAGTGTGGATGTGATTACAGAGTACTGATACAGTAGAATTCATATCAACATTTCTATAATTCTGCATTACAAAGGTTTTGGTTACAAAATTTTGTAGACTCAGTTATCACTGTTATTTTGGTTAATTTGGCTAATTTTGTGTACAAGTTCATTGAAACTTAAGTGGAAGAATGTAAGCATAATTATGAGTACCAATGCTTTTCAGTCAATCACTTGATTCTTGAGTGACTTATTATTTAAGTGACTACTATTCTAGTAATTTACAGCCCCAATGTGGCTAGTAGTCTTAAGTCTGATAAACCAATTACATAATCCCTATTTAGTAAGACTTGTTATAGTGGGACCTAAATTATATAATTGTGATTAAGAGTATCTCTCATTAATAATAGGCTTGACTAAGAGATATCCTAGCAACTATATAAGGATTATCCCTGTTCTCACAATAATTGTTCTATTATGTGCTAAACCCTATTCATAGCAAGAACATATAGTTTGGAGATAGTAGAAGATATTCATATACATGCATTGATCCCTCTTCTACAAATAAGTTAAATGTAATTGGTTTCTTGCAATTCGGTTTATTGAATTTGTGATCATAATGTCTTGTTGTTCTTATAATTCCAAAATACATCTTACATATATAGGATTACAATATGTGTTACACACAGTAACTACAAGTGAAAATAAATAACCTAAGACGAATAAGAATGGACTCACCTTAACAAAATAAGAAAAGGGGACCGTGTCACATCCCAGCCCGGGCCCCCACCACCTCTTGGGCTTGACTCCACCGTAGCACGATATTGTCCATTTTGGGCCCTAACCACGCCCTCACGATTTTGTTTTTGGGAACTCACACGAGAACTTCCCAGTGGATCACCCATCCTAAGATTGCTCTCGCGTGAACTCGCTTAACTTTGGAGTTCTTGCGGAACCCAAAGCCAATGAGCTCCCAAAAGGCCTCGTGCTAGGTAGAGATATGAATATACATATAAGGCTTAAAGGATCCACTTCCCTGGGCGATGTGGGATGTTACAATCCACCCTCCTAGGGGCCCGATGTCCTTGTCAACACACTTCCGGCCAGGGATTGACTCTGATACCAAATTGTCACATCCTGGCCAGGGCACCCATCAAATGCCAGGCTCGACTCCACCATAGCATGATATTGTCCGCTTTAGACCCCAACCACGCCCTCACAGTTTTGTTTCTGGGAACTCACACGAGAACTTCCTAGTGGATCACCCATCCTGGGATTGCTCTCGTGCGAACTCGCTTAACTTCGGAGGATTAAAGGGTTTGGACTTGGGTTTGGGTTCTGATGAGTTTGGTTTTTAAAAGGGATTGGGCTTGGGTCACAAAGGCCCAAGGTTTTGGTTTAAAAGGGACTTGGGTTTTGATAGGTTTAGAACCTGGGCTTAGTCTAACGCTTGGGTTCGGCCTTAAAGGCTTGGCCCAAAGTCTTAGGTAAAATGGTTGGGTAACCCGGCCCAAAGGCCTGGGTTAAGGGTGGTTTTCAAGCCACCCTTTGGCCGGTTTGGTGGTTGACATAGGGCCTGGAATGTGTTTCCTCTGGCTATTAGCACAGGGACGAGGAACCGGCATGAGGCCTAAAATGTATTTTCCTCTGACTGTTTGCTCAGAGACAGGGAGCCGGCATGGGGCCTGGGGGTTATCGGACATTCACTAGTGATTATTATATATACAAGTTATGATTTGAGACATTGCATGGCATGTTAGGTTTCGGAAAACCTATGTTTATCATGATATATGTTTTCATAAAACCTGGGGGTTAGTACGTTGATAACTATTTTATTATTATTATATATATATATATATATATATATATATCAACTTGGTCCACTCATGTTTGTTTTGCGCCCCCTTTAGGACTTAGAATCGAGGCGTACAATCCCGGCGTCAAGGCACTTCCGCATCAACATCTTCGAGTCCTCTCGATGTATAACCCATTCTTTTATTCATTCAATTTTATATTATTTCTTTTAGTGTTCTAGTTAGTTGTATGCACTGAACACGTTCCTTAAATGCATATTCATTATTCTTTTATATTTATAAGCCTTATCTACCCCTTGTTTTCAGCATTTGCACTCAATAAATGACTTTCGTCACCTTTGGGTATCGGCCAGCACGTGTCTATCCTGATATTCGGGGAATATCGAGATCGGGACGTGTCAAACCGTGTTAGTGATCAATACTGCCCTTTTATTCTTGAGTATGCAGCCTCTTCCACCTTCGCTTTAACATACAACCCCATCACCCTATTGATCAACACCACCTCATCCTCCTCAGACCTCATCATAATCAGTTTCTTTCCACACGTCAAAACTGTAAACATTACTTAATTCCTTCGGCGTCGCCCTAGTCACAAACTCAAATGCCAAGTATCCCAGCATCCCAACGACACGTGTTGTGTTGGGCACTGCCCCGTGCTCTGCCCCGTGCTGATACAATTTTGCTAGCCCAAAAAGCCTCCCTCTTATCTACTCGTCCAAAAAAATATTGCTCGACTTAATGTCTTCGTGAACCACCATCTTGTCCAATTCGTGGTGAAGATAATTCAACCCATCTGCCACATCCGCCAGCACGCATTCCCGTTTCACCCACCCAAAATTGTCTTCAGCTTGCAAAAATCCACCCATCTAGGCTCTCGTTGAGCTGGCTTGTACACTAGCATCAGTTCATTCCCTTTCTTTCATCAACTTCGCATTTAGACCAAGTTCTTGAGCTACAGCCTCCTAATGCTCGCTATCTCCACCATGAACTCCCCCACCCCTTGCGACAAGTCATGGTTGACGCACTTGACGATGATTGCGGTGACTTTTGATAAAGTTTCCTCACTCAACTTATCGTTTGAGAATCTGTGCAGTCCCAATCTTCAATCTCATCGATTTCTACAAATTTTGTCGTGTTCTTTCACCAATACAAGTAAAACTCAGATGCTAAATCAATACAAAAACTATACCTAAGATTGAATCCCAACAATCACCATATACGACAAGGAAGAAGACAACGAACCCAGCTGAAAACATGAGAACTCATCGAGACACTCTCTTTTGCAACACCGACATCACTAAAACTCCAAGCTAAAACCCGTTGGACTTGATTGACTCCGTTTTGGAAGCCAAAAACCCGACAAACATCTCTGTCAATACGTAATTTGCAATCTTTGGATCCTTGTAAGTGGGGTGCATTTCCACTCATGACCTTCTAAGTGGTGGTAATGTTCACCACCCTATTTATCAACATTGTATGAGTTTAAATTTTAAGATTTGTATCTATATACTACACAAATCCGAAATTTAAACTTATCTAACGGTTATAAATAGGGTGGAAAAAATATTCCCTACAAGGGTAATAGTCCCAATATATAAATTAGGGTACTCATATTACTACTCCCAAGTATCATGAAATACATACTTGGCTATCATTAGTTTTTTTTAGTCTCACTTTCACACCTAAAGTTAAGTCTTTTTCTCCCATATTCATACTTATGTTAGCATGGACATCATGGCTTTGTAAAATGTGAAGTGGCGCTTGACTAGACAATGACTATGCAAAAACGTAGTACTGTGGGCTCTCCGCCAAAGTGTACGAGATGGTTCAAGTTGAAAATTGAATTAAATTCCTGCCAAATTAATTTTTTTTTTCTTTCAAAAACTTAAGAGCAGAATATGCCCTCCCCCGCCCCCCACCCCCCCCCCCCCCCCCCCCCAATTTCATCGTGAGCCCATGAGACTTTAGATGTTTTGATTTTGCAGGTGCATTTTCATCAAAGGAGAAGACAGCGAAAATTTGCATCCACATTAAAGTTCCAAAATAGTGAGGGTGAACATAATTGACACTATTGGGTGAAGCTGTTTTTCCAAAATATATGTACCAAATCACCAAACCAAAATATCAATATATAACTAGTATACAAAATAAAAAAATAAAAAAAGTGTTATAGGCACTTCAAAAATCTCATTCTACACTTCTTACAAGTGTATTTTTCCTTCCTAATATAGAAAGTTTAGAGTGTAATGTGAGATTTTTTGAGTGTTAATAACAATTCCAAAAAAAAAAAAAAAAACCTAAACCACCATTTGGGGCATATATACGTCTCTTCGAGGGCGATGGCGACGAATTGATTTTCGTTTCACTAGGGTTTGGAGGTGATGGAATTTTGGGTTTTGGGTTTAACTTTTGGAGTTCTACTATTGAGTGTGGAATATTAATACCAACGTCTTATTTCTTTTTTTTTTTTTTTAAATTTTTATTTTTCCAAAAGAACATTTTACATTTTTTTAATTGTTTCAGTATAACCATCGTCTAGTAGAGCGCCACGTCATGCTTTAACGGAATCCTTGACGTCCAGGTTAATAAAAGTATGAATCAGGAAGTAACACGTAACTTTAGGTATGAAAGTAAAAGTAGTACAATGAGAATTATGCTATAAATTAATACAAATAATGAAATAAGAATAGTTTATTGATAATCGCTAAAGAACGGTAGTTCGTTGTTCTTAAAACCGAGTTATCTCCCCCTAAAGTCGTAATGCGGTGCCGTAGAGACAGTAAGTTACGGCGTCCGGTCTCCAGAAGATAATCTAAGAATACTTGGTGTCACTTTGCATGGCTATAGCCTATAAATTGTTGCGGAAAAGCAATGCCCCGTTGCTGAGAAAGAAATGGCAAATAATGCCATGGCTTGACTGTAATTCATTGACAGTATCGGTTGAATGTAATTGAACAAACTCAACTGAAAATATTTCCTATCTCAACAAAATAGTAATAGTAGAAGGGAAGTGAATATAAATATTAATTATGAAATACATAGTAATACTCTTAACTATTTGAACTAAAAATGGGGTGTACAAATGATGTGTGAATTCAAGCATCTAGAAGGCCTTGCTTCTTTTGTTTTCAGTTCCGAGAATTCCTTCTGGGCTTTTCAGTCTAAATTCTGATTCCTGAATACACGAAGTAACCGCAGGATCAAAGCAGCAAACAAACTGCAGTATTTGACAGGAATTCAAGTGTATTTTTTAGGTCATCTGAATTCTAAACCCACCATTTCTGGGAAGTAGTACAAAAAGCTTTTGTAAGGAAGGCTTACTTATATCCAGTGGTTTTGGTCAACAAGGTACATAAACTCTGGAATCTTCTCCCCACTCATGAAAGTGTTCAGTCAAATGAAACAAAGTTCCTCTTCGTTTATATGACAACTAGGTAGAAACAGTACTTCTTGTTAGTACAACAAAAGCTTTTGTAAGGCTACGATACCATGACTGGATTTATCGATGTGGTACTCATAAAATATAATATCTCACAGCAAAATCTATTGGTTCGAAGCACAGCTGCCATAACATAGGAGATTCTCACCTATCGTCAGGATATGTCCAGTGGCGGACTCAGTTATGTCATTCAGGTCAATGAATTTATCGCCAATTATATTCCAATAGTACAATGAACTATGTTAAAAAATTTACACATATCATTGTTTTATCGAGACGAGAATGTCACAATAACAGTGAATCCGTTTTATGTAAGTTTTGAACATCAAATATGCAAGGGCATCAAAGCACTTTCTGGTTGCAATGGGGTTCAATATTTAAATACGAATACCGTCTTCAACCATATAATGGGCCAAAAAGCACAAGGGACTGAGATTAGTGATCAATATTATTCTTGACCACTTGGTTGTATAGATATTATAATTAAGGGCGTGAATTGTCAATTTAGTTCATGAATTATCACCTGAGTGAAAATTAAGTCGCTAACCTATTTTTTAAGAAAAATTAGTCCTTGAATTATTAAAATCTACCAATTACATCCCTAATATTAGATTCGAGATACTATATTCAATTTTCCGTCAATTTAAGGCACATTATTTGCAAGTGATACACATTGGAGAGTACATTGGTAATTTTTCATAAAAAAATAGTGTATGGAGTTAACTTCAGAGGGTAAATTAAACGTTAGATTCACAACCTATATGAAATGTTAAGGGTTTGTAGGCGAGAAAATTACTTTATTATACTCTAAAGTGTGTCAAGTGACTTCAGTTGACGAAAAATTGGATAAAGTAGCTTTGAATATAATAGTAGGGATGAAATTAGCAATTTATTTTACCGAAAAAATAATTTAAGGACCTAATTTTCATTGAAGTGATAGTTCAGGGACTAAACCGGTACTTTACCTTATTATTAAAGGTTGAACACCTTGATTAAGTGCGGGCACATACCCATACTTGGCATAGCATAGGTTAGAAGAAGTTAGCGACATGATCACGTGATGAGTGCTATAAGGACATGGAAATGTACCCGTGACGTTTGGTTGAAGCTGATTATCCTTAATTATGTATTTCAAGCTTTTTTTTTTTTTTTTTTTTTTTTTTTTGGTGGATAGCACCAAGCAATCTAGCCTTACAAACTGAGTGTTAATACCTTATGCTCTTTTCTTTGCATGCTTGCTTCTTGTGGCTTTATACTTTGATTTACTCACAACTCAAGCAACCGTTGCTAATCAGGCTCGACTTGTGCAATTGTAATAAAAGCAATTTATAACATACTTGTTTGAGTACTTCATGTTTATGACCTAAGTTGGAATCACTAAACATTGATAAGATTTGTAGCTTAAATGGAGTTGAGAAGAGATTTTTGCCTGTGTAAAGCGCATTGAGTTAGACTCTCATTCATAAAGCTTGAAATTCATGTTTACAAGTATTTTTCTTTACAAGATCAATGCAATGTTGTTAAGACCTAGCTTGACGTCTTCTACAATTGCACAGAGGAATACCAGATAGAATACAACACTCAATATTTCATTAACTCCTTAGATTCTCTTACAAGCCAGTATTTGTAGTAGATTCTCCCTAACAACTTGTAACTACTAACCAACTATTACATCCACAACGAACACTTGGCATAACAAGATGATGCCAACTGTCAGCATCCTAACAATACTTCCCCCTTGAAACTATGGTTGCAACAAGCATTAACAAATTGATAGTGTCCATCAACAACACAACCAAAACAGAAAGTCATGGAATGAGCTAAACAATTGCTTCACAGATGCTCAACTTCAAGAAACTTGAGCTTTAAGTCTTGATACAATTCCCAGGTAGCATCCTCTTTGGAGTGATTGTGCAATTGAACTAGAACTTCAATTGCTACAGTATTGCATTTCTTGATGATTCTTCTGGCTAGAATGGCAACTGGGACATCTTGCAAGACTCCTGAATCTGTAATCATAGGTAGTGGCACAGTAGGTTGTACATTTACTCCCAAATGTTTCTTCAAACATAACACACGAAACACTTGGTGCAATTTGGAATGCTCTAGCAATTGCAGCTTATATGCCACAAAACCAACCTTAGCTATCACCTAGAAAGGTCCATAAAATTTGGGTTGTAGCTTATGAAAGGGATGTGACGCAAAAGACATGTATTGGTATGGCACCAATATCAAGTAAAATCATCAATGTCAAATGATCTTTCAGTTCTATGCTTATCTACTTGAGCTTTCACCCTACCCTGAGCAGCTGCCAAGTTATTCCTGAGCAATGATAACACTCTGTCCCTTTCTTTGAAACTGTGATCCACTGTCATAGGCAAAAATGACTGGGGTTGGTTGACCATAAACTATCTCAAAGGGAGTGGGTTTAGAAGTAGTGTGGTAACTGGTGTTAAAGCTCCATTCAGCCCAAGATAGCCAATAAACCCATTTCTTAGGTTGGAGACTACAGAAACATCTCAAATAAGTTTCTAGGCATCGATATAAAATCTCAGTTTGTCCATCAGTTTGAGGGTGGTACCCAGAACTAAGACATAATGATGAACCTTGAAGCCTAAAGAACTTTCTCCAAAACTTGCTTAAGAACACTTGGTCCTTGTCACTGATTATCTAATTAGGCATTCCATGGAGCTTAAAAATGTTGTCAACAAAAAGTTGAGCAACTAATGAAGCAGAATAAGGATGCCCGAGTGCAGTGAAATGAGCATATTTCGAAAGTCTGTCCACTACCACCCATATCACTGTGTCCCTTTGCAAGGAGGCAACCTAATGATGAAATCCATTGATATCTGTCCACACTTTTGTAGGAATGGGAAGAGGGTGCAAGAGTCTCAAAGGAGACAATGTCTCATATTTATTATAGTGATAGATGGGACAACAAGCAATTGACTGTTTAATAAAAAATTTCATACCCTCCCAATGGAAACACTTGGAAATTCTTTTGTATGTCTTCAGGAAACCTTCATGACTAGCAGTAGGAGAAGCATGATGTTCTGCAAATATTTTGTCCTTCCATATGCTGTGTGGACTTAATACAATCCTATTTTTGTATTTCAAAAATCCATTATCCACTTGGTACTTGAAAGTCGAAATAGGTACTGAATTCACTGTTAAGGGACAATACCTATTATGTTTTTTCCATAATCCAAGGATCCTTTTCAAGGTTTCGTCTTAGATCATCTATTCATTGAGAATAAGGATAGGATATAGCTAAGAACTCCATTTCATCAATTCCATCTATTTGATGCAAAGAAGAATCTCCCAGAGGCTCAGGTACTCTTGATAAAGCATCTGCAGCTTGATTGTTGCACCCTTGCTTGAATTGTATCTCATAATCGAAACCAAGAAGTTTAGTAACCCACTTCTGCTGGAATGGTGTGTGAGCTTTGCCTTGGGGAAAATATTTCAGACTATGATGGTTAGTTTGAATTATGAAGTGGTTGCCCACCAAATAAGACTGCCACTTATGAATGGCATGTATGATGGCCAACATTTCCTTCTCATATGTTGACAATGCTTGGTTCCTTAGACATAAGGCTTTACTGGTAAAAACAATTGGCATCCCCTCTTGTTGAAGCACTGCTCCAATTCCATGGCCCAAGGCATTCGTTTCAATAATGAAAGGTTTGCTAAAATCTAGCAAAGCTAACATTTGGGGGGACATCATAGCCTGTTTAAGAGTTTGAAAAGTTGTTGTAGGTTCATCATTCCATTTAAAAATGTCTTTCTTGGTGAGAGCAGTTAAAGGACTGATAATCTTCCCAAAATGAGGGATGAATTTTCTATAATACCCTGTTAATCCCAAGAACCCTCTTAGAGCCTTGACAGAAGTAGGAACAGGCCACTTGGCAAAGACATCCAATTTGGTAGGATCCGCTGAGACATTATGCTGAGAAACTATGTGAACCAAATATTCCACTTGAGATTACCCAAAAACACATTTGGATTGCTTAACAAACAAGGTATGTTCCTTCAATGTATAAAAACTATTCTCAAGTGTTGCAGATGCTTGGACCAAGAAGTACTATAGACCAATATGTCATCAAAGAAAACCAAGATAAATTTTCTAAGATACGATCGAAAATTTTCATTCATCAAGCATTGAAATGTTGCAGGAGCATTTGTTGGGTCAAATGGCATCACTAGGAATTCGTAGTGGCCATTATGTGTCCAAAATGTTGTCTTCTCCACATCTTGTGGATGCATACGAATTTGAAGATAACTTGCCCTCAAATCGAGTTTAGAAAAATAACTTGCACCAAACAATTCATCAAGCAATTCATCAATAAAAGGGATAGGAAACTTATCATTGACTATATTACCATTGAGTTCCCTGTAGTCCATACACATTCTTCAGTTCCTTTTTTTTTCCTTGCAAGAATGACAGGTGAGGAATAAGGGTTGTTACTCACCCTTATAAAACCAGCTTCTAGTAATTCTTGCACACATTTATGTATTTCAGTTTTTCCACATGACCATATCTATAGGGCCTTATGTTGGTGGGTTTGCTGCCTTCTATCAGTGGAATCCTGTGATCATGTACTCTATGAGGAGGCAAGGAATTTGGTGTGAGAATGACTGCCTCATATTCTTGTAATAAGTTGGTGTGAGAAAGACTACCTCATATTCTTGTAATAAGTTATGCAACTCTTGTTGCTATTCTGTAGATATATTCTAGGAATTCAAATCAGTTTGGGAATGAACTTCAGCCAACTCAAAAGTAAAATGAAAAATATTATCTGATTCATGCTTAATGTGGTAAAGAACTGCTCCCATTGTTGTATCTTTTTGTAACAACCTTTGCATTTGAAGTGCTGATGCAAAAAGTTTTTGCATTCCAAGTAAACTGCGTGTAAAGCTTGTCGAAATCCCACAGAATAGGTCCCAAGGTCTTAAGCCACTGAACTCCCAACACAACATCACACCCACCCAAGGTTATAGCATAGAGATCATAAACAAAATAAAAATCTTGAATCCTGATATAAGCTTGGGATAATGTTCCTTGTGTAGCTACATTTCCCCAATCTGCTATTTTGACATTAAACACATACCCTTTATCCAAATAACCTTTGAGTCTACCCGAATCTATAAGGATGGTAACAGGGCAATTCTTAATATACCCAGAAACCTTCATGACGTTAATAGTAGGAGGTGCAGGGATTCCAAATAAAGCATAAGCCGTGATTTCAAGTTCTTCATTCTCCTATTCATCCTCAATACCCAACTTTGAATCTTGAACATCAATTAATAACAATTGCTTCCTTTCACAATTATTCCCCTTAACATATTTCTCTCTACAATGAAAACAAAGGCTATTTCTTCGACAATGATCTACCTCTTCAGGTGTTAGTCTCCTTACATTATTGGCTTTTGTTCACTTCTCATAGGATGAATTAGAATTGATAGTTTGCAAAAGAGATCGAAAATTGGGTTGAATTGAAAAAGTCTTGGAAAAAGATTTCACCTTAAGATTCGTTATCTTTGCATCCAATTGCTGAGCAAAAGTAGAAGCTTCAAGCACATCGCAGGGCTTCAAGATCTTAACATCATGTTGCAATTTTGGTTTGAGTCATCTCATAAAGCAAGATTTCATAAATGCAAGGATGATATCTCTTGTTCGATTGGCAAATCACCTGAATTCCATCATGAAATCACGTAGGGAACTCGTCTTTTTAAGATTGACCAAACCCTCTGCTGAATCGTCTAATTCTGAAAGGCCAAATTCTTGGCACAATACCTTTGTGAAATCATCCCAATTTGGGTAATTTTCCAAACACCTAGCCCATTGAAACCATTGAAGTGCATCACCTTCCTTCTTCACTTTCTTTGAATCTTCGATATTAAAGAAATCGAAGTAGTGCTCCACCTTGAAAACCCATCCCACAGGATCATCGGTGTCATTGAATCTTGGAAATTCCATTTTCAAGAATGGAGGGCGAGAGAACTGACTAAAATTTTGCCATAATTCTTGTTGACTGGAATGGAGATTCATCCTGTCACAGAGTTGGGAATCACTCTATGTAGTTTCGGATAATTCGCCCAATGACCCACCGTTTAATTCCGCCATGAGAGATTGTAATTGCTGCAATAACAAATCCTGGGTCAATTTGAAATTCGGCCGTGTTGATCGAAATTCATCCTGAGACTTCTTGAATTCGTCGCATTTCTCTTCCAGGCTTGAAACTCTTTATTCCATGGATTTACACAAAGCTTGCTGTGTCATACAACAGAGAATAATTAAGTGATCGAAACTGGCTGATACCAATGTTAAGACCTAGCTCGACATCTTCTATAATTGTACAGAGGAATACCAGATAGAATACAACACTCGATATTTCATTAACTCCCTAGCTTCTCTTACAAGCCAGTATTTGTAGTAGATTCTCCCTAACAACTTGTAGCTACTAACTAACTATTACATCCACAATGTACACTCGGCATAACAAGATGATGCCCACTATCAGCATCCTAACAAATGCACGGGATCGAGAATAGGTACTTTTGTATATGCCAAGAGCATTGTGTTGGATTTTCATATATGAAGTTTGAATTCATGTTTCACACATACATTTCTTACATAGTGTGATGTAATTTTCGAGTTTCAATTGAGAATTGGAGCCCTTGTTCAATCCAAACAAAGCAAAACTTGTTGTTAAGTCACAAATGATTGGTTTTCTTTAGTATCCGTTTAGAAACAAATGAAAAGGAAGAACTCGACTTTAACAGCAAGTCCCTGAAACCAAAGTAGAGAAAATTCTCCTGTAACCAAAGTAGAGAAAATTCTCTTGTTTAGTGAAAGGTCTTCTATCTCCTTGAGAGCGTTTCTCTCCGCTGTGTGAGAGTCTCAAAACTTCTAATTTCAGTTTCTCTCCCATTTGGTTCATATGTTTTTCCACACCCTAGTTGCTAATAACCCTAGCTGCAGCCTTGGTCGGTGGCAACCCCTGTGCCTCCTCCTTTTTCCTTTGGCTTGTTTTTTATATCATTTTTGGATGGTTCTTGTTTCTCTGATGTATCCCTATATAGATCTATGATATTTCCTCTTGGACTTCCCATTCTACCTATGCCTTTGACTAGACCTTGTAATTTCTTACACGACCCGTTAACTCGACATGAAAGGACATGAAAATAAGGGTTTCAAATCAACTTATTAACGAGCCTAGTTGTTATCGTGTAACTCAATAACATTTCGAATCATTATCGGGTCACCTATTAAGAACCTGATAAGATATCATTTGCCAGATCTAGACATTAGACAGATAATTTCTTGCATGACATATTAACCCGACATAACCCTGTAACGAATCAAGTCGTTATTAAGTCACATGTTAAGAACTCGTTAAGATAACGAGCTTAACACGACACAACCATTAAGATAACCGGTATAACTTGAAAACGACACGAACACGATAGACACAACTAGTTTACCATGCCTACCTTTGACATCCAGTTCAAAAGTGAACTTTCCATAAAAGAAGGTTTATTCATGCACATGAAGGTGCGAAGAACTTCAGTTTTGGTCCTTGCACCACCACCTTCCATTGCGACTGCTCTAATGGGATTGAATTCCTATGTGTTTGAGTTTCGATATGGAAGATCCTTGGGTGATGGGGTTTCGACTAGTAGTACGGCCTTCGTTAGAAAAGCATGCATTGTGGTGACCTTGGGGGTTCGCTGGCTGATTTACATGGGGTTACGATGGTGTGTCCTTCAGTTGGGTTTTTTGCTTTTTTTGTGTTTGTCTGCTTTAAGGTTGTATATGGGCCAAGGTTATGTTATTATTTTGCTTGGGTCTTTTGGAGGTGGGGCTGGCTTTTTTTTTTATATTTTTTATTTATATACTGAGAAGTCCAATTGAACCTGTCACATCCCGGCCCGGATCCCCATCACATCTCAGGCTCGACTCCACCATAGCACGATATTGTCTGCTTTGGGCCCTGACCACGCCCTCACGGTTTTGTTTCTAGGAACTCACACGAAAACTTCCCAGTGGGTCACCCATCCTGGGATTGCTCTCGTGCGAACTCGCTTAACTTTGGAATTCCGATGGAACTCGAAACTAGTAAGCTCCCAAAAGGCCTTGTACTAGGTAGAGATGGGAATACACATATAAGACTTACAGGATCCACTGTCTTGGGCGATGTAGGATGTTACAAAACCCATCTAGCAAAAATTTTATGGTGTATCAAAGAGATTTTGACTACTCAATAAAAAAGTTAACGATTAAAATATCAAAACATAAAAGGAAAAATTATATTTTGCACAATAAATTTTTTATAATTAAAAAAATACATTTATAAAGAATGCAGAATAAATTTTTTTTTAAATACTAATAACAATTATCAATATAAAATTATAGCCCAAACTATAAGAACGTAGCAAAAACAAAAAATTAGGTCAAAGTATCCACTGGGCGTGCGTTATAGCAATAAAAAAAAGCCCCCACATTGCCACAAAAATCAGCAGACAAGAAAAAACACCGAAAACACAAGAAATTTTTTATTGTGCTCGGAACACGATTAGTATATTACGTGTTCCTATAAGTGATGAAAGTTTTATTATTTAAGTTATTAATATTTTAATACAAGCATCTAACTACTTGTATAATGATACATAATGTATTATCCCGTATTCCGAACACACTAAAAATTCTCTTCGAAACCGGTTTCATGAGAACGGATTAGGATCCTAACTGGATCCTCTTTGTGAGGATTTAAAAGATCAATC
The DNA here is from genome assembly GCF_019419815.1 of Pyrus x bretschneideri. NCBI lineage: Eukaryota > Viridiplantae > Streptophyta > Magnoliopsida > Rosales > Rosaceae > Pyrus > Pyrus x bretschneideri. The sequence continues at coordinate 592,909 of NW_025999836.1, read as the reverse complement.
AATCGTGTTCATTCATTGTACATCATGACCAAGAATTATTTTGAATTTTTTTTTATTGAAAATTGAACACAAACTGTATTTAATAAAAATTTATAGTACGATGTATAATAAACGAACACAATTAGTTGATCATCCAGATCCCTACAAAGAAAATTCAGATAAGATTGTCCTTCATGAAAGATTTTTTAGTGTGACCGTCACACGAGATGATACATCACATGTCCCTATATAAATAATGGTTTATGTGTAACTTAAAAATTAAAATTTTCCATCACTTACATAAAAACACGTGTTGTACTATCCATGTTTCTGTTATAACTAAAAATTTCTCTTCATTCACAAGAGCGTTTGCTTTAAAAACCCGAGAACCGATACTCGATAACAGAAACTGAGTTCAGTAATCAATTCATTTGCTGATGTTAGAAACGCTATTAATAAAGCTGTCCAAATGGACCTTGTCCATGGGGTGTTGCGCATTGCTCATGACTCATCAGTATTAATAACCAAGAAATATGCACACACAGAACTACAGAAACACCAAACAGACAATAAATATAAAAAAAAACCTGCAAAAATTAATTTGGATGAACGCTATACAGACAATAAAAAGTACTTAACTTGTTTTATATTAAGGGTTTATGTCCGTTTAATGCGCATGGTTATATAAAATTTTGTAGGCAGCTTAACTTCCTTTTTCAAAGCACAACCCTCATTTTACACTAATTGGAAAGGAAAAATGTTTAAACTCGGAAATTAGCGGATTTAAGAACAAGACTCTAACTACCAAAGCTTCTACAACTTACTTGTAGTTGGCTAACTTACATGAAACGAAAAGGCCAAAGTTGCTGCATCTCAAACCAATTATGTGACACTAAGTGTGAAACTGAAAACACATGGTTTTGTGTTATACGACGTGTCATCATAGCATTTTTGTGCAATAATAAAATACGTGTAATGCTACTACATACATACTACAATTCATACCTAATCATTGATTAATGTGCAATTCAAATGATGTGATTATTTATGATTAAATTATTACTTAATCATTAATTAACGTGTTTATCTTATTTTGATGACGCATCATTTAATTTACAAATTTTGTTTAAAATTTTAATCTCTCAATCCTATTTTCACCAATCCAGCTACCAAAAAGAAAAAAGAATTAAATGAGACTAATAATTAATTAATCACAAAATACTGGGTGAGCATGAATCAACAATTCCCAACCTTCTCGTCTTCCAGAAACACAACTCCGGGTCGAGCTTCTCCGCCGCCGTTCTCGCCGGCTCCGATTTACACCTCGTCAGTGTCAGCGGCCGACCCGACCCGACGAAATCCCAGTCTTTATCTTCGGTGCTCGCCGATTTCGCCATTCTCTCTCGAATTTCGCTCTCCAATTCCCTGAAAAATTCCAACTTTTTTTCGCTCTCCGATTCCAATCTCGATTCCTGACCGGAAATCGACTCCCCTTCTGACGTAGCTTTCTGTTGTGCCTCTGTTTCCTCGGCTCTCACCGGCGACCCCCAAAATCTGCTCGCCAGAGACGACGCCCTGTACGGCGCAGATCTGCATCGGGTTAACAGCAAAGCGTTCTTCGGCGGCGTTGAGGCAGAAGAAGAATAGATGAAAGCTTTGGCCTTTCTTTCGAATTCTTGGTCTTCTTGTTCTTCGATAAAATCTTCCCCATCTGAACAACCTTCAATTGGGTCTTCAAATTTCGATCCAATTTTTGGTGGGTACTCTTTGATTTCGCCTTTTCTGCACAAACCCAGTTGAAAAAAGGGTACCCATTTGGGCCAAACGGGTCGAAAAGACTTGGCCTTGATTTTCCCGGGAAAATGGCGGCAAAACAGGCCGTTTGAGATCCATTTGCACCTTCGTCGGCTCGGAGCTCCAGTGGCCCGTCTAGCTCCTCCGGTCCGCGAATCGCCTTTCTTAGATGACCGCCGGACTCGGACTTGCCCCATGCACGTGACTTTAGGAGAAGATGGCTCTTGGGTTTCGACAGCGGCTGCGGTGGCGTTCTTCCTCACGAACATTGGGCTCGAACGCAACCGGCCTCTGCTTCTGCTCCCGACGTTGGTCCTCAGAAACCTCACCAACGGCGGCGGGAACTTGTCCGTCCGCCCCGGACTCGATATGGGTTTTGCAGATAGCTTCATTTCCGTCCAACCCGAATAACAATCGGAATGAACGATTGACTTGATTTGCTTCCTCAGGCTTTTGAGATTCAGAAGAAAGAAAGCTGCTTTCTTTCTTTCTCTCTGGGGAATGGGTGACTGTGGAGAGCTCCGTGTGTTGGCTTCCGATTTCTTTTGTTTTTTTCTTTGAATTTTTTTTGTGTCTGAAATTTGGTATTTTAATCTTCCAACGGATGGGTGAATAGCGGCTCTATCTCTCTCGGTCAGTTTCTTTTTTTTTTTTTTTTTTCCTTCCAATTTATTAGTATTTTAACTGTTATTTTGTTGAAGCGTACGCGGTGCAGTGGGAGTGAAATATGGTGTGCATCTGTGCTCTGCATCTTGATGCAACGTGGACCGTTGGATCTTGATGTTGGGGTCGTCCACTAAAATGATTTTTGCTCAGCAAGACTATGGAATGGTGATTGATAATGATATGCCTATTTTTCAAGGCAGAAATCATTACCTATTAGATTTACGTGTGAAGGTTGGATTTTTGGTTGTAAGAACGCGTATGCAAAAGACAATAGTTAAAGCTCAACCAATAATTAGGTTGAATACAACTCTCCATTCAAATTCTATAGTGTTTCAAAGTATCTGTACTTCATCTTTTAAATTGATCCATTTTTGTGTTATTTGGAAAAAAAAGGTTGCTTTTTTTTATAAGAATCCTTTTATCCGTGTAAGTGATGCGCACATTTGTCCAAATTAGAGAGAATTTAGATGTAAAGCTCGAATTAGATTGAGATTGACAAGTTTAACCACAAAGTGTCACCACTTGAGTAAGTAATATTGATCTATGACAAAACCATATGGTGGATTTGTGCTATTTAACCTTTCCAATTAAAGATAAAGACAAACTTATGAATCAAAAACAATAACTCCAATATAGTAACCTTACAATGAAAACTCAAGAAAATTGCTCTTTTGAAATCAATAAATCCAATCACACGATGTTAAATAAGTTACAACACATGACTGGCTAGCAATACACGATAAACTTAAAATACCGCTATCTTAGAATTCCGATTGCATAAAGATTTATCTCCTTGATGGGGAATTATAATTATTGTGTCGAAAGCCGCCACTCCGACACTACTTTTTTTGCGAGACTCAAAATGTACACACAAAAAAGAATAATATTTGGCTATTCAAATAATGAGTAGGAGTTCATACTCAAAACTGTTCGTTGCCGATTCATAGAACTTCCTGTTTATGATCAGAACCGTTCATGTTATAAATCACTCAATAAAGATCACTTCTACAAAAAATCAATTAAAACTAAGGTCGTTTAGTCATCGAACTGTATAAAAACAGATGAACGGAATTGGTAAAAGGTATTTGCTACAATAGAATGATCAAACAACTTTAGTTTTATATTTATTTTATTTTTTACAAAGATGATTTTTACAGAGAGATTCGCAATATGAACGATTCTGATCATAAGCACAAAACTCTGTGATTCGAACACAAAGAGTTTTGGGTAGGAATTCCTACTCATCTTTAAGCAGTCAAAACATTTTTCCATAAAAAAATCATCTTTGATAGGAAAGGGAAAGGCAAACTCCCAACACGCCACTTAATGGCTCCACTACATTTCCTATCGATTCTCTCTCTGCGACAACCACCGCCACTAGAGTTTTCATTAGTCTCACACTACTTTTTTACTTTCCCATCTCTGCCACTACCCAGTTCACACCACCCTATAGTCTCATCAGGTGCAATACAGTAATTTCTGTGTGACTGGGTCTCCTAACAAAATAAAATTCATCCTGGGTTTCAAAAACAGGCATGGCAAGAAAGTCAATTGGGAATTTTGGGAATCACTTGGTAAATAATATAAGCATTTGAGAATTTAATATTACATGTGGCTGCAGAATGCAAGAAAAAGCAACTGCAAAGTTTTGAGACTGTTAACACAGGAAATGTAGGGTGCCACAATCTGTACTAATAACTATAGCATTTCATACAGCACAGGAAATGTAGGGCTGTTATGATTTAGATCGGTAGGGCCTATCGACGATAAAATTAGTGAATTAATACCTTCACGCATACCCCTATGCGACAAAAGATACTTACCGACAACGGGATTAAGTCTTATACGAGACAGTTTCATCATGCATTGTAACTGCAGGATTCGGAACCAATAGGTCGTTTCATCCCAACCATTGGTTTTGTGGACTCGCATCCCTCCATGTTGCAGTTCCATTCAATGCTCTGCTCTTGTCCAATGCATGTCTCGTTTTCGTCATCTGGGGAACAATGTTTTGTGTTAAGAGTGCTGAAGAAATATTTCATTGTCGAATAACCAAATAGAGCATGAAAATTTAACTAACGAAAATGGGCAAGGTCTTGAAAGGAAAATATGAATTCTTGCCTGAGATATTTCCAAGAGATAACTCAGTTAGGCGTCTAACACAGTCCTTCAATGTTTCAAGTTCAGTTTCTTTCTGTTGGAGTTTTGATTGGGCTGAATGCAGTTCAGATTCCAGCTCCACAATTTGGCCTTCCTGCTGTTCAATGAGCACATGGCATAATTTCTGATCTAGTTGAGCTGGCAATACTCCGTGGAACTGCTCAGTATCCACACCCTGTCCCTCTAGGTTATGAAACCCTTGAGCTGTAACTTCGGAGATAATGTCCTGAAATGGTATTTGAAGGGAAAAATCAGTTAGGCTGGCATAGCGTGAATGTCATCATCTAGGCATTTACAATAGCATATTCCATTTCATTCGTAGACCAACAAAACGAACAAAATTACAATCCTTAACTAATCGTAATATGGAGAGTTTGAACGTGAAGTTCACCATTTAAGCATTAACAATAACATTAGCCTTTTCACTTGTCGACCAACAAAAGGAGCAAAATAACAATCCTTATAATACAAAATGATCAAGTCATACACAGAGAGTATGATTGCCAAATTTTGCTACATCGAATTTGCTACTTAAAATCAAAGCAGTGATTAGTTTTGAAGATTGTGCAATCCAATAAGGATAAAGTTGTACTGTTCTTGGTAAATAACTCGGACAAAGTGTTGGTTCAGAATCCACTGTATTTAAATAAGGATGCAAAACCAGCATCCAAACATTTTCAAAACACTACTAAATTGTATAACCTACACTTGATCATCAAATGTTAGCTGTAGATTTTAGCACCAGCAAAAGGTACACCACAGTAAGGTAAATCAACCTATTTGAAGAATAATATAACGACCTTAAAAGACTGACCTGGCCCAGATTACTCAATCCATCATGGCAAGGAGTATCCATGGCACACCATGGAAGTTTTTGTAGTTCAGACTCGAGTTCTGCTTCCAATTGATCCATGTCCATAACCTCAGCATGTAGCTCCTGCTCTTCTGTAAGAACACTACTAGCACATTCACCATCCTCAGATACAGTAAAACTGGACATTTTCATACTACTGGGGCCTCTGTTTTCTGTACTTGACTTGTTGAGTTCTGGCTGAGTAAGCGTGCAACTAGTTGTATTGGCTTCACCTGCAGAGCCCGAAACTTGCAGATTGTGCGGTGATTTTCTTTGATGAAGCTCAGATTTTAACTCCTGCACAATTCTTGCAGTCTCATCCATAGCTGTATTCAGCTTATTGATCTCAGCTTTTCCAGCAGACATCATGTACATGATCCCAACATTAAGTCCCCAACCAAATAACGTTGAATCTGAATAGTATGAAACAAGAAGTAGCTTGAAATGTTAAACTCCTAGGATCACGAATATTATGTTTGTAAATTGTGACTCTAAAAAAAACAGACTAACAAAATCATCACAGGTTCATGCCCAAGGAAAAGCTTCTAGAAGACTACTACAAAAATGCTGATCAAAACTTGGATACCAATATTGTATTTAGAGGTTGTGTGGAGTTAAAATCGCAATATAAAGATCAAACGCTTTCAGGGTTTCCACTTTTAATTACAATTTCAAGAGCAAACTTCAAGGATCACTTGACAATTATGACCACCTAATCATTTGAATTTGGAAATTACTTCGGAATCAACTGTTAATATAAAATCCTATTTATCATTTGGCAACCACTTAAGCACCATCGGTAAGAATTCATATAAGGCTGCGGCAGCCAGCCTGCAGAACGTAACCTACTGGAACTTGTGCAATTAGCTTATCTGAACATGACAAACAGAATTGCAATAATATACAATCAGCATCACCGCCTTTTTGCAGGAAATACGAATATGTAACAAAACAGAACAAATCACCACATGAGAGATTTCGATATGTTTAGATAGGCTTTGTAGCAAAACAACAACTGTGGTCCACTGAATGCTTTCTCAAAAGCGATTAGATTTCAAATGAAAATTTTAAGGCTCATCAACGACATTCAACACTAATCCGATAACCGATATAAAAGGTCAGAGAACTCTACTTTTCCAATGTTGATTGTTGGGTAATGATGGTTGACATATGCTGTAAAGTATGACTTCAAAAACGATCAAACATAACAACAAAAACTTTCCAAGAGAGCTTTTCATAAAATCCCAGATTAAAATAAACCCAGAAAGCAATCCAGGGCCTACATTGTGCACACTGATGTTGAAATATCATAAACAATTGGGAATCTGGGACCTGACTATCAATAAATACTTCTTGCATGACTAATTAGATATAAATTCCGAAAAGTTAGAGACATATTCACAATTTTACATGATTCAGCAATCAGCAGCATCATAATTCATAATTTTCTATGATCAACGTCAAAACAGTAAAACCCTTTTTTCTTTTTGCCTTATGATTTTCTCAGCAACCAAACAAAAGCAAGAAAGAGAGGGAAAATCGCGAAGCTAACCTTTGGAAGAAGACGATCCACATTTGGTAGCAGCTACATTCTTCCCAGTCTTCCTCCTCTTCAAGCAAACACCAACACCTCTCCTAGCAGTCCTCCTCTGTTCTGCACCGTTAGATCTCTCAGCGTCAGCAGCAACCCCCTTCTTCTTTATCGAACCGGTTCTCTTCCTCAAACGGAACCGCGTCCCACTCCCGACGCGACCCGACGCCGCCTTGCTCGAAAACCTGAAGATCGTCCCTTCTCGCTGCTCCTCGAAGTCGCTGGTCTCCCACGGAAGCGGCTGAGACTGAAATGCCGACGCGACCGAGAAATTATAGGGGCCTGGGCAGGCAGTGTCCGCATTGTGATCGGCGGGCGGATCGGTATCGGCGGTGGGTTTGAAAAAGATGTGTTTCCCGGCGAGGAGCCCGGTGGAGGCCGCAACAGCTGCGGCGAATAATTGCCACATTGAAAAAGGCACTTCAGTCTTCACTGTGCCTCACACCGTCACTGGAACTGAAGAAATGGCAGCTCTCTCTCTCTCTCTCTCTCTCTCTGTGCAGGTGCAAGACATTGTAATTACCAATTTACCCAGCGTCGCACCTACCTCCACGAGGAGCGTTGCCCTGTCCGCTTTGGGACCTTTCTGGTACTCCACGTGCTTCCCGCTTTCACGGGCTGTCCGCTATCGAGGTTGGGAAAACAATTAATTTGAATTCCTTTTTTGAAAATTTTCAATCTATTCAAATTTCAATGTAGTCATTAGTCAGCACCAAGATGCCAAGGCGACTACCTATCTAAATTATATTTTATAAATTAAATAGTGTGGTTATTTATAATTTTATTATTTAAATGTTAATTAACATGTTTAAGTCAGATTGGTGACACATTACATGGTTTAAAAATGTGATCTAAAAAATTGGCCTATCTAGCATTACTCATTTCTTTTAACATTACTTAATTTCTTATTCCTCAAGTCTCATATTATACATATACACTTTTGTATAAGTACATGTCGTAAAAATTGAGTAAAACCAGTGTTCTAAAAAACACCCTAGGCGACGCCTTGGAACCGAGGTGATTTTGTGCAAAACGGCTGGAAAAATAGAGGTGGCTCTAGGTGGCCTAGGCGGCTGGGTGGTTTTTTTTTTTTTTTTTAGTGAAATTTGTTTAAAGTCTAAGTTCTAATTATACCTTGAAATTTTGTTAATTTTATAGAATATGTGTGTTGTGTATCAACTTAAATTCCGGGATGCTAAAGATAAGTATCTTACATTACTAAATTTCCTTAAATTTTTTTTCTTATTTTCCATTTTATGTTGTTTTAAATTGTGAACTTGTTGTACATGTGTCATCCTACAATACTCCTCACTATGGTTATATGGCATATATGCTTAATGTGTTTTTAAATTTTGGATTGGTTGGATACTCTTTTTTCATTTTATCATTCTTTTATTATCTTATCTATGAATTTCATACAAATATAATTTTTTGAAAGTTTCCTATACTAGTGATTGTGTCCATACAGACCTTTTAAGAGAAGGAATGCTTTTTTTTTTTTAAATGGAAATTAGTTGTGGAACTTAAGCTACATTGAACTTCAACGATCCGATTGGTTTAACGGAAATATGGCTGCCGATTGGTTCCTAGAGCATTCACAAATTCATGAACCATGCAACTGGAAAAGTGTGCTTAACAATTTACGCAACTTCTATTGAATCTTGTGTGCTCAACAAACATGCAAAAAATTGCCAGCACACAGTAACTCAGGACTTCAAGTATCACAACCTACTATATTTCCTAACGTAGAAGAGCAGTTTAAACTCCCAAACGATCCGTCTAACTGGCTTCTAGTAAGAGACACCGAGTAAAACATTTGTCAGTTGATTGAGTTTTTCTTAAACATGAAAGACACCGTCCTCCACGGCATGGCACAACGATGAAGTTTATCAGATGAAGGAACAAGGAAAAGTTTTCCGAGGAATTCGATCGGATGTCCGAGTTCCCAGTTGTATGAAGTTGAAAACAAAAATTACTGCAGTAGTGCTGATTAGTGAAATAGTGTAGTTGAGCCTACAAGTTACATGTAAAGCAACTAGATTATGATCTTTAGAGAACCATAAAGCATTCACAAATTCATGAGCCATGCAATTGCAAAAGTGTCCTGAACAATTTACGCAACTTCTATTGAATGTTGTGTGCTGAACAAACATTGTAAACAATTGTCAACATGCGGTAAGAATCTCAATCTATAACATTCCGTTCACAACGCACTCTCTTTTCTAATACAGAAGAGCAGTCTAAACTCCAAATGATCCGTCCGACTGGCTTCTAGTTTAATTATTTTTCGAATCAAGCAATACAAACGGAACAGTATCGCATCCATACAAGTAAAATCCGAATAATTGGACAGATATCTTGAGCAACTTACCTGGAAAAGAGAAAATAAGAGCATTTAATAATATAAATGTGAATACCAAAAGGTTTCAATTTTAACCACAACACAGAGACGCAGAGGAAACATTTGTAAAATGATGGAGAGTTCTGTAACACGAAGGGCAATTGTCTGCATGATCGAAAGGAAGTAACATAATATTGCTTTGTCATCCATGGCACAAGAAAGCAAAATTTAAACTACGGAATCGAGTGGATAGGGGACTCAACAACTTCCAATTTGCTAGTCTGTGATATATGTTACTTACTATGTAAGATACGCAAGTATATATTTATTAGGCATCAACAAAACCTAAAGTTTCTTCAACTTGGATTTTCTTTATCCAACTCTGTTAAATTGCTTGGAGCCAATCTTTGAACAGTAAACACATACACTCAATCCAAGTAAAGAATCCCCATTAAAGTTTAGAAAAGAGCATGAGAATGGGTGAAGTTGAAGCCCCATTACAGCGTACAAACTATATCGAACATCCTTGATTAAGCACAATTATAACTATGATCTCACGAGTTATGACAACGTGAACCATTTTCCTCAAGACAAAGACCTCCTTCAGGAAAAAGAAAACCAAAATACAGAGGACAAGAACGAAAAACTAAAGCTACAATATCTTGCAGTTATAAGTCTATATAGAGGTATAGAGAAACTTCCTCCGCCTATTGAAAAAAATACACTCTTCCCCCAACCCTACAATCCCATGAACAATTATAAATACTAAGTTACTAAGTCAACTGTGGGTGATAACTTTAAGCTCTAAATATGCAATTCATGTCAGCTTTGCAGCTAGACACCCTCTAAAGCTAAAGGGCTGAAGGGTGTTCTCTGAAGCTTATCTTTATAACCCCAACAGGGTCTTCTCTGAAGCTTATCTTTATAACCACATAGATAACGCATTCACTAAGTATTTTGTCACAATTTCTATGGGATTAGATTACAAATAATTATATTGTGTATCGTCATAACTTCCCTACCTAAACCCCTCCCCTAAACGGTTATGTTTCCAACTTCCTCAAAACTCTAGGAATATCCTTTGAAACTTACTTCGACTTAAATTAACACCAAAACCGACAAGGTTTGCACTTGAAAAATGGACAGCATAGCCTTCAAGCAACAAAGCCACAAAAATTCAAGCGCAGTCCATAGCAACAACAAAATGCTAGAAACCTATGAGCCCCTCTTCCCTAATGTACCCAAATCACTACTTGATCAACTAATCAATAAAAATGCAACACTCAATTAAGATAATGCAATGACATTCCGTTCAATCATAGCTCACCAAAACATATTCCAAACGAATATATCTAGCATCTCTAGCATAACTTCCATAGCTCAATTCAGGAACTAAAAAAGCACAGAAATGGTTACATCGCACATACCCGAATGAGCTTTCATCAATTCAGTTAATCTTGGCAGCCAGTTTGCTCCTCGCATCCCGCGCATTATCATACTCAAACCTCAACACATTGGGTATATGAGAAGTATCCTTGATATAAAAATACCTCCCAAACCAGCTCTCTTCGATCATCGGAAAGCTACGGTAAAGCACAGAGTTCACAACCCAGAACCACACCGCCCCCAGAAACACTCCAAAAGCCGATCCTGCAAACACCTGAGCCACCGTGTGGTAACCCAAATAAACCCTCGAATATATAGTCAGCAAAGCCAGAACCCATGGAAGAAAAACCACCGCCAACTTGTTATTGGTGTCCCAGAGCCCAATCCCCTTGTAAGTCAAGAGGGTGAAGTATGTAGCGAAGAAGAACATGTACTGCGAGTGACTCGACGGCCACCCGTGCGAATCGCACATCTCGAGTATAGCGCAGGTTTCCGGCCGAGCTTGCTGGAAGAAATCCTTGATGAGCTCGTTGATGATCTGGGAGATTACAAGGCCGACGAAGAAGAACATGCCCTGGAGTTCACGGCGGAAGAAGAAGTGGCAGAAGAAGCCGCCGAAGCTGATGAATACTGGGACGAGGGAAATCCAAGCGAGGAAGTGACCCAGTTGGTCGCCTCTCTGGTACTGGACGTAAGTCAGCGTCACGGCTTTGAGAGACGCCGAAACCATGGCGGAGACGCCGAGAGAGGAGGAGGATTCTGGGTTTTGGGTTGAATCCGAGGTTGTGGGAGTTGGGGATTGCGAATGGCGTCTCGCCGGCTCTGGTTTGTGAGGGAAAGGATTTTTGCGATGCGTTCGAGTGAATCTGTATCGTGTATGGAGAAAGTTGAAAAACACGTTGACGCGTGAAATTCATTTTTTATTTATTATTTTTTTTTTATAAGACGGTTGGGAAAGAACCGCCAAGAAATGTTGGGCTCTGTCGGGTGCAGATGGACTTGGTAGGGTAGAGACTGGAAGACCGAAGAGACTGCCCGTAATAGACCCTTGGACCCAGCCCATGAAAGTACCTAATACAAGGTCTTTTTATTTTCTTGTTACCAATTCACCATGTGACAAAAAAATTTCAAACGGGTGGTTCACTTTTTTAGCCCATAACATTAATCGACTGCACGCTAAATCACAACCAATTCACTTAGATTATAAATTGATTGCAAGAGACAATCTTTTTATTAAAAAAAATATATATTTAGACCCTTCATTTGGCAACCCATAATGGATCTGTGGCTGCATTTGGCAACCATTGAAAAGAAAATAAAAACATGGGCACCCGCGTGTGTTGGGTGAGTAAGTAGCAGTCGCACAAATAGCACTCAATTGGTGGGGTCAACATTTTCATTGAAATTTCCACTGAGCCCACTCCACTCCAATCTTTATAAAGTCCTCAAATGTAGGGATTTTATACAAACTTCGACAAGGCCTTTATACTATAGAGTCTTGTTTAGACGTCCATTGTGAGGCCTTGTTCCTCATGTAAAAGATCATACGGTGGTAGACCCTAAATATTGGGTACCATTGGAGATGCTCTTATTATAGTAGGGATCACAGAATCCGACATGCATAAACCCCTCACGAGGAGGGGCAATAGGAAGAGCAACCCATTGAATGGTGTAAGGATTGCAGATGTAGTAATCACGTTGATCTTCCGAGGTTGATGGCACAAAACTAAGGGGGAATGTAATTAATTTGGAGTTCAGATAATTTTAATAGATTTTTTTTAAGTGTCAGATTTTTAAGGATTTTAGTGGGTGTAATCAATTTGGATTTCAGAGGATTTTAAATGACATTTTTTAAGTGACAGATTTTAAAGGATTTTAATAGACTCACAATTCTATGTGAATTTTGGTAGATTTGTATAGATTTTGTATGGTGACAGATTTTAAAGGATTTTAATAGACTCACAATTCTATGTGAATTTTGGTAGATTTGTATAGATTTTGTATGGACTTCTTTCATGAATTTCTTAGGATTTTATTGACTCCTACAACATAAAATGAATTTCTTTCCCAAGGCACAATTTGAACCTCTATTTTGTATGTCTCGATTTATAGATCATCTTTGCAAAAATTCAATTCAATCCGAAACTATGTTCCCATTTAATTGTCACGATAAAAAATTTCACTGTTTATTAGAATATAGTGTTTGTCAATTTCTTTGAATCCTCATTCTCATCCACTTTCATTTCTTCCACATCTTCTTCCACTTTCATCCTCTTTTAAAATCCTAATTAACTACATCCTAGTTTTAAAATCTATTAGAATCCTATCAAATCCTAATTTGAATACTCCCATAATAATAAATAATTGGACTGAGGTCATGTTGGGTTTGGGTTGACATGGACGAGCAAAGCATCAACCCAACCTAACTAGCGTTTTACTTCATTCTAACCCTCTCGATCGGGTTTGAAACCGAGTTGGGAATGGACTGATTCGAGTTTCCAACCTAACTTGCACTCCTAGTAATAATAGGCACAAAAGACTCATGGGTATTTTTTATTTGGGAATTTTGCACGAGTACCACTTGAACTTAAAAACATGTGCGTGAATACCACCTGAACTTTCAATTGTAGGTTTTTACCACCTGAACTCTCTTAGTTGTTAGAATCTACCTACAGTTGTTTTCCATCCATTATTCTGTTAAAGCATGTCACTTGTGGGGGTAATCTTTGTCAATTAACTTTATAGGGCTTGTTAGAATAAAATAGCTCCTAAAAAAACTGTACAAGTCAATATGGCACCAAAATTGGAACCATAAGTCAAACCCCCAATTTTATAAAAAATTACTAGATTTTTACATAAATTCGTTGAGTATGCTATAGTTATGATTGCATAGTCCTAAAACATTTTAATGGCAAGCCAACTGATGAACAATGTTAGGCCTCCAACTGTGCAGATTAGGGGACAACTTGTGAACTAAAATTCTGGTTGCTACTCTTCTTAGAGAGGGTAAAATAATTGATGTGGTGGGGGAAATGATGACTATCCGGTGTTTTTCATGGCATGTAAAACTAGTTTCTTCATCATAACAATAGATTCATGATTTTTGTAATTCCATGAAATTTAAAAATATAAAGTTTAAAAACAACATAATTCACCCATAATAAACTTGTGCTTCATCAACTGTAACAAATAAGTTGTGGCAAATAGCCTTAACCTTGTACCAATAATTTATGGTCAACTTGTAAGACCTGCAATCATTACAAAAATTCCATCTCACATCTTCTTTGAATTCCTTGGAACTTGGAAAAGCCATCCCCAAATCAAACTCTATAGTTCAGATATCTGCTTCTCTTCTATATTGTTTAAACTTGGGTCGTTTCTTCTTCCTCCTATTCCTTCTCATTAGATCCGATTCTTCATCATCATATGAGTTTTCAAATAAGCTTCTAAGTTTTTCCGAGTTGTACTCATCAGACTCTGGTTCTTCTACTCCAGTTTGAGAATGTACCACTCCGTTGTACCCATCGGGTTGTGGTTCTTGATCATGCTACTCATAATCCAAATCAACAAATTTATCATCAGGCTCTTCCATTGCTTCCACTTCTTGTACATCCACATCCACCAAATTACTTTCTGAATTATATGGTTAAGTAGAACTTCCTCTGTATTTTGCACTCAGTACCTGATACTCTATAGCAATAATCAAGAGGTTCTCGGTATCCCAATGCTTTAGCAGTCATCAAAATCCACACCAGCACCAGAATATATCTTGTGCCATGATGTATTTTCAGCGATCCATAAGGCTGGGTGTATATTTTCCAATCAAATGACACAAGTTATTACAACGAAATAGTCTAAAAAAACTAAATAAAATGATTAAAATGAAATTCAAGTTTTGATATATTTGGCTATTGCAATTGGAGATTGCAACCTACGAAACTAGTTCAGAATGCAATCAGAGATTGCACTCAATGAAACTAGTACATATTGCAATTATAGTTTGCAAGCTATGAAAAGGAACTCAAATAAATTGCAGTTACTGATTACAATCCATGCCTTCATTTTAACCTTTAATAAATTTAACAGAAAATGAATTCAAATCACAACGAAATTCATCCATCTTTACTTGACACCAAAATAGATGCCAACAATCAACGTTTTCTTCAATTCTTCAACAACCCTTGCCAAAATCAAACATAGTTGTTTTCCTTTCTCTCCATGAAACCCTTTGTATCCTACTACAACAAAGATCCTCCCTCCGAATGCTACTTTCTCATTTTCCTTCGTATAAAGTGATTTTAAGAAATTTAAAAGGTTAATTGACAAAAAAGCCCACACAAGTGATATGTTTTTTCAACGAAAATGGATGGAAAGTAACGATAAATGGTAGATTCTAAAAATTAATAAAGTTAAGGTAGTAAAATTACAAAATTGAAAGTCTGGTATTTGCTCACGTGCTTTCAAGTTCATGCGGTAGTTGTGCAAAATTCTCTTTTTCTTTCACATCCGAACGATGACGTTTTGACCACGTCATCATCACCTTCTAAATACGATTCAAAACCCTCCTTTCGTACATTTCTCTGCTCCTAGGCTTTAAGCTAGTTTCGAAGCTCTCTTCTGCATCTCTAATGGCGGATGATAATACGGCTTCCCATAGAAGAGACCCTATCAAGTCCTCTGGTAAGTTCCTCTACACTATTGGGTTGCTTATAAAATTAGGGAAATGGATGGGAAAATCAAAATTTCAATGGAATTTATGTTGAATTCTGGATTGGGTCTCTGTGATTTGTGGGTTCGGTTCAATTCAGAGTTTGATTCTGTAATTTTTCCACCTTTTTTTCTTGTTATCCAAACGGAAAATCAAGCAATTAGATGTTAAGTAAGAACAAAGAGGGGATTACTTGAATTGGGTTCTGTTCTTTTGGGGGTCCTAAACCACTTAACAAGTAATTAGATACAAAAGTTTTCAACTTTTTATCATTGGCCTTGCAAGCGGACTACCTGTAATTTTTGTTAATTTTGTTGGAGCCTTATTGAGTTGTTATGTGTACAATGCTGATTGTGTGGAAAATTTAGTTGCTAATGTTGCCGGACAGCGAAGGCGGCAGCAAGCAGTTTCTGTAGGAAAGGAAAGAAGAGAATCGCTGGTGCGTGCGAAGCGCTTGTGCAGAGTAGGGATTAGCGGGGATAGTGATGATACGGTTGACAGTGAAATGATCATTGATGAAGAGCAATCTATCTTGGAGGCTCAAACTTCTTCAGCAGTGGAAGGGTTGAAGTCTGTGGTTGCATATCAGTATGTGAATCTAGTTCGTCTACACAAATACTGTGAGAATTTTAGAGGAACATCAGGCTCTATTTTGTGAAAACATAAGATATGAAAACAAATCTTCATCTAAAGATACGAAAACATGGAGCCGTTCAATGGTTTCTGCAGACCCATTTGACACCATTTTCGTTGTGTACTTTATAGGGGAAAAGGTGCATTGCAAAAGAGGGTGAGTGCCCTTCATGAACTCAGACGCTTACTGTCAAGATCAGAATTCCCTCCTGTTGAAGCTGCCCTTAAAGCTGGAGCAATACCTTTATTAGTGCAATGTCTTTCATTTGGCTCTCCAGATGAGCAGGTCCAGCCAATTTTTTGCATAATACGGTTTCTTTTGCTTTTGTAAATTCTAATTTGTATATCCAGCATAGACTGTTGATAAGTAGTGCTTTTATGGAACATTTTTTCAAGAAAAAAAGGAAAGAAGGAACTTTGATGTTATTTTCTGTTAGGTTCCATTTAGTAATTAGCAGCTTTCCGAATTTCGGGTTTCTAAAAACCCATAAGACACACCTATGGAGTTTGGGCATTAAAGTATCACACGCCAGAGAATGTTTTCAGAAATGATTTGGAATTAATAAACTTCTTGAGAAATACTTGAGGATATATTCTGTCTCTTCACCTTTTTTTTTTTAATTTTTTAATTTTAATTTTTATATAATGCAGTTGCTTGAGGCGGCTTGGTGCCTCACGAACATAGCAGCAGGGAAACCTGAGGAAACAAAAGCTTTGTTGCCCGCTTTACCGTTGCTTATTGCTCATCTTGGAGGTTGGTAATGTCTTCTGTGCTCCTTTTAGATCCCAGTAACAATTTCTTTCTCCTGGTTAAGTTTCTGTATCTTTGCGCATATTTTATACCAAAATTTTTGGCTCTACACTTTGCATATGTAATGTGATATTGGCATGGGTGGTGGTTGTAAGGACCTAACCTTTGAAGTACCACTTCAAAGTTGAGATCATGGCATGCGATACTTAGTGCAGAAGTTTAAGCTGTCTGATCAGATGGCTGCTTTTGATATTGCATCTATAATTGCACGTCTTTTGCAGAAAATGGTTCCTTGCCTGTTGCTGAGCAATGTGCATGGGCATTGGGAAATGTTGCTGGTGAAGGGGAAGAGCTGAGAAATATTTTGCTATCTCAAGGTGCATTGTTACCTCTTGCAAGAATGATGCTTCCAAACAAGGGTTCAACCGTACGAACAGCTGCTTGGGCACTATCAAACCTAATCAAGGTGCTAGATTATTTGCCTCGTGAATAATTTTATAACAACATGCACATTTTCTTCATAAGTCGAACTTGTTTGGATTTTGGTGGCCTTTTTGCCCCATTTGCCACCATAGTGTGACATTCAGGGTTCCTTTCTTTTGCACCATTAGTGTGTTTTTCATTTTATATTTCACTGTGCTTTATTTTGGTTCTTAATAACGTATCACCATCAATGTGGACTTACACATCATCTTTGAGAAGAACTTGCAACATAACATTGGTTGTTAAATATGCAGGGACCTAAGCCAAAGGCTGCAACAGAGCTCATTAGAGTTGATGGCTTATTGGATGCACTTGTTCAACACTTGAGAAAAGCGTAAGTTGTGTTTCATCAATCTAAACAGATTGCACTATAGTTCTGTCATCATGATTTCTTGCCATTAAACTTATGGATTGCCTTTCCTTATGATTATAGTGTACCATAAACTCTTTTCTTAAATTCAGAGATGATGAGTTAGCAACTGAAGTAGCATGGGTGGTTGTGTATCTCTCAGCCCTTTCAAATCTTGCCACCAGTATGCTAGTGAAGAGTGATGTCCTTCAATTGCTCGTGCAGAGATTGGCTATGTCCAATAGTTTGCAGTTGCTTATTCCGGTAAGGTGGAATCTAACTGTATATATAAGCTCTTTATTAATCTTCTCTTTCTTTAGATAATGCCTCGTGGAGCAACTTTTTGTATATGTATTTAATTGAAGGTTAAAATGGTTTACAGTTTTTAATGCTTCATTTACAGAGTGGTTGTACTAGTTCAAGTTTTCATTCCGTACATCTTATGTTTTATCTTATCTGTATGGCTGTACATGTTCCCATTGCAGAAGCCTCCCCCCTGGCCATATTTCTTTGGAAATTTTGTACCGTATGTGAGTTGTGTGTCAGGTCCTAATATCCCCTTCTGTGCCCTAACCAAAAAGAAAATAAGTTTCTCTGTGTTTCTTGACCTATAAGATGCTGCTAGATTTTATCCTGATGATAAAATCTAGGCGAACATTTAAATTCTAAATTTTACATATTTTTATAGGAAAACTAAATTGACAAGGCAATTTAGAGAAGTACGACATGGTTCCATTGTTGAGCTAAAATTGTGGTCTTGTAGTTATAATGTATCATAACTCAGAGTTCATGTGATGTTTGATGTACTATCATAAGTTGATCCATTCATGAGTAGATGACACTGTAATTGCTTTCGGAGTAGATAGATTTTAGATGTTTTTAATATTTTATGGTATATGGATCGTACTGACAAATGGGCTCCATCAAGGTGCTAAGAAGTTTAGGCAATCTTATAGCTGGTGATTCACAGACAACCCAAGCTGTTATTGTTCCTGGGCATGAAATCACAGGCTAGTGCACTGCTCCTTTGATGGGAAACTGTAATTGTGATCACATATATACAAGACCATTTTCGTTGCCTCTTTGTTTTTCCTTTAGAAGTATAAGACAATTTCATTGATTTATGATGATAAAATTTTCAGGAAACATAATTGAAGTCCTGGTAAAATGTTTGAATAGTGAGCACCGGGTCCTGAAGAAGGTATATAAGCTTGTAGTTAATGTTATGAGGTGGATCTTTTACTCACCCATGCTTATTCAAAGTTCAACCATTTATGTAGGAAGCAGCTTGGGTGCTATCTAATATTGCGGCTGGTTCTGTAGAGCACAAGCAGTTGATATATTCAAGTGAGGCGGTGCCGGTGCTATTACGCCTCCTTTCTACAGCACCATTTGATATAAGAAAGGAAGTAGCGTATGTACTAGGCAACCTCTGTGTGTCTCCTATTTCACCTACAGAAGGTGATGGAAAACCAAGCTTGATTCTGGAGCACTTGGTTTCACTTGTTGGTAGAGGATGCCTCGCTGGTTTCATTGATTTGGTTAACTTGGCTGATACTGAAGCTGCAAGACTAGGACTACAATTCACGGAACTGGTAAGCAAACATCTGTGAAACATTGGGTGTATTATACGTTTCACTTTTTGATGAGTTTACAGAATACGGTTCATAGAAAAATTGATTATGTGACTACCGAATGGTTCATTAGGTACATTTGTTGTTGTCATAAATGTTATGAAGTGGTGCACCGTAAATTAAAGTTTGCCACTCCCGAATGAATAATGGAACTCCTTGACAACTAAACCACAGTATAAATCCTCCATATTGCGGTTCATGCAGGTTTTGAGAGGGATGCCGAACGGTGAGGGCCCAAAGCTTGTTGAGAAAGAAAATGGGATCGATGCAATGGAAAGGTTTCAGTTTCACGAAAACGAGGACTTGAGAAACATGGCGAACAGTCTGGTGGATAAGTACTTCGGAGAGGACTATGGGCTTGATGAATAGGCAGACTGATGCAGGAGTTTCCAGTGACTTTTATCTTGTATCTCTCCATGCTTGTATGCCATGGATGATTTGTTGTTGTAAGAGATGTACAATTTTGATGATCAAGTGGTTTCTCGTTAAATGTGAGGAATGGAATACGATTTATGATTTGTCCCTTGGTTATAGAGATTTCAAATTTTTATACATGATTGAAGAGATTGTTACAATTTTGTCCGCAGAAATTCTTATTGTTCCCAAAGAAAATAATAATTTTGCACAATTTTCTCTTCTTACACCCGCTCAACAATGATACTGAGTTGGCCGTAGTTGAGGCGCGAAACCAATTAAAATTGGACCGAATTTTCTACTAACATTTGAAATTTGGGTTAGTGTATCTGATGCCAATGCCCTCGCGCTATGCTTTGATACGTATCAAATATCGTTGTGGTCCAGTGATAAATGACAGATTACGAGATTTCCTTCAAATTTAAAACTGGAAGTTTCGGGTTCGAAATCCGCTACTTGTGTGGAAGCTAGAATTGTGGCCAGGAGAAGGTTGAAATGCCTCTGTGAGTCTTCCTAGCCCTCGAAAGAGATGGATAACCATGAGTTGTCAC
The DNA here is from genome assembly GCF_019419815.1 of Pyrus x bretschneideri. Lineage (NCBI taxonomy): Eukaryota > Viridiplantae > Streptophyta > Magnoliopsida > Rosales > Rosaceae > Pyrus > Pyrus x bretschneideri. Next base: position 572,616 of record NW_025999836.1, on the reverse strand, counting down.
CAGTTCTTCTCATTTTTGAAAAAAAATAAATAAAAATATCCACAATAGTGTATTGTAACCATCGTCAACTTTTTTTCTTCTATTGACTATTTTTGTTCTGTTGACTGTTTTGGGGGTATATTTGAAAATTTAGAATTTGGATTGTAATTTCCAAATTCAAGGTTTTGTATTTTGTTTCGCAATGAAAGTACGAACTTATCATGGAATGGGCATGCTTTAGGCTTTGTTTGGGAAAGGGACTTCCAAGTCCAAAGTGATTGATGTCGTCAAATTGTAAGAAATAAACTACAAAATGTAACTATGTTAGATATAGGAGACTAAAATGCATTTCATGAGCATTGCAAAGACATGCGAGATATATTTGTAAATAATGAGTTTTGGACAAAGTCATTTACAAAACCCTAATGCATGTTTTTGCAATAAGTATGTGATGCACTTTAATGCCACTTTGTACTATATTTCTTCGTCACTTATCTAAATTCTTTATGACTTGGAAATCACTCCTCCAAACATAACATCTTATTTCAATTTCCATTTGATGATATGAAAGAATATATATATATATATATATATATATAGTTCATATATTATTTTAGTTGTCGTATCCTTGTCGTCCCGTGTCCATGCAACATACCCGTTCATACCAAAAAAAATGAGAAATTTGATGTAAGTCGATAAATATTTTCATATTTCAGTATAAGTGAATGATCATTTTATTTTAGGAAAACTAAGGAAAAGTCTAAAAAAATTTTAGTTTTAATGAAAAATGACAAATAAAGATGCAGTAAATAGTACTAGGGAAATGTAAAAATGTGGTTTTTCGTTAAGAGTGAACAGTACCAAAAGTATTTTGTTACAACTCCCTATTATTTTCTAGTATAGGCTAATAAAAACAATTATCCTCTACAACTAAGGTTAATAAAAACAATTTCCTCTCCAACTAAGGAGTGACAAATCTAGGATTCCACCTTTGGGGGGCCTATTTTAAAGTTCAAGTTTTTTAGATAAAAATAGAGCGTAAAGCTCGTCAAAAATTCAGTTTATTCACTAAGATATTTCATCGAATGCTTGGTGGTCTTGTTGGAGTAAGTTGAACCATGTTACACACATGTCAACAGATATCGACATTACCGAAGCAATATGATAAGTGTTATCAAGAGCTTTTTGTGGAGTGATGTCAAAATATACCTAACGAACATTATATAAATCACTTAGTGGACACAAAAGGAATCCATACCAAACATTCGCAGTGTCCCACAAAAACTTTACATGTGTGTTTCCCGACCTTCGGGTGGTTTTGGGATCACCTTGATCTCAGCATACATTTGCCCTTGCAACTAAGGTGAATACCCCCTTTATATTTCTCTTTAGACCCTAATCAAAAAGCTCGAATATTGATTGACTCAATTCTAATATTCAAAATATTTTGTGACCAATAATAAAATCCCCGTAAATAAAATTACGTTACTGCAATTTAAAGTAACTATATGGGCAGAGATATCATTTTCAAAAAGTTAAAGGATGTCCATGTAATTTAACTAAAACAGCGGTTAAGGGAGCACTCGCGGTCGCGGGGAAGAGGGAAAGCCGAAGGGTTTAACGAGCGACTCATAAACCCGCAAATTGTAACAGAGCTTCCACTTCACCGCTGCCACTTCGCCGCCTGTCACCCGCCGCCAATCATGGAAGAAGGCACTTCATTTTTGTTCTCCGGCGTCAACTTCAACCGGAAAAAGTTTGCCAGGGACTTCTCCAGATTCCAGGTCCGATTCTTCTCTTCTCAGAAAAGCGTATCACATTATTTATTTTTCCGTTATTTGTCAAATTAAAATTTTGAAATTTGATTAAGAAGAACAAAGAGAGCGAGAAAGTGGTAGAAGATTCGAGCTTGTTCGAAATTCCAAAATCTGAGGCGGAGGTGGAGGCAGAGAAGGAGGAGCCAGTAGTGCCGGTTAAGAAGAGGAAGCGGAAGGGGCAGGTTTCCGGTAATTTCATTGTTTTTGGTGTTGAATTTGTATGCATTTGAAACCTAAGATTTTTTTTTTTTCTTATGATTTGTTTGATTTTGTGATGGCATAGAGGGTGTGGAGGGGATTAGTGTCTTTAAGACCTCAAAATCGGCGAAGGCAGCGAAAGCGGAGAAAGAGAAGCCTGGCAATGAACTAACGGAGCAGAAGAAGAAGTTGAATCGGCAGCTCGAGGTTGTGCTTCTTGTTCCTTCATCTTTTTCGTGTTTGTCAGTTTCCTTGTGCTTAAATTAAAGTTGAGGGATTTATACGTTTTTATATGATTCAGCGGGATTCGCTGACGCGAAAGAAGTATGACATTCATGTGTCCGGGAATAACATCCCTTCACCACTTGATAATTTTGCAGACTTAACCTCAAGGTATTCCTTATTTTCTTTTTATTTTAGTGTTTCTTAGATAGGATATGTATAAGTATTGCCTTTGATCTCCAATGCCGAGGATTCGTATGTGGATATTATTGTTTTTGTGAATGGCTGGATGGATTTTTTTAAAGTTCTCATTTACGAGCTTGATATTTTCCTTAATAACATGATAAAAATGAGAGTTTTTAATCTTTGATTATTTCCAGATATGGATGCGAGCCATATTTACTTCAGAATTTGGCAGAACTTGGATTTAAAGAACCAACGCCAATCCAAAGGCAGGCTGTTCCAGTCCTCTTATCTGTATGGTCTCTTACTTATGCTATCTGCTAAATTTTACGTTGTTTTGTAAGAGATCACTGGGTTATATAAGGCTTCAGTTTCAACAGTACTTCAGCACGGGTTGACTTTTGGTTTTGAAAGATGTCCTCATCGCCTTTGTCATCGTTTTTTATTAGGGTCGAGAATGCTTTGCTTGTGCTCCAACTGGATCTGGAAAAACTCTTGCTTTTGTTTGTCCCATGCTAATGAAACTTAAGGTATTGCTCATGCATTCAACTGTTTCTTTCTGCAAATGTTGATGGCTGAGATTTTCTGATGAAATTTTTTCATATAACTAGCATACATCTAAGGATGGCATCCGAGCTGTTATTCTTTGTCCAACACGTGAGTTAGCTGCTCAGACAACCAGAGAGTGCAAAAAGATGGCAAAAGGAAACAAATTCTACATCAAGTTAATGACCAAAGAGCTTGTAAGAAATGCCGATTTTTCAAAAATATGCTGTGATATACTCATTTCTACTCCACTTCGGTTACGGTTGGCTATCCGGAAAAAGAAGGTTGATTTAAGCAGGTGCGTTTGATGCATATATTCATCTTGTGTTCATAGAAAGTTTGATAAAAAAGATGCTGGTAGAAACAAGAAATCATTGTGTACAAATGAAGATTTTTGCGGTAAAAAAGATCATTCTTATAGTGGCTCATTGGTATTTTTCTCCTCATAATTTTTTTTTTTTGTGTTGTACAGGGTTGAGTATCTGGTATTGGATGAGTCTGATAAGCTTTTTGAGCTTGGCTTGTTAAAGCAGATTGATTCTGTGGTCAAAGCATGTTCAAACCCTTCAATTATTCGCTCCTTGTTTAGTGCTACTTTACCTGATTTCGTTGAGGAGCTTGCCCGCACTATAATGCATGATGCTGTTCGAGTTATCATTGGCAGGAAGTGAGTTTGACTTTATCTTGTTGAAAATCATGAAGTGGTTCGCTTTACTTGCATCAGTGGTTCCATTGACTTGCATCTTTCCTTTGCATGTTTCCATACAGAAATACTGCTTCTGACACTATCAAGCAAAAATTGGTCTTTGCTGGAAGTGAAGAAGGGAAGCTATTAGCACTTCGTCAGAGTTTTAAGGAGGTATGCTTTGTTGGTGATAGAGGCAACAGTTTGCTTTTAAGAAAGAATGGTTATATTCACAACCTCTTCTAAATAACCGCTCCAGGATCAAGTTCAAAGATGATATGGAATACAAGTCCTCGTGTATCAAATAGTATTCCAAGGGCACTTCATACAGTTTCTGACCTTGTGTTAATTGAATAAGGCCATTATCTACTGTAGGCCCTGTCCTGGAAATACACAATTGATAGTAAAGCACAGGAGAGGCAATTTTGAAAATGCTACAAGATCTAGATAATGGCGAAACAAGGAATTATGTGAAGTTAACCAAACGTTATTTAATATCCACCAATTATCTAAGTTCTTAGAGAATTTAATTTATGTAATTGGCATTTATGTTTTGTTAGTTAAACATTTCCCGACTTTCAGCTGGATCGGTTTGATGTGTTGACCAATTTCTTGTTATGGTTTTATCTTGTTAGTAGAGTCTGAATCCACCAGTGCTGATATTTTTACAAAGCAAGGAGCGAGCTAAGGAACTCTGCGGAGAACTGTTGTTTGAGAATGTAAGAGTTGGTGCTATACATTCTGATCTGTCACAAACACAGGTAATTTGTTCCCAATTGTTATCAGATGATCAACCTTAAGCCTTACATAGTCTACTTATGTCGGCGCTCTACCATTCCACTCGACATAAAGGAAACATTTAACTGATGTTAAAACTTGATTATGCACTTGTTTTCATGGTATCATGAAAAAGGCTGGGTCTGGATATCTGTGTGTTCTGAGGAGGTTTGCATGGAAATAAGAACGAACTTGAATTTTGACATTTTCTTGCTAACATTTTCATTTTACAGTGGATTGGAATTCCATAATTAATACTTGGGCACACTTCATTTAACATTAGATTCCACTACTACTATCATGCTCGATTCCCCATGTTATATGCATTATTATTTCTATGTACTTGAACAGTAATTTCAATCTCCCTTGTACTAATTATAAATTGGAATGCAGCGAGAAAATGCAGTAGATGACTTCAGAGCTGGAAAAACATGGGTTTTAATTGCCACTGATGTTATTGCTCGGGGTATGGATTTCAAAGGTGTCAACTGTGTAATTAATTATGATTTTCCAGATTCTGCCGCTGCGTACATTCACAGGATCGGTATGCCTCTCCTTGTCCCTATGATTGTAACCTATGTACATGAAATATGGGATATGTTAAACAAAAGATATAATGGTTAGTAGTTTCTTTCAAAAAAGAATTCTATAGAAGAAATATCGTATATGTTTTATGGGAATGTATTAATAGAAACTTTAATCCGTGATTAATTTGTAAGACTATCGAACAAATATGACTGGTTTTTGGGTTTGTTTCATAAGACTTATTTTTGTCAAATTGAACTACTTTTGTTGTTAAACAGATCTTGAACTCTGCAAATTTATGCATGAATATTTGTTGCGCATCTTTTGCAACTGTCTTTTATCGTTCCTAATGATTCTGTTTAGGGCTTTCAATTGCTCGTTTGATGCCTGTGGAAAATTGTTTTACGGTGTATGTGATTTACGTAGTCATTGATTGTATCACTTTTTCCCGAGACAAGTTTCTTCGCGTTATTGCTATAACCATTTGAATTGGTTTTTGGGGATGATTTCACGAGCTCACTGAATCTAAGTTTGTAATTTTTTTTGTGAAGGTCGGTGTGGACGAGCAGGGAGGAGCGGAGAAGCTATTACTTTCTACACAGAGGCAGATATTCCATATCTACGGAATATAGCTAATGTGATGTCAACATCAGGTTGTGAAGTTCCGTCTTGGATCATGGCCTTGCGCAAACAGAAGTGGAAAAAACACCGACCCGGAAGAGAATCGATATCAACCCAACCGAAAGATGAGAAGGAGTAAAGCAATTGTCATATCGGCAACCAGATTTTGCAATTTTGACTTGGAAGTCCTCAAAGCAACCATTTGTTATCGATGAGTTATATTTACAAACTGAAGAGTTTGGGATGCTGTACAGATCGAATGTACAAGAATTATATTTACAAATTGAAGTCGAAAACAAAGTAACATCTATTTTATTCAAGTTATGAAACAACTCAAAGCTCCTTTATCTGCTTAACCATCAATAAGCTGTTCGTAATTTCAGTTTGAATGTTGTGGATGTGAGGGAAAATGTTGTTTCGTCGTCTTAATATTTTCGTTTTTCTTACTTGCATCCATCTGAACGGTCCAAGTTAGCTTCAGAAGTCCATAACTGCGTCCCAAGTCCAAGCTAGTTTGATTTTTTGCAGTCAAATGTATGCTGGCAGGTCTAGAATTCGACAACGAAACATCCTCCATTGAAGGTAGCTTGTCCTTTGGTCGCTAGTAGCCTATTACACCCATTACACAGTTGTAGAAGAACTAACACAAGTGAGATAGTCGATACAACAGGGCAAAAAAATTGAAGCCTTAAGCGGACTTCTCGCTCCAATGATAACTTTACCTGTGGGAGTTCGATGCCCGTCCTGTCATCGAGTATCTTTTTACAGTTCATAGTTTTAAGCCTCAAAACTTTGGAACGTGAAAAGATTTCTTCTTGACAGCAGACTTCAAGTCTGACGTACGATTGAAGAGAGCCGCTGTGTACTACCTGGTGCTGCAGGTCTGACTGCTACCTTGTTCTCCAGCTGCTCCAATCATTGTTAAGGGTCTAAGGATTTCCTCAGGTTCTGAGGACACACTGGACGCAACCACTCCCTTAGGTGGGGACTGTGCCTCCCTACCTTCTGATCGAAATGGGAGCTTAGATCATAACTTACTCATGCAATCTTGTTTAGAATAGAACTTTTAGATGATCCTGGTATCGCTTTCCTCTTGTTCCGGAAACTATAATTCAACATTGTTACTAGAAGCCTATGCCTGAAGTGGTTCATAACCATCATCCAGCATCTGCAACCACAACTCCTCTAGCATTGCATATATTTTACCTCTCTCAGGATGCAGGCAATCTTCAACAAAAAATACATGGGTCCTATCCTTAACCTCAATCCAACTCTGCCCCGGAACTTTCCTGACATCCCTTTCTCTCATCAAGTTCCTTAACCTGGCAACATCATCCCAACTGCCAGAAGAAGCATGGATGTTGCAAAGCAACACAAGAGCAGCAGAATGGGTAGGATCTAATTTTAGTATATTCTCTGCTGCCCGTTTTCCAATCTCAACGTTCCCACGGGTTCTGCAGGCAGCGAGTAGAGTCATCCATACCAGAACGTCCGGTTCAAATGCCATTTGCTTGATAAAATGCCTCTGCTTCATGTAAGCATCCGGAACGAGCAAGTAAGTCAACCATACAAGAACAATGCTCTATTGTCAGTACAATCCCATGCTCGGATTCCATGGTTTTATATACTTTCCACGCTTCCTCTACCAGTCCAATATGACTGCAAGCAGTAAGGACACCTACCAGTGTTACTTCATTGGGTTTTATGCCCAATTCCTTCATTCTTTCGAAAAGGTCAAGAGCTTCCTCTCCATATCCAAACTGAGCGTAACACATGATTAAACTACTCCACGAGACAACATCTGTATCCTCCATCTAGCCGAAGAGCTTTTGCGCACTTCCAATTGATCCACATTTTGTATGCATGTCAATTAATCCATGGCTGACAGTAACATCAAGCACAATCCCACTTTTTACAGTAAAGCAATGAATCTGATTCGCAACCTCTAGAGATGCTATATTTGCACAAGCTCCAATTACATTACCCGAAGTAATATGATCAGGCTTAGTTTCAGAAATACGCATTAAATTTAGTAATTTGAAAACCTCCCTGGCCTGGTTGTGCTGCATGCACGCGGGTAATAATAGCATTCCAAGAAACTGAATCAGCGTGATTTCTTATATCTTCAAACAAAAGAAATGCATCATAGAGATTTGAACACTTTGCAACATGGTTAGCAAAGTGTTGGACACAATAACGATAGAATCAAAAGCCCCTTTGATAATGTAGGAGTGGATCTGCATACCCTGATAGAGCATTGAAGGGCTTGTGCAAGCAGCAAGTATTGGGAGATCACTAACTTCATCGGGGATCAGTCCCTTATGCCAAATCTGAGAAAAGAATGATAATGCTTCATTAGAATCTCCAGCATTCGAGAACCCTGAAATAATTGCATTCCATGACACTAAATCCGGCCTGTCTATCCGATAAAACACTGTTCTTGCAGATTTTAAACGCCCGCATTTTGCATACATGTCACAGAGTGAGCATCCGGCAAAAATGTCTCTCCCTAAACCAAATTTTATGCGCATCCCATGTATTTGCTTTCCAAATTCTGGGTTAAGAAGGCGGCCACACGCACTGAAAGCACTCCCAAATATAAACTCATTCGGCTGGTAAGCTCCCTGACGGAGCATTTCTTTAAAATGATCCAAAGCTTCTTTGTCAAAACCAAGCTGAGAAAACCCTGCAATCATCGAACCCCAAGAAATCAAGTCCTTAGTCAGAACACGAGAAAATACATCAAAGGCGTCCGCAATTAGACCAAACTTTGTGTGCATTGAAGTAAAGGCATTCTGTGCAATAGGGTGAGAACCAGTCTCTGATTTTATAACATGGGCATGCAGCTGTCTCCCCAACAATTCATTCCCCAGACCCGAACAGGCTTTTACGACGCTTCCAAAGGTGAAATGATCAGGCATACAACCCGATCTCAGCATTTGGAAGTACAATTCAATGGCTTTATCCTCTTGACTATTCTGAGAGTACCCAGAAATCAGTGAAGTCCAAGAAACCACATTTCTCTCAGACATTGCATCGAAAACCTTACGCGCATCCGCGAACGACCCACATTTTCCACGCATGTTAAGAACATGATTCTGGAAAATAATGTCCGGGTGGTAATTGGAAGCCAAAATATGGCCATGGATTTTCCTGCTACGTTCGAGAGACCTCAGAGATGAGCAAGCAGAAACCAAATTTGTGTTCTGGGATATATTGGGAAGTTGGTGATCGTTTGTAAAAACTCAAATGCTTCAATGGCTTCTTTGTAAAGCTTTTGCTTGCACAAGAAGATTATGTAGCCGTTGCTAAGCTGTTCGTTCTTGAGGTTTGGTAAAAGAGATGGTGGAGGTTGACTTGGTTGACTTTTATTGAAGGTCAACGGCAGTGGGGGTTTTAATCTTTTCATCTTGGTCAGAGAGAGATTTTCCGTTTGTGTTTCTGGCCTATGGTGCTAAGTTGAAAAACAGAGTGCTACTTTTCTTCGTCTCATCTCCCGCTCTCCTGGTTTGTTCGAAAAGAAAATAATTTCCGCTCATTCATTTTCTCCCTACACTCACTTTTATTTATAGCGTTTGAATTATAATGGGTTTCAAGGAAATCGAATTGCTAACGATGTTCAGATGAAATTTGATTCAGATAGTCATACAAAAAACTTGTTCGTCTTTACAAAATAGCAAAACGTAATTTATCCTCCACCAAGAAGGGGTTTCCGAACCAGGTGTTATTTATACTCGGACCTGTTTGCGTTACTGTCACCTGTTAATTTCCTATACCAAAATATATTCTTACACCCTCACCTTCTCCGCAGCCTCCTTAATTTGTGCAATGGTAAAAATGCCGAAGAAATCATCATCTCTGATTCCATTGATTGCGGCAAGTGCAACATCATCGACACTAACAGGTGGAGCCAAGAGCAGATCAGATGCTGGAAGAGAACTCAACGGTTTGGTAAAGTTTTCGGTAGCATTGATAAATCTTTCCAATGGTTCACCTATCAAATCCAAAGGAATCTCAAAACCATCCACCCTCCGTTTCCCGTATATGAAACCAGGTCTAAGCACAATACCTGCGGAAGTTGGAATTACAAAGAAATGTTGGGAAAGAAATACAGGACACACATAAATATGAGGGGACGTGACAAAGTTGGAATTATATATCTTACTTCAGCCAATAAAATGGGAGTCAATGAAATAGAAGTGATCAAATCCAGAAAAGTATGTTTAATTAGGTTTGCCAGAAAATTAGTGAGTATTAAATTAAAAAAACTACTCCCTCATTTTGCCAGTTGATCCAATATACCTGAGAATTCCTAAACATCCTAAACGAATGGGCCGAATGGCTTCAAAATAATAATGCATTCCAATTATTTAAATCACTCATCTCCCTCGCTTCTTTAGTAAAGATAATAAATAGCCAATTCTAGACAGTCCTCACATTTAGTCTCCTAAAATTTCTGAAAAATGAAAAGGAAAGACGAGAGTTAGGTATTACCAGAATTGGGATATTTGGAGAGAACCTCTGATTCAGCTTTTCTCTTTCCTGTGAAGTACCCAGATGAAAGCAAAAATGGAGGTAGATTGTAATCATGCACTGAGATCAAGATAAACTTGGGAACTCCTGCCAAAGGAAAAGAACAAGAAAATGAAAGCTATATATCTCAGCCGTCCTCTGCGTACAATTGAAGAAAGAGTAGCATAAAGCGACCATGATATACATAATGAGAAATTAACATCATTGTTCTAGTCAGGAATATATTGATACATTTACATCTAACGAGAAATTTTCAAACGCACCAATATGTAACTTGTAGAAAAACTACTCGTTTGGGTCCACCCGGCAATATGATGGTTCATGTAAGTTTTCATTTCAACCATCCATGTAAAAATCAACAAAATTGAAGATCGATTAGCCATTTGATTATCATCATGATCACTTCAGTGCTTTTACCAAAAAATATAGTTTCATCTGATTATTTGATTAGTGTTACATGGCTAATTGAATTTTTATTTTTTCGATCTTTTGCATGCATAACCTTGGGGAACCTAAACCATTCATATCATGGAGCCTGGAACCCAATATGGGGTTAACACAAATGATTTGATTTATTCAGTGTGTATTAGGTTGCATAGTGCTGTGCATTTGAGGATTTCCCAACATATACTTTGACCTCCGGCTTGACCAGAGTCAGACCTCAAACTTTGACAGTCTCCCTGATTCAAATAATCCTGCTTTCACAGAAATTGATAAGAAGAATTCCTAAGCTTCCTTTAGACATTCCTATTGAGTGCTAGCTCTCATGGGAATACAAGGGCCGTAGGCAAGGTATCTTACAAATTTCTCTTCAATTTTTGAGAGCCCTATGTCATCCTCTCTATTTTGACTTACAAACAAAAACTCAAAGTCCTCAATTCTAACAAAAACTGAAGAAATATTAATGCAACTGATAGATACAGTGCCTTGTCATGGAGAAGTGATACCAAAGGGTAGTAATGAGATGGAATGAACAAAAGAGAAAAGGGAGGGAGGGGTGAGATAGAAGCTTCATTACAAAGACGAGTGAATCAAATAATAAAAATATGAAAGGAAAGCAAAGGACTAATTTACTGCAATATGATAATTGACATTGCTACCGTAATCCTTCGCAGCATTCACAGCAACAACATTTGCCTCCCCATTAATCCTCTGCATCTGTTCCTCGCTGCCAAAACCACCAATGGTTGAAACCACAGCGGTGGCCCCAATAAGTATTTCATCCCAGTTTACATAGAAAACATCTCCTGCAAAACAAAACTTACTTCAATATATGCATCCATTGAAACTGCAGATATATTACCAATACTACCAAACTGCAGATAGATTACTTCATCCCAGTTTACCGATGAGTTAATATTAAAAATGGATTTTGCACATTTTTTTGTTTAATTGCAGTTTCTAATAATAACTTTCAAATCACAGCTGATAGAATCTTAGTCACTGAATGCAAAATCAGTAAAAGCAATGTTCTAGGAACACAATGGTTCTAAGCACAAAATTTAATGAAAGACCAAAGACTAAAACAAAAACCCCCATATTGCAATACTTCCAATCATATAATTGTTTTTTCCCCTTCGGATATCCTAATCACAAAAGGCAAACCCGATTTTCACATTTCTACAGCAGCAAAATGAAGTTTGAAAGCAGAACACTTGACTGACAGCATTACATGGCAATAAGCTGTACAAAAATTTAAAGAACGTGACATACCTGGCACCCAGTTAACCTGATCTATCCACGCACCGGAGTAAGTGGGACGCCCTGACCTGCGAAACCAAGCAAACAATTCAGACACAAAAAATCAACTCAGAAATGAAAAGGTGCAGGCCAAGTAAAAATATAAAAAAAGTTTAAAAAAAGAGCAATTTTCAGCACCTGCTCACGCCAACGACCTCTATTCCTCTGGATACCGCAGCCTTGCATATAGCAGAACCAACAAAACCGGTGCCTCCTAATACAACAACCTACTAAGACAAGAATATATCACATCATCTACTCTCTTAATTTCTAAATAATTGCAACCTAATTTATTTTTATTTAAGCGATATTCTACTTTAAACTAATATAAACTGCTGGAAGGGAATTTGAACTCGAGTGTATAACGGGAGCATATCCGCTCTAACCAATGTGGCTGCGCCCGCAAATACATATCACAACATGAAATTAAAACTGAGGGATTGAAAATTAAAAAGCAATGTCTTAGGCTTACCCGTTCAGGTTTAACATCGGCCACAACGTCTATTGTGGTGGAATTGAAATCCGTTTTTACATTCATCTCTGCATATCTGCATTTAACGCTGAACATAGAGCAAATATTAATCACAGTTTATACAATCGAATTCTAGAGATAGAGAGTGGGAGAGAGAGGACCGGCGGTGGAGAAGCGAGGTGGGTTTGGGCCGGGCGGGGAAGAAAGCTCCGGGAAGAGAAGAGGGGAGCGTAGAAACGGCAGGGAAGTGCAAAAACGACGACATTTGACTGGAAACAGTCGACGGTCACTCAGCTCTGAGGTGGGATTGTTGTCTGCTTTGACTTTCCAGGACTTCCGAATTTGGGGAAGACGCAGCGTTAGCCGGCAAACGACTGGAGAGAGAGAGAGAGAGAGGGGAGGCAGGAAGCTAGTGGTGCAAAAACACGAAGTGAAAATGTTGAGGGGGGACGCTAAAATGGTTAGGCCCAAAAAATCTTGTGGCCTACTGGGTTTGGCTCTATTTTTCATGGGTGATGTCATTGGAGCCACCAAGGCTTCGCTTTGTCTACTCAGAAGTACGATTCCCTCCCCTTCTGTTATAAGTCTTTTCTCTCGTTTTTTCTCGCACTTTCTTTTGTCTTTTTCTTTACACAAGAAAAATGATGGCTAATCGTAACCGTTTAAATAGAAGGAGATGAAAAAAAGAAGCGATTAGAAGCAGAGATAATCCTATTCCCTTATTAAGACTGAGATAGTTCCAGTCCATTTGATTTTTTTGGGGTGATTGAAGCTCCACTTATATACTCAAAAAGGAAAAAAATAGTCAAGGAAGTTGTACTTGGGCTGGACTGTTGGGTAGGTACAATCTGATTCGATTCGGTTTGCTGGCAAAATTGATACTGAGCTGAAGTAAATGACCGGTTTGGCTTGACGAGTTCTACTTTGTTTAGGCTTTAGCCCATTTGAATTTTTTTGTTGAGTTTGTTCTAATCACTTGAAGTCCAAACTTAAAAATGAACTCTCATACACGAATTTACAAGTAATGTTAGGTAAATTAATTTTTTAGATCACATCTACAAATTATGTGGTGTGTCAGACACACCATGTGATGACTCGTTCCTAATTTTCTATGTAATTTCTCTCCAAATTTGTGAATTGACATATATGCCCTTGTTGGCCTGTGACGTGGACACATTTATTCGTTTTTTTTTAATTATTTTTCTCGCTATCGTGATTAAACTGTACTCATCATTACAAGTGTGCATTAAATTATTCAGTGTCGAAAACACTGTTTTTGATAAGGCGGTAGATTTCTTGTGATTTCATATGTACAAACCTTATCTGTTTTCTTCTTAAAAAGGGTGACCCGTGCCTTGCACCTCACCACCAATTATTTTGTTTCCCTCATTATTGCAACCGATCAGATTTTCTTCCTCTTAGCCAATCAGATTCCACCTTCACTCTCTTTCTCTTCTTCTTCCTTCTCTTTCGCTAACCTGAGCTCTCTTTCTGTTGCAACACTCAAGAATGACATCAAACATTCACAGATCGAGACTCAAAATACCACCATCGTGATCCTCTTGTCCTTATGATCACAACCATACCAACTGATTCTTTTGTGGTTGAGTTTTGAGTGGTCAACGTAGAGTGACTCGGAAGTTCTGACTCGATTAAGTTGGCATCATCATAATCCCAGCCGAGTTACAAGGTTTTAGGACGTGGGGAAGCTTTTACTCAACTCCCCATGGCCATTAGACTAGCTTTGGAGAAGCGTTGATGTCAAAACAAGCACGTTTAAGGAGTTGAGCTTTTGTCCGAGACTTTCGAGCCATTTTTAGGCCATTTTCCATCCACTTTTGGACTTTTGGAAGGTATAACTTTGTTCTACTCTTCATAAGCTTCGAATCCATATAAATTTCATGAAAAATGGTTGAGAAATGAAGAAGTTATAAAGGTTTGAAAATTTTCCAGAAAACATATGAGTTTTTCCAGTTTCTGGCGAAACCAGATGGCGGCCAACGGGGTGATCAGCGAGGACCACTGGAGAAGGCGACAGAATATCCTAACGACGTCAGGTAATGGCGTTAACATTTAACTGAATATTCCGTCACTTTAACAGAATATTCTTAACAGCCGTTAAGGCATCTGTCAATCTCTGTATGCGCTTGGCCGCTCGTATGGCCATGGCTTGGACTGTGCATGAGAGCACGTCTGGCCTCCGACCGACGAGTGGTTGACACGTATAGGTTTGTGACTTCGAGTAGAACATTTTCGTATATTCAAACTTTCCATTTGAGAAAATTAAGGGGAGTTATTCCTAGTTTTTAGAGTATGTCCTTATTAACTAATTTAATTTAGTTGTTTCACATATAGGGGAGACTTACCCCAAGGTTATACGAGGACAAACGAGACTAAGGGGCTACGATCCTATGACATACTAGTGAGTGGGCATTTTGTTTTCATATATATATATATATATTGTGTAGTTTCGACAAATACTTTTAAGTTGATTTATGCATGTTATGCCACGTTTTACTTACTTTTAAAATAATGCCATGGTGGTTGAGATTTATATTTGATCATGGCATATTCATATGCATTTTACCTACTCATAAATATTATGCTATTGTGAAATGCCAAGTCGTTCTACAGGATGTGCAAGTAAGTTTAGGTGAGTTTATTGTGTTGTTTGGAATGATTGAATTGTATGGCATACTCATATTCATATAGTTCGCTCATCATTGCTGCACCGATGTTAGTGCTCGCCCTAGACCAAGGCCAGTCCTTCACATGATGTTCACCTCGCACCCCACGCTTGCCTTGGATCCAAGTAGGTGCTAGTCTTGTCGTACAGGTCGCATTAGGACTCTGACTCGTAGGTGACGCGCATAGCGCTAGTCTTCACGTGATCGTAGCACTAGAGTGTATATTATTACACCTAGTCTTGTCGTACAAGTCGCATTAGGTGACTCCGACTCGTGTGTTAGTATAGATTGATGAGCCATAGGTGCAGTCGTACAGGTCACATAAGGTGACTCAGACTTGCGTGCTAATATAGATTGTTAAGCACATGCATGATTTTATTCATATTGTCATTGAGATATTTTATTGTGGCATATTTCAGGATTTATTATCAGCATGCATTTGATTTCATACTTAGTATGATTTTTGGGAAACTATACTTGTTTTACAGCGAGGGGTTAATATGTTAAGAAAACAAATGGATTTTATAAATCTTTATTTTTGTGCCCACTCACCCTTTTGTTTTTCACCCTTCCAAGTCCTAAATAGTTAACCTACTCTGTGGCACTCGAGGATCACCCGGAGTTTCTGACATATCTTCATTTTAACGTAGGAACCTATCTCTATTTGTGTAATAAGTACTTCTCTCGTTTGACTGCTTTACCTTTATGTTATCTATGCTCTGAATATTTTTTGGGTTGTAACCACTACTGCACACTCACCTTAATAGTTAATTTAGTTCTAATTTCGATTTTAATTTATTCACATTTTTCTTTCATCACTTGCACTTTTGGTTACTTTACCTTCACGTGACGGCCAACACGCTTTGATTCTGGTCGAGGTGTGTTACACCAATTGGTAATAATCACGTTAATCAATATTTAAGTGATCATTTAATCATCAACAACAACTTTATATGGTTTACAAAATACTGTTTAAACAGATGGTTTCCCTAGCATTACTCCGAACTTACAAAACAAATTCAAAGATTACAAAATAAATTCAAAGATTAACAACTGTAGGTTGTTATTGTTTATTGCCAAAGTGGGTGTGTTGAGGGTTCCAACACTAGGCCAAAAAACAAAGTAAAATAAAGCATGTGTGTGTATTGACGGTGCCTTGATGATATTTGATGGCAACTTGTGACTAATGGATTTCGATCTCATCTGGATTCAAATTATGGGGATTATAAGGATCCTCACTTTTTAATCATTCATCGTGCATTGTGCGGTCATAAATTATTTGACTTTTTATTTAAAATTAAACACAAATAGTACTTAACGAAAACTGACCACATGATGTACAATAAACGGCTAGGATGTGAGGATCCCTACAAAGTGGATCTGGAGAGGGATCCTCTTCCGTGCTAATGACATGAAAAATTCATCTTTAATGACTGGCTTGAATCTAAGCATCCATAAGTTTAGCAAGAGATTTTTTTTTTTTTTTTTTTTTTTTTTTTTTTTTAAGTTTGATTATGCTTGATGTGAATCAAAAAATAATCCTAAAAAAATCTGGAAGATGACACGTGAGCTTTTTTCAATAAAGACAAAAATACCTTCATTAAATGGGTAGGGTTCTCAAATACTCTCATGCACAGCTCTACATCCATGAGCAGCTGACTACAACTGCCTGCTCGTGGTGTGGAAAAGTTAAAAACATTAAAGGTAGGATTAATTACTAAATTCTATCTTTAATACATTCTCGATTGAAAAATCAACTCTATCAAGTAAGGAATGCCTCTCACAATCAATCTTAAATACGATCTGATTCGATTCGATTTGCTGGCAAAATCGATGATAAGCTGAAGTAAATGACCGGTTTGGCTTGACGAGTTCTACTTGGTTTAGGCTTTAGCCCATTTGAATTTTTTTGTTGAGTTTGTTCTAATCACTTGAAGTCCAAACTTAAAAATCAACTCGCATACACAAATTTACAAGTAATGTTAGGTAAATTAATTTTTTAGATCACATCTACAGATTATGTGACGTGTCAGACTCACTAATTGGTAATAATCACGTTAATCAATATTTAAGTGATAATTTAATCATCAACAACAACTTCATATGGTTTACAAAATACTGTTTAAATAGATGGTTTCCCTAGCATTACTCCAAACTCACAAAACAAATTCAACGATAACAATTGTAGGTTGTTATTGTTTATTGCCAAAGTGGGTGTGTTGAGGGTTCCAACACTAGGCCAAAAAACAAAGGAAAATAAAGCATGTGTGTGTATTGACGAGGAGGATAATCCTCTCCAGAGCCGGTTTCACTAGATCCTTCTCCTTCCTCTTCTTTCTCTGTAGGTTTTCAACCCCCGGAGTCGGCGTCGTGCTCCCTCGGAGTGGGCGTCAGTCGGAGTCGACGTCGTGGCCTTCCTGGAGTTAGTTATCGAAAAACTTCAAAACCACACAATCGGTGACAACTACTATGACGTTGCTGATAACTAGCTTGGCCATGACGCTGACTCCGGTCGACGCCCACTCCGAGGGAGCACGAAGCCGACTTCGTGGGCCAAAAAAGTGCAGAGAAAGAAGAGGAATGAGGAGGATTCGGTGGAACCGGCTCTGGAGAGGATCCTCTCCCTATTGATGATGCCTTGATGATATTTCATGGCAACTTGTGACTAATGGATTTGGATCTCATCCGGATCCAAATTGTGAGGATTCTAGGGATCCTCACATCTTAGTCATTCATTGTGTGATCAGAAATTATTTGACTTTTTATTTAAAATTAAACACAAATAGTACCTAACGAAAACTAATCACATGATGTACGATGAACGACTAGGATGTGGGGATCCCTAAGATCTCTACAAAGTGGATCTGGAAAGGATCATCTTCTGTGACTAATGAAATGAAAAATTCATCTTTCAATGACTGGCTTGAATCTAAGCATCTACAAGTTTAGCAAGGGAGATTTTTTTTTTTATTATTATTTTTTATTTTTTATTATTTTTTATTTTTATTTTTTTTAAGTTTGATTGTGCTTGATGTGAATCAAAAAATAATCCTAAAAATCTGGAAGACGACAAGTGAGTTTTTTTCAATAAAGACAAAAAAACCTTCATTAAATGGTCAGGGCTCTCAAATACTCTCACGCGCAACTCTGTATCCATGAACAGCTAACTAAGACTGCTCAAAGCTCCCATGCTCGTGGCGTGGAAAAGTTAAAATCATCAAAGGTATGATTAATTACTAAATCTTATCTTTAATACATTCACAATTGAAGATCAACTCTATCAAGTAAGGAATGCCTCTCGTAATCAATCATAAATACTTCTGTCATCATCCTCAGGCATTATCTCCTAATTAATATTTTGGAAATATTCTATCCTCATTCATACAATGGATGACACACCTTGGCCAACGTGATGCCGCCATGTGTAGGGCAAACCTTAACCCTAACGTTATGACCGGTCACTCCCCCAATAAATGTACCCATCTCCACAAAATTTTGGTAAGTTTTTTGCCACACATACAAGTCCTAAACACTCAATCTTTTCAAAGATCAGAGATCCTTGGCCAAACCCCCTCATTGCCTCGTGGGTGAGTGTGGCTTTGGTTTTTGATCCAAAGTGTTAATTGTTTTACAGGTAGAATTCATCAACACTAAAAATGGTGGATTTTTGCTACCATACTTGAGATCTATGAGGTGTTTGTATAAGATTTTTATGGTGGTTAAGGCTTTTAAATATGGTCATGAGAGGAGTGCTTTAAAGCTCACTAGCTCAGGTGTGAAGATGATTGACATGAGATTGAATCTCCCCCTTGATACAACCATGACATCACTTTTATAGAGGCATTTCTTAAGTTTCAGGTAGACGGGCCAAGGGCCTACTCCAACAACATCGACACTGTCCCTACTTAGCCACCTGCTCAATTTGTCAGGTGTGGGGTTTTATCACGAAAGGGCTCGATGTTAGTTAGAGTGGGGTAATTCTATTTAAAGAGCTTATTCTTAAGCCTTCTGGATAATGTGGGACAGAGGAATTCTAACACTCCCTCGCATGTGAGACCCCATTTTATGGGTCACACGTGGAGTTCCACACATCAGCAACCATGTGGAGACAAACTGGGGCTCACCCGTTCGTGTAGGGCCAATGGGGACCCACCCATTCACATGGCATCTCTTGGCCTACGTGGAGCCAAGTCGGGGCTCAACCATTCACGCGGGGTCAAAGGGGACCCACCTGTTCATGTGGATGTACGAGCCCATCCCCTAGCTCTGATACCATCTTAAGTTTCAAGTAGACGGGCCGAGGGCCCACTCCAACAACATCGATATTATTCCCACTTGGCCACCTGCTCAATCCGTCAGGTATGAGGTTTTATCACAAAAGACCTCGATGTTAGTTAGAGTGGGGTAATTCTATTTAAAGATCTTGTTCTCAAGCCTTCTGGCCAATGTGAGACAGAGGAATTCTAACAGCATTGGGCATCAATACTCCATTTTTGGGAAGATATTACACAAGTGATGAATCTTTTATTTCTACTTGAGTTCATCCTAAGTTCTTAGTTTCGACTCAAGTACATTGGATTGAGGGCTTCCTGAAGAGTAGAAATTCCTGCATCTTCTAGCTGCTCAACTTCACAAATCGTCTCTCTTAGGTAAAAGGGTCGTTCTAGCCAAGCAAGATATTAAACGTCTATAACTTCTTGAATTGCGCTTGGAGTCAAATTGATTTAGTTGGTTTTGAATGGATTTTTGATTTAAATGAGGGATGAGATTCGGTTAATTTACGATGAAATTTGGTTTGTTCATAAGGGTTGGCCAAGAAAACTATCTGAATAACTAACACCATCTCTCTACTCAGTCTTGAGGCCCATAAAAGACCGTGTTTAAGACCAGTGGCTTCTGGTTCCAAAACTAAAGAATAGCCTAGAGGAAATGCTTTTGCAACTACAGTGTGACCATACAAAAAAAAATTAGTCATGTATTAGACCACGTTGTTTTTTTATAACATAATTACTTTAGTCTAAAGAAGCTGGCAAAATTGCACTGTAGAAATGAACAGTGTTTTGCACCACATTTCAGTTTATTTACAGGATTGCCACTCGGTTGCTTTTAACACACTTTCGTTTTATTTACACAATTGCCACTCAGGCTTAAGAACTGATTTTCAACCGTTCGCAGCTTTCGACTCGGGGAGAGAGGGGAGGGGGATGTCATGCCTGACAGATTGGAGAGAGACGATGACTCAAAATTTTCACTCGGACACAGCTGGGTGTCGCTGTGTCGAGCGGAGAGAAAGGGGGACAGAGCGACTACAGAGCAGGGAGACACAGGGACTGCATTTCAGCTTTGACTCGGGGAGAGAGGGGAAGGGGACATCACGGCTGACGATTTTGAGAGAGACAGTGGCTCCCATTTTTGACTCGGAGACAGCTGGGTGTCGCTGTGGCGAGGGAAGAGAGGGGACAGAGCGACTAACATAGCGCCTGACAGATTGGAGACGGATGGGAGCTAGGGATTTGGACTGAGTGAGAGAAAGATTTTGCTAGCTCCTCTGCCAGGATCTATGGGATTTTCTCCCATTTTATAGAGAGAGAGATGGACAGGGAGAGAGATACACAGCGGAAAGCATGGGTGTGTGTATTCTTTAGGGTTGACGGGTTACGCACAGAGTCGGTGAGGAGGGCATGCCTCAGGGACGAATGGCAGCATCTGGGTTTTCATTTTTCTCCCTTGATTCAAAAGGTATTGCACTGCTTTTGTTTTCATTGTTTGGTGCCTAATTGCCATTTGATTTGTTAAAATTTTCTTTTATATTTTGTTCTTTCATCCAAATTCTAACGAATGTCTATAAATTGTTCAATTGGGTGCTAGATTATGTCTCTGTTTTTGTCAATTAGGATCTTCCGCTGATTTAATTTGTTTTTTTCTTGATTACTTTTTGTGTGATTGATCTTGTTCTGTTTTAGAATTGTTAGGGATATTTTGTTCCTCCATTAAAATTGTCATAGATCTTTATAGATTGTTTAGCCCACCTTAGGATTTAACTCTTTTTCAGTTTATTGTTTTTAATTGTTGTTTACTGTTTGATTAGCCATTTCATTTATTAAAATTGTCATAGATATTTTTTCTCTCATTAATGCTATCATAGATATTTTATATTGTTTACTTAACTATTAGGGCTTGCTCTTAGTCTTTAGCAGGTTGTTTAGATCACCTCTAGGATTAGCTATATGTCCACATTTTTCCTACAACCTAATCCATTGTGCTGACAACCATAATGTAGATAAATTTGTGCTGCTCCATTGCACATACGCAGTAAGCTGTGAAGTATATCAAATATTCCATAAGATTAACCAACGTTTGACAAGTTTAAGCAGATACACCAACACAGAGAGAAAACACCTAAATTTACAGCAACATGAAAGCTTAACAAATAAAAAAAAATTTCGTAAAACATATATAAGTTTACACAGTTTATTGTTTTCAATTTGCTGTTGACTGTTTGATTTGCCATTCCCTTTATTAAAATTGTGATAGCTCATTTTTCCTTCATTAAAGCTGTCATACATATTTTAAAGTTGTTTAGTTAAGTTTACAGCTTGCTCTTTGTCTTTGTAAATAAGGGGGCTACACTGTTAAATTGTCACGGCTAATTTTCCCTTCATTATAGCTGGTCATAGATATTTTTAATTGTTCAGCTAACTATTACAGTTTACTCTTTGTTTTTCTAAATTAGGGGACTGCACTATGTTGATATTTGTGTTTTTCAGAAATTTTTTTTCCTTTGCTTATGTGTAAACAAAATTCAGTCTCCTTTTTAACTTTATTGTTTTTTAATTAGGGAGTTTAGGCTTTTTAGCTTTCTGTCTTTATAAATAATGGGGTTACACTCTGCTCATTTGTGTGTTTCTTCATACTTTCCTACTATTTGCTTCTCACCAAATCACCTTCAGGTTCCTTTTCCACTTCACATCATTCGAGTATCTCTATGTTCCTAGGTTGTTTTTCCATTTCTTGGTTGCTTCTGTATTTTTGGGATGCACTTATAAATTTTATTTTTCATATGCATGTAGATCCAGCAAAAGCATACACATCAAACCCCTCATTCACACAACAGCCACCAAAGAGACCATTACTGAGGTATTTCTCAATCCATTTAAAAAATTTTTGTTAACTTTTGTTAACTTTTATACAAACTAATTTCTAATATAATTCTCCTTACTGTGTTTGGATACAAACTCTTTTTCCCTCTAATTTTTTGCCATGTCATGTATCCTTGCAGCTCAACCACCTGCAAGTTTTTGAGAAACAAAGAGCCTCATCCACAGGAATCTGTAATTCATAGCAGCAGGTATATCCTAAACCTTTCGTTATCATCTCCTTATTCATGAAAACTTTTTCCTTCTATTTTTTTGTTGATACAGTATATAGTGTCCTTTTTCTAACTTGGAGAGAATCATTTCGTATTATTTGGTAACAATGTTGTTCTTCAGCTGCAAAAATCATCCTTTTAATCCATTTCAACTTAGGCTCAACTTTACTTTCGTTTCAGCTTCATTTTCATGTTAATCATGTCCTGTTTGTGTGTGTTTTCTGTTGGCATTGGAGGGTGGTGCTTAAACTGAAAGCTCTGGGTTTATTTATTTATTTATTTTATTTTAAAACCAAGCCTACATTCTTTAAAGCCACTATTAGTATTTAACTACGATTTGAATTAATTGATCTGTGAGAGGACTGATTCCAAAATACATCTTAACAGCTTTATCCGGCTGATAATTCAGAACATTATCAAGTCTAAATGATTGGTCGTCAGTTAAACCCTTCTGAGATATACCCTTTGTTTGTTGCACTCTCACAAATTTAATCCGTTCCACCATCACAGTTTTTTTAGCTTTTACAATTTTCCCACGGTTTCTCGAATGCTTTTTCGATCTTAATACTATCTGCTCTGTTGCTTGCTGTTATCAAATTTTAAAAATTGAAACAACGTTATAGTTCTAACCAAAATTTGTCAAGGCCAAGGATGTAACCATCTTTGGTTTCACATTGTTAATTTGAATTATGAAGTTATGAGTGAATAAATTGGGAGTCTGAAATGTGTGTCTGCCACATGGGTTGGGTTGGGTTGGGTTGTATTAGCAACTCTGTGTGAGTGTAGAGGTGAGTGTGGAGGTGGAGGTGGAGGTGGTGGGATGGTGGTTTTGTTTTTGCGCCATCCCAAGACCAAGGAGAATGCATGTGAGAAAATGTGATGAGTTTTAAACTCATCACTCACTTATTAGTCAAGTCAACCATTTTCCACTCAACACTGATCTGCCAATTTGCCAATTGGCATATGGTTTTAATTTCAATAGGTTTATGGACTAGGTTTGGTTGGATTTCAACCATTAGATTTCGGATTAAACGCATTAGGTTGAACGATTAGATTTGGTTGGATTTCAACCATTACATTTCCTAGATTTGAAATCTGTTTACTATCTCATTTAATTGTTGTATGTTACCTCATTTAACTCAAATTTAATGATATTTGCTCCTCCAATTTCTCGGATTTCCTAACGGATTTACTTTCTTTGGAAATTTCAGGAACCCTGATTCTGGGACGAAGAATACACTGCATTGCCATCTTTAGGTATACAATTCTGCACACTGATTACATGTTCAAAAGCCTAATTAGTTATACACCATTTTTTTTTATTACCTTTGCAAAGCTTTTGTACTTAGATTTTAAATATGTGATTAGTTTATAAAGAATAAACGAGACAACTAATCATGGGTACATACTTCTTTTTCGATTTTATCCTCTGCATTATTTCTTGAATGAAATTGGTTTCATAGATGTAGGGATACAGCAACAACTGAGGTGTGAATGAAAGGTCTAGCCGTAACAATTTTAGGGTTTACAATTGATTCAAAAATATGAGAAAATGCTGCATTCTCTGTTTTTTTTTTTTGTTTTTTTTTATTTTTTTTTATTTTATTTTTTTTGCTGTAGTGATTCCAACTTAGTATATACCCATTTTTATAGTACCATGAATAAAGGATATCCAATTGCTAGGATCTCAATTTGATAATCCGATTATAAATGGATCTATATAAATCAAGGCTAATTCAGTCCAACTTGATATAGTATGACTTAATATAACATATCCTTTGATCTTTATATTACTTATGGTTTTCTGTAGTGGTAGTTTAATTAAAATCGAAAAATAGAATAAGAATGAGGTTACTCATTCATTATATTTTAATATTTTCTAGGTTTTAAATTAACTTTGATCTATCCAAATATGATGTTAATCGATTCTGAATCAATAAATAAGATTTGGTGATCCAAATAGGATTCAAAACTGTTAATTCAATTTCAAATATGATGTTACATGTACTGTAGATTGGTCACAGCCTAATAAGAAGACTAACTGGAAGTGATTTAGCCCTTCATTCTCATTTTTTTTGTTCAGTCCAGTGGCAAGAAAAAATAAGGGTGCCTGAAAATCATTTACCTAAGCATATATGTTTAACAGCTTCCTTCACTGTAGATTAATATCCAATGATTCTAACCTATATTATATCGTTTATATACTTTTGGAAGTATGTCATAATCAATTTGATTTTCTATTGGTATGTGTCAAACCAATTTGATTCAGGTTACAAGGTTGTGGGTTGCGGATAGTTAATCATGTTCAATAACCTTAGTTATAGGGGCATTCACTTAAATTTTGTTTTCAACTTATAGAAATACGGCTTTTCATTCTTACTTAATATAAGCTTTCATTACATCTTCAGTTTCACATCATTCATCATTGTATTTGCTAATATCAGTTTTTAGTGTGATAAGCTTACTGGTGTATTGTTAAAAGGTAGTGAAATCATCTGTGCTTGACGACTTACCTGCACAAACAGCGCTTTTTGTGTGTTTTGTTAATTGCTAAGTAGGTTTTTAGGAACTTTGTATTTTCATGTTTTCACGAATCACACTTCAGTTTTGAAAAAATTAAAACCAGAAAGTCTTCATGGAACTACCAAGTAGAAATCTCACAAATTTGTAAAGCTAATCAAACGTAGATTAACACTATATAATTTTGTTTGAAGCTCAGGTTGGAATCTGTGCTTAATGGTTTGCATTGGTTGCTGTTTTTGCATAATGGTTTGAATCTGTCATGTTCTTTTCTGATGGTTTATAATTGTATATTTGCAAAGATGCATGGCTATTAGACCTTCAATTAGAGTTCAGCATGATTGCATTGTGATAAGACTGAAGCTATACAATTACTATTTGCTAATTATTACTTCTGTCATTTAATTGAGGTTCGTGTAGAAGATGACTCAGGCATGTTGTTAGTATAGATTTACATTTCTTATTACTTTCATGCAGTATTTGATTATAAGTCATGAACAAGCCAATGTTTTTCAGACTTTACAGATGCCTATGTTCACATATGAATAATTTGGCTTATGGATATTAATGTTGTAAGCAAATATGGTAATTTTTCTATGTATGGAATATCTATTTAAGGTCTCATTGGTTTAACATTATCAAAACTTTTGCATACGTCTGAAGTTTAACGAATGCTTATATATACATATATATATATATGTACATATACATAAATATATATATATGTATGTATGCATATATATATGTATGTATGTATGCATATATACATATATGTATGTATGTATGCATATATACATATATATGTATATATACGTACATATGTATATATACGTACGTATATATACACATACACATGTATATATATATGTATATATACATATATATATATATATATGTATGTGTATGTATATTATATCTTTGGAAATATGTACGTACCAACCGTCAAAGCATGTATATACCGGTATCCAAGTTGAGCACAACAATAACACCCCATTCTATTCAATCTCACTTATTGATACAGCGTTTGATGATCTAATTCACCTATTTTCTCTATTGCGATTTTGTCTCCATGAGCCTTGCACTCACATGCACTTGCACACAGTTTGCAGGTCATGTCTCAACCTTAGTTTTTCTTGCCTTAATAGCTTAGTTTGAACTAAGGCAGTATCAGTGAAGTCATTACATGTGGCTCTCTGATACTCTAATAGGGTCACCGTCGACACTGGCAAGAACAAGGTTAGCATAACCAACTCTCAACTCATCCGGTAGATCTATCACTTGGCCATAATCCAGCAAGGCAACCTAACTTGGAAGAAAGGGAACGGGTAAGGGAGGTACGAGTATGGTTTTTTGGGGCCAATTTCTAGGGACGTGGTCTGGTGTTGATCCCTTCACAGGGTGTGCAATTCTAGAACACATTTTAATAGCTTTATCCGAATGGTCGTTGAGAACATCATCAAGTATAAATGACTGGTCGTCAACTGCCAGTGAAACCCCATCACTGTTCCTGGATAGAATAATTTAAAACCCATAGTGGTTTGGGTTAGATGGGTATTTGTTAACCCAGAGTGCTCAACCACATAAGTTAGACCTCTTAGTTGCTTTCTTTTGCTCTAATCCTGTCAATTTTTTGGCTGACGTGTTCACTTAATTAAAGGTTTATATTTCCCACTAGGAAGTATCTGGGAAAAGAAAAGGGGAAGGAAACAAGAGCCGAAGTAAAGGCTGTTTTCTTTTCTTTTAAATTGTTTAACGTTTACGCTTTTTATTTGTCGAGTTCGTAATTTACTTCATTTATACCGTGCTTTTGGCATGGTTAATTCTTTTAAGTGTAGGTTACCCTATAGACGTTACAATTTAGGTCCTTAGTTGTTTCATAGAAAATTGCTTTGATTCATCGTTTCTTATCGAATAGTTTGATCGCTACGCTCTTATTTCAGATCGTAACTCATTTTGATTGCGAGTTTGTTCTGTAAATTTTTTTTTCCTCTGCTATTAATAGCTTACCAAATGTGGTAGCAGAGTGATTGCATTGGTAGCTTATGTATACAAGTAAATTCAGATGACACAATGAGTTTGATATTAAAAAAAATGTCTGTTGGTTCAGTTTTTGAATCTTTAAAAACTGTCGAATCAATTTGAATATGTAATTTCATGTTTATTGTTAGGTAAATTGCTGTTTTTTTCGCTGATAAAAAGTATAAAGTTTGGTTGTGTAAATTTGTATAGTTTTATACATTTCGCTCGGTTGACAATTTGATAATGGCTGAAGGCATTCTTTAATCAAATGTGTTTTCTTTCCTCAATCGTAAATGTCTTTTTGGTATTTTGCAGATCGAAACAAAGTGAAAGCTTTTGACTGTGAATTTTGCAACTGCTACCTTGCTGCTTTGGTAAAGTCTCAACTTCTTGATAATATCAATTAATTTTGGCTGTAATTTTAGGGTATTGAGTTGAATGCATATGCTACATGGCATAGGTTTAACATGATTAGAACTTTAATATCATGATGTGTGATGCTAATTAAGCACAATATGAGTATCTGTACCAAGAAAGACATGAGCATCTAACGGATCTACTTTCTTCGCAATTTCAATTTGGGAATTGAATTTATTAATAAATTACGATCTTTTTAAAATTTAGAAAAGAGCATGTTAAAAGACCAATTTTCTTTACAAGAACTTGAATACAAAGTAGACCATCGGTGAAAACGAACCAACAACGATCATGGTAATTTAGTAATTTAAACATAACCAGCTTTGAGAGTCATACTCACCCATTGTCGGTTTTCCTTGCGAGCATATTTCCTACCCAAAGTTTCCCAAACTGTGTTGTCAAACTGCTGCATCATCATATCTTTCCAACTTCTAATAGTGATTGGTCCCCATACTTTCCACAATTCGTTTTGGATCTTAATAGTAGCTACTATATTGCTTGGAATTGTCAATGATTTCAGTTTTTCGTTTTCTTTTCTTTTTGGAAAGCATGAGTATGAAGTTTGATCACTGAGTTTGACAAACAAATATATTGAACCTTTCAAATAGACTTTAAATTTATCCCATAGATTTTCTCCTTTTCTTTTTCTGATTGTTGCTGCCATGCTGAGAAAAAAAATTATATTAATGGCTGTTCATTTATCTATGTAGTATTTCATACTTATTCTGATCTCCACCGGTTCTTTAAATGGTGTGGTTTTTCAATCAGTTAACAGTTTTTAAAAATTCAGAACATTATCAAGCATAAATGACTGGTCGTCAGTTAAACCCTTCTGAGATTTACCCTTTGTTTTCTTTAAAATTGTAATGGATGTTTATAGGCTGTTTAGTTGGGTGTTGGGGAGATTAGGCTGTTGAGTGCACTGTTTCGTACAATGTTAGAGTGAGGTTTCTGTCTTTAAGAAATGGAGAAACAATCTAATTTTTCTCATATAGTGGAAGGTATTAATTTAGACTAATCAATGTTATTTAAGATCCAATCTTTTTTTATCTTTTCTAAAATATTTCGCACTCCTGTCAAAATTATTTTTCCTTTGAATATCATATCAAGTGAGATAATGTAAAACATAATTCCTCATGCATGTTCTGTATTTTAATTAATTCTGGACAGATGCTAGCCAAAATTTATTTGTTCTAAAATCCATAATTTCCTTATTTGTATTATGTCTGCTCAACTTCGGTTTAGCCAAAATAGTATATTTATCAATATATACCTAAGAATATGTCTAAATATATGTATAAGCATCTGCATAGCTATATGTATATGTATGCATATATACATGTGTATGTATGCATCTGTGTGTGTATGTACATACCTATATAGGTATGCATGCATAGATGTGTATATAACTATATATGCATCTGTTTTTTTACGTCCATGCATATAATATGATCATTGAATCTGTTGTCAAGACATACTATATCAAGGATCTTGCAATCATGAATTTGGCTGAAATGACTATTAGTACTGATTCAAGTGTTTAATCTTTTTGATTGTGGAATGTTTAATATTTAAAACTATTTAGTCATTATTCTTAAGATATAAAGTGAATAATGAAGGCAAGCGAATTGAGGTGTTTCTAATTTGTATCAGTTCAGGCTCTAAAAAATTAGTGTTTGTTTTCGACAATTTTTGATATTTTCTATTATTTTAGGCTGTACATGAAGTGTAATGTGGTATGCATGCTAGGTCGTGAACCATTATTTGCTCTATTTAGCCTATTCCTTCTAAAACCAACGTTCTCACACTCTAACCCCTGTACTAATTCAAAACCGATTACGATACCTCATCCTTACTTTAGGCCTTTAAATTAATATGGTGACAGAAGATGCATTCCCATTGTTAGCAACTTTTCTTTCGTTAAATGTGAATTTTTCGTACATTAAGTCCATTGAACTGTCCCAGTTAGAGTCCATTGCACTGTCGCAAATTGAGTTACTTTTCCTGTATCCATTTGTTTGCGCTTCGAATTCTAACTCTCAATCTCATTGATTTGTTGTTGTTTAGATCAAGGTGTTATTGCAACGTTGTGATCTGCTCTTCTTGCTGCCTTTCATCTAGGGATCCGCACCTATTGCATCTGAATCAAGGCTTTGGTATGTCACCTAAACTAAGATACATTGTTTCCCCGTGCTTTCTGGTTGAGTTAATGCAGATTTATCATGTTTCAGTCGATTGTTTGGTTTTATCAGCTTATGTCATTCGTTTGCTACCTGCTTTGTTTTCATTCTTCGTTATCTCTGTGATCTTTTGATACTTCACAAGTTCATTGGTTTCTTTGTTTTTGTTGGTTTTAACTTAGTCTCAACCATTCTATTATTGTTCAAAGGTGCATTGGTGTCATCTATGATTTTGCTTTAACCGAGTGTTCCTAATTCTTAGTCGAATGTTGTTAGCCATTTTATATGTTTTTTTTTTGTCAATTGCTTTCTTTCTTTGTCGCGTTTTCAATCTTCCAAACCACTCTTCAAACCTTAGTTACTTTGCTTGGTTGGTGTGCTTGGTGTGCTTGGTGTTTTCGTTAGGTTTTCCTAAGAGTCAACCCTCTCATCCGTCCCAAAGTACATTAATAAGTGTTGTTAATAAATACGCTCTCCGAACAAATCTAAGTTATTTCCAAAAAAACTCACCGCTTCTATATTTGAGTTTTAAAAAATTTTGACAATGTTATTTTAAGATCTACAAGCTAAACACATTTTTCTTTCTAAAATACACTTGAAATCGTAGTAATTCACGAAAAGAACAAGTTCCGTTGGATGAAACAGTTTAGATTTTGTTTAAAAGGTTTTTTGGTGGTATCTACACGTTTGGTTAGTGCAAGAAGATTTGAATTTTTTTGCTTTTGCTTTCCTCCACTGTAACGGCTTTTTGGGCTTTCACTGTATAAAGATCGAACAGTTGTTAGATAAGATAAAGCATTACTACAAACAACTAAGGGGAAATATGAAAGATCATAGAGAAAATTCTTAGTAGTTATACAATCACAATTTAAGTTACTTTTATTGTAACTGTTTGTTTGCACTTCAAATTATTAATCTCAGTCTCACTGCTTTTTCGCAGTTTAGATTGTGCTCACATTGTTCAATCATAATCTGCTCTTGCTACTGCCTTTAATCAAGGGGTTCCGAACCATTACGTTTCAATCAACCCTTTGGTATGCTCTGAACTTCAATACATTGTTTCCCCATGCTTTCCATTTCAAATAGTGCGATTTTATAATTTTTAACATAACTGTTAGGTTTTTTCACCTCATATTAAACGTTTGTTCTAAGCTTTGTTTCTCATTCTTCGTTATCTTTGTAACCTCTGATACTCCAAAGGTCCGATAGTTCGTTTTTTTTCGTTTAACTTTTGTCTATGCAATTATGTTATTGTGTGAAAGTCTCTGGGTCTCTGTGATTCTTATCTAACCCAGTGTTTTTAATTGTTTATCAAATGTTCTTTGTAACCTCTGTTTCTCCATAGGTCCGATAGTTCTTTCTTTTTTTTGGTTTAAATTTTGTCTATGCAATTTTGTTACTGTGTGAAAGTCTCTTGGTGTCTCTATGATTCTTATCTAACCCAATGTTTTTAATTGTTTATCAAATGTTGTTGAGCATTTTATATGTTTTCTTTTGGTTGCTTCCTTTCTTTGTTACGTTCTCACTTTACCAAACCGTTCTTCGAAGGTTAGTTACTTTGGTTGGTTGGTCTTTTCGTTAGGTTTATCTGGTAGTCTACCGTCTCATCCTCCCCGAAGTGCTTTAATAAGTGATGTTAACAATTCCAATCTCTCAACAAACCAGACATATTTCCAAAAAAAAAAATCACAACTTCTATATTTAAATTTTAAAATTTTTTTACTGTGTTATTCTAAGACCTTCAAGCTAAACAGATTTTTCTAAAAAACATAAGTATTGACACTATATTTAATTTGTGATTTAGGATAGATAAAATGGTCAAAGAGATTGATCGAAGCGAACAACAAATTCTAGGAGGAGTTTTGGTTAAAAATTTAAAGGAACTGATTGAGGCTCGAAACAATAACAAGATTCGAAGAAGGATACAGATATATAGAGAAACTCCCCCAGGACCCAGTACAAAGGAAGAAGTCAAAATAGAAAAAACAAGGATGGGTTTGCGTGTTTATGGTAAGGGTGCAAACCGAAACAAATTGGTCGTCCACACTATCCAATTGCCTGAAAATCGTAGTAATTCGCCGAAAGAACAACTTCCGTTGAATGAAGAAGTTTAACATATTTTTTGGCGGGTTTTCGATGGGATCTACAAGTTTGGTTGTTGCTACAAAATTGGAATTTTGTTGCTCTTTCTTGCCTCCACCGTAACATCCTTCTAGGTTTTCAATGTATAGAGACTTAACGGGTGTTAGATAAGATAAACGCCATGTAAACCTCTTTTGTTTGGTCATAACATCAATAATGTAAACAATTAACCCCTTTACCGTTCAAGGATGAAGTGTTGGCGTGCTAGGAATATGTTTCTCTGCTTATATATTTTTTCCATTTCTCTTTTTCTTGATAGGATCATTTGACTCATGCTTCTTTGTTGGTTATACACTAATAAAACAGTTCTTCTATTAATGTTTTGATATTATTCGTTTGTTTTTAAATTGCAAATTTAGTTGTTTTTATGAAGATTCTATTCTCATTTTTAACTTTGAAAATTTTGGTTGGTCCTTCAACAATTTTTAATTGGTTACTCCAACACATATGTTTTATGCTGTGTTAGTTCATTCTTTGCAGCCATATCTGAATTCTTGAAAACTATGGTAATTAATGTGGTTTTTCGGGTGGTTTTTCAAATGGGGAAAAAGGGGTGAGCGACGAATTTATATTATTATTCTCGGTTGGTATGTAACTATTTGAATATGGAAGGCATCATATTATGCAAACAATGCAACAATTGTAAATAGAAAAGGTCCTTGCGGTGTGCAAAGGGTGGGTTTAGAGATGGTGAGGTTTGCCTAGGTGGCAAGATTAATGCTCATGGTTTCGTAGTTGTGTTGATAACTGTGAAAACAGCCGACATTGGTCACCTCACTGTTCCTCTACAGTGATTTTAATGTTTGGATCTTTAATGACTTCTCAACTTAATGGTTTTTAACTACTTCAAAGTGATTCATAAAGTTGGATACGATTTTATTAGAGGGTGTCAATTTAAAAGTATGGATTAGGGGTTTACATTTTTAGGGTCTTCAGCTATGGATACAAAGTTGTTCATCACGTTAGACAGGAATTTCAAGTTGAATTATGACCGTGATAAAATGTTTCTTATGTTTACTTACCTTGGAGTGATTTCAATCCATTTTTTCCACCATCACAGATTTTTCATGATTCTTTTCAATTTTTATTTCTTATAAATAAAGTTGTTCCAGTCAACTTATCGACGTGTTGACATGTTTAAGTGGTGGTGCTTAAACTCAAAACATCATGAAGTATTGTTGACATGTTTAAGTGGTGGTGCTTAAACTCCAAACATCCTGGAGTATATCTATCATTAATAATTTGTATCAAGCTCACCGTTTAATAAGAGTCCAACCTACAAACTTTGTGAAACGGAACAATGGAATCGCATCATAGATTTCTATGTTTCCCTAAACATATTTAATGAAAAAGTTTTCCAACGTTTACAGGATCTAACATATACTGAATGCAAGCTTTAATCTTCGAACTCTCAAATGATGCATATCCTTTAGCATCCATCACAAATGTTTCTACATATGTTGTTGATTAACTACGTGAGGTACAACTCCGTCTTCGACTGTTAAAATATATTTATTGTTGGAAATTAAGGGCTTAAACTCTTAAATATACACTTTTCATCTTGCACTATCTATCGGTCTAAAGTAAGTCAAACCTAAATAATTTGTTTGTTTCTGTCAAATTTATAAATGCATGTCTTATATTAATGTCGTTGAGCCGTGCATTAGTTTTTATAGTTCGATGTTTGTTCTGTCTTTGGCTTCTCTTTGATTATATATGTGTTTATATTTTGTCTTCCTATTTCTCTAGGTTTTCTTTTTATCGTTGGAGTCCTGCACTGTTCTTTCGTGGCATTCATTCACAGCTACGCTTTCGTCTCTACAACGGTTAGATTTTTATCCCTTTAAAGAACCTTTAACTTTTTATTTTTTATTGTTACTCTTTTCTCGGTTTACATGTTCAATCGTCTATGCATGCTTTTTTGAATCATAGTAACGTCGTTATTCAATATTTATGCTGCTTTCCTTTATCACCATTTTTTTGCAATCATCGTTCACTTTAATCATTAATTTTCCACTCTGCACTGACAAACCACACTATTTAAGGAAGCAATTACAAATCAATTGTCTCTATTCTTCATTCTAATCTAAAACGATTAGGATTATGTTTTTACTATTATGTTAACAAAGTGTTTGCGATTCTGATGACCTCTTGCTTGAATGGCTTTTGGTTCACCGCTCATTTCATATGGTTAACATAGTTGTTTCATCGTCACATTCCTTCTGTTAGAAAGTAAACCATTGCTGTGTGGTTTTTTCCGTTTATGTAGATTTATGTCTAGAAGAATAGGGCTATCTAGGAATGCCGCTAGAACTGAGCGTGCTGATTCGCCTACATCTATTGCGGTTGTTAATCTTGATGATATCGTAGTACAAGATGTTCCCATCAGTTATGACGACGAATACAACAATACTTCAACCTCTTTACTATTTTTAAACAAAGGAAACAACCCTCCCCAAACATTTACATCAAGTTTTGAACAACATACTCCTGTTCGAGATCTTCTTACCTCACATTTAGCAGCTGGAACAAGTTCTCATCAAATTTCTGTACCCCTTTTTCTTGCTGACCATGCCACTATGCGCCGGTTGTTAGCCAAAGATGCTCCAACTATTCATTCTGTTAAAAACCCGCTCATCACTGGGCAGGCCACCTATCAGAAAAAAAGAAAGAGTATGCACTCTTTCAATATAACTTTGTTTACATTTTGCTGCTGATTTTAAAATTTGGCTTATCTTCGTTAATTAACTTCTATCAATTGGTTTGATGTATGCTTCTATTATTCATCGTTTTTATAGGGATTGATCCAGAATATGTTGATTTTGGATTAAGAAATTGCCAATGTCAATATTGCAGTGCTCTATTTTGGTCTGCAGAGCAGACAAAGAACCATCCTGAGCGTACTTCTTCTATTTCTACCCCGCAGTTTACTGCGTGTTGCATGAGTCAAAAAGTTCAATTCCCACGTGCTAAACCCACACCCATTTTTCCAGTAGACACCTACATAACAAACATCATGGTAGCATTTGTTAAACTATAATTTATATTCTTTGTTATAGTGCGGAAGATGTCCACTCTCAGAAGAAGTTAACACCACAATCTCCGTGATCGACTGCAGCAGAGCTTTCTACATCTTTTTGCCTTTCAACATTTTAGCTTAAGGACTTGGCTGCTTCAACAACAACGAAACACTCTTTTTGTTTTTTGGTAACTACTGAAACAGATAACCAACCTACAAGACATATTTTGTCATCTTAAATGTAATGGCAAAATATGTGTGGACAACATGTTACTGCTGTTTCTTAAGGAAACAAACGTCTTGCATAGTTTTTACTTTGCGCGTTTGTGCTTCAAAACTATGATGCTAGAATAAGAACAAAACAGTTTTTATATGTTTTGTCAACTGCTCAAACATGTGCCTAACTCAAATGACATCTATTTTGCCACCTTTACTACAGGGCCGACATTTGTGTAAACTACATGTTACTTCTGTTTATTAAGGAACCAAAACGTTCACTTTCGTTCTGTTAATTGATCAATGTCTTTTCACATCAGTTAAGTTGAATGTATATAAAAACAAAACTACATATCTTATCAACCCCATTCACACATCTATCCTCCTCTTCATTCTTCATTGTGTTAAATTTATCCAGATAAAACATATCTTCATCATACAGCTCAACATCATGTATTCAAGTCTCGCGGCATCGCGCGGGCACATTTTCTAGTGGAGAACTAAACTGGTTCAAGCTAAAATCAACTTTTTCAGTTTATTTTTTTAGGTTTGATTCAGTCTGGTTCACTAATTCAAACGCCAACTCCTGCTAAACCAAGTTTAACTAGTATACTCATTCATTTTTAGCTTAATTACATCTGTGCCCCTTAAAACTAAATACAAGTCTTGCTGATTAAAGGATTAAACTCTTCAAATTAAGAATAAATGTACAAACCAAAAAGGATAAAAAAAAAAAAAAAAGTCTTCCATAAGTTTGAAGTCTTTTGTATGGTATTCAATGTGTGGTGGCATCCGTGTTTGTTGCTTTCAATCAAAACATATATAAGCATTGAGATGATGGGTTAGTTTAACGGTTCCTTCGAATATGAGGAATGGGTACGTGGTAGGTTTAGCTTAATAAGAGGCCACTAATGTACTATGCTTATAAAAAACGAGTGAGTTATTAAGTTTTAGCTTTCAACTAAATCTGCATCAACAATCAATTAGTAGGTTTAAGGGTGCGTGATAGCAAATATTCTTGAATTTTCCCTCATGTTTAGTTTTCATCTCTGAATTCTCATATTAGTTACTTTTGTCCTTTAACTTACCTCTGTGTTGCATGAATGGTCATTCCGTCGAATCTGCTTTATTTTCTATCAAATTTGAGGGTACAGTAGTCTTTTCATATGAAAAAAAAAACGAATTTATTTATTAAAAAAGAAAAGAAAAAAAAGAGAGAAGAGCTTGACTCCTTAAGGTTAAGAAGGAGTTCTTCCTCAAAATACTTTGTGGCCTATTCAAAGAATTTTGTTTTTAGCAGAACTATTCATGTTATAAATCCTTATATAAAGATCATCTCTGCAAAAAATCAATTAATACTAAGATATCGTATAGTCAATCCTTAAGGAGTTCCGATCATAAGCACGAAGTTCTATGAATAAGTCACAAAGTATTTTAAGGAGGAGTTCCTCCTCAATCCTTGAGGAGCCAAGTTTTCTCGTTAAAATTCATTTTCATATTTTTTCGATGAATTAGTGTTTTATCCCTCAATTTGACAGAAAAGTTGACGGAATTAACGAAAAGAACTACTAGTGCAACGTCATAATTCAAGGACGAGAGAAACTATTCATAGGATTCAATGACAAAAACTAAGCTCCTGGTATAGATAAGACCTTTACTACAACTTAGACTAAATTTAAATACAAGACTAGCTACAATACATGTATTTATTTAATAACACATAATGTTTGAAGTGAAATTCCAAATTCTATACCCTAGGCAGCAATCGGTTGAGTTTTTATGTTTTAATATGATAGTGTTACCACTCAATATTACGGTCTAATAGTATTTCTCTTCATTTGTAAGTGAGAGGTCTTAGGTTTGATTATCTCCTAAGGCGAATTTAAACCACATTATTATTAGTCTATTATGAGGCTAAGCTTACCTCTCACCTTTAGTGTAGATAATTAAGCCTACCTTTCACCTTTATTGTAGAACCTTTAGTGTAGATAATTACGCCTACCTTTCACCTTTATTGTAGATAATATTGTTTATTTAGAAAAAAAGAAAAAGAAAAAAAAAAGAATAATGTTATTCACACATCCATTTTGATCTCTCACACCCTCTTATTAATTTTTTGTCATTGATCTTTTTCTTTTTATTCGATCCAACGACTGAAAACTAAGTAAAATGTGTGAGAAGTAAAAATAAGTATGTGAATAGAACTATCTTTTTAAGACACACGTGTTACTTCCGTTATGAGAGTCCAAAATGTTCTTATCAAGCTTGTGAGTTGTGAGTAGTGAATCATGATGATGGCAACTAAATTAATCTTATTTTCTTTCTAAAATTTTCTCTAACATCCCAAACAGAGTCTAGTAGAATATCGATAACTCAATTACTTTACAGAAGTTTACACCAATGAAACTGATCACAGTCTTTTAATAAATAATAGTGATGTAAACAGATTCTTTAAGAGAAGGGGTTTCTAATTTTTGAAAAAAAAGGACTTGTTGTGAGACCCACACCATATCGAATTTCAACGATTCGAACTGTTTATTTTTTAAGGTGCACCCCATAGATGATCTTTGCAAAATATTAGCCAAATCGGAAATATTTGAGGCATCTAATTGAGTTCAAAGAAATTGACGAACACTATATTCTAAGAAACATTGAACTTTTATTGTGACAATCAAATAGACAAATGGTTTCGGATTCAATTGAATTTTTGCAAGGATGATCTATGAATCAACACTTACAAAATAGACAGTTCGGATCGTTGAAGTTCGATACGAGAGAATTGTTCTAAAAGAATTTATAAATTTTTGTTACATACCTTTATAATACTCCTATGATGTTTTTCTAACATCTCTTGTCAACCCCTTTAAGACCTTTTTATTTTTTTATTTTTTTTTTAGAAAGAACCCCTTTAAGACTTAAAAATCTCTAACTCAAACATAACTTACATTCCCTCCTAAGTCCATTTTTATGTTAAAAAAAGCTGTAAGAACATTGCTTAGTAACTCTAAAATATAATGCAGACTCTCCCAGTCCTTTAAACCAGTTTTATATACTCTATCCTTCTTTTCCTTTCTGTGTTATATATAAAGTTTGGTTGACTCCATATTATAAAAGAAACACCATCTAGCAATCGGTTGAATTTTGATGCCAATTAGTTGACGGGTTTCTATCCCAACAACTATTTGGTGCAGAGACAGCAACTCAAGTCCTTCCCATTTCTCTTCAACTTCCTTTTACTTGAAGCAACAACTAACAAAAAGAAAAATTACTCACCAGAAGAAGCACCTCATAACAAAAACAAATGTTCTTTGAGTTTGCCAGTATCAATCATAACCAAGTTAGCTAGCTCCACCTTTTTTTTTTTTTTTTTTTATTATAAATTAACACCTTTAAGCATAAACCAATCTGATATAAAATTTCTCATACAAATTCCTACATTATATATATTATACTGGCCAAAACCCACCAAAAAACCCAGTAACCCTAATTCCAAATTTAATAGATTTTTCAAAGAAATGGGTACAACGGAAAGAACAAAGAAGAGGGTCCAATTATGGAAGAAAGCTGCCGTCCATTTTGCTTTGTGTTTTGTTATGGGGTTCTTCTCAGGCTTTGCTCCAACGGATAAGGCTTCGCTTTTCGCTAGAACCGATGCCGTGGTTTCCTCCAATAAATCACTGGACTTTCCGCCGCAGTCGGTAGAACCGCCGCAAGAAATAGTACCGGATGTTATTAATAGAAGTTTGATAGCTGCAGAGACACCAAATGTGTCAATAGCAGCAGCAGCAGAACCTGCAAGGCACAAAGAGAGCTCCGAAAACTCGAGGTTCACACAAGAAGAAGAAGCAGAGGAAAAGAAAGAACCCGAAGTGACGCCGAGAAGGTTCATAATCATAGTCACTGCGACGGCAACGAGCACGAAAGACATTAAGTTTAAAAGTGTGTTTTTGAGAAGACTAGCCAATACTATAAGGTTGGTTCCTCAGCCGTTGCTTTGGATCGTGGTGGCGCCGAAAACGGAGTCGAATGAAGTGTCCGAAGTGCTGATGGGAACGGGGATTATGTACAGGCATTTGGTTTCGAGAATGAATTTTACAGACGCAGAAGCTGAAAGGGATCGCCAGAGGAACATTGCTCTTAAGCACATTGAAAAGCACAGGATTAGTGGGATTGTTCACTTTGCTGGGCTTTCTAATGTTTACGATCTTGGCTTCTTCGACCAACTCAGAGAAATTGAGTACGTAAATATTCCTTGATTCCTTATTTTTTTCATTCGATTAAAATTTTTAACTTTGAATATTATGTTGTAAATTAATTTTACCTAGTATTTTATGCTGTTAGGAATGGATCATGATATCTTGAATTTTTTTTATTTTTTATTTTTTTGAACGTAAGAAACCTATGGTTATTTAGCTGGAGGGATGGAGGTTTCAAAGTTCGAGTAGTTTTTAAGAAAGGTGTGATTGCCGGAAGGGTAAAAAAATAAGTGTCCCTTATTACTCATTCGGACTAAAAAGGTTGTGATTAGTGAATTTTGTTGGACTTTGCCAATATTCTAAAGTGCATATGTAAGTCTAAGTTTTTGAAACAATTACGAGTCTCGTAGTGGGATATACGCACATCAATAGCTAACAGCTGTTTACGTGCGTGCGTGACTGTTATATATGTATAGTTTTCAATTAAAATTTATAAATAAAAACAACTGGGTATAATTTAATTTTGATTTATTTATCACTATATACAAATGGATACATTGTAATATCTAAACAGAAATTTGTTGAAGGAAATAATCTTTTGTCAAGTGCTTCATTTGTTTATTAATTTGCAGGGTTTTTGGGACATGGCCAATTGCTCTACTTGCAGCAAACAGAAAGAAGGTGATCATTGAAGGACCTGTATGTGATTCTTCACAAGTCATAGGATGGCATTTGAAGCAAATGAACAATGAAACAGAGACTAGGCTTCCCATTCATATCTCAAGTTTTGCTTTCAATAGTTCAATTCTTTGGGACCCCGAGAGATGGGGTCGCACTTCATCTCTCCAAAGCTCCTATCAGGTACATGAATTGTCTCTTATCATAGTCTGACGTTAATTTTAAAATTACGGTTATTAAATATGTAGAATCATGTTTTTTAGGATAATGTCTCAATTCATAATTTGATAATATAAAATGCATGTCCCATATCTGTCATTCTTCCCTCTTATATACCTCATGAAAGTGGAGCTATGTGAAATTTAATATGCACCCATCGATGATAGACATGCTTCTATGCAAACGCATATTATCATAACTTTTCTGAAAAAAGTTTAAATTACAGTAAAAGGGAAAGTATCATTAAGAAAAAAGATATATGGAAGAAATCAAATTATTTAAGTTGGTGTAGCTGTAGCTGGGGTCCTGTCACACCAACCTGTCAGAGTATTTTATGCTTAAATATTATAAGTAAAATGGTTTAGTAGAGGTTGGCATCCTCCAACCATTTTAAAATCATTCAACTAACAATGCCCTTGAAAAAAATAAATATAAAAACTCTTGTAAAGATAAAAAGATGGAATTGACAAAAAAAAAAAATTATAAAAGTAAATACGATATCAGAACTAATCGTATTTATATATAATTAGGTTACTCTCTTTCAATTATTATTTGAATTATATAAGCATGTGGATGCTTGTTTTGCTTTTGAATATATGTTTATATATTTTTTAAGTTTAACAACAAGGTTTTTTAATTGCTGTTTTGGCAACAGAATTCAATCAAATTTGTAAAGGAAGTGGTTCTTGAAGACGAAACAAAACTAAAGGGAATCCCACCAGAAGAATGCTCCAAGATCATGCTTTGGTGTCTTCGTCTTCATGCTGCAGGAGGAGCCACTGCACCACACCAAATCAATCAATGAAAAATGGAAAATTAATTCGTTGGCAAAATAATTACGTACCAAATAGAGATATTACTCGATCATTTTGTTTTATTTTGTTTTATCATGCATGTAATTCTTTATAATTTTATTTGTTCTCTCTTTTTTGTTTTTTTCCTAAATTTTTGTAGTAGATTTTACGCCGCCAGTATACTTAAGTCAATAGCTTACATGATCATTGAAGGATCCCTATCACACTTATTACAACTTTGCCTACTTACAATAAAATAGGATCAGTACTCTTTTGTTGGGTGTTTATATTTATATATACTACCAAGAACTTATTAGAGCATCTCCAAAAAAGATGTCAAAGGCAGCAACATTGTTTTCTAATTGAAAAGTCAAATCTGATGTGACATGATATGGAATAACAGCTCTCACCTTACTTTCAAAATTGACAACGGCTTTAAATTTTTATTGATTAATTATTAAATACTTTTTATTAATTTTATTATTGTTTGAAAACATTTATCTTCCTCCCACACCAACTCCAACTCTGAAAATATCAGTCTGCAAACTGCAAAACCCAGTTTCTTGGTTCAGAGAAAACCCAACCCGTCACAAAATCTTTGAAGCTTGGCGTTCTCTCCAGCCAATATTTGAGTACTGAATATTTGACCACTAAATCTTGCAATGCATTTGAATCAAAGGGAAGAGGCTATGTGTAACATCCCACATCGTTCAAGGGAGTGGATCATGTAAGTCTTATATGTATATTCTCATCTCTACCTAGCACGAGCCCTTTTGAGAGCTCACTGGCTTCGGATTCCTTCGGAACTCCGAAGTTAAGCGAGTTCGCGCGAGAGCAATCCCAGGATGGGTGACCCACTGGGAAGTTCTCGTGTGAATTCCCAGAAACAAAACCGTGAGGGCATGGTCGGGGCCCAAAGCAGACAATATCGTGCTAGGTCGGGGCCTAAAGCAGATAATATCGTGCTACGGTGCAATTGAGCTCATGATGTGGTGGGGGCCTGGGCCGAGATGTGACAATCAGAGCCAATCCCTAGTCGAGTGTGCCGACGAGGACGTCAGACCCTTAAGAGGGGTGGATTGTAACATCCCACATCGCCCAAGGGAGTGGATCCTGTAAGCCTTATATGTATATTCTCATCTCTACCTAGCACGAGGCCTTCTAAGAGCTCACTGGCTGTATATTCCCATCTTTACCTAGCACAAGGCCTTTTGGGAGCTCACTGGCTTCGGGTTCTATCAGAACTCCGAAGTTAAGCGGGTTCGCTCTAGAGCAATCCCAGGATGGGTGACCCACTGGGAAGTTCTCGTGTGAGTTCCAAAAACAAAACCGTGAGGGCGTAATCGGGGTCCAAAACGGACAATATCGTGCTACGGTGGAATCGAACCCGGAATGTGGTGGGAGCCCGGGCTGGAATGTGACACTATGCGATATTGTATTGATTCAATTTATTTTGAATCCAATTTAAAAGAAAAGAAGAAAAGCAGACGGCTTGAAGTTATATAGGTATGAAACTTATTGAGATGATTTAACTTACTTTGTAGCGCAGA
This sequence comes from Pyrus x bretschneideri, assembly GCF_019419815.1. NCBI lineage: Eukaryota > Viridiplantae > Streptophyta > Magnoliopsida > Rosales > Rosaceae > Pyrus > Pyrus x bretschneideri. Next base: position 530,312 of record NW_025999836.1, on the reverse strand, counting down.
AGCCTCAGTTTTTTATGTCTTGGGTATCAATTCAGCTGCCCATTCTGGTGTACATGCTATTTGGGAAATTAGGAAATTAAAACAATGGAAAAAAATAAAAAAATGTAATCAAATTTGTAATTATAAAACAGAAATTATGAAAAGAAATAATATAATAAAATAATATTTTAATTTGACATAACGGGTGGAGAGAAAAATTTAGAAAGATGTCAAAATGCCACATACAATTTAAATTTTATGTTTAAAATTTAACATCTCCTTTAAAGATGATCTTATGAGTTTGATATATTAAACACATTTATAATTGCACTGAGGTCTTTCAACGAAGAATCTTAATTAGAATCAAGTAGAAAGAGATGTGAGTAGGCCCAAGTAAATTGTTTATTGGATGAAAAATACAGTAATGGACTCATGTATATTGTCTATAAACAAGTCGAGCCAAATCATATATCAATGTTCAAATTTGGCTTGTTCAATATTTTCAAGCTCAAAGTAAGCTTGTCTTACTTTTTATACAAGATAATCTCCATCGTGCTTAAAAGATTCAAGCTCAATACCGAACTCAAGCTATTTACTATAATAACAAAACTTCGAACTTGGAGGCACATTTTCACACAATAAAGCGTACTTTAAGATAGTCATATAAAACATCATTTTCATTTCGTTTTTATTATTTGAACTTAGTTGGAGGCCGAGCGATCACGTTGCAGTTTATGTACGAACAAAATAAAAATGAGTGGCATAATATCTATCACGTCTTAAAAAGGGGTCAATTAGAAGTTTTTTATTTTTATTGTAGGATGCTTTAGATTTTGGCTCTTACAATTCATGATTCCTAAATAAAAACTCATTTACATATAAACATCCAATAAAAGCCCAAATTTAAAATCTACAACTCAGAACACTATTGACCTACTAATATAATTTATTTACACCTATGCTACTTTTCCAAATCCCTAAATTTATTCCAAATTAAAAGTTGTAGAAAAAGTGAAATAAAATATATGAACTGTTGTATTGCATTAATTGTATCCATATCATACCAAAAATTTACCCTTTTTGTGATATATATATATATATATATATATATATTTTTTTTTTTTTTGCATTAATTGGGAAGTAAATTAATTTGTTCCAATTATTAAAAAAAATTATACTAAATCCATATTATATGTTTTGAATCAAATAACACTTCTCTAACTTGTAGGTAAATTATTTTTCATGTATTGTTAAATATATTGGCACGCTTTATTGTTGTATAAATATAGGTATGACATAATATTTTTCAATATAATACATCAAATTATATTTCTTCTTGTAATGGGTAAATTATTCTCCATGTATTAGTGAAAAAAGAGATATTAGATTACACACGGGGTATAATTTTTTGTATGTAAATTATGGAAATTAATTTGTAGGTAGGTAAATTAATTTGTTCCAATTATATAAAAAATATATACATACAAAAAAGTCCTTTTTTTTTTTTTTTTTTTGAGAAAACCTAGATTATATATTTTGAATCAAATAATATTTTTGTATACATGGTAGGTAAATTATTTTTTATGTATTAATACATATATTATCAGGGATGTTTTGTCACATACCGGCCCAGGGGGGGACCACTTCCCGGGCCCACTCCACCACCGTAGCACGATATTGTCCGCTTTGGGCCCCAACCACGCCCTCACGGTTTTGTTTCTGAGAAAGTCACATCCCGGCCTTGGCAAGATCACTTCCCGGGCCTGACTCCACCGTAGCACGATATTGTCCGCTTTGGGCTCCAACCACGCCTTCACAGTTTTGTTTTTGGGAACTTACACAAGAACTTCTCAATGAGTCACCCATCCTGGGAATGCTCTCACGCGCTACTCGCTTAACTTCAGAGTTCCGATGGAACTCGAAGCCAGTGAGCTCCCAAAAGGCCTCTAGGTAGAGATGAGAATATACATATAAGGATCACTCCCCTAGGCGATGTGGGATGTCACAATCCACCCCCCCTTAGGGGCCCGACGTCCTCGTCGGCACACCATGGCTATGGTTAGGCTCTGATACCAAATGTCACATCCCGGCCCGGGGCGGATCACTTCCTGGGCCCGCTCCACCACCGTAGCACAATATTGTCCGCTTTGGGCTTACCATTCCCTTATGGTTTTGTTTTTGGGAACTCACGAGCAATCCCATGATGAGTCTCACGTGATGGCCAGCATGCCCTCCTTAGGTCGGGGTGTGTCATGTTTTTTGGTAAAAATATATAAAGTAATATGTATATGATTTTTTGTAGGTAAAAGATAAAATCAAAAGCATGATCCAATTCCTAAGTTTATATTTTGTTGTTGGTATACAATATTTTGCATAATTGGAAATGTTCAAATAGTAGGTAGGTAAATTAATATGGTCTAATTATATAAACACACACACACATATATATATATACACACACACACACATGTTGAATCAAATAAAATTTTTGTGCATGGTAGGTAAATTAACACACACACACACACACACACATATATATATATATATATATATATTTATACACATGTTGAATCAAATAACATTTTTGTACATGGTAGGTAAATTACTTTTTTTTATGTGTACATATATTAGTTTTTTTTTTTTTTTTTTTTGTAAAAAAAGAAATATATATATATATATATATACATATATATATATATATATATATATATGAACTCATAATGCCAAATACATAGAATTAAGCCAACAATTATCATATTTGATATTAATATGCAATGAATTTTTTAACATTAATGTCTTATTTTTCTTTTTGCAAAATCATTAACTCTCTCCTTACAATCTGCATAGAATTAATTGTGCACATCATATATGCAATAGGGGTATTTTAGGCATCTAAAATATGTAAAATGTGTACAGTAATATGAAATTAATGAATTCACTTAGGTGGATCCTAATCACTGGTTTTTTTTTAAGTAAAAATATTATGTCGGATTTTATATGGAAAAATTTGAATTTGAGGGGTTAAGGTCATATTTTCAGTTTATTTATTACAAACAATATTCTACACTAATTTATGCTAAGGGAAGGATTTGGAGGCGAAAATGAATGGACGAGGAAGGCCGAACCATCAGGGTAATTCACCACTTGTGAGTCAATTTGAAGATAATCATTGTGAACTTACAAGAAAAAAAAAACGTAAACACAATTCTTCAAAAGCAAAATCTCAAAACATGATAATATAGGAAGCATCACCCACCAAAAAATAAAGTTGAATCTTCAATGCTTTACGTGTACTCTAATCCAATGAAAAATATAGATTATAACTTTGGCCATGAAATATAGAGATAATTTTTTTTGAACAAAAATATAGAGATACTTAGATTTAGGATCATTTTCACACTTAATCATTAGACTTAATCTTGAAGATTTTGTTTATAGAGTGCCATTGACTAGCTATTGATCCAACTAAACAATCTTCTCTTTGGTAAAGTTGTTATTTACCATAGTGGTGAAAAGGTGTTGAACCCTTGTATGGTGACGTAAGGTCGAACCCCGTCATTAGCTAATCTAACAAATTCTACCATTTGTAAAAATAAAAAATAAAAAATAAAAAAACAACCTTCCTCTTGTGTAACGATTCACATACTTTTAAAGCTTGCACTTTGCATTTTTTTTTATTGCGGTTTTTATCCTTGGACTATTTTTGACGTCCAAATCAATGTATGAATGGGGGTGAATGTCAAAGATTTAATTTTCCAGATTTAGTTATTGATATCACTCAGTTACGTTACAATAAATTTTGACTTGTCACTGTTTCTTAATTAGTTTTCTGGTCATTATGAACAAATAGTCAATCATGCGACATACTTTCTTCTTATTTCTTTAATACGTTTTGAGTCATTATTTGTTGTGCTTCAAAATTCAATTGTGCCATTTCCTTCCACTACATGTTGTTTACGAAATGTTCTACTTAAATTCAGGTTTATTAATTCTAATGATCCCTACATCATGTTGGAATTAAATTTGTGCACAACTACACATGGTGACAATACTCGTCAGAATCATCCATTAACGTTGGACATGGGGAGAGAATGAGATTGATTGGGGTGTATGACTGAATTCGTGTTGGATTCCCTACCTATCTCTTGGTGTGAAGAATCAAATCACGAGAGTAGTTATAAGGAATGATGTGTGATGTGTGTTGAACCATTCTTGATGAAGGAAACTTTGTTTAGGCATATATGAGAGATGAATCTCCATGAATAAGTCTACGTGTAGACGACGACGGAAAAAATATATTATTTCCATACGCTTCCCAAAACATAAACACCAGTTCTCAAAAAAAAAAAATAATAAATAAATAACACACACACACACACGAATGAGATGGGACTTGAAACAATATATCGAGTATCCCCCAAACACCACCCGCCTTCCTCACACCAAATGGTCACCGTCCATGACCCATTATGGAGAGAATATATTCAGTTTATAATTTTCATCACAGTCGAAGTCATGTCTGTGTATGACATATTGCTTGTTGTCATGGGGAATGTAATTGAAGATAATGGTCAAAATTTGGACAGTCCTATAGAGGGTTTTGGCTCACTGCAAGGAAATGTGGAGAAGGATATTGTTGGAGTTGGCTTCACTCTCCTCTTTTTTTCCTTCTCCTTCTATATGAACTGTCACGGTTAAGTCACGTCAACATCTTATATTAATTTTTTGGATAAAGTACAAAAAACTACCTCAACTATTGGTCTCACGACACTTTCATACCTCATCTTTTTAAAATGACAATGTCATACCTCATGTTACGAATTTGTGTCAATGTCATACCTCCGTCAGTTTTTCTGTTAATTTCTCTGTTAAGTGCTGACGTGGCTAGAGGCGGGGCCCACTCACTAATCCAACTGGATTAAAAAATAATTAAATATTAAAAAATTAAAATTAAAAATTATATTTTTATATTAAATTGTGGGATTCACCTCTCTCCTTTCTCTCTCGCCTCTCTCTTCTTTGCATCCCCAAAATCCCAAAACCCAGAAACCTTTCCCACCCGTCTTTCCCCCAACATTCCTCCACCACCCTCTCTCTCACCTCTCTCTCTTTTCTCTTTCTCTGGGCAACCTGCATCCCCAAAATCTCAAAACCTAGAATCCCATTACAAATATCAAAACCCAAAATCCCATCAAACCTCTATTTCTTCCCTTTTTTTCTTGTAGCAGAACAGTTGCGGGAACTGCCGGAACATTGACATCGCGTTGCGGCAGAAGAAGCCGATTTTTTCTAGGTAGTCGATTCGGGGCAGGAGCTTGTCTTCCATGCTGCAGGAGATGAGGGAGGTGTGTTTGTTGACTTGGTAAATGTTGATGCTCTGTAGGAAGTAGAAGGTGGGGCGAAGGCAAGTTTTGACGCTGTAGGTGAGGAGTCTGGGGCGGCGATTGATGACGCGACGAAGATCGGAGCCATTGACGTGGGCTTCGCGGAAGAGGAAGACAAGGAGTGGGACGATTTCGACGATGCAGGAGGAGAGGATTTCAAGGCACATGCCGATCAGGCGGTGGAATTCCGGGAGGTGAAGTCGATGGAGGTGAGGAGGAAGTGGACGGTGGGTTTGATGTGAGAGAGAGGGAAGGAAAGGATGGGAGGGTGGTGGTTAATTAGGGAGAAGTCGAGGCCAATGGAGTCGAGGTAGAGGACTTTTTCTTGGAAGTCGGAGTGGGGGTGTCTGTGGTTGGTGGCAGCTAGAGGGAGACGGTGGTTTTGGCGGTGGAGAGGATTGGGAAGTGGGGGGTTTTCTTCGGCGGCGGAAAGCAGTGGGAAGAGTCGTGGTGAGAGGAAGATAGGGATTCGAGTTTGGGAATGAGATTGGGAATGGAGAAAATAGGCTGTTTGGTGGCGGCGATGGAGGTGGGGAAGGGTTGCCTAGAGAGAGAGAGAAAAGATAGGCAAGAGAGAGAGATAAGAGAGAGAGGGTGGTAAAGGAAGGTTAGGGGGGACGGGTAGGAAGGGTTTCTGGGCTTTGGGATTTTGGGGATGCAGAGAAGAGAGAAAGGTGAGAGAGAGAAAGAGAGAGGAGAGGGAGAGAGAGAGGTGGATAACACAATTTAATATATATAAAAAATAATTTTATTTTTAATTTTTTAATATTTAATTATTAAAAATATATTTAATTATTTTTTTAATCTAGTTGGATTAGTGAGTGGGCCCCGTCATCATTTAACTGAGAAATTAACAGAAAAACTGACGGAGGTATGACATTGGCACAAATTAATAAGATGAGGTATGACATTGTCATTTTAAAAAGATGAGGTATGAAAGTGTCGTGAGACCAATAGTTAAGGTAGTTTTTTGTACTTTACCCTAATTTTTTTTATAGAAAGAAAAAGACAAAATAGAGAATGTGAGATGAGGGGATGGAAGGGGATGAAAAGAGGAGGGGATAGAATCCTAGTTCGATATTGTTATCTTGGACTGCGGGCAAGGTTTTTTGTGAGAGACAAGTGTGAGAGATCAGTGGGAGATAGGCAAAAAAGGAAAAGATGAATAAATTTTTGAAGGGTCATTTTCGTTACTTTGTTTATTAACTGTGGATGGTTAGATACTGAGTATAGAGTGAGAAAATCTAGTTTAGAGAGAGAATGTTAGAACCTTACTATATACGTCTTTTACAATTGCACAGAGAGATAACTAAACTGAATACCAACAATATTTCATTCACTTTCTTTCTTCTCTTACAAGCTTCTATTTTTAGTAATCCACTAACTCTAACAACTTGTAACTAACTTACAACTTCCATTGTACATTACTCACTAGAGGATGATGCCATATGGCAGCATCTTAACAGAGAAGGGGATAAATGAAAATGAGAGACCAAGGTTTCCTTCTCCATAAAAATAAGAGTAAATTGTAGCAATGGTCCCTTAACTTTAACTCAATTAGAGCAATGGTCCCTTAACTAAAAATCCATTACCATTGGTCCCTCAACTCATCAAAACGTGCAGCTATGGTCCCTCAACTTTAATCCAACTGGAGAAATGGTCCCTTAACTTTATCCCAATTGGAGCAATGGTCCATCAATTTTAACTCAATTGTAGCAATGCTCCTTCCAACATAACTCATTTTGACCAAATTCTGACGAAGTTTTACTAAAAGAACCATAGCTACACTTTTGATGAGTTGAGGGACCCAAATTGTAGCAATGGTCATTCCAACATAACTCATTTTGACGAAGTTGATGAAAAGAACCATACCTACCAATTTTGATGAGTTGAGGGACCAATGGTAATGGATTTTTAGTTGAGGGACCGTTGCTCCAATTTGATTAAAGTTGAGAGACCATGCTACAATTTACTCTAAAAATAATATATAGAAGCTTGTCCAAATTACAAAAAATGCCATTAATGAGTGCTCGAATTTACGCAATAGCCATTAGAACCAATGGTAGCCAAACTAAGTCAAAGAGACATGGGAAAAACAGGAAAAGCAAAAAAAAATTATAAGGTCATTTTGTCCTGTGCCAGTGGAAAAAAAGAAAAGAAGTGAGGAATAGTAAAATAGGGCATTCATTCCGATGTGCTTATAAACAGTGGCTGATAGAATTGAGTTTTAAGATCATCGGAGATGACACGTGAACATTTGGATTAAAGGGATAAAATTACCCTTAAGGTACACCGGAATTCCCACGTACATGCAATGGACAATAACGGCTCAATTAAGGAAGAGTCAAAGGTGATCAAAATGATATTTATTCAAACACCTCTCATCACTCCTTATCAAATCCTTATTCAAAAAGTAACTCCTAATTTTCCTATTTAATTTAGGAGTAACTGCCATGTTAATTGGAATATATTATTTCACATAATATCTTGCAATTATTCACATAATTTCACCATATATGGCGGGCCACTATTCTCCAAATAGGGCCGGCCATTCCCCTATAAATAGCCATATTATCCCACCAAAAAGTCAAGTCATTTGCTACCCACAAACTCCTAAACACACTATTTTCTTCGGCCAAAGCCCCTCTATTCATCGTAGGGGCGTAAGGTTTTTGGCCTTAATCTTGGGTGTTATTATTTTGCAGGTGCATTTTTATCAAAGGAGAAGACGGTGGAAATTCGTATCCATAAATTGGTGCTTTCATTGAGAGTTCGATAGAAGACTCCCACATTCAAAGTTTCTCATTTCTCGTTCGTTCGTAAATTTTTCGTATGTTCTTATTCCTAGAAATTTTTAATTCTTTGAATAGGTGTAGGAGAAAAATAAAATGGCAGGAAATTCGGAAACCACAATGAACAGAACTTCCTATGTTTAAGGATCCAGATCAAATAATGGAGGATGAAAAGTAGCCCTACTACGACGATCCACGAGGCTCAACCCGATAACAAAAGGATCAACTTTGCCACCACGAAGCACCACCACAATGATAGCCACAGGGACCACCATGGTAGTGGGGAGTGGGCTAGCTTCGTGGCAGCAAGCCCACAATGAGCAGGGAGCAGCAAGACAGCCACAAGCCCAGGCCCACGCCACTGTGCAGCAGTAGGCCCAGGCCCCAGAAGCAGCCCAAGCCATCAGCCCAGCAGCGCAAACCCAAGCCTTGCACGCCTCCACTCAGCACACTGCCCAAGCTGTCCAAGCCCAACACTCGTGGGCCCAAGGCCAGTGCGAGCCCAACGCGCTCCCGAGCCGAGCCCAAGCCCAACGCCCATACGCATCGCACGTGGGCCAGGCCACACACGTGGCCCAACCCACTCTCATGGCCCACCTAGCAATCCAAACCGGTCCAAGATCGATCCAACCATTCAGCTTCAGATTTCTGGACCGACGATTGAACCAGGGGTATTTTCACCATATTTCTCTGCAAATTTGACATATCACAACTTAAATCTCACGTTCGGAGTCTATCACACTTCCACTACTCAAGGAGACGCATACCATCCAAGCTCTTTTAACCCAAATGGCGAATAACATTTGTCCCGACAAGTTACAGAGTTGACAAGTGACCTCACACATTAGATGACCTTGGTGAATCAGCTTTTACAACGTACCGAGATGCAGCACACCCTAGACGAGATGTCCCAAAGTAGGATAAAGGTAGATGACGAACCTCTCCAGTAGAATCTCGGCAAGCAGCCCCTCGACCAGCCACGAATCGAGCGTTCGGGTAATATACACTCCCAACTGAGCCCCTAAGATAACTTAAACTCTCATCTTAGCACATGGAGGAGCGTGCACTCTCAGTTAGGCCCACGGATGAGCATACATTCACGGTTAAGGCCATACTTTAATAATCAACATGAGCAACCTTCCAGGCGAAGTGTTCATTTGCTGCTAGACTCACAAGGAGTATCCTCCACCTCACATCGAAATAGGCAGCACGAAGGACAGAGATAAGCAGTCACACAATTCGATTTAAGTTCAACTAGCAACCTATGAGTAATTCGCTTACTTGCTAGGAACGTACCATATGCACTACAGCCATAACATAGACTAGCCAAGCATATGGAAGAGCAGCCTAGATTAGTATATCATGACTGGAAGTAACTGAAAGCTCCGCTACCCCCAACAAAGGCAAATTCAGGAAGAAGTAGAGAGGCTTATGCCTGAGCGATTGCGTGATTTCTAATGCAATGAGGTCACTTACGAGGCACTATAACGAGACATGACCAACATAAGCAGGTCACACTTCATAGACGAAATCAAGCAGGCAAAGCCTTCACGTAAATTTAGCATGCTACATTTCACATCATTCAAAGGAGATAGAGACCTGGAGATACACCTAAAGCACTATTGAGGCGCAATGATCCTTTATCTGAACAACGACGCTCTCATGTGCAAAATATTCACCACCACTTTACAAGGCGAGGCAGAAGATTAGTTTCACACCTTGCCACCATAATCCATCCAAAGTTTCAATGAGCTTTCTTTGGTTTTCACCAAAGAGTATTTCTTTTATCGCTCGATCAAGAAGAAGTCTGACCACTTGTTCAACATCAAGAAGAACCTAAAAGAGTCGCTTTGCGATTATCTGAAGAGGTTCAAAATAAAGAAGGCAAAGATAGTCGAATGCAACAACTCGATAGCTAATGCAACCTTCGTAAAAAGACTCCCAGCAAACCACCCGATGTTCGGAGAATTGATTATGAAATAATATCTAACTCTGGTCGACCCTTTCACTATGGCAGATAAGCATGCACTTTGGAGCGAGGCTCGACAAGCAGATAAGACACCTAAGCAGCCTAAAAAAGAATTGGCAGTAGCTCAAAAGAATGAGGATGGGAAACAGTATAACAACAAAAGTAGGCATGAGGCTAAGCGCAGGGACCGATCCCCGACTAAAGAAGGCTCAACGCCCATGAACTACTCAAAGTTTTTTTATCTCAATCCATTAAATCCTCCACGACATCAAGAGTAAACCATGGTTCAAGCTACCGAAGCAATCGAAAGAAGATACCTCCAAGTTGAACCACACCAAGTACTGCGCATTTCATCAAGGTCCCGATCATACAACCCACGACTGCTACACTTGGAAGAATACCTAGATAAGTTGGTGAAAAAAGACAAGGTCGATGGATACTTGGAAAAGCCAGCTACGCAACCTAAAAGAAATGCAAACAAAGACTAAAAGCAGCCAACTAAGATAATTCAGATCAATGGCATTTTCGCTGAGTCCGAGCACTTGGGAGCGCTAACAACTCCAAGAAAAAGAAGATCTAGCAGGCTTTATTAGTCTTCCAGATCCAGGCAGTTGACACCCAACCTGGACACATTGTTGGCTTTACCGAGCAAGATGTCGAAGGTGTCGATTTCCCACATGACGACTCACTAGTGATATCTATCCAACTAGCCCACGCTATAGTCAACAAAATGATGGTTGATAATGGATATGTAATCAATCTACTTCAGATCTCAGTAATTCAGAAGATGGGCTTAGAAAACACAATCATAGGCCAAGCAGAGGTACTCACCAGATTCAACGAACACACCTCGACTACCATCGACAACATTACACTTGATGTGAGAACACCGCCAGTTGTCTCAAAGAAAATGTTCATGATAGTAAGCAACCCATCTCCCTACAATAGGATTCTAGGGCAACCTTGGCTAATAAAGTTGCATGGCATAACCTCTATCAAGTATCAAAAAATCAGATTTCGTATCCCGGGATAAGGAGTCGAAGAAATCAAGTCTAACCAGGCCATATCTCGACGATGCATTATGCAAGTATTGAAGGAAACAAAGAAGATTTTTACCCCCGTAGAGACTACCAAGGTCCAAAGGGGCGATGAAGCTACCAAATAATAATCACAGCAGATGGGTCAAGAAGCTGGTGTCCAAATCAATGCACCAGTAAACAAGACGGGATGGAAACCCAAAAATGACGCCGAGCACATCATTCTTGATCCTCAGCAGCTGGAGAAGACTGCTAGAATCAGCTTAAGTCTGAGCCCAAAAGAAAAAGAGGAACTCATGACTTTCCTTAAGGAAAATCGTGACATCTTAGCATAGTCACCTTCCGACATGCCCAACATTGACCTCTAGATAGTTTGCCACAAGCTACACGTTAACCCTGCTGCCAAACCAGTGATCCAAAAGAGAAGATATCTCGCACCTGAAAAAGTGACAATCATCGAAACAAAAATCGACAAGTTATTGGAGGCTAGATTCATAGAAGAGGTAGCACATTCAACATGGCTTGCTAACGTCGTGCTAGTCATAAAGAAAGAGAAAGACAAATGGAGGTTTGCTTAGACTACACCGACCTCAACAAAGCATGCCTGAAATATCCTTACCCAGTTCCCCGAATCGATCTACTAGTAAATTCAACTTCCTGAAACCAACTGCTCAGTTTTTTGGATGCATACTCCAGTTACAACCAAATAACGATGCACGAGCTCGACAAGGAGAAAACCGCGTTTGTGATTAAGCGAGGCACCTATTGCTACAAAGTCATGCTTTTTGGCCTCAAGAACGTGGGAGCTACTTACCAATGACTGGTAAACATGATGTTCAAGAAGCAAATTGGAGTAACCATGGAAGTCTACGTCGACGATATTATGGTGAAGGGTACGCAGCGATCAGACCACATTGGCAACTTGGCGGAAACTTTTGACATCCTTAGAAAGTACAAGATGAAGCTTAATCTTGCCAAATGTACATTTAGGGTATCTTCAGGCAAATTCTTAAGGTACCCAGTAACCCAACGAGGAATCGAAGCACATCCCAAGCAAATCCAAGCAAACCTATAGATGAAATCTCTAACTACCTTGAAGGAGATCCAAGGCTTAACCAGACAAGTAGCCACACTCAACCGCTTCCTTTTGCGATTTATCGATCGATGCAAGCCTTTTTTCAAAGCAATCAAAAAGGCATAATGAGACAAATAGGATGATGAGTGCAAAAAAGCTTTCCAAGACTTGAATAAATATCTCACATCACATCCCTTACTATCCAAGCTAGAAGCAGCAGATGACTTATACATCTATTTGGCAGTCTCAGAAGTAGCAGTGAGCTCTGCCCTCATATGAGAAGAGTTGGAGGCCTAACTGCCAATATTCTACACTTCTAAAGCTCTTCTCGATGAGGAAACCAGATATCCGAAGATAAATTGATTTTAGTGCTAGTTGTTGTGGCTCAGAAACTTAGACCATATTTTCAAGCTCGTACAGTCATCATCATGACTCAGTATCCTCTACGATCAATCTTAAATGGTCTAGACATTTTTCAACAAGTAATGAAATAGGCGTTGGATTGGTCAATACAACTTAGTTTACCGGCCTTACACGACGATAAAGGCCTAAGCCTTGGCGGACTTCATAGCAGAATTCACGCCCAGCCTAGGCGACGCAACAGAGTGACCTAACAACTCCTCGAAGGCAACCGAGCACACCATAGCCACGCTTACCTCACATAAGGGAGACTTTTGGCATTTGCACGTCGACAGTGCATCCAACTATAAGGGCTTGGGAGCAAGCGTGGTCCTTATCACCCTAGACAGTTTGATGCTTGAGCAGACGATCACTCTAGGCTTCAAAGCATCTAACAATGAAGTAGAGAACGAGGCCTTACTAGTAGGCTTCTGAATGGCAAAAAATGTGGCGGTGAAAAAGCTTGCAATTCATTTTGATTCCCAGCTAATCACCAGCCATATTATATGGGAGTACACAACAAAGCATCTGAAGATAGCACAATACCTAGAGAAAGTACGAAAGCAGCTTAAAGAGTTTCAGACTTCACTCTCACTTAAGTTCTGCGGGCAGACAAGGCCCACGTAGACGCGCTAGCCGGCCTAGGCTTCGCCCTCGACCACCAACTCAAACGTTCTATTCCGATGGAGTATCTGGACAAACCAAGCATAGAGGCAGAGCCATCAGTTGAAGTGTCACAGATTAGTACAACTCCAAACTAACAAGATTCCATTATAGACTACCTGGTCAATAACACACTCCCCACAGAAAGATTGGAGTCTAGAAAACTCCAAACAAATGTAGCACAGTACTACATATGGAACGGCATTCTCGTCCGAAGATCCTACATTGGATCACATCTCCGCTGCCTAGCACCTTTCGACAACCTAATTGTTCTAAGTTCAATCCAAGAAGGCGTTTGTGGAAATCACTCCGAAAACCGATCCTTAGCACATAAAGCTTTTCATATAGGCTATTACTGGCCTACTATGTATCAAGATGCTAAAGAGTTAGTACAAAAATGCGACAGTTACCAATGCTACAAGTTGGTACCAGCACTGCCTGCCAGCAAACTAAACACACATACGAGTCTTTGGCAGTTCATGCAATGGGCAATTGACCTAGTAGGGCCAATGTCGCTCGCTACTAAGGGTATGTGCATGATGATTATGGCAACTGATTACTTCACCAAGTGGGTGGAAGCAGAGCCTATGACAACCACTACTCAAGCGGACATAGAGCGCTTCATATGGAAGAAAATCATCTGTCGATTTGGCATCCCTCAATCCATTGTCACAGACAATGGCTAGCAATTCGTAGGCAAAGATTTGGTAAAGTTTTTCCAAAAATATGGCATCAAGCAGCATATGTCCACGCCTAGGTATCCTTGAGGCAATGGGCAAGTCGAAGCATCCAACAAGACGATTCTCAACTGCCTCAAGAAATTCCTCTCTGACAAGAAAGAAAAATGGCCAGACGAACTTCCTAGATGTTTGTGGGCGTATTGCACAAATAAACGACAAACAACCGGGGATACTCATTTTTCCTTAGCATTTGGTTTAGAAGCAATCATTCATCTCCATGTCATTGTGCCAAGTATCAACACTCTACTGCTAAGCATCGAGTAGAACATAAAAGAGATAGGCATAAACTTAAATATGGCAAAGGAGGAACGCGAGAATGTCATCACTCGCATTGCAGCCTACCAGCAACAATTCCTCTCTAGCTGCAAGAAAAGGGCCAAGATCTGGTAGTTCCAACCCAGAGATTTAGTTCTAAGAAAAACCTTCATCACTGCTCGCTGAGAAGGCTCCAAAGAGATGGATCCCATCTAGGAATGTATGTATAAGATCAGCAGAGCAGTCGGCAAGGGTAGCTACACCCTCGCACCATGAACGACAACGAGATCAAAAAAATAGTGGAACGTCTACAATATGAGGAAGTACCATGTGTGACCTCCCATTACATTAAAGCCCAAAGACTTAAGCAGCTCGACGGGTACCACCTTGCAAGCCGATAACTATCCAGTTGTTATGCAGTTCTTACCTTACAGCTAAGTTGTCATTCGTTTCACTAGTTGTTCAATGAAGAATTCAGAAGTAATTTACAACTTGGCTCAGCTGTATGCTTACAATAATTGATCACTCTTGCATTTCAAAAGAAGATCACGCCCTTCTTAGGGACTTATCGCAAGAACCCTATAGGGACCAACCATGCTCTCCAATGCAATAGGGTAAACTAATTCCCCGAAACCCATATAGGTTTGCTTTCCGATGCAAGAAGATAAACTATATACTCTGAATATCCAGACGTGGATGAGTCGGGCTGCCCTGGTGTAACTAGGTACACAATGGCTTGCGTTGGGATTCTTAGAAGTAGCCACAATGGCTTTTTTCAAAGCTTAGCTAACTAAAGGATTTTTGGTCTCTTGGCCTAATCCGTGGGGAACTGGACCTCAGAGACAGAGGCAGCATATTACGCAGTACGCCTTATGGACAATTGCCCTAGAACCCTCAAGCTGCTACTGAGTGTACTAAGGCAGCCTACGGTTTCCAAAAGGTTACCTACGGCTTGCCATTCGAGCAGTAAGTCGCGCTAAACTTATACAACCACACATTTTGGTGAAAAGTTAAACATTTAGCGTGTATATACAAAGCTCTATCCAGTGTCAACATGCTACGCAGTTAATAAGCTTCACCTTTGCTAAGCGCGAAATGATCGTTCAGATCTACACTTATTCCTAAAATGTTGTGATACTTGATACGCAACCCACATAATTGGTTACATAAAGAGCAATGAGTTCTCTCAGACCTTGCTTACGAAATTCCATACAACCGCGTACCTTTGGTACAAAAGCTTAACGAATTTCATGACCCAGAAATCTTTAATATGTTGTGATGCAGGCCATACAGCTCAAAGGATTGAAGAAAGCCAAAGTTAACAGTCACACGAACTTGTCTACTTCTGTAAGTAAGGCGTTTGGCTGCCTACCCTATGGCTAACAACTTTGCAAAAGTTATACACCGACACCTACGGCTGCATAAGCTACGTAGGCTTGTCTGCTTATAGAAAAGCAGCATGCCTGCCAATGGTCTAAAAGTCAAAGGTTGGGCGTAAATAATAGAAGCGAAGATGAAGAAAGGCGAAGGAAACAAGTTTATTAAATTTTCTACCAAAATTGATAAACAAATAACAAAGGCGATAAAGTTCAAGCAAAGTAAAAAAGCAACTAGGAAAAGAAAGAAAATCCTAAAGGCTACCTAGAAGATTACTCTTCAACAGCATGGACATCCTACGACTACTCGGTTGCCACACATTCAGCAACCGTAACACTCATAGCAGCGACATCTCCAGCGCTTCGCCCCCGACTGCCCCAACCTAAACACCAACTTCTCAGACTACTTAACCAATGGAAGCCTCAAAAGTAAAGGCAAGTAAGTCTTCCAGAGAAATATAGAAGGTCTCGAAGTCTTTCCCAGTAAATTCAAAGTCAGACGGCTTACCAAAGAGATGATCTACATAAACCAGCTTGTAGAAATTGGTCTGACTCTAAACAAGCAAAGCCTCAAGTCCAGCCTTCTCACCTTCAGCTGCTTGTTCTCCTCGAGCAGACCAATACGGACGCACTGTAGCTCATCCACTTATTTCTTCAGATTTTCGTTGATCTTCAATGTTCCTTAGAGTTCCAACACTTGGGGTTCAAACCTATCAACGACTTTCTTGAAGTGGATTACTTGATTATAAGCAGCAAATAACTCCTCATCCTTTGCATAAGCAGCAGAACGAAACTCAGAAATAGCACGCTCAAGATCTTAAACCTGAGGTATGTAATAGCCAATCTTTTTCTCTGCACTTTCATACTTAATGAGGATCGCGTCAAGCCTAATCTTCAAGTCAACGATCTCTTGGTGAGCGGTCTTAAGCTACAAAGAAGTAGGGGCATAGATAATTGGCATCTTCAAAGCGACGAGCTCAGACTCCAATCTCTTGATCTTCTCGGCAGAAGAATAAGCATCAGTTTCCATAATCGTTGCCATCTCCTTGGCAGCCTTAGTATCCTTTTGGTCAATGAGCATAGACTCG
The DNA here is from genome assembly GCF_019419815.1 of Pyrus x bretschneideri. Classification (NCBI taxonomy): domain Eukaryota; kingdom Viridiplantae; phylum Streptophyta; class Magnoliopsida; order Rosales; family Rosaceae; genus Pyrus; species Pyrus x bretschneideri. The sequence continues at coordinate 513,555 of NW_025999836.1, read as the reverse complement.
GCTGCCAGAATCGTCGTTTTCTGCATCAAGGCAAGCAGAGCAGTCTTCCTATATTAGGCCGTATGCTTTGCAAATGAACTTGGGGAAAAAACCCATCTAACGCCATCAACAAGCTTGGCATATGCGTCTATGTCTTCAAGCAGAGCTAGCTTAAAAAACACACAGATCTCAGTAGCTTTTCCAGAAACAGGCTTGGTGGATTTCTCATAACTGCCCACATGAGTAGCCTTCTCTTTCTCAACAGGTGAACCAGTCTTAGTAGCAAAATGAATAGGCCTTGATGCCACTTTAGCAGCAGAGTCCACCTTATCGCTCTTCATAGTAGTAAGCATTTCCAAAGGTGAATCAGACTTAGCTCTTAACGGACGTCTTAGCACAGACTTCGGCATTGAAGGTACGACAGAATCTCCACACTAAGCAATCTTATCAGTAATCATACTAGTTGTCTTCGGCATGGCAGGCGTCACCGGCTCAAATCTAGTAGGGGCAACCCACATTTCTCTCGGCGAAGAGGACTAATCAGCCAACACCATTCATGATACTCAGCAATGATACCTAAAGCAACGTGCACCTTCTTCATATATGGAGAAGTCTTGGGAATTGAGCTGAATCTACATAGATAGAGGAGGATAATCAACAAATTAGAAAACAGATTAGCAAAAGCACAAATCAACCTAGAGACTAAGCAGTTTACTTACCAGTGATGAAAATCGTTGGAACACACAACTCAGGGGATGAATCAGACTCCCACTCTCCACTTATCTCCAAAGTCTCCTTGGCCTAGTCATGATCTCTCTTGCTCGAATAATCATAGAGCCTGTGGTGGCATCGCAGCTGCCCAACTCCATCAATATGGCCTATGTCAAAGAAGTACTATAATTCGTTGACGATCAGATCCAAGTCAAAGAATTAGCTTAGATTGAGGAATCTCACCATCACACGGGAGCACATTTGGAGAACATTGAGCGGGGGAACACTTCATGGAGCAAAGCACTTCTTGGAAAAACGTGGCATGGGAAAAGTAAATCCTAACACGAAGTAGTATGGGTGAAACTTGATAACTCTCTGAGCCCCACTACATGGCTCATGGTTGCTACCCTCCTTGACATGTTTCACACGCATCCCAGACAGAATGGCATGCCTATATGCTTCAAGGGAATCTCTGAATGACCCAACCCAATTGAAAGGGAGGCTGATGCCTCCACGCCTCAATCTCTTTCTCATCTCTCATGCAGACCAGCCCAATTGCACGGGCCCGAGATCAACGGCTTGAACCTTATACCTTAGCACCCAAAAGCCTTGGCCCAAGCCAAGTGGCCCCTAGCCTATGCCAACATAATCCAAGCCGAGCCCCAACTCGTCTTGGTGGCTCACGCCACTGCACCTAGACATTGGGCCATGCCGAGCTGTTGTCACACCAAGCCGACAGTAACCACCTACAGCATCAGCAATGTCATGGCCTCCCTAACCATTTTTCCACACACCATCGATCCTCATCGAGCCAAATTTCAAGCCCCGAGGCTCCCAAAAATTAAAAAGACAAGGAAAATTAATTTTTCCTTACCTTGGTGCAGCATGAAGATGAAGAAAGCAATGAAAGACAGTCCTTTGCACGGGCAAGTGTAGAAGATTACTAGGGGAGGGGGAACAAATATTCTTGAGCTTTCTCTCTCTTGTAGGGTAGAATAAATTGCTTTTTAGAGTTGATTTAATCATATACTTAAGGTAGACTTAAATAGACTTTGGAAGTAATTTGTTTCCCTTTCCTAGAAGGATCTAATTTCCAATTAATGTGGGAATCTACATCAAAATAAGAAACAATCTTATGCTTCCTAAACCAAGGGAAGATCTCTACCTGCTGCCCTTTCCTGCAAGTAGCCCAACACGTGTGGGGGCATTTGTGGAGCAAAAAATAATCAAGAAAATTATGAAGGTGTCACGTGGACTTTGGGTCAGAAGGACAAAATTACCCTAGAGGCACACCGGGATTCTCATGCGCATACAACGGACAATAATTGCTCAATTAAGGAAGAGTCAAAGGTGATCAAAATAATATTTATTCAAATCCCTAATGGCTCAATTAAGGAAGAGTCAAAGGTGATCAAAATAGTATTTATTCAAATCCCTCCCATCGCTCCTCATCAAATCCTTATTCAAAAGGTAACTCCTAATTTTCATATTTAATTTAGGATTAATTGTCATGTTAATTACAAGATATTATTTCACATAATATCTTGTAATTATTCACACAATTTCACCATATATGGCCGGCCACCATTCTCCAAAAAGAGCCGGCTACTCCCCTATAAATAGCCCTATTATCCCACCAAAAAGTTAAGCCATTTGCTACCCACAAATTCCTAAACACATTCTTTTCAGAATTCAAACTTTGGTGTCTGTGATTCTTCGGCCAAAGCCACCCCATTGCAAGTGCATTTTCGTCAAAGGAGAAGACGGTGAAAATTTGCATCCACAATATTGCCTGACACTTTTCATTTAAAAATAATTTTTTTGCAGAACTATACCCAACGACGGAGCCACACGAGAGCCTGGATAGGCTTAGGCCCTTCCTGCAGCACCTACCGTAGCATCAAGGCTGGTTTGGTACTGAGGTGATTCTGAAAAAAACTGGTATAAAAAAAAGCTGGGAGTTGTTTTTGTGTTTGGTAAACATTCAGCTTCAACTTTTTTTCACAGTTTTGGGTGACAAAAAGCCAAAAACAAGAAGCTGCAAAACCTAGCTTTGAAAAACAGGCCCTTTTTCACATCTGTTTTACATAAAAGTTTACCAAACACTATAATACTGCTTTTTTTTTTTTTTTTCAAAAGCACTTTTACAAAAAAGTTTACCGAACACTCTGTTGCTTTATTTCACAGCTGCTTATTCTCACAGCACAGCAGAAGCAACTTTTTTTCAAATCATGGCAATACCAAATCAGCCCTTAGTATGTTGGTTTACAAGACTTTAATAAGCCACCATTTTAATGCATGAAGGTGCTGAGATTTTTTAATATTATAAAATAAGGTCTACTATAATGTGTTTTTGCGGTGGTAGTTTTAAGCCATGACGTTTTCAACAACTAGTTCTGCGTTTATGCTACATTTTTGTAATACTACCATGAAATCTCTAAACCTTCATAATTTCTCTTTAGTTTATAATTATTCATGACAATGTCACTAGCACTACGTGTATTCTTCTCCACTTATAAGTATGTGATTTTAAGTACAATTATGATGAGTGCGATGGTAAATTATTGTGGCTTACTCATAGCGTGGCTTAGCTCAATCTTTCACTCTTAATGTAAAATATCTTTGTATCAAAATAATTATCCATGCCAATACAACCCCCAAAGTTTCTCACATTATACTCATATTGTGCTTAATTCTTTTAATATGACTTAACTTAAAGGGAGAAGGATTCTCTCCCCTATCTTTTTTTCCTCCCCTTCTATTTGAACAGTTACGGTTAAGTCACATTAACATCTTATATTAATTTTTTTATAGAAAAAGAAAGCCAAAATAAAGAGTGTGAGATGAGGGGATGGAAGGGGATAGAAAAAGGAATGGAGAGAATCCTAGTCCAACTTAAAGGCCCATCCTAACCTCGATTTCTGGCTCCGCCACCGACTATACTTCTGATCAAGGCTAATTTTAGTGTTTTCAGTTGGAGATGACCTAACATGTATACAATTTAACTTATTCAGGCCATATTTAGGCAGACCAACCTTGATGGAATTTCGACGTGGTTGATTTGAGGGAGAACTGGTGTTTGAGTTCGGACACTAGTCCACCATCTGAGTCGAATCAACAATCTTTACTGGTACACTAAATGCCAACTATAATATTTGATATACAATAATATCTTACATAAAAGACAGTTTTGTAATAAGCAACAAAATAAGCTCGGTTTTGTAATAAGCAACAAAATAAGCTAATCCAATAAATTGATATTAAACTCGTCGTTCATGAAAAATAAACTTAAAATCTCACACCTAAAAATAAAAAGAAAAAATATTGTACCGCACTACAAGTCATCTAAAACATGAGTTGAAGTTCAGCTTAATTGAAATAGTCTTGTTTTAAAACGAGTCCTGAGAGTTTATGCTTAAATACGTCTTACGTTTGAAAGTAGACATGGAAGGCATTTGGACGCTCTTCCTAAACGCGTTATGCAGCATGATGAGCATGTTGGGTTGCTAACGAACAGGTCACTTTCTAAGTCAAATTAATTAAATCAAAAGAAAATGGATTGGGGGTCCAATCTTCAACCTGCCTCAATAATACGTTAGTTATGAGCTTTAAACACGTAGCTACTCAGGGGAACGTTTTAAACTCATCTGACATTCACCGTGCAACCACAATTTGGTATATGTACGTTCATCTTAATTCTTATTTTTACTTGTGTGACAACAAATGTGAAAGGTTAGCAATCAAAATTGATGAAAATTGCAACTAGATAAAATTAAACGCATCACTCGCTTAGTACTATGATTTATTAGTATCTTTCTTTATTTGTAAGTGAAAAATTTTAGGTTCGATTTTTGTTAAATGTGAATTTGAACCACATTATGAGGCTTAGCCTATTCTCTTACGGCTTAGTGTAAATAATATCGTTTATTCAAAATAATAAAAAACAAAAACATTCAATTGCATATGACATGTTTAATTAAATTTAAGTTCAACTAACTTTACTAATTATATACAACGTTCTCCTTGCATCGCATACGTATTATCCTATTGATCATATCAAGAGAAATAGTTTTCGTTTTAATATATTGTCATGGGTGATAATTATTTACAGTTACGCTACAAAATCAGTTTGCATATTAACGTATTAGTTTTTTAATTAGAGAAAAAATATTTTCTCTAAGCTTACTGTTCACCTAAGATCCCATCATACACATATCCTTGTTAATTTGAAGATTCGTCGTCAATGTATGCATGCAATTTATGTTTGATGTATTTTTAGCTTATTTTAGTTCACGAACTTTACAATATTGGATTCTGAACGATCTTGTTACTGTACTCAACATTATGCTTACATTTATATATACTACGAAGGTTCGATAATTTTAACCCCACATTCTCTCATGTTTGACAATGTTGGTGATTTTATTCAAAACTATACAAAAATCCGACCAGTACGGTGTAAAATATTGTTTGCGAGAGAAGTAAGCTAACGGTGACGGGGACAAATTGACCTCCGGTAGGGTCCTTAGTTGTTACCGTGACGGTAAAGGTGGCATCTGGTCCATTCTTAAATAATTGGGGCCCACTTTGCCCGACCCAAAACGTAGGACCCACGGGAGCAGAACCCAGCTGGTCTTCTTCATATGATATTCTGCTTCTCAATCCTTGAAATTTTCCTTGTCAAGATCTGACTTTATTTTCCCTTTAAGTGAAAGACAGGAGGGCCGGTGGAGGCCTATTGGCTGTTGCGCTTTCAAGTTTGTTGCAATACTTTCTTTGGTTGGTGGGGAAATAGTTAGAGGAGAAAGAGGAGGGCCAGTCTCTTCCCATTTGAGATCTGCCGCTTTGCTTACAGGGTAATGCTTTTGACTTGCTCTTTAATTTGGACCCGATTGTAGATTTTGTTTTTGGAATTCACTATGTGATGTGATGCTGTTTGAATGCTGTTTTTTTGCGCTGTATTTCTTGGATTGTTGGCATTTGGGTTACTAATTTTGGATAAAAGAAGCAATTTTTAACATGTCGGTGTTGTTTAATTTTGATTTGGAAGATAACCCAGTTGCTAGTTGGACCTGATAATTGTTGTGAATTTTCCTTTTTGGATAAAAAGAGGCAATTTTGGCATCTGGGTCTTGTTCCTTTTTTTTATTTGGAAGTTACCCAGTTGCTAGTTGAACTGGATAATTTTTATAAATTTTCATGTTTGATTGCTTAAATTTTACTGACATTTAGCAAAAAAAAACTTCTATTCTGCCATGGAAAGTCATTGTCTAGCTTAATTAACTGATTTTCTTTCCTTTTTTGCTCCCCCAGGATTTATTCGATAATCGATTTGATCATTAAAAATGCTGATTTTGTTATGGATGTGCCTCCTTGTACAATTTCTGATATTATGTACCAGATGCAGTCATTATTTTTATGCAATTGAAATTTGGAAGTTAACTTTGATTTGTTCCTCACAGGGATTAGTTCGAGGAATGTTAAGGAGATGGGGAAGAAAGGTTGGTTTTCTTCAGTAAAGAAAGCTCTGAGCCCTGATTCTAAGAAGAAAGAGGAGGTTTGAAGATGTTCGAATTCAGCTAACGTTGTGTTTAGTTGTATATTCCGTTACGAGTCTTTGATTTTTTTGTAACTTTTTTTTTTTTTTTTTTTTTTTTTCAGAGATCAGATAAATCAAAAAAGAAATGGTTTGGGAAACAAAAGTACCCGGAGTTTGAATCTACTTCTTATCAACCGTCCATTATATTGCCACCTCTTCCACCACGAGAAGAGGTGAAATTAACCACTGTGGAGAATGAGCAGAACAATGATGCTTACTCTGTTCCAGTCACCACCACAGTCACCCCTACCGCAGTGGCTGAGGCTGCAGTTTCCGTGGCTCCTCCGACTCAAGCTGTTGCAGAGGTTGTAAGACTCCCTACAACCACTCAGTATGCTGGAAAATCAAGGGAGGAAGTGGCAGCAATCAAGATTCAAACAGCATTTCGAGGATACCTGGTATGATTTTAGAAATTTATATTTTGGCCTTTGACATCCTTGATGGCAGTGTTCATAAGTTTATAAATGGATGCTAAAATATAACCTTATATTTTGGAATTAACCTGAGTTGTTTTCCAAACTTTCCAGGCAAGAAGGGCGTTGAGGGCGTTAAGAGGGCTTGTTAGGCTGAAATCATTGATAGAGGGATCTGTTGTGAAACGGCAAGCCACAAATACCCTCCGATGCATGCAGACTCTATCTCGTGTGCAGTCTCAGATACGTTCCAGGAGGATTAGGATGTTAGAAGAGAATCAGGCTCTGCAAAGGCAACTCCTACTAAAACATGCAAAAGAGCTTGAGACTTTGCGGGTCTGTTTTATCACTCTTTGTTTGTTATAATCTTTTAGATTGCAAAGTCTAAGTTCTCCTTTGGATTTAACATTTCATTTTTGCGGTAATTAAACATATGAGCTGTTTGGGAGACAAGTTATACTGGCTACGTTTTTATTTGAACCTAATTTCTAAACGCTTCTTTGTGAATAAACTAAAAAGTACGGGTTCAAAGTTTTTTCTCATGCTGGTGCGAGAAATGCAAGTTAGAATTATTGCATTGTTGACTCGGCCAAGTCAAATGGGACAATTACAAAGGTTGAAATCAAAGCAAAGATTCCCAAACAGATATATATTTGGAGTTTTATTGAGATAACTTTTCATCCAGATGAACGTCAACTGTTAACTCATTTTGAAAATTGATACAGCTTGGGGATGAATGGGATGATAGCATACAGTCGAAGGAGCAAGTTGAAGCAAACCTATTAAGCAAACATGAGGCAGCAATGAGAAGGGAAAGAGCACTCGCTTATGCATTCTCTCATCAGGTATTCTAATCTATTATATTACAGAACATAAATGAATTGAAAGGATTAGGAATAGCTTATGCATTCTCCTCTCCTGTGCTAAATTATGATGTAACGATGAAAGTCATGGGAACATTCAACTAGTTACCACTATGCTATTTGATTAGTTATAGTGAGTTTTGTTAGCTTGTAGGTTTTATTTTCCAAGCCTGAAACCAAATATTTTAGTATGCAACAAACCCTTGTTTACAATTCAGCAATATTCTCCAGCCTTGATTCCTTTGGGATTCTTTATTCATTTCATTACTATTAACTAGGTTGAGATCACATAATTTCCAGACTTGGAGTGAAAAAGGCGTAATCTTGGTCGTTATTGGTCTTGTCGAATGATATGGTACATGCATGATCAGGTGACGTAAAGAGTTCACAATTGCAACTAAGTCAGCTAAGTTAAGATTTATAGAGTAGAAGGTTAGGAAAATCATTTTGAAGAAAAAATAACTTGGTTTCCTTTAGTATAGTTTGCTTATCTGTGCGCTTAGTTGATTGGTCATTTCCTTGTGCATGTCAGTGTGTGTGTGTGTGTCTATGTTTACAAATAAAACCATGTAACTAATTACATATGGTGAATATAAACTGCTTGGTCCGCGGTTACCATTTATGAAACCAAAAGAATTTTAGCCGCTGATTTAATTTTAAGTTTTCCTGAATCTTGAATTCACCTCATTCTGGGTCTAACCCCTTTATCACTCCACAGAAAAATGGGAAGAATACTACAAAATCTGTAAACCCAATGTTCATGGATCCAAGCAATCCCACATGGGGTTGGAGCTGGTTGGAAAGGTGGATGGCTGCCCGGCCTTGGGAGAGTCGTGGCATGACAGATAAAGACATGCAGGATGAGCATGCATCTGTAAAGAGTGCAAGTCGCGGCATTTCTGCTGGAGAAATTAACAAGTCCTATGCCCGCTACCTCCTCAATTCCGACAAGCAATCCCCAACAGCCAGTGAAAAGCCAAGCCATCCTGGATTTCGGTCCCCTTCAACTCCTTCTAGGCCAGCTTCGAAAGTAGCTCGAAAATTAAAGCCAGCAGCAAGCCCAAGGGGTAGTAGGGTCCCGGATGATGACATGAAAAGCATGGTCAGTGTGCAATCAACTCAGTTTAGGAGGCACAGCATTGCTGGCTCCTCTGTGAGGGATGACGAAAGCCTAGATAGTTCTCCAGCAGTTCCGAGTTACATGGTACCAACGAAATCCGCAAGAGCTAAGTCCAGGCTGCAGAGCCCAGCAGAGAAGAATGGGATCACTGAGAAGGACTTGCCGCCTGAGTCAGCTAAGAAACGGCTGTCATTCCCAGCCTCCCCCGCTCGACCAAGGCGGCATTCTGGTCCACCAAGGGTTGACAGCAGTATAATCACAGCAAACAAAGTGACCGATATTGGAGTCGAAAGCTAATTATTTCCAGCACAGAAAGAAGAGTGGAAGAAAAGCTGTTTCATGGACCAAAAGGGAAAGAAATAAAGGTTTATTCCATCGGTGAATTGTTTGATTTCTTAATTAATACTTCCTCAAAAGTTGTTGGTGTGGGGTAAAATTACTCCCAGGAGTTTGCTTATGCTGCAAGCTATGGGCATTTGTTGTTATTTTTTCAAATTTGTTTATTTGTATCTGATATAATTACACCTCTTATCTGGGTCCTTGCCATTGTCAGAACCCAATTCTTAGAAGACGAAGACTAATAGTGTTCTGTTGAATTTCTTGTTTCCTCGGATTGGTGATTATAAAATATATGTATATGTATTTAATTTATGGATTATTGTTTCATTATTTGGTGTAGACAGTTCCCTTTTCTATTATTTTCAATTGCCTAAATCGGTTATTACTTTTAGTTTTTTAAAAAAAAATGAAAACTATACTCTAAATTGAAAATGAAATAATTATCAAACAACATTCAAAGTATAAAAAAAATGATAGTTGATTTCCAGCTTTGCCATTATAACATTGGATAAAACAATTTTCTATTTTTAAAAAGGGAGAATTTTTGGTATTGTATTGTATCAAATAAAGAGGAAAGTTAACAATCTAAGGTTACATGTAGCGTTATAAATCGACTTGAAAAAAATCTGAGCATGCATTAGGTTTGGCTCAACGAAGTTCAACTGGTAAAAGAAACAAGTCGAGTTAATGTTTGGTTTAATAAGAAACAACTCAAGCTTGAGCATTTATAGGTTTGGCTCATAAAAAATTGTGAGCAACTCATATTTCTTCCATGCAACTCAAGTGTAATGCAGCGGCTTGCTGTAAACAGCAGAAACCTTGAATGAGACATAAAGATGATCGGGATAGCGCTTAGAGAGATAGGATTGGATAACCAAGATCCGAATAGAACGCTTGGCACACAAATCCATAAAAGGACGCGCCGTTCCGATTGCAAGAATGTCACTTTACCGTCAAAAGCCTAGCTGATTTGTTGGAAAGATGCCAGCACAATGCTAGATTGAAAGGCCGCACGGCGGGATGGCGTATATAAAGGTCTGAAAACCTCCAATATTAAACTAATTTTCAGTGATTGAGATAAAACAAATTGGCTTGATTGAATGATATCTCTTAATGGATTTAGTCAGCACACACTCAGACTCCATCGCGTCTCCAAACTGCAGATTTGGAACGGAACCATCCCAAATCCAAGCATTCAATATCTTCCACAATCTGCTCCTCAGCTACTTGTAACAACCATTCTTTTAAGGATGGCTCCTACAGAACACACCCCTCAACCTAAATGGAATACCAAGTCAGTTTTTTTTTTTTTTAACAAACGATAGTATCTACACTAAAAAAATGTGGAAGTGAGCTAAGTTTTACAATGAACTTGGCATAATGATGTAGTTCAACTTTACATTTGGCGAAAATTGAATCTAAAATATCTCACGTGAAAAGAAATATCAATAAATTGTAATATTAAATCATTTTTTTCGTTTCCTTTTTCTGAATAATTTTGTATGGGGTAAAACAGAGATTTCAAAATAAAATAAAAAACAAAAGTCTTTCCTTATACAACAAGTGGTTTCCTTTGGCTTCTTCTACAAGTACTCGGTTGTTGTTGTCGGCGGTCTTCTCGTTTGCAATTACGTTTATTTAACCACCAAACATTATTTTTGTTGCAAGAAATCAATTCCTAAACGAAAATACCATAAACCCTAGTTTGGCTGAGGCTGACGGAACTGTTTCTCCGACCTCCAAAGAGTTACAGAAATGGTGAGCCCTCTTTCTCCTACATATATTTGCTCTCTCTCTCTCTCTCCCTCTCTCTCTCTCTCTCTCTCTCTCTCTCATATCCAACAGGGTAGTAATTTTATGGATTGGGATTATGCGGAAGATTCTAAATTTAGGGTTTATCGTCAGCGTCTGTTCTAAATTCAGATGAAAAATTATAGGACCCGAAAAATTTAGAATCTTTTGTCTAAGTTAGAACAATAAGTTAATTTTTTTTAGATTATTTGCTTTGCTATTGCCTAATGAACGACGATTTCTAAGAATTTTAATTTTTGTGTATCCTGGGCATCGATCATCCAACACTTTCTGTCGTTTTTCGTTTTGATTCGTTAGAATTTACGCGTGTACTGTCCATATTGGAGTAGGGAATTTTGTGCTTTGTGTGACTCGGACTGCAACAATGAAGGACTGTATCCGATTGAGCCTTTATGTTTGAATTCACAACTATGTACTTTGATAAGTGTTCGGCGAAGAGTTAACCGCTCGTAGTTGCAAAATAAATTTTTTATTGCTCGTAACAATGTTGCACATGCTACCGGTGATGCTTATGTAATATTTGCAACAGGTGACGGCGTTGATAGGAGGAGTTGCTGTGGCTGCTGCTGCTTATGCTGGCAGATATGGCATTCAGGCTTGGCAAGCTTTTAAAGCAAGACCACCTACAGCTAGACTGCGGAAATTCTACGAGGGTGGTTTTCAGTCTACCATGACCAAAAGGGAAGCCGCTCTCATACTTGGAGTGAGGTACAACCTGGCCTCTTTTTGAAATATGTATAAAGCTGTGTTCTGTTTGAGTCATGAAATCTGTATTGTGACATATTATATGCTAGAAAAGGTGTTTAATGTTCTTTATGGCGATGATGACAAAAATTTCTTTGAAATGTTTCCGTTGCTAATGTTTCCCCACCTATGGGTCTGTTATTGGGGTGTGGAGTTTTTCAAGCAATTGCAGCTCTACTTCCTTACATATCTAGAATGGAATATATGGATGAGGTTAGGATTATTTGATCGTTGGACTGGTTAAGCCGTAAGCAAGTCTGAAGGAGATTATTTTCTTTTAGAACCCACTATGTAACTAGCAGTTCTTCCCCTAGTTGTAGTTGTGGAAACCGGGTCTTTCTATTTTGTATTGTACCTATTGGTTTCCTCGCTTCTTTCAGAACCTTGGGCCTTAGCCTCTTTTCATAGTTCAGTTATTTACAATTGTGAAATTTATTACTTTTTTTTCTTTTCTATTGGCATATATGTGTCAAAATGTTCGTCCTGGTACTGATCTTTTAACCTTAGTGGTGGTTTTTAACCCGAGGTATACTTGAGCCTTGAGATTAGCTTATTAGCATCCAATGGATTTTAGGTTCTGCTCAAATAGAATTTTGGAAAGCTTGTGGGTGCCTAGCACAAAATTGGTTGTCTGTTCTAGGTCCTTTGATTCTTCACAAGAAATTTCTTTATTGGCATAAATGACAGGAAGCTTAACTTGTGCCATGTTTCTGACATCCCTCAGAACGTTATCCTCTATAATACTAGCATGTTTCCTATTATCGGTTTCAGTAGCTTAAGCTATTAGCTATGTTAGTTTTGAGTTCAACTATAGTGAATTTTTCATGTCTTGATATTGAGCTTGGAAGTTCATTCTTTCATCAAAATTTGGAACTTGCGTGTCTTTATGCCTGACATCAACTGAACCAGTGCACACGGTCCTGGTCAATTAGAGCAAGTCTCGAGCTGTAAAACCGGGACAAAGTGCAAGCTTTGGGGTGCTGTTTTATGTCTTTTTGCATTATCCGCTAGACCTGATGTACATATATATTCTTTATTTTCTCAGGGAGACTACTCCTACAGACAAGATCCGGGAAGCTCATCGGAGGGTGATGGTTGCTAACCATCCAGACGCGGGGGGTAGCCATTACCTTGCATCCAAAATTAACGAAGCTAAAGAAATGATGCTTGGAAGAACCAAGGGTACCGGCTCTGCTTTTTGATTGTATTGACTTGTCCTATTGCGTTGCGCCGATCCCATTTTAGGAGGGTCATCCCTGTTTTGGATCAAAAAATTTCGGTGTATATCAACGAGGCAGTTTCTATAGCAGGGAAATTATAATTTGAGGATCCCGTTGTTGGACCCTAATTGGAACTCTTGTACGTTTAATTTCATGAAATTTCTGAAGCATTGAAGTCATTTTTCTGATATCTTTGCTAGTTTGCTTCGCTTACGTAAACAAAGGAGGAATTGCTCAATAGGACACGTACTCTTTGCTGTGAGGCTATGACACTTATGTCAATTTTATTTTGTTTTCTAAACAAACCATTTAATATGGAATAAGCTATGGAAAACACTATAAACCACTCAACACTATAAACCCCTCTTAATTGAAAGACTAACAACCATATTTCCTTTGGTAATTCTGGGATACTTTCTCGTCTTCTAGCATGTGGTGGGAGAGATATGCTCTCATGAAAGGGATGACCAGTGACATTACATGACAAATATTTATTAAACAATTAAGATGGTGGAAGAGATATGCTCCCATAGAAAGGGTGACCGGTGACCAGTGACGTTATATGACAAATATTTATTAGGTACCCACAGGCACTGAATCAATTTCAATGATCAGTGTTAATTTATTTTTGAGACTGAATTGCCCTCTGTGCTTGTAGGCACCGAAGAAAAATCGATTGTGAGAATCGACAACTGTTGGAAGAGTTGAGTGCCACCAAAACACGCATAAAATTGGCTTAAGACTCCAAAAACAATGTGTCCATTACATTCGTTCATGTGGATGTTGTGGCATCGAGTGAGTTCAATTACTCTCATTTACTGTTGAAAATTACACATTGAGCATGGCATGTGAGCTAATCCTCCAAAACTTTTCAAACTCTTACCTTCACGCTCCGCTGAGACGACGAGCATCCTACGGTTATTCTATGGTATTTACATTAGAATTCTAGGTAATAAGAAGCGATTATCAGAAACGCAGTGTAAGTCGCGAGAGAATCAAGCATTCGTTGATATCTCTTCTGAGTTGCCTTTCGATGGCGTTGTATCTATATCCACTTTTTCCACTACTGGACCTTGAGGGCTTCCAAAAAGGGTAGTGAAGATCTGTCTGTGGCATTCATCACAGAAGTATAAGTACGAGAAGTGGCCTTCATTTGGGAGCTTATGCACGTAAGATCCAGGCAAAACCCGTGCTATATAGTCGGTCACTGATTGTGGGATTACCATATCATCCATCCCCTGTACAATATTCATTAGACTTAATGTCATTAACAAAATTCTCAGGCCAAGTCGCACTGTTCATAGTAGTTCTAAGTTCTCACTGTGAATTTCAGCATAAGATATAACTGACTCCCGCAAAACCAACGGCATACAAAAGTAAAATGCCACAAGATTCATAGTAGAAACACCAGAGCAGTGAACATTGGATGGGAAATTAAGCGATCGAGATAAAAATATATGCACCAACCTGCCATATGTGTATCCGGCCTAGAAATCCAGTCAGCATGCATTCTGCTTCACTGTTCGAGAGCCAAGCAAGAAATCCTCTTCGTTGACACTGTTTCCGTGCCTGAAGATCTGCCAGACTAAAACCCCACCGTGATACTTGTAGGACAGCTTCCTCTATAAAGGGTTTGATACTCCCTTGGCGGATCGACTCCTCTATATCCCTTTGCAAATATTCCTCAATTTTTGGATCTTCAATTAGAACTTCATCCTGCACATGATTATGAAAGTTGACATCTTGCAATGAACATTCCTGAACATATTAAAAAAGTGACTAAAAATACGAAATTTTTACTCTATCCAAGGCAGTCTTATTATCAACACAAAAACATATTGGCATGCATGATCATGCCTAAGGAAAATGAGAAACAGAGAAATCTGTTTAAAGCTGCAACTGACGGCGGGGAAGAAAAAAGTTTGCAACCTCGCAGACTATTTCAAGATAGATGACAATGAGCTCACCTTCTTCCCCAGTGAGAGAGACAACCACTTATCAATTCTGTTGTGTTTCCCTGATAGGAAGCTTCGGCGATAAAAAGAGGAGAGAAATGTTGGAAATCTACGAGCTAAAAAAAACATCAATCTCCTTCGCAGAACCCATGGTTCCCAAGTCTTTTTCATCTCCTCGTTAGTCATGCCCGGTTCATAGGGATTAATTATTGGGGCCACCATGGCTGCACCTGCAAGTTTACACAAGATTCATAATACAAGAAGTTATTCAACTCTTTAGAGAAGGGTGGGAATATACCATGATCATAAATTTTCAGAAACGAGTGATATACCTGCAACTCTGTCAGGAATATATCTGAGAGAAGCCCATGCATGCATGGCTCCACTTGAGTGGCCCAGCACCCAGAACTTTTCATCAACACCAATCGTGTTGGCTAAGTATAGCATATCCAATGCCGATGAGTTAAGATTCCTGCTGGGATGAGGATCACTCTCCCCAAAACCAGGAAGATCATATGTGACCAAGCGGATACCAAACTCTTCAAGCAATGATATCTTTATTCCTGGTATACCTTTTGAGAAAAAGGAAAAAGAAATTGGAAAAAAGGGGAATTAAGTCCATATAATCTTCAGCAAGAGCATATATATGGCTTCCAAGATTCTAACCGTCTAAAATAATTTAGCAGTACAAGTGATTTATTTACCTGCAAGTCGGGATGAAAGAAAAGAATGTGGAGCAATCAGTAAAAATCGAGTGCTCTTTGCAGGGACTCCTTGTTCTTGATAGGCCAATCGTCTCCCATCTGGAAGTAGTACATGACTAGCACTAGGAGGATGTATTTGTATTTTCTTCACTGATCGGACCAAGCTGTCATTCTTGGTATTGACATTCATAGCTGCACATGTTTAAAAATGTACACACATCATATCATGCTTCTATCACGAAGGAACACAAATGTATATTGCGATCAAATTCACGTTTTGGAGATCCTAGTAAAAAAACTTTCTTAGTTCATAGAAAAACAATAACCAATCTAGAACAACTTTTACAGGACAGTTGTATATTAATGAAATCATAATTCTAATACATACAAAAGGCCAAATAAGAATATTGTAACCACTCCATCAAGGAATTCAAGTGAAGACCTATACTGCGCCCATATGAACAGTTTGGGACTGATTCAGATAATTTTTTCTTTTATTTACTCATTGCACCAAATCTGTCATAAATCAGCAGACTAATATAGCCAGACTGTTAAAGACGAGACCAAAGTTGATTTCCCAAGTGCTAATATCACCACTCATATAGTCATGCCATATCCAGAGGATTTCTAAAGCATAGCAGCATGGCTCCAGGCACCGCAGAGCACCTTTCTCGTTAACTCCTCATAAGATTTAATGTAATGCAACAGAGCAAAGTTGCATCACCTAGAAACAATTGACATTTGAGAGCATGCACAGAGGCAAAACTTTCAAGTATGCATCGCGGATTAAAGAAAGCAAAATGGCAACCCTATGATAGCATCACGGACTAAAAAATCAAAGTAAGGTTTCATGCAAAGTTTAATTATGCCATCTTAAGCATCAACTTTCTGCAAACTGCATGACAACTACTCTAAATATTATAAAATGTTGCCACTCATGATCCATGATCAAGCGAGGATAGACTCGAGCTCAAGAAGAGCTCATGGTTCAACGGTTGAATAAGATGTATCAAAAGAACAAAACTCGAGCCACTAACTCAAAAACATCAGGAGCAAAAATATAACGTGAAAAATGAGAAAGCTTTATCCGAAAAAAGTATGTAGATCAGAAGTGTAGCGCCTCCCTAAACATTCCTTAGCATATAAAAAACATCCATCACAAAAGAACACTTAAACAGTAAATTAATAGTCTTCTGAGTAACAAATCCCTTGTTTAGTCATCACAATCAATCCAACAAACTTTCAGCATTTAACAAATGCAACACAATATACCTGTAAGCGCAAGAATGAACACGAAGAATATCACCGGCCACGCGTGAGCCGGATCGCGATCCTCCGGCAAAAACTCATTCAAGTATCTCAATTTCGCCCACGCCTTGGCGCAGGGCTTCCGAAGCTTTCGTACAATGTACGAGTCCTCAGTCAGAACGTTCTGCTCCACAATGTCCTTACAGCCTCTTGCCAAATCCACAAGTATTTCGCCCCAAGCGATCGCGAATCCTTTAATCTGGTCCTTGAAGCTCTCCGATTGCTCCAATTCTCCGCCGGAGGCGAAACCGGCCTCAAACGACGCCGTGGAGACCTCAGTAGGATCGGCCGCCGAGAATCGTATCCCCGAGTCACTCACTAGACTCGCCAGCTCGTCCCGCCACAAGCTCGATCCTCTCACCTCCGACATTTCGCTGAAATTAGAAAACAGAGTCTACTGAGAGTGAGAGTGAGAGTGAGCGATCAGAATCATCGAGAAGCTTCAATGGAGAGTAAAAGCTAAGTGCTTATATACAGAGAGAGAGAGAGAGAGAGTTGCAGAGGCAATGATGTCAAAACTGCAACTTTCCAAGCGTGAAATTCAAGCTTGGTTTGTTTATTCTAATTTTGCTAAAAAAAAGAAGAAAAACGAACCGACCAACATTAAAAAACGAATCGAAACCAACACAGAAAAAGTAAAAGAAATTATAAATACTCAATGCATCAAAAAGAAAAAGCCAAAAGCACCTCTCCACTGCTCACATCAGCTCAGCGGCGTTTTAGCTTTTGCTTTCCCCAACACTGAAACCGTTGCTTCTCTGAAAATTCTGATCTCAATCATTCAACTTTTGATTGGAATTGACTTGTTCAGTTCTCGTCGGCCCTTCGCCATAGCTGGTTTTCTGCAAGCACTTATACGGAAAAGAGCTTTTCGGTGCTTGAGGTTGAAGATAAAGAGTCGAAGACGAGAGCCGTAATGAGGTCCCATTTTGGTGTGAAGCGGGTAATGACGGTTGAGATGTGTCCACGTCATTAGCTGCTACGCGGTGCTTTTAACGGCTGGCAACCGGCTCGAGCGGTGCGTGTCCGGCGGTGCTGCGCACACTGTCGACCTGGAATTGACGGTTTTCAGTGCACATAGACGGGCCCATGTGACATGGGAACGTGCTTTTTAATCTTTTATGCTCTGTTCGATCTTAACCGTTAGTTCGGGTCAATGTTATGTTTCCCAAATCATTTAGCCTTAGTTTGGTGATTCTAAAAAAAGTATTTCACTTAAACCTAGGCCTGGCAAACGGGTCATGTTTATCGTGTTCGTGACGTTTTCGTGTAACACCTGTTATCTTAACGGGTCGTGTCGTGTCACACCCGTTATCTTAACGGGTCCTTAACAGGTCGTGTCACTTTACCCAACGGGTAAAGTGACCCGACCCGTTATGACCCATTATGACCCGTTAAGAAAAAAATATATTTTTTTAAAATTTGCACATACCACACATTGCCACATAAATATAACTTCAAAACATTAAAACATTTCTCGTTCAAGTACTATATCTACACTCGAAAATAAAAGCCTAATAAAAAAAATAATACATACACTACTAATATATTACAAATATTAAATGTGCAAGGATAAAGAGTTTTTGTTTTTAAGATTGTAAGTCTTTCTCAAAAGTTTACACCTGCATTTACAAAATCTTCAATTTACATCGATCATCATGAAATTGTATTCAATTTACACCTACATCTATATAATTATTATAGTTTTTACTTTTTAGGGATATAAAATTATTAAATTAATGTATATAATTATTAATATTATAGTTGATTCATACTTTTATTAAGTATATAAATTATAACATAAGATTTTGTGATATCCACATCCACTAGTGTATATATTTTAAATTGAAGATCAAATTCATTCTTTGTATTCATATAGGGTCAAGGAGTGTAGCTGTAAAAATTCATCAAAATCAGAGTTAAAATAACCATTAAATCTTGATTTTTCGTTTATAACCGTCGAAAAGCTTTGTCCCG
Source organism: Pyrus x bretschneideri (assembly GCF_019419815.1). Lineage (NCBI taxonomy): Eukaryota > Viridiplantae > Streptophyta > Magnoliopsida > Rosales > Rosaceae > Pyrus > Pyrus x bretschneideri. Next base: position 494,811 of record NW_025999836.1, on the reverse strand, counting down.
TTACTTGATCTCTGAATGTTTTTTTTTTTGTGATTTTTTGCTGATGTGATCTCCAAGCATATACAAACAATTTTGACGGTTTGGATCGTTGAAATTAGTTTTGGAGAATTCGTAAAACGATAGATTGACTAACACTTAAAGTTTATTTATACTTTTATTAAGTATAACATAAGATTTTGTGGTATCCACTTGTGTAAATATTTTAAATTGAATATCGAATTCATTCATTGTATTCATATAGGGTCAAGGAGTGTAGTTATAAAAAATCATCAAAATCGGAGTTAAAATAAACGTTAAATCGTGATTTTTCGTTTATAACCGTTGAAAAGCTTTGTCCCGTTACTTGATCTCTGAATGTTTTTTGTTTTGTGATTTTTTGCTGATGTGATCTCCAAGCATATACAAACAATTTTGACGGTTTGGATCGTTGAAATTAGTTTTGGAGAATTCGTAAAACGATAGATTGACTAACACTTAGAGTTTATTTATACTTTTATTAAGTATAACATAAGATTTTGTGGTATCCACTTGTGTAAATATTTTAAATTGAAGATCGAATTCATTCATTGTATTCATATAGGGTCAAGGAGTGTAGTTATAAAAAATCATCAAAATCGGAGTTAAAATAACCGTTAAATTGTGATTTTTCGTTTATAACCGTTGAAAAGCATTGTCCCGTTACATGATCTCTGAATGTTTTTTTTTTGTGATTTTTTGCTGATGTGATCTCCAAGCATATACAAACAATTTTGACGGTTTGGATCGTTGAAATTAGTTTTGGAGAATTCGTAAAATGATAGATTGACTAACACTTAGAGTTTATTTATACTTTTATTAAGTATAACATAAGATTTTGTGGTATCCACTTGTGTAAATATTTTAAATTGAAGATCGAATTCATTCATTGTATTCATATAGGGTCAAGGAGTGTAATTATAAAAAATCATCAAAATCGGAGTTAAAATAACCGTTAAATCGTGATTTTTCGTTTATAACCGTTGAAAAGCATTGTCCCGTTACTTGATCTCTGAATGTTTTTTTTTTTGTGATTTTTTGCTGATGTGATCTCCAAGCATATACAAACAATTTTGACGGTTTGGATCGTTGAAATTAGTTTTGGAGAATTCGTAAAATGATAGATTGACTAACACTTAGAGTTTATTTATACTTTCATTAAGTATAACATAAGATTTTGTGGTATCCACTTGTGTAAATATTTTAAATTGAAGATCGAATTCATTCATTGTATTCATATAGGGTCAAGGAGTGTAGTTATAAAAAATCATCAAAATCGGAGTTAAAATAACCGTTAAATCGTGATTTTTCGTTTATAACCGTTGAAAATTTTTGTCCCGTTACTTGATCTCTGAATGTTTTTTTTTTGTGATTTTTTGCTGATGTGATCTCCAAGCATATACAAACAATTTTGACGGTTTGGATCGTTGAAATTAGTTTTGGAGAATTCGTATGCCATCAATCAAATTCCCTGTGTGTGTGTGTGTGTGTGTGTGTATATATATATATTTATTAAGTAGATTTAAATCTATTTATTTTGTACGTATAAATTATAATTGACTGGTACACGGAATAGTATATACATCATGTGTCACGTGTGTCATTATAAAAATAGTGAGATATGTCATGACAGTCATGTGTGTGATAAAAAGTTAATAACTTAAAAAAAAAAAAAAATTTCTCACCACTTCTATTAATTTTCATTTTTCCCTCTCTTTTTTGTTTCCTTTTCAACTTTTTCTTATCATTTTCACTTTTCCCTCCAACATCTTTCCCTAATTCCCTCATTTTTTTTGTTTCATTTTCAACTTTCTTAACATTTTCATTTTCCCTTCATTTTTTTTTTCAAAAAGGGCGGCAAGTTGGCAACGGCAAGAAATTGATTATTGAAATTTGAATGGAAAGAAATCACATCAAATTTCAATGGATGCAAAATCATGCAATGCATTATGCATATTAAATTATTAATTAATAATTATTATAGTTTTTATAAAATTTAATATATATATATATAATTATTATAGATAGACTTAATATTTTGGGGGTATAATTATTATAGTATATATAATTATTATAATTATTATAAATTTTATAGTTAATTTAATATATATATATATATATATATTTATTATAATTTTTAGGGGTATAAAATTGTAAAATTAATGTATTTAATTATTATAGTATTTTTTTAGGGTTATAAAATTATAAAAATAATATTCTACTTATCGTGTATCGTGTTACCCACGTGTATACCCGAACCAACCCGTTATCTTAACAGGTGCTTATCGGGTTACCCGATAACGATCCGATTCGTTATCGTGTCGACCCAAACACCTGTTAATTTCGTGTCGTGTCGTGTCGGGTTATCGGGTCGTGTCAGAAATTGCCAGGCCTACTTAAACCCTGAAAAAAGTGGCTATCAAAGCTTTTTTATGTTTAGTAAACATTCACCTTCAGCAGTTTTAGATGAAAAAAAAAAGCTAAAAACACAAAGCTGCGAAATCCAGTTTTGAAAAACCAACTTTTTTTCATATATGTTTTTACATAAAAGTTTATCAATCACTATAATACTGTTTTTTTTTTTTTCAAAAACACTTTTACAAAAAAGTTTACCAAACAATTTACTGCTTTATTTCACAGTTGCTTATTCTCAGAGCACAATAGAAACAGTTTTTTTTCAAAACACAACAATACCAAACCAGCCCTTAGTTTCATCCAACGATCTTTATTTTGGTGAGGTTTTTGAAAGGACGTGAGTATATAGAGTGGATAGCCCTTCGTGAATCAAACCATGAAAAATGTATTCTTTGAATTAATTTGCCTAGGGTAATGTTGGGAATATAAAATTTGTAAACAAAATTTGCAAATCACCAATATAAATAAGCAAGCTTATCAACGCTTAAGTAATAATTTAATCATCAACTTTCATATCATTTAGTTTACTAAATTTTGTCTACAAATTGAATTTCCTATCATTACCCATTTGCATATAGACCCCTTGGAATTTTAGCGGTGTCCGTTTTTTTTTTTTTTTTTTTTAACAAACAACAGTATCCACACTAAGGGGTGGGAGACTGGCTAATCTTAATAATGTGGTTCAAATTCGTTTTTGGCGAGAATTGAATCTAAGATCCCTTACTTACAAGTGAAGATGAATACTACTAGATCGTAGTTCTAAGTAGCAGAATATGCATTTGGCACTCAAAGAAAAACATTTGAAAACTTTCCACCTAGATTTTAATGTTGGTGCTAATGGTCGTGGCCGGCTACAATACTTCACTATATTTAATACAATCATTACTTGATTGTGTCCATTGTTAGTCTCAACCTATTAGCGAGAATCACTAAGACAAGTGTGTAGGTAACGCGATCAAGTCTTTATATGTTATGTATGATACTAGATACATACTCATGTCAATAAGACCTCAGTCATTGCAATAATGCAAATTAGTCCTTGAACTTGAGGCGTTACATTTGTCTTGTAGTTAGGTTCTTAATTTTAAATTATTGGGATTAAGCTACCTAATCATAGAGGCAAGTGAATGTACAGCAAAGAATCTCGAACCTTCATAGTTGAAGGAGAATGCTCATCGACAAGATTCAAAGGTCTTTGCCCAAAGCATTGTGATTTGAAATAAAGTTTCAAATTTATCGAGTTGAATATTGAGTTGATCACTTAGGCGCTTGACATGAAATAGCCTAACCAATGTGATTGATAGCATTATATTAGAGAATGACCATATTGGATTATAGTTGCAACGAAATAGCTAGATCCTCTCGTAATTAGTACATTGACTAGGGGACCATGACATGCGAATATGCATCTCTCATGATCTATAAGATCTCTGAAGACGAACATTGTTGTCTTTATAAAGAGGTGAATTAAAAGATAAGTTTTTAGGTCGAAAAAAAGAATTAGTTGAATCTAATTCATTTCAAAACCTCGTTAACGAGAACCTAAAAGATCACACATCCTATCTAGGATTATGGTGATGGAAATAACTAATTAGATTAATTAGTTTAGGTAAATAGCTGTTAATTAAATTATTTAATTAATCATTACGATGATTATATGTTTAAAAGCCTCGAAATAGTTTTTGGGGGTGCAGGGTCCATGGGGCCCAACCCCATTGAGTTTATTTGAAGTTAAGATAATTGAGAGTGCACTAGCGGCTCAAATTGCCTAACACGCTTTTTGGACGGAAAATAACATACAAAATGGTGATAAAGGCAACTTGCTTTTACGTGGTCGTGTGTGGACAAAAGAGTGAAAAGGTTGAAACTTCCACAAGAAGTTTAAGGCCTTCTTTACACATATGCACGTTGTCACATGCATGTGTAAAAGGTTGTCTTCTACTCTTTCTTAAAAAGGAAAACTAGTTTTAATCAAAATGAGAAAAATGTGTTGTAAGTGAATAGTACTAGAAGTGACTTTTTAGAGTTAAAATATCATTTTTATTGAAAATGAACAATACCGTAAGTGTTTTGATAAAACTCCATTCTTAAATAAAAAAAAGAGTTGTCTTCCACTCGTCCTTACATGCATTCTCTCTAAGGATAAAAAGTTAGTGTATTATCTCTTAAGTCTTTGCAATAGAAAAAGGTCGAAATGAGAAAAGCACCACCACCACAACCAAAACCATCTCCTCCCTTGCTGCTAGAGTGTTTTGGTCAACACTTTAGCACATCATCCATACTCATCTTAGTTCTAAAGGTCAACTATGGCAGCTATCAGTTCATTGGAAACGGAGTACGTAGGCAACCTACTGATGCGATGACTAGGTGTAACCAAAACCTACATAGGTTGTTCTTGGTCTTTAGAGATGGAGCATGCATGCAAAGGAGCCCTCCCTTCGAGTGATTGACCTTGATGAAAATCAAAGTGGTGATTTCATAGGTATAAAGTTTCTATCTCAAATAAGTGAAGTCGACATTGTGTTAGTTAGGCACCTTTACAACAACTTCAATGTAATAACCTAGGAAAAAATTTAAATATATGAATTGGATATTCATAATTATGAATATGTGGAAAGAATCGAGAATTTATATTAATTTATTTGAATTTAGTTTTAAATTAAACCGGTTACGAAATTTGAAGTTTGGAGATTAATTATTTAAAATCCATAAACCTTTTGAGGTCACAATGTATATTTTTGAATAGAACTTGATCTCACGAATGCGTAGGCGCAAACCGTTCGTGAAACGAAGTTATAACGAATAAGTTATTAACATTTAAAGTCAGGGATATTTTGTTAATTTTACTTTATTTTAGAAGGCTCCAGAAAATCTAGAGCAAAGAGTTGTGCCACGTCTATGGCTGGGATGAAAGCAATAGGAGATATGGACAGCTGGGATGGAAAGTAAAGAATAGAAAAGGAGAAAAGGGGGACCAATCAGAAAGAAGAAAAAGAGGGGAAAGGAGAGAGGAAGAAAAAGAAAAGAAAAAAAAAAAAAAAAAAAAAGGGTTGGGGGGTTGGGGGTGGCAGACCTGCATAACCTTTGGACCTGACCCATGTAACCCTTTCTCAGGGCCTTTCCGTCAATTTTTGCGACGAATCAAACCACCTACCCACCAGGGAAACACTTTAGGAACTTCCCTCTTTCCATTCCACCCCACGTTTGATGGAATTTGGCCTCAAAAAATAGTGGAACCCGCACGGTGGGTACAGCAGATTTGTGTGTAAATTCCGCAAATCCTGAAATGTTTTTCTCCAATTACCACCACCATTAGACTTCCCTTGAGGCCTGGATTAAAGCCCATGCACTAGTTAGGGCGTTGGAGTTGTTTTGGAGTCGAATCAAGAACACCCAAATCAAGGGTTTCCGAGGGTTTAAATGCAAATTGAGGTGTTTTTCGGCCGAATTGGATTTCAACCCAAGTATAAAAGTTGTTCCTCTCATTGAACTCTACTTGCCTGTAAAATTTGAAAATTTTTAAAAATAGTGAAATTTTCCCGCAACCAACCGCCACCCGCAGTGGCACATACGGCGGCGCGTGGACAGTGGGTCGACACTACATTTTTCATGCAAATTTTGATGTTTTGAATCCATAATTGATAACCATTTAATTTGATTCGATTGTGGAAGGTAAAATGGAATTTGGCCGATACTAGAATATAATAGAACGAATGTGAACTACAAAAGGCTTGATCCCGCTCAAGGGTTCATAGGCAGTCTAACAGGGTTAGATGCAACCTTGAATAATCGAGAATTCCATTTTGGTTGAGTAGTTGATTTAAGGAAAGAAATTTGATGAAAAAGATGAAACTAAATCTTATGCGTTTGATAAGATGTTTTTGGTTGAGATTACGTGACTCATTAAGGAATGTTAAATTAAGAATAGTGTTTAATGGTAGTATATTAAAAAAGAGTTTAATTGGGCCTACTATGGTAATTATTTCCCGAAAATAGATATTTCGGGGTGGGGCGTTACGAAAGAGTATCAGAGCAGATGATCCTGCTCTATAATATGCATGATTCTCGAGATATTGTTGGTGTGAATTATGATATGAAATGTGGTTGCATGATTTTAAAAATTTTGTGAATAAAGTGGCATTCATGTGACATATATATATATATATATATATATATATATATGTGAGATACTTATATGATTTGCATTTTGTTAGTGGTGCAATTTCCATGGTGATTATGAAATTCCGATAGTAGGAATTATTGTTTGCATTGATATTGCATTATTCTCAAAGTTCTTTGAATAATGAGGAAGTTATGTGGAATATAGATATTGTGAATCATCATGAAATGAAGTGAATTGGATTGATATTATGTTATGCACTATGGAAATGTTGAATTTGGGCATAACAGCCCATGGAATGGGAGGAATGTTGATTTGGGCAAAAAGAAGCCCGTGAATGTGTGATTTGGGCGAAAAAGCCCGTGGATGTGTGATTTGCGCGGAAAAGAAGCCCGTGGATGTGGAATTGGGCGAAATGACCTATGGAATGCGGAAAAGTGATTGAATGGGCATAAAGACCCAGTGTTTCCAGGAAAAAAGCTCCATGTGTGGGCTGTGAGAATGAATTATTGAAGTAATAAGAATATGTGATGTATATTGGCCAAGTATATTACAATCTTTTCCAACCTATTAGTCACTGATTGAGATAAAAGAAAAAGGTGGCAAAATCCTTGTTTTGACAATGATAAGTGAGGCTAGAAATTTTAAAATGTTGGCCAATGATAATTGTGGTTGGAAATTTTAATATTTATTAAAGTCATGATGATTTATTGAATGGGAATAAAATTATAAAATGTGGTTATGGTTGATCATTATATTTTATCATAAAGATTTCTTCATTTATTATTGGTGGACATGAATGAAAGTATGGAATGAGATTTCGAGTTCTTTAATATAAACGTTTTCCTAGTTGAGTTTTGCGTTTGAGGAAGAGAATTGACGTGGAAAGTTTATGAATTACAAATTTGATTGGTTTGGTTTGCCATTAATGAATTATGGCGAGAAATTCTGATATTTTGTTAGCCGCGATAGTCATGGCTTGAAATTTGACATTTGATTTTGCCAACGTGAGAGAAAATAATTGGACCACTAGTAGTTTAAAAAGATTAATTGATGCTCCATTTTCTACACAATTTGTTGCCTCTTGACATGTCAAAGTGCATTATGCGATGTAATGACCAAATTTGAGTACATGGAATCCCACAAGCCTTATGCTTTTTTACTTCACTTTAATCAAATATACATTATGGAAATGAAGATTTGAACTCGAATGCAGAAAGAAAAGCATTTGCTCTAATCAATATGATTGTGCCTGCATTTGCATTGTTGGATTTTGTTAGAGAAATATTTCATATTATCTACAAGGATGGTTAATAACAAAACACATATCATGTGTGCGTAATCCCAGATGCCCTAAGTTCAAATGCAATAGATGAACATATTCTCAAGTTCAATCGGTGCCCTTGATTGGTTGATGCATGTTTAATTTCAAGCATTGGTTTCTTTATAATTAGGGCGTTTAGTTTGTCCTTGAATAGCTTTAGAGCTCTCTGTCAAGTTTATGCTCACGTGTGGGAAGCTCTTCTAGAAAGAGTTCATAAACGTATATATATTGGGTTCCCATGCCCATTCATTAAACAATGGGAAGGGCAGAAGAAGAAGGAAAAAAAAAAAAAAGGAAGGATAAGGTTTTTTAATTTACTATGGGTAATTTAGTTTAATTGTGGATACAAATGAAATCATAGAACGAGATTTGATTTCGTTCAATGTTGATGATATGGCGGATTTGGTTTTAAACTTCTTTCCATTACCTAGTGATGTGATTGGAAATTCCAATAATTTTGGTTGGAATCTTTGTATTTGAACCACTTCCTGAGTCTGATTTGGTAACTTATATTCTTTCTGGCCTCCTTGACGATTACGAATCATTTTTTGATTCTATTGAAACCAGAAATGAATCTGTTACTTCTTATGAACTTCATGGTTTACTTTTGAGCAAGGAAATTTCCCTTCAAAAGCATAAAACTCGATTGACTACATAAAATGCATCTACTCCATTTCATGCTTATGTTGCTCAAAATTGTCAAATAATTCTGGTCATAACTCTGGATTCCGAGGGAATTATAGAAGCCGCAATCAGAATCGCAACAAATTTAATTAAAATTGCAATTTTGGGGGAAATCATTCTACTAACCAAATTGGTGGAATTCTTGGTGCTTATCCATCTCGATCAGGAGGATTTCAGCCTGGTCAATCGTCTTTCTTCTCTAGAAAATCAATTCCATGCCAGCTTTGTAATCAACATGGTCATTAAGCTCCTCATTGTGGCCACCTCTCTCAATTTGCTTATTTAATGACTTCTGGCAACAATCAATTCTTTGGAAACCAACAGTTTTCGGGTTATTCTCATATAGCTAAGTCGGCAATAACTAATCCTACACCCAATTATTAGATTATGGATAGTGGTGCTTCCCATCATGTTACTCCAGACCCTTATTTTCTCAATTATGTTATTCCATGCACTGGTAGTAAGCAGCTATTTGTTGGCGATGGTAAAGGTCTGTGTATATCTTATATTGATCATGCTTTTATACGCATATCTAATCCAGCTTTTAGACTTAAAGATGTCTTACTTGTGCCTCAAGCTTCTCATAATTTGTTCTCTGTGTACAAATTTGTCCATGATAACTAGTGTTTTCTAACTTCTGATCCTTTTGGATTCTATATCAATGATCTAAGACTTGGGAAGATGTTCTTCCAAGACCCCAGTGAAGGTGATCTTTATTCATTCTACTAGACAACTTCCAATGGATCTTCTAGAATAATAATGTTTCTTCGTGCATTGATAGTTGCAAAGGCCGATATTCATCTCTAGCATAGAAGGCTTGGAGACCCTTCTAGTGCAGTTTTACATTCTATTTTACATACTCACCATTTACCTGTAATTGGTTCAGTAAATAAATTGCAAGTTTGTGTAGCTTGTCAAATAGGAAAAACTTATAAGCTTTCATTCTCTATGTTGCCTTGTAACTCTGTCAAGCCATTTCATTTGGTTCATGCCGATGTATGGGGGCCTTCTCCTACCTCCTTTTGTACTGATTACAAATACTACTTACTACTAGTGGATGATTTCACAAAATATAGTTGGTTATACCTTTTGTTTGTTAAATCAAATGTTGCTTTAGTACTTAAAACTTTCGTTCTTAAAGTTCAAACATTATTTGCATCTAAAGTTCAATGTTTGAGATCAGATTCCGAGGGTGAGTTTTTAAACAAAGTACTTTAGGGTTTCTTTAATGATCAAGGCATTACACATCAGCTGAATTGTCCTCAAACACCTGAGCAAAATGGGTGTACTGAGAGGAAAAATCACCATGTTGTAGAAATGGGCAAGACCTTACTTTCTCAGAGTGAATTACCTTCCAAATTTTCGTTTGAAGCTTTTCTAACAGCGGTTTATCTTATTAACAAGTTGCCTCCACATACTTCATCCTTGAGTTCATGGGAAATTTTGCTTCAAGCTTCATCAAAGTATCACACAATGAAGCCTATCGGTTGTGCCTGTTATCCATGGCTTAAACCTTACTCCAGTCACAAGTTAGAACCAAAGAGTAAACTGTGCATTTTTCTGGGATATAGTTTAAATCACAGTGGTTATAGGTGCTATGATCATATCATTGAGAAGCTTTACATCTCAAGGCATGTTGTGTTTGATTAGAGTTTCTTTCCTTATCTTTGTCATAGTTTCTTAGTTACTACAACTCTTACAATGTCAGTGACTATACCTATGCCATCTACCTCTCTACTTGCAGTATCTCAATCTCAAGAATCTATTAGTACTGATACCCTTCTGCACCATCAATACATGTCATTACATCTGCGACTTCAACATCTGCACCATCACTACATGTCACTGATTCATAATCCCAAAATATTCACAGCCACAAAGCATCATGTTCCTTCTTCAGTTGATCTCCTTACCAAGATACCATTAACACCAACTACTTACCTACAAGCTTCTAAACATACTCCTTAGATAGCAGCAATGTAAGCAGAGTTTTAGGCCCTTCAATCCACAGGTACATGAGATTTGGTACATGTGAAACCCCAAAATTATTAAGTGTTTCAAAGTGGTAGTTATTTCAGATGCCTAAGATATCGGGAAAAAAAAAAGTTTATATTGATTGAGATCAATTCATTAGGAAGTAATAGTATCTTTCGAAATAATTTTTAGAGTTTCGAGGACGAATGAATGGGTGACATGTTGTTGCACAAAGGGTTGAGCTAGCCATGTGGCAAATTGATAGCTAGCCAACTAAGGGTGTTAGTCTTGTTTGTGGTTGACATGTGGTCACACCTGTAGAATTTTGATTGGACCACAAGGAAACAAGAGAACAAAAAGAAGAGGAAAGCACCCATTGTTTCCCTAGTCTGGAGACCCGAAGAAAAAGGGGAAAAAAAGAGAAAGGAAACAGAGGGAACTCTACAACCTTCCAACTTTTTCACTGTATTTTCATAACTTGAGTTGAGTCAGACTACAATCAAATTTTCATCTTAGTGATCGGGAAGTCGAGTCCAAGTATAGGAGGGTGCAAATCAATTTAGAGAAGAGATTTGTGAAATGTACGTGAAGTCGAATGGTGATTTTCGAACCAAGCATATTTGACTCACATATTCAATAAGTCGATTTTCGATTCATTCCTAGCCTACCAGCCTATTCATCCTTCCGCATCATTTTCAAAGAACTATTTGTCAAACTCGTTTCAGTTTCTTTTTATTTATTTTAGATGTATTGACGCATTGGGTGCGGAATCAATTCTTTCAGCGATTTCGGGTCCGGGACATGACAAAATGGTATCAGAGCAAACGATTCTTCGAGTTCTTGATTGAGTAGCTGCCCAAAAAGCAGAAAATAGTTGATCTTAAAACCATGTTCCAAAAATCATAACATTGGCGTAAATTTTCGAGTGATGAATCGTTTTCAGCTACAAAGTACGGAAATCGTTTTCACTTACAAAGTTGTGGAGCTGAGCTTTACAATTCAAGGTAAATTTTAAAAGCTATTTTACGAGATTATTTGTGACTTTGGGAATCCAAGAATTGATCTTTTCTTACATGAATTGCTAGCTTGGTAGATGATCAATTTTGAGCAAATTTTCATGTTCTCAATGTTGACGAAACCTCTAGTTAGAATATGATTACAAGGATTTTCTATTTAGTTCTTATGTGTGTTAAAATTTTGATTTCTCAGGACATTTTTGTCCCCTTTTATTAAGTTGGTGTTTGACAAGGATTGTATATGGGACTAATAACATATTTCATGTGGATTGTGGTTAACAAATAATATCATTTATATATCCATACTTTTGGGGCTAATTATGGAGTGAATTGGGAATTTGCATATAGAAGTAGCTAGTGTTGTGTGTTAATATGTGTTCGATTATAGTCTTTCTCTCTCAACTCTAACTAAACTACCTATTCTGTTTTGTTGGCGTGAAATGCATGGATATTGAATCATTTCATGAGTCCTATAATGAAGGTGCATCCATGTAAAAAAATAAAAAATAAATAAATAAATAAATAATAATAATAATAATAATAATAATAATAATTGTTAATCTCTCACTTTCGGGAGAATGAGTGTGGCTTTCATGGATTATTTTGATGACCTGAGAGTGAAAGGGATTGTGTGGTTCCCTTGGGCTTCGATCCCCTAAACCTTTAGAGGGTGTTTGCTAATGGACTAATCATGCAGGATAGTCTATGTGGTATAGCTGTAGAAATGGACACTCCTAAATTGAGAAGAATTAGGAGTGAAGGGCACCGTGCGATGCCTTTGGTTTCAATCCCCTAAACCTCTGGAGGCCTACACAAACGGATTTGTACCCATAATCCGTAAGGAGGGTACTTGTGATCCATGTGGTGTAGAAAGTAAATGGACACTCTTGTTACCCCATTTGGAATTGTGGATAAAGGTAAGGTGATCGACTACGAGACCGGTCATCAGGTTGGATTATTTATACTCGAACTCTGAGAAATAATTGTGGTAATGCTATTGTATAACCAATGATGTTTATATGTATTGCCAATGATCACTGTTGGAGATTCCAATATTTACAAAGGCCAGGATCATATTTTTTTGATTAGGGAATGAAATCATAGAGTGAGGTTTTGATTTGTTTAAAATAAATAGGGTGGGGGATCGAATGTGAAACATCTTTCACTATTTAATAGTCAAAAATCTCGGGGATGAGATCTATTTTAAGAGGAGACGAATGTGAAACCCTGAAATTATTAAGTGTTTCAAAGTAGTAGTTATTTCGGATACCTAAGATACCGGAAAAAAAAATATATATTTTGATTGAGATTGGTTAATCCATAAGTAATGGTATCTTTCAGAATAATTTTCAGAGTTTAGAGGACGAATAAATGGGTGACATGTTGCTGCACAAAGGGTTGAGCTAGCCACGTGGCAAATTGATAACTAGCCAACTAAGGGTGTTAGTCTTGATTGTGGTTGACATGTGGTCAAACCTGTAGAATTTTGATTGGGCCACAAAGAAAAAAGAGAATAAAGAGGAAAACACCCATTGTTTCCCTAATCTGGAGACCTGAAGAAAAAGGAGGGAAAAAAGAAAAAAAAGAAAGGAAACAGAGGGAACTTTGCAGCCTTCCAATTTTCACTATATTTTCATAACTTGAGTTAAGTTAGATTATAGTCAAATTTTCACCTCAATGATTGGGAAGTCGAATCCAAGTATATGAGGGTGCAGACAAATTTAGAGAAGGGATTCGTGAGATGTACGTGAAGTCAAATGGTGATTTTTGAACCAAGCATATTTGACTCACATATTTAATAAGTCGATTTTCAATTCATTCCCAGCCTACCAGCCTATTCATCCTTCCACATCATTTTCAAAGAACTATTTGTCAAACTCGTTTCAATTTCTTTTTATTTATTTTAGATTTATTTGCACACTGGGTGCGAAATCAATTCTTTCAGCGATTCCGGGTCCGGGGCGTGATAGTACCTCATCATCTTGCTTACAATCTTGTAGGTTGTAAATGGGTCTTCAAAGTGAAACACAAAGCTGATGGGTTTATAGAAAGGTATAAAGAACATCTAGCTGCTAAGGGATTCCATCAACAAGAAGACTTAGATGTTTCAGAAACTTTTAGCCTTGTGGCTAAACTACTAACCATAAGGATTCTTCTTTCCATTACAGTTCATTATGATTGGTTAGTACACCAACTAGATGTTAGCAATGCATTCCTTCATGGTCATTACAGTGCAACCTCCTGGTTTTGTTGATGCTTTAAAGCCTACACATGTTTACAAGCTCAAGAAATCCTTATATGGCCTTAAATAGGCCCCTAGAGCCTGGTATGAATCTTTTTATAGAACTATTCTTTCCTTGGGTTTCTATCCATCTTCATCAGATACTAACCCATTCATCAAGAAAAACACAATTATCACCTTCATCTTGGTTTATGTTGATGAGATAATTATCATAGGCAGCTCATCATTGGTGTGCCAAACCATTATTTCTCAACTACAAGCTATGTTACCTGTTAATGACCTTGGTAATATTCACTATTTTCTAGGAATTAAAATGCAAAGGTCTTCGAAATTATTATTTCTTCATCAATCCAAGTATGCTTTTGATTTGGTTAAGAAAACAGATATGTTTGGGGTTAAACCATGCAACATTCTAGTTAGTTCTTCTAAACTTGATCACTCTGGTACCCTACTTCCACATCATACTTCCTACAGGTCCACTGTTAGTGCATTGCAGTACCTTACCTGGACTCAACCTGATCTAGTCGTTGCAGTAAACCAAGTATGTCAACATATGCAAGCTCCAAGAACCACACATTTGCATGTTGTAAAGCGTATCTTAAGATACCTCAAAGGTACCATTGACTCAAGCCTATTGTTTACAAAAGGTACTTAACATCTCATAGCTTGGTCCGATACAAATGGATATTGTGTATTTTTGGGATCAAATTTGGTGTCTTGGAATGCTAAGAAACAAAACAATGTGGCTCGGTCATCCACTGAGGCAGAATACAGATCTCTTGCAAAAAATGCCGCAGAAATTACTTGGGTTTGCAAAATCCTTTTTGATATTTCATTTCCTTTTCTCAGAAAACTTGCCATCTTCTATGGTAACAAGAGTGCTATAGCACTAGCTTTCAATCCAGTTTTCCATACTAGGACTAAGCCTGTTGAGATCAATTATCATTTCATCTGTGAGAAAGTTCTTTTAGGACAGATTGGTGTACAACATGTTGGCACATTGTTAAAGCTTGCTGATATTTTCACCAAGTCTCTTCATGCTCATCATTTTGCTTCCTTGGCTAACAAGCTTTTAGTTCGCTCCTCAACCTGATCTAGTCGTTGCAGTAAACCAAGTATGTCAACATATGCAAGCTCCAAGAACCACACATTTGCAGGTTGTAAAGCGTATCTTAAGATACCTCAAAGGTACCATTGACTCAAGCCTATGGTTTACAAAAGGTACTCAACATTTCATAGCTTGGTCCGATGCTGATTAGGCTGGCTGCCCTGCTGATAAACGATCTACAAATGAATATTGTGTATTTTTGGGATCAAATTTGGTGTCTTGGAGTGCTAAGAAACAAAACAATATGGCTCGATCATCCACTGAGGTAGAATACAGGTCTCTTGCAAACAATGCCGCAGAAATTACTTGGGTTTGCAAGATCCTTTTTGATATTTCATTTCCTCTTCTCAGAAAACCTGTCATCTTCTATGGTAACAAAAGTGCTATAGCACTAGCTTTCAATCCAGTTTTCCATACTGGGACTAAGCATGTTGAGATCGATTATCATTTCATCCGTGAGAAAGTTCTTTTGGAACAGATTGGTGTACAACATGTTGGCACATTGTTAAAGGTTGCTGATATTTTGACCAAGTCTCTTCATGCTCATCATTTTGCTTCCTTGGCTAACAAGCTTTTAGTTCGCTCATCTACCTTCAGCTTGAGGGGGTGTGTTAGGAGTAATGAAGGTTCACAATCTTATCAAAGGTGTAAAGCACCAGATTAGTATCTTAGTGTATATGTTAGTTAAGGAAGTGCTGAGTCAGCACATTAGTTAAATTTAGTATTTATATATAATTACTCAATGTAATGAAACACAGTTACACAATTCTCTCTCTCTCTCTCTCTAAGATAATACTTTCCACAATGGCTAATGACGAGTTGTGGACACACCAACTTACTGTAAACAAAGAAGTAGACCTAAGAAAGTAAGGGGAATGGAACCAGATGAGAAACCAGCGACACCTATAAGAACGAAGCTTTCAAGATCATTCAATGTCAAAATAAAATGCAAAGTTTGTAGGGAGGAAGGACCCAACATGTGTCATAAAAAAGATGCCAACAGTAGTATCGGGTAATTTAAGAAAACAATGATTTATTTTAATCTGCATCTTGTGGACTGCTTAAGTTAATTAGTGACTTAGTTAAATTTTGGGACTTAGATTATCCATCATTATTTACATATGTATTGACTTGTCGTACGAACACTCCCATGAGAATTCAAGCAATAATGATGCAAATTTAACTGATAGTGCACCAAGAAGCTAACCATGCTTTACAAGTGCACCCAAGAGGCCAACCATACTCCGAAAATAAAACAACTCAACCAAGCTCTAGCATGCCAATGGAATCACAACCCGATGAACCCATTTGTTCTAAGACAAACCAGACAACCAAGAAATGTAGGCTCAAGTATCTCCTGCCAAGATGAGAAAGGTTTGGAAATCCTAGAGGATTTAAGTGCTTGATGTAATAGATTTGGGGTTTAATATGAGCATGTCCATATATGAAATGCTCTTGTGTTTTGAGACTTGGATTTAAGTGCCCATTGTAGATATTGCAAACATGAATTCTAAGCTTATTAAAGCTTATTTTGGTATTTTGGTATATGCCCTGATTTCCTAGAAACTATAGGCTATAATTGATGAAGCACAAGTTTAATTTGTGTGTTTTAAATTAGTTTTAAGCTTTATGGAATTACAAATATCATGCATAGAAATTATGCAAAAATCTAGTCTTTCTTTTCCAGTGAGTTTTCAAAATTTGCTTTTTTGTAGGTCAACAGATGGGTGTATAGTTCACCTTACTTTATTAAAATATTAATTTTTCAAACTTTCATGGAGGGAATTGCTGACCTTAGGCTATACGAACTCCAAACTTTGCCGCCATATTGACTTGGGCAGTTTTATTTTGGAGCCACTTTATTCTAGCTAGTCCTAAGAAGTTAAATGACGAAAATATCCTTACAATTGAGATGTTTTAACAGAAAAATGAATGAAAATTAATGGTAGGTGGTCAATTCCCGCGTCTAAGAGAGTTCAGGTAGTAAAAAATAAAAAATAAAAATTCAAGTAGTTTTGGCGCACATGCATTCAAGTTCAGGTAATATTAATGTATAAAAAGGCAAAGGCATCCTATAGATAACTCCGCTTAGGCGTGAAGTGAAGCCTCTAAAATTTTAATATATACCATATATATAATTATATTTATAAAATATAATACTTTGTAAAACAAATATAATTCTAACTAAATCAAGGTTAATATCATCTTTTTCATTACTAAGTCTAGTTGTACTTAGAAACTATGTCAAAAAGTCTTAAATGTTATAATTATTTATTTTATTGTAAGCAATTATAGAGAACTTCAAGAGAAATAAGGGTGAGTGACCACAATTATAGGGAATTTCGAGGAAAATAAAGGTTGTCACAATTATAGGGACTCTAAAATGAAATAAAGATTGATTGAAGCAATTATAGGGAATTTTAAAAGGAAATAAAGGCTTAGTGGAGCAATGATTATAGAGAATTTAAGGAAAATAAAGGATGAGTGGAGTAGTTATAGGGAATTGGAAGAGAAATAAAACTTTGCTACTCAAAATGCTAGGTGCCGAAATCTGAATGAGCAACAATTTAAAAAATAGAAAAAAGTTAGACTTTGTCATGCAGGATTTGGAGAGAGAAACTCCCTCTTTCTTGTTCATTGAAACTAAAAGTCTCGTGCATTTTAAAAACAAACATAGATTTTGAAGAAAAAAGGCCCAAGTTTAAAGATGTGGCCCAACACCGCCCTACGCACGAAAACCTAACCGTCTAGCTTCCAGGGCTACTTGGGCTCGCTCTGAGACGAGTTTTTTAAAACACTGGGTAATATTTTGGTAAAATTCCCTAAAAAAAGCCTTTAATATGTGGAGTGGAAATAATAATTCTTTTTGTGATTTTGGTCCCAACGGATTTGGATCCTCTCCTGAGCCTACTGAGTAAATCACATGGGCAATCCAACAGCTACAATTATTATAACTTTAGAAGGGCTCATGTTTGTAGTCGTTGGATCAAAATCCAACGGTCCATGTGATTTGCTCAGTAGGCTCGGGATGCTAAGCTGAGGATCCAAATCCAATCCCAACGTCTGGAGTTCGCCGCTCAAGCTCTCTGTCAACGTCTTCCTTTTTCCATACTTTTTCAGCAGAAATCCTAACATCGCCGAAAATATCAACCGGTCAGCTCGCCCGAACACCATTTGACACGTTGTCTGATTTCGAAGAAGCTGCAAACTTAGGCGTAGCCAAGGTAGTTTACCCTCTTCACCTCCTCCTCACGTAAATTTGATTATTTATTAATTTTCCTTTTTTTTTTTCCCAAATCTATATGGGTTGGTCTTAGATTAGGGTTGTGGAAGGGTGTATGGATTTGGATAGTTTTCATATTATTTTATTTTCGGCTTTTCGCAGGAAGATAAGATTTTGGCTTACTGGACAAAGTAATTGCCTCCCCTTAGACATGGCAATTTATTACACGGCACGTAAACGACACAAAAATAACGGGTTTCGGGACAACACGATAACTAATCGGGTCATTATCGGGTCACACGATAATAACTCGTTAATAACGGGTCCTTAACAGGTTTACACGAGAGTGACATGCGAGTAACCTGTTTCGACACGATAAGAAAAATGCTATTTTGATGATTTTAATTTTTTAAACTACTAAAAAAACTTGCTATAAAGTGCAATAGATATAATGAATATGTATATATTGTTTATTAATTATTATTCTATATAAATTTTAAATTTTAAGTTTTATTTATTTATTTATTTTTATAGTATATTATAGGCAAAGATTGAGATTAAAAATCATAAAACACATTAAAAATAAAATGATCAAGTAATTTAAAAATACCAAAAACATAAAAAAAATTATAATAATTAATTTCCCGCCTAATATTTCAAGAGTTTCATCCATTTCCAACCTAATGTTTGGGAAATTTTGCTACCTATAACCATCCATTTCCCGTCTAATGTTTAACCCAAAGAAAAAAAAATAACCAGCATTTTATTTTTTTATCTCTTATAACATTTTAACTTGAATAAAAATAAAATACGTAATAAAAAACATAAATGTAATTTTATTATTAAATATCATCACATACTAATTGAAACATAGTCTAATTAACACTTAAAATGTGACATCCCACATCGCCCAGGGGACTGATCCTTAAATGTATATTCTCATCCTTACCTAGCACGAGGCCTTTTGGGAGCTCACTGGCTTCGAGTTCCATAGGAACTCCGAAGTTAAGCGAGTAGCGCGCGAGAGCACTCCCAGGATGGGTGGCCCTCTGGGAAGTTGCTCGTGAGTTCCCAAAAACAAAACCGTGAGGGCGTGGTAGGGGCCCAAAGCGGACAATATTGTGCTACGGTGGTGGATCAGGCCCGGGTTGTGGTGGGGGCCCGGGCCGGGATGTGAAAATTTGGTATCAGAGCCTAACCCTGGCCGCGTGTGTGCCGACGAAGACGTCGGGCCCCTAAGGGGGGTGGATTGTGACATCCCACATCGCTCAGGGGACTGATCCTTAAATGTATATTCCCATCCTTACCTAGCACGAGGCCTTTTGGGAGCTCACTGGCTTCGAGTTCCATAGGAACTCCAAAGTTAAGCGAGTAGCGCGCGAGAGCACTCCCAGGATGGGTGGCCCTCTGGGAAGTTGCTCGTGAGTTCCCAAAAACAAAACCGTGAGGGAATGGTAAGCCCAAAGTGGACAATATCGTGCTACGGTGGTGGAGCGGGCCGGGGAAGTGATCTGTCTCGGGCCGGGATGTGACATAAAATATATAAATAATTAATATATTTATTCCAAGTCATCAAAACGATAAGATTCACTAACGCTTAAAGTTTATTTATACTTTCATTAAGTATAACATCAATGCGTATCCCATCAAAATGATGAAAGTATGAATAAACTCTTAAATGTTAGCGAATTTATCGTTTTGACGGGATACATATCCTACAAAACTAATTTCAACAATCCAACCGTCAATCTTGTTTATACATGCTTCGAGATCGCATACTCCAAAAATTGCAAAAAACAAACATTCAGAGATGAAGTAGTGAGACAAAACTTTTCAACGGTTATAAACGAAAAATCACGATTTAACGGTTATTTTAACTCCTATTTTGATGACTTTTTACAGCTACACTCCTTGATCTTATATGAATACAATGAATGAATTCGATCTTCAATTTAAGATATTTACACTAATGGATACCACAAATCTTATGTTATACTTAATGAAAATATAAATAAACTCTTAAGTGTTAGTTAATGTATCGTTTTGATGGGATACGCATGTTATGAAACTAATTTCAATGATGCAACCGTCAAATTTGTTTATACATGCTTTGGGATCGCATACACCAAAAATTGCAAAAAACAAACATTCAGAGATCAAGTAACGAGACAAAACTTTTAGACGGTTATAAACGAAAAATCACGATTTAACGGTTATTTTAACTTTGATTTTGATGATTTTTTACAGCTACACTCCTTGACCTTATATAAATACAATGAATGAATTCGATCTTCAATTTAAAATATTTACCCTAGTGGATACCACAAAATCTTATGTTATACTTGATGAAAGTATAAATAAACTCTTAAGTGTTAGTGAATCTATTGTTTGATAGGATACGCATCTTAGAAACTAATTTCAACGATCCAACCGTCAAACTTGTTTATATATGCTTTAAGATCGCATAAGCCAAAAATTGCAAAAAACAAACAATCAAAGATCAAGTAATAAGACAAAACTTTTCGACGGTTATAAACAAAAAAATCACGATTTAACGGTTATTTTAACTCCGATTTTGATGATTTTTTACAGCTACACTTCTTGAACCTAAACAAATACAATGAATGAATTCGATCTTCAATTTAAAATATTTACACTTGTAGATACCACAAAATCTTATGTTATACTTGATGAAAATATAAATAAACTCTTTAGTGTTAGTGAATCTATCGTTTTGATGTAATACGCATCCTACGAAACTAATTTCAACGATCCAACCGTCAAACTTGTTTATATATACTTCGAGATCGCATACGCCAAAAATTGCAAAAAACAAACATTCAGAGATCAAGTAATGAGACAAAACTTTCCGATGGTTATAAACGAAAAATCACGATTTAACGGTTATTATAACTCCGATTTTGATGATTTTTTATAGCTACACTCCTTGACCCTAAATAAATACAATGAATGAATTCGATCTTCAATTTAAAATATTTACCCTAGTAGATACCACAAAATCTTATGTTATACTTGATGAAAGTATAAATAAACTCTTAAGTGTTAGTGAATCTATCGTTCTAATGGGATACGCATCCTACGAAACTAATTTTAATGATCCAACCATCAAACTTGTTTATATATGCTTCAAGATCACATGCGCCAAAAATTGCAAAAAAAAAACATTCAGAGATCAAGTAATAAGACAAAACTTTTCGACGGTTATACATGAAAAATCACAATTTAACGGTTATTTTAACTTCGATTTTGATGATTTTTTACAGCTACACTCCTTGACCCTAAACAAATACAATGAATGAATTCGATCTTCAATTTAAAATATTTACACTAGTGGATACCACAAAATCTTATGTTATACTTGATGAAAGTATAAATAAACTCTTAAGTGTTAGTGAATCTATCGTTTTGATGTGATACAAATCCTACAAAACTAATTTCAACGATCCAACCGTCAAACTTGTTTATATATACTTCGAGATCGCAGACGCCAAAAATTGCAAAAATCAAACACTCAGAGATCAAGTAATGAGACAAAACTTTTCGATGGTTATAAACGAAAAATCATGATTTAACGATTATTGTAACTCCGATTTTGATGATTTTTTACAGCTACACTCCTTGACCGTAAATGAATACAATGAATGAATTCGATCTTCAATTTAAAATATTTACACTAGTGTATACCATAAAATCTTATGTTATACTTGATGAAAGTATAAATAAACTCTTAAGTGTTAGTGAATTTATCTTTTTGATGGGATACGCATCCTACGAAACTAATTTCAACAATCCAACCGTCAAACTTGTTTATATATGCTTCGAGATCGCATACGCTAAAAATTGCAAAAAAAAACATTCAGAGATCAAGTAATGAGACAAAACTTTTCGACAGTTATAAACAAAAAATTACGATTTAAGAGTTATTTTAACTCCGATTTTGATGATTTTTTACAAGTACACTCATTGACCCTATATGAATACAATGAATGAATTCGATCTTCAATTTAAAATATTTACACTAGTGGATACTATAAAATCTTATGTTATACTTGATGAAAGTATAAATAAGTGTAGATTTTAAAAAATCTCATGAACAATGTTATTTATTTGAGTGAAAAATTAATAATAATAAGTGTGAAAAATGTAATCACACGTAATGACAAGCTTTACAACTTTCATTAAGGGGTCAACTCCGAAATTTAGTATGTATATACTAATTTAGTATTATGTTTTACATTTTTTTGGGTCAAATTATGTTTTTCTTTTCATTTTTATTGATTTAAAATATAATTTTCTTAACGGGTAACGGGTCGGGTCATATTACCTGATAATATTAACAGGTTGATTTCAGGTCGGATCATATTACCCGTTTACTTTAACAGGTATTACATGACACGACCTGTTAAGCTATCGGGTATGACACGAAAATGACACGAACACGAGAAACACGACACGAATGCCAGGTCTACCTCCCCTGTTATGAACCTGTATCTTGATCACAATTAGTGATGTATTAGCAGATTAAATATGAGTATTAGGGAGTAATTAGTTATTGCCAGCTGGCAATTTGTTTTAGTGGAAACTTATATATAAGCTCATGCTCTGGAATCTGGATGTAAAGAAAAGATCAGTTTTACAGGAAAGAAATCAATACAAAAAACATATTGGAGCTCTACTCCCTCTCCTTCTTCCCTCTCCCTCCATGGCTTGTTGTAATTCGAACATGTTCAAACATCCTAAATTTGGGATTTTTTTTTTTTTTTTTGGGTCAATCAATCTTGGAATTATTTAGGGCTTTATGAAGTTATTTCATTTTTTTTCTCTTATATAAATGGTTCGAGGATACATTGTTCATTATCAAATTATGAACTTATTCCGTTGCCTTGTTGAAATGCACGTACTATTTGAACTATCTGAACTGATTCGTGCACAGTGCTTGGCAGTGTCAAACACGCCTTCCCCTTCCCTTTTCTCTGCCAGTATTTATCGTAGTTCCCTGTCTATTTACTGGCAGTTGTCGAGTGTAAAGTAACTTCATACACTGGAGTGAGTGGTATGATGATTCATGAAACAGCAGAAACGTTTGGGATAATTACACAAGATGATAAATTCAGAGGTAATTGAGCTGCTTATTCAAACCTTCAATTATTCAGTTGTTCTTGGTACAACTCTTGTGTTGATAAAACTTTGCCCTGAAAGTAAACATGTATGTGTGCATGCTGTAGATGATTTATTCTCCTCTCGTTCTGTGAATCAATAACGGATATTGGGCTTATTTGCAGTGGTGCCCAGAAAGTTTTCTGTTTTATATTTCAAGTTGATTGCTGGAAGATTACCTTGCATGGGGATAAACTCACTTCAAGAAACTTGGGCTTGTAATTGTTTCAGGTGATCTTCTGCACTATTTACACGATTACTCCCTTCCAGTACCCTTTTATTGTCTGTTTAGCATCCCTTTAGTTAAAAAAAAAAATCCCCTAATGATTAGTTCATTGTTATTAAGAAAACTGTTCAAGTCAAGTCAGTCACTCTTCCAAAAGGACGGAATTGTTCATCCCTATCACTTCTTCTGAACTCTGGCATTGACCGAAGTTTTTATTTTGAATTTTTTATCAGTTCCTCGAGACTGGTTGCTTCAGAGTTTAGACGGTTGTAGCCATGTTTCGAGAACACTATTTTCAGTTTAATTATGAGTATGAACAAGTCTCATTGTTTGAAGTTGCAATGAATCAGATTCAGGGTAAGCTTTTCTCTTTTAATGATATTGAACCAGCTTTTCAATGCATTATACTAGTATCTTCCCTTGGCCTCTATTCTATTCCTTCGCGATCATTTTACTCGCGATGTTGTTTCTGCAGGACCAAACGATATCCCCTTATTTCATCAAGACATGGTTGATCCCTTGGGTGACTGGTTGGTTTGAGCCATTTGACAACGTTGGTTGGCGGATGAGCGGCTGAGACGGCTTTGGCATTGAACATTCGAGACTAGTACTGGTCACAAGAGCAAGGAGCAATCATTGCCTCTCATTTTTTATGCCATGGATGTTTTATCTTCGTTGTATGACACTCGTAAATTCGGAGATCAAGAAAGAGTGTTATAAATCTGGCTTTGCTTGTAGAAATATGCATTTTCAGTCATAAGAAAGACATGACAAAACCAATAATCTTTCTAATCATGGAAGATTTTTATTTTTGACATTATATATGATCACAAAGCATGGAAGCACTGCCTCCGAATTCAAAACAACGAGTTCTTTCGATTCCCTAAATTGATCCGCAGTCCAGTCGACAGAATCAAATTCGCCCTCTTCGTTATCCATGAATGACCACCTTCCATGTCCATGTGCATAGTAATGAGCAATGTGCCCTGCAATCACTCTGCACATCACAATAGCCTTCCTTGCACTTGCACACACTCCTTTCCCTGCACATTCCTTGCTCATCTTCTCATGCGCCTTCCAACTGTTGTCGAACAACGATATCAGCCCTTCACCGGTAAACTCACCGGCTATTAATCTGCAAACTTGGCAGCACTTTCGATGACAAATACTTGAGAATCCATTGATCCCTAGCGAACATGTAATGGTGCCACCATGGAATTGCAGTAGCTCATTCCCATCAACCACCAACCTCTCCATCCTCTTGAGAATCCGACCCTTTTCATACCTGGATTTCACCACTTTCCTATACTCTTCAAACCTATGAAGAACATCCAAACTATGATTCACCCTCAACACCCTCTCAATTTTGAGGCCTATTTCACCCGCCCAACTACACCGGAAAATATCCTCCACAACGCCGATCCAAGGGTCTCCGCTGACAAGCTCCGAGACCGCATTAATCCGTGTCGCGACTGTTTTCTTTGCGCTCTTTTTCGACTGACTTGGAGATGAAGAACCTCCCTTGGGGCATGGTTTTACCTTGGATTTTGAGGGCACTTCCTTGGCAATCACGTCACGTCGTTTCGCCCCTTGCGGCGGAGGAGAAGGGTTGCCTTTTGGTTGTTCTTGTTGTGGGGATGTGGGTTTTGGCCTGGGTTTGAAACACTTGATGGTGGAGCTTGGATGGCACACCAACGCTGCCAGAGAAGCTGCAATTAGGCAGCGTTCGACCATTGTTTTGCTTTCTGAGAGTGCAAAGTTGACTCACAAAGTTTTTTAAAAACTCAGAAGCTTTATGTTAGTCCCATGATTACGTTAAACTTGAAGGTAAAATAGTAAGTGACCGATTAATGTGCATGATTTTTGGGAGGTGCCGCTGTAACGTTTCCTTGGCTGTACAAATTAGGGTATTAGAATCGCCAATAAAATCGCATGTCTAGACTTTACCAAATCCATTTGGGCCAAAATTGGATTACACATTAAAAATTCTTCCGCGGATTCCAATAGACAAAAACATGAGAAACGACAAACTGAGTGGTGCTTTTTTCCTAGCTAGCTAGGGTTTCCATTGCATAAATTAGTACATACAAGTGTTGGATTTATTTGGTCTTGTTGTCTTGGTCACCCAGCGGCTAGGGATTAATGATTTATGGTCACTCGATCAGATATTAAGAATTAAAATTGAAATTTAAAAGTCTGTAATACTACAATCTAGTGATATTCCTCTTCACTTGTGAGTGAGAGGTTTTAAATTTGATTCTTGCCAAATACGGTTTTGAACCACATTATTATGGCTCGCCCATTGTGAGACTTAACCCACTCCCTTACCCTTAATATAAATAATATCGCTTAATAAAGAAAAAATTAAAATATAAAAAGAACACCCATTCATTCTTAATATCAATTGTAAAATTGAGTAATTATAAATTATTAGTCCCACTAGACACGAAAGAGGAGGGGTAGGGGTGGGCTATCAAATCAACAGAGACTTGTTCGGGTGGTACATAATATCATCTATTTTGGAACCAAATTCGTGCACAGGCGTGAAGGATGAAGATCTACAAATGCGAGTAACTTGTAAAAGAACAAAAACCGTGAGTTAGCCAAAGATGGAGGGGGGGTATGGGTGTGCTGGTCAAAAGTTATCCGACAATCAAGTTCATAATCAATATATGACTCAAGTAGTGACCAAAAGAATAAATATGCATTAATTGTGTTACCAGATACTCTAAAAGGGTGCATATACTAGTCGAGGATGAGACCTTTTAAGATAGAGACTCCTTATTAAACTTGGAGAATCCCAGAGAATATATAGGAAGTAGATATTGCGTTCTCTTAGGAGTGTAACTACTTGCGCTGCATGTCAAGACTTAGATTGTAAGGACTCCAAGATTAAAGGAAACTTATTGATTCCTTGTTGGATTAGGTTTTCGTATCTTGTAGAACAAGCATGGTCAATCTCAGCGAAGTCATAAGACTTCGCCCACTGATTCTAGAGCAGAATGATAATGGCATCACTGCTCCATTTATTCAGCTCCATTGTGGAGGTTGTCGAGTCCGTGACCAAACTTCTGAGGTATTCGTATTCCGCTTTTCCATGCTCCCGCCCTTGAAAATTATGGTCCCATAATTGCCTCTAACTATGTACTAAAAAGACTTGTTCCACTTGAGGATGGATATTATCCAAAGACTATGCCTTTCAGAGTAAGTCAGAATACGTACCGTTTTAATTCTTCTTACGATGGCGTCTTGGCTTCATAACCGTCGAATTTTTTATATTCCATATTCAAACATGCATCCTCGAGAATCATGACAAATATTAGCAATGATGAAGCATGTCATGTTGCTTGTGAACATTTTATAAGGGGCGACTCTTTGCATCACCGAACATCTTCGACTTTTCAAATACACAAATCTCTAGGTGAAACCTTCCGTATTCAACAATGAGATTTCTTAGTAGCTTATCTCTAAGGGAATTGTTATTGGCACTCCAAAATTCTCATTCTACACTCCAAACTTTCTATATTTAGAAAGAAAAATACACTTATGATGAGTGTAGAATGAGATTTTTGGAGTGCCAATAACACTTCCCCATCTTTAATTGCTCTAGATTTGACCCTATTTTTCCAATTGATTCCTTTTGAGTTCTAAGCTTTCACAAATCACTCATGTCTTTTTTATGCTTTTGCCTTCAAATCCAAACTCCACTTTAAGCCTTCGATGATTAGGATATGTAATCAAGTAGTTTGCCACAACCTTCAATAGCTAACCTTGATTCTCTCCATGACTTCCTTAGCCTGCATACTTTGCCCCACAACCAAAGGCAACATTCTCCTCACAACTTTCACACTCGAGTTCAACTTGAAGAGAGTATAAAGACTCTTGAAAGAATTCTTCTTCATTAGAGCCTTCGTAACTTGCTCTCGATGCATTGTTCTTCTTGATAGACTTGACGACGAATTGAACCTCATCAGAGTGGATGATCCTGAAATAGCATATACTTGTAAAAGTGTACAACGGGTCAGCCCAAACCATGTACAATGATTTATGGACTTGATTTATGATTTTAATTGATTTTTATGGGTTACTATCAAAACCCTGTTGAGATTTTGCATTAGAAAAAGATCAACTTGTTTGGGTGACTTTTTTGTTTTTTATTTTATTTTTTATGATCAACTTTTTTCCTCCAACTTTTCATCCCCAACTATTCACAACCATTTTTTCCTCTTCAACCATCTTCTTTCCTCCAAATTTTTATCCCTACCTATTTGTCAACTGTTGAAATGTGTTAAATGGTTTAGATTAAAAGTTCAATACATTGCATAACTAAGATACCTTGGAGCTACATATTGTTAACTGAGTTGAACCAATTAATTTTTTTCTCATGAGATTGCAAGTAAATATTGCAAATACAAGAATTTACTACTTTAACATCTCCTATATCCCTTGAACTTTGAAAGTAGATGGGTATACTGCCCTTTCTCCATCATATGTGCTATTACTTATCACTTCATGAGCTTCAACAAGCTTTCAAGCATTGTGCAAATAACTTACTAGGGTGCTATACACAATAAAAATTGAATTACAACCTCTGTATTTCGTAATCGTAACCATCCATTATAAACTTTTACAAGCTTAAATTTAAAACAAATTATGCAATCCTAAGAACAAAACTTAAACTTTCAACAATCATTTCTTCGATTTTTGTAGCTACACAACTTAAACTTCCAGCCATCATTTCTTCGTTTTGCCAAAATTTTCTTCCTTACTATCTCACATTCTCGTGTCGTGCTCGGCACTTCAAAGAAGTCATTGTGCACATCAAACTTTCTATATTTAAAACCCAATAAAAGTGCATTTAAGCCTTCGATGATCAGAATATGTAACCAAGTAGTTTGCCATATTCGTATCTACTCTTGTAAAGCAAAGTCAACTGAAATAGGGATTGGCCACAACCTTCAATAGCTAACCTTAATTCACTCCATGGGTTCCATAACCTCCATACTTGGCCCCACACCCAAAGGCAAATTATCCTTGCAACTTTCGCACACTAGTTCAACTTGAAGAGAGTATAGAGACTCTTGAAAGAATTGGAGCCTTCATAACTTGCTCTCGATGCAATGTTCATCCTGATCGCCCTGAAGACAGATTGAACCTTTTCAAAGTAAATGATCCTAAAATAACATAAATTTGTAAAAGTGTAATAATGGGCTAGCCCGAACCATGTACAATGATGTATGAACTTGATTTATGATTTTGATTGATTTTTATAGGTTACTATCAAAATTTTGTTGAGATTTTACATCAGAAGAAAATCAACTTGTTTGGGTAACATTTTTTTTTTTTTTTTTTTTTTTTTTTTTTTTTTTTGTGATCTACTTCTTTTCTCAAACTTTTTTTTTTTTTTTTTTTTTTTTTTGTGATCTACTTCTTTTCTCAAACTTTTCATCCACAACTATCCGCAATCATTTTTTCCTCTTCAACCATCATCTTTCCTCCAACTTTTTAATTGTGACATCCCACATTGCCCAGGGGACTGATCCTTATATGTATATTCCATCTCTACCTAGCACGAGGCCTTTTGGGAGCTCACTGGCTTCGGGTTCCGTAGGAACTCCGAAGTTAAGCGAGAAGAGGGCTAGAGCACTCCCAGGATGGGTGACCATCTAGGAAGTTGCTCGTGAGTTCCCAAAAACAAAACCGTGAGGGAATGGTAAGCCCAAAGCGGACAATATCGTGCTACGGTAGTGGAAGCGGGCCCGGGAAGTGATCCGCCCCGGGCCAGGATGTGACAATTTGGTATCAGAGCCTAACCCTGGTCGCGTATGTGCCCACGAGGACATCGGGCCCCCTAAGGGGGGTGGATTGTGATATCCCACATCGCCCAGGGGACTGATCCTTATATGTATATTCCATCTCTACCTAGCACGAGGCCTTTTGGGAGCTCACTGGCTTCGGGTTCCGTAAGAACTCCGAAGTTAAGCGAGAAGAGGGCTAGAGCACTCCCAGGATAGGTGACCCTCTGGGAAGTTGCTCGTGAGTTCCCAAAAACAAAACCGTGAGGGAATGGTAAGCCCAAAGCGGACAATATCGTGTTACGGTAGTGGAAGCGGGCCCGGGAAGTGATCCGCCCCGGGCCAGGATGTGACATTATCCCTACTTATTTATCACCTGTTGAAATATGTTAAATGGTTCAGATTAAAAGTTCAGTACATTGCATAACTGAGATACCTTGGAGCTACATGTTGTTAACTTTGCCGAACCAATTAATTTTTTCTTATGAGATTGCAAGTAAATATTGCAAATAAAAGAACTTACCACTTTAACATCTCCTATTATCCCTTGAACTTTGAAAGTAGATGGGTATAATGCCCCTTCTCCATCATATGTGCTATTACTTATCACTTCATGAGCTTCAGCAAGCTTTCTAGCATTGTGCAAATAACTTACTAGGATGTTGTACATAGTGAAAATTGAATTATAGCCTTTGTATTTCGTAATCATGACCATCCATTACAAACTTTTACAAGCTTAAACTTAGAACAAATCATGCAATCCTAAGAACAAAACTTAAACTTTCAGTGATCATTTCTTCAATTTTTTGTAGCTACACAACTTAAACTTTGAGCCATCATTTCTTCATTTTGCCAAAATTTTCATCCTCGCTATCCCACATTCTTGTGTCATGCTTGGCACTTTAAAAAAGTCATTGTGTACACCAAACTTTCTATATTTAAAAATCAATAAAAGTACATTTAAGCCTTCAATGATTAGGATATGTAACCAAACAGCTTGCCACATTCATATCTACTCTTGTCAAGCAAAGTCAAGTGAAATAGGAATGAGCCACAACCTTCAATAGCTAACCTTGATTCCCTTCACAGGTTCTATAGCCTCCATACTTTGCCCCACAACCAAAGATAACAATCTCCTCACAACTTTCACATACGGGTGAACAAAATATAAAGACTCTTAAGATGATTCTTCTTCATTGAAGCCTTGACAACTTGCTCTCAATGCAGTGTTCTTCCTGATCGGCCTAACGACGAATTAAACCTCATCATATTAGATGATCCTGAAATAGTATTACTTGTAAAAGTGTACAACGAGTCAGCCCGAACCATGTACAATGAGACTAAGTGGGCTACAAGCCATGCTTGAATCGTGTTGTCCCAACCCATTTTTCTCGACAAACAAACCCCGACTTAACCTATATTTGGTCACACCATATTTTTGTCAGCTCGTTGTGACAAAATTTTCGTCCTAACTCATCCCAATTTGGCAAGGGTACGTAATTTAATTATACGGTAATTCTCACTTCATTACCCTCAAGCATCGTGAAATTTCAACTTTCATACTTAAAATTTTTTGAAAATTTAACTTCCTCCTCCAAACTTATTTTTTCTAGCCTATAATCCATCATATTATTTTTATCTGAATAGAACCCAGTGATTAGGACCCAACTAAACAACTTACCAAATTAAGCTTGTGTATTAGTTTTCATATTTTTTTGGATTCCTAATATACCCCCAGCTAAGCCATTTATGTATTATGTATCTTGATATAGAAACTAATATGCAACGTTTTGTAATTGATCACGTTCACTCAGGTTTGGCAAGGGTCTTGTAGCCATGAAATATGTTCTAGTTGATGTAGGAATTAATTTGATTTTTTTTCTTTTATTTTAACAATAAATTTCAATTTTAATATCCTTAATTTTATTGAAATAGTTTATCCATTAATATTTTCTTATCACAAAATAATGTATTTAAGTCGGTTGTCAATCTAGGAATTAGGAGGATTTTAAAAGATTTTAAAAGTAATAGATTTGATAGGATTTGAAAACTCCTACAAATTTCATATGGAATTTTAAGGATTTCTATATGGCTTTTTAAGGATTTTTATGGACTTGATTTTTGGCTTTGATTGATTTTTATAGGTTATTATCAGAACCCTGTTGAGATTTGCATTAGAAGAAGATAAAACTTGTTTGGGTGACCTCTTTTTTTTTTTTTTTTTTTTTTTTTTTTTTGGGTGATCAACTTCTTTCCTCCAAATTTTCATCCCCAACTATTTGCAATCATTTTTTCCTCTTGAACCATCTTATTTCCACCAACTTTTCATCCCTAACTATTTGTCACCTGTTGAGATGTGTTAAATGGTTCAGATTAAAAGTTCAATCATGGCATAACTAAGATACCTTGGAGCTACATATTGTTAACTGAGTTGAATCAATTAATTTCTTCTTATGAGATTGCAAGTAAATATTGCAAATAAAAGAATTTACCACTTTAACAACTCCTATATCCATTGAACTTTGAAAGTAGCTAGGTATACTGCCACTTCTCCATCATATGTGTTATTACTTATTACTTCATGAGCTTCATCAAGCTTTCCGGCATTGTGCAAATAACTTATTAGGGTGCTGGTACACAGTGAAATTCATATTAGAGCCTCTGGATTTCATAATCGTGACCATCCATTACAAACTTTTACAAGCTTAAACTTAGAACAAATGTTGCAATCCTAAGAACAAAACTTAAACTTCCAGCCATCATTTATGTGATCTTTCTATAGCTACAGAGCTTATACTTCAACAGTTGAGAGATTCTTCAATAATCACGGTATATTATAGTGGTTCTCCAGCAACAATAGTATTAGCTCGACCTTGGGGTAAAACTTAAGGGTTTCGCTTGGGTTTGGGTGGTTGGAATTAGATGAGGGTAGAAGATAGTAGGAAAAATAGTTGATATCGAGCTAGACAAGGATGGAAAAAAGGTGACCCTTTTCGAGGCCAAGGTTTGATCTACATAAATAAAAGCTCTCATTCGTTTCCCATAAATGTTTTATTTTAAACCTAAAGCCCAACATATCACAAGACTGAATATTATACGAGTGTGTCATGCCTTAAAGGGATGGTTAGATTATCCAATTACTTTATAAAAAATTGTGTCGTCAAGTTTATGTTTGCTCGTTTTTCCAAAATCTTCGTCCTCGCTATCCCACATTCTCGTGTCATGCTTGGCTTAGCTCATCAAAATTCGTGTTGTGTTATGTTCTCTCAACTTTAAACAAACTGGGCTTGTGTATATTGTCGTGAAAACACGTATTTTAAAAATATGTGTAGTTATTGGCACTCCAAAGAAGTCATTGTACACTCCAAACTTTCTATATTTAAAACCCAATAAAAGTACACTTATAAATAGTACACATTGACCTTTTGGAGTGTCAATACATTTCTCTTAAAAATCCATATTTAAAATGAATATTAAAATACGGGTTTTCAAGAGTCTTATGAAATCGTTGTGTTGTACACCTCCAATCTGTTGAAAGGTGTAATCAATTAAAGCAACTCCACTGGTATCCAAATGCATAGGCAAATGGACATTTTTCTCCAAAACTTAGTTGCACCAGTGGACAAAGCCAAGCTAGTGGAATCAGATTCAAAGGAGACGATTTTATGTCGAAAAGCAGTCCATTCATTATGGCAGTTGGGAGGCATTTCCTACACTGAAGAAAATTATTCATTTGGGAGAATCCTTTCAAGTTTGTTGCTGGTCTTGGATAAATCAGTTAATATAGCAAGGGATATATGGGCATCATTTAAGAATCTTAAGATGAGTGTTGGCACATAGGTCCTGTAGACCCCTGTCTTCATTGGTGCACATTCTCAACAAGGATGGATTGTCTTGTCCTCTTTCTCATTAGTGTTTTCGAATGTTTAGGGGGGTGACATTCTTGCACAAAGTGGATTGTCTTGTTCTCTTATGCACCTTAATACTCATTTGCTTGTAAGTTGCTGTTGTGTATGTTTGTTAGCCTCTTTCTAGGCTTTTGGTGTTCCCTCGACCATTTTTCCCTAGCAATGCATACCCAATTTACCAAAAAAAGAAGAACCAAGTATGTGGTGGAACCCACAAAGCATTGGAGGCTGTCGAAGCAAATCTGGCCCAAACAGCTACTATGAAGGCGATGGGGCTCAATGGACGTCAACACAAGTGGCCCAGACAATAGTCTAGCTCCACCGTTTAATATCCTCATTCTTAATCTTGTCATTTCTCGCGTGCCCACACATGCAACAAAACATTCTCATCTCCGCTACATTAACTTTTGCACGTGTTGATGTTTGATTGTCCATTCTGTGCCGTAAAGCATTGATGGCCTTATTGTCGTCCTTTATAATTATCCCTTAAGCTTTAATAACGTACAACAGTCGCACAACATCCAATGCACTCTTCCACTTCATCCATACATCTTGTACTTTACAAGGTTGCAGCAAAAAAAATAAAAAAATAAAAAAAAATCATTTAGAATCTGCTAATGTTTAGGCATCTAGCAAGTAGTGAACTACGTCAATAGGTAGGGCATTTATTTTAACTCATTGTGTTCCAAACTAAATATAAATTAGTATAGAATATCATTTAGCATAGAATATCACTTACAGTTGTAAAAATAAAATTGTCTAGGCAGCTATTACCTAAAAGTATCATAACAGCACCAAGCCCATAATCCTAAATGATAAACCCACCAAAGCATTGTTTGGTGGAATGAAGGACACGTGTATTAAAGACAGGTGTACTACTGGCCAAGTAAACGTAGCCTTTGTTCCTGCGGTTTTCCACAACTAACTTTGCATGTTCATCTCGTCATCTCTCCCAATACAAACCATCTGCCACAAACAAAAAAGCAATAATAATTCAGTGAATTAATAAGATGGGATCCGAGACATTCCTAGAAGTCTTGTGTGCCATTTTTCTTCCACCAGTTGGTGTCTTCATTCGCTATGGCTGCGGGGTAAGTCACATCATTCTTACCATTTGTATTGAGATCGAGTTCTTTTACAGTTACTTATCTCAACTAGCGATCTAGTAATCTATCTAACCGAAGTTTGAATTTGTTGTGTACACATTTGAGAGAAGAAAAAAATTATCATCAGGTGTATACAATTATGTATCTATCTTCGTCCAGTAATTTGAATGCGTTAGTTTCAAAAGTTATGAGAAAAAAATAACTTTTATTTATAAAAATTATGTGGTTATATTCCAGTCACATGACTAGAACTCATTGCATATAATTTTATCTCTATCATCACGTGGCTAGAGATAGTACAAAATAGTTTTATCATTGTCGTTTTTATTTTGGGATATTGCAGGTGGAGTTTTGGATCGCCGTATTGCTGACGCTGTTTGGATATATACCAGGAATTATATATGCAGTTTATGTCTTGGTTGTATAAACTTGCTAATTAATTATTCAAGTTTTATTGGATCAAATAAATGGCTTGTTTAGTTATAGGTATTAGATATAGTACAATGTACATTCATTTTTAATTAGTGATCAATTTTTGTAATGTGTGATCTGATGGACATATTTTGAGATCAAAGTCTTTCATTTTTGTCAAGTTTTCATCTCCCGCATGCTTAGAAATAACGCAAGAAGGTATGGGCGGAATGAAGCTATGTGAATTAACCACCACAGGGTGTTTCAATGGTTGGGGAGAATTTTTCAGGCTTGTATTTCACATGTTGGTCTTGAGTTCGATTTCTGGTGTTGGTGAATTACACACGATGTTGGTCAGAGAAAGGTTGAAATGTCTCTGTGAGTTTTTCCATAAAACTTACACATTATACATGTTTAATACTAATTGAATATTTTTTTTCATCATTTCTTTTCTGATCAACGGATTCAAATTTGAAATTTTTTTATATTGAGAAAAAAATATCACTGGACTCGAGTTACAGTAATACTGATATGATGATAGTGACAATAAAACAATCATAATGCAAAGTGCAAGTTAGTTAAGCAAAGGCATTATTTTGTTTCCTTAGCAGTTGGAGAAATGATGTAATTTATAGACAAAGATCCCCACCTCCAGCCCCCCTTCCTTATCTCATTTTGATCATTGTACAAGCAACAAACCAATTTACGTATAAAATATAAAAACCTAATCGGATGAATGGATGGCTAGCCTATGATACATCAAGTTGTTGTGGATAAGTACGTACTAAATACCCTCTCCCTTTCAGAGAAGTCTTAAAGTTAAAACAACAACCGAAGCTTTAGTCTCTAGTGCAACTTTTGAGCAATGAGTGCGACTTTCCCTTTGCTTTTCCAGATCGATCTTTTGCTTTTACCTCTTTCTGTTCGAGGAAATGAACAAAATTATAACCTATTTTTATGACATATATAAACAGGCGACCTTGATTTCCACTTACGTTTGACATGATAGAATTAAAGAAATGAATGCACCATTCTTTAACTTATATCAACTCATGCCATGCACACTGCAAGGACACTTGACAACGCTTTGATATAATGGGAAGGCTATCTTCTTTGTTTTTTTTTTTTGCATTTTTATAAGCTTTTATTGTGGACTAAGTCGGTTGCCCATGTGTGCGTTGGGTGAATCCTACCTTTCGATATACTGTGGGTCTTGCTTGCTTCAATAATAAGTGTGATTCAATAATAAGGAATCGCACGCCTGCGTATGAACTGACTGTAGCATTAGCACAAGATAATTTTGTGTTTGGTTATTCATACAAGGCACCAGACACAAGGAAGATGAGAGGCTTAGTGTGTGCAGTAAGACGACCACGTGGTCTCTGGGTGTTCACACCTAAGAATTCACTCAATGTTGTTACTTTTAAGAAAATTATAATGCTCAAAGCAAGCATACACTTCATCCTAACACGAGAATATAGTTATAATAAATAACAATACCGAGATCTATAAGTTTGATAATTGGAATGACCGATTGTAGCAAACACGAGAGAATTTTGTGTCCGAACACTTGTTTAGGGCATTAGACAAAAGAACGTAGGTGGACAAGAGGGGGGGTGGTGGTGGATTGAGCACTTTGAGTGTGTGATCAGAAAACAACGTGACCTAGACTTCCGCACCTATGAATTTCTGCAATAACACTACGATTCATCATGCAGAAGGAACTTTCTAAACCAAATGCATTACTCCTTAATAACTGCACTGACTTGACAAAGCTAGAAGGCCTATAGTTTGAGCATACAAATAACTGCAAGTACAAAGCGGTTGGTGCAATTTTTTTTTGGGGGGGGGGGGGGGGGGGGGGGGGGAGGGGGGATGGACCCCATGGAAGAAAGGACCTAACTAGTTAGCTAATTACCAGCCATTTGTGTCCCGTAAACCCTAAGCAAAAGACTTAGCACATGTGACGGTTGAAAATGCATCCATAGCCTAATCAATCTATGTCTTATCAGTCATTCTATATCAGTTGCATTGATCAGTTGCTTTGACCAAGCAAGAGTCCTAGGTCAAAGGAAGGACGAGAAAGTTCCAAGTAACAATTGGGGATCAACAAGTTGGTGAATTTATAACATCCAATGGGCTCTAAAACCTTTGAAGAAAACTTGAAAAATTGAAGCTTTGACAAATCCAAGTGTGTCCCAATTGCTTGTGCAAGCCAGCTGTTTAGAGCTGTGGATATGTGAAGGATGATATGCCTTAATTCCAAGACCAAATTGGAAACATGGGAATTGAAAACTGAGAAGAACTAACAACTCTTCATTATTTTAAAGTAGTTATAGTTTGAAAGTCTTATAAACACTATTGAAAATTGGGGTCATGAATAATCTCCGTACCTAATTAAGCATGAATCTTTATTAAGTAATATTATTTCTGTCACCGCTAAGCTCTTTCACAATGGGCAGAAAAATTGGGTTTGATTCTAATTTTATCAGAATCAAACTCCTGTAGTAGAACACAAAATTAGTTTTATGGGAGTAAAGGTTGGGGATTATAAAATAGTAGAAAAAATAGATGGGTTCCACTATGTTAAAATGTCTCACATCGACTGTATCAATGAGAAAATAAGAGTTTAAATATCATAACCCCACTCCAACTAACATCGAGGCCTTTTGTGATAAAACCTCACACCTAACGGATTGTGCAGGTGATAATTACTAAGTTGGGGACAATATCGATGTTGTTGGAAGTAGGCGTGTTGAAATGTTTCACATTGACCGTATCAATGAAAAAAGAAGAATTTAAATATCTAACCCCACTCCAACTAACATCGAGGCTTTTTGTGATAAAACCTCACACCTGACGGATTGTGCAGATGATAATTACCAAGTTAGGAACAATATCGATGTTGTTGGAAGTGAGCCGTATGGCCCGTGTCTCTGATAATTCTACACACTATTAATAAATAGAACTCTCTTCTACCAAACACACACAAATGTAGTAATAATGTTATAGAAATAAAACTCAAGGTGTCTGATTCTTTTATTTTGAAATTAAACTCACCAAAACGATTATGGAAGGTCTAACGTACGACTCACACCAATGTGTGACTCACGATTATGCATGCACACATAAATGATCATCATTATCGTATTTATCAAACATGATTAGTTACGTATATCACGGAGGATACCTAAGATTTGTTTTACAGCCAAAGAAATTAGTTTAATAAGGGAATTGAGAGGACAACAAATTATGCATAGAGGGCCTAATGGAAACAAATTATTGGGATTACCTTAAGACGGGAGAGTACACTATAAATAATCACTAATCCACCCCATTTTTTGGATGTTGGAACTTGAATTAAGCTTTGCTCTTCCCCCAAACCAAAACTATTTGGGTAGCTGTAGCAATCACATAAGGTAAGACCTACTACCCATGTGATTGGAGCGTGTGAATTAATAGGCGCGTCAGGCATTGCTTTGTTCTACTGCTCACTTCCCTCCCTCCACTGACAAATACAAAGAAATGGAGTAAAAGAGTGTCACTCACTTGGGAAATGGACACCCAGAAGCAGCTACCAAGCAAGCTCTAGGGCTTTCTGCCATTTTCAAAGCCAACATCTGCTAATTAGTACCATCCAACCTTTTGCAATATTAGCCACCCCAGTAAGAGGCAGAGATCTTTCTGGTAAGACCAAATGTCATGTTTTTTTAATTATTTGAACGATATTCTAATTTAATCTAAACTACGGAGTGAGGGATTCAAATTATATTTTTGTGTCATGGTTTTCTTTGCAAAACTTTTCCCATTTTTATACTATCCTTTCAACTTGATTTTACTCTTATTTTTTCCCTTCTGTTGAAAATGTGTTTCCTTTTCTGGGTTTCAAGAGCTTGTTTTAGCCTATGAATTTCTGGGTTTAGTTGCCTTTTTATTGAAAATGTGTTAACTTTTCTGGGTTTAAGGAGCTTGTTTTAGACAGTGAATTTATGGGTTCTGTTGCTTTTAGTTTGTTATTACGTTATATTTGTTTTTTGGTTTAATTTAAATGTTTGGGAACTTGTGGTTCTGAATGAAAATGTGGGTTTGTGGTATTTTAGCTCAAAGTCTCTTACCTTGCAAGCTCTGGTTTCAAATGCAATCTCTGGTTTTTGAAGAGTTACTGGAGAAGAAGAGCTAAAGCTTCCTCCTTTTCATTAATTTTTTCTCTTTTAAAATTTTTTGGTCCAGAACATTTCTTTTTTCCCATTTTGCTAACCGTGAAGCTCTGTTCCAAGATTCTCTCTTTAAGTTATTCATGTTTAATTTTCTGTAGATCTGTTGTTCGAATCCATTGTTTCGTCAATCTATGGGTTTCATTAATATATTCGTTCTGTAATTTACTGTAATTTAAGAACACTTGTAATTTCATTTGCTTGCATTGCTGCTTTTTAAGGATATTATGTCCTAGTTTTTAATTTGCAGAAAAAGTTAATCAAGAAATATTGGGTTTTTCATCAAACAAACAGAAATGGGGTTCATCTGTGCTCTGCTGGGTCCAGTATGCCTACAGTTAATCAGCTATTAACACAAAGACCCTCCTTTAATCATTGGCAATTTGGCATTGATGCAAAGTAAAAATTAACAAGCGGCAATGAGACGTGGCTAACTCTTGCTGGCCCCTTGTGTCTTAAATCTTTGTTTGGAACATAGTATAAAGGTGGGCAAAGGAGAAGGGCAATTGAAAAGGTTGTGGCATAGCTTGCTTAATGATACCCAATGAATCTTGCAGCTGCAGCTTTCTTTATTAAATATATACACACACACACACACACACACACATATATCTATTGACTACTTTGTGGGATTGGTTGGTAGTAGTGGTGTTAGTTTTAGTGGGATTTCTTTGAAGGGAGGTGTTTGTTTGTTTGTTTGTTAGGTTTTGTAGAAAAACGGATCTAAGGTGGCCATCTTTTGTGAGCCATTTTTCTTGTGTTTTTTGTTTGCATATATATATATATGATATTCTCGTTGATGTTTCTCTCTCAGCCAATGATTGTTTCTCTGAACTACTTCAGGTGTTGTGGGTCAGGGGATTTGAAAGGGAGATTGAATTAGGACAACACAATCAGCGGTTATAACAAATAGATGTCGAAGATGCAGACACCAAAAGCAAAGTAAGATCAACTTCTATTTGCGTCTTTTATAAGAACATTAACATTTGTTTGCTTAATGTTGTTGTGTGCTAATAATCACTATTAGTCTTCGAATCTTGTGTCCTTTTTTGCAAGTATTTTGAAACATTGGCTGTAAAAGTAACGGCGACACAATAAGGTAAGAAAACGAAACAGGATAGTCTTTAGAGTGATACGTATCATATTTGTATTTGTCCATGCGGAATTCGTGCTATGTGCCAGTATCATCAGAATTCGTGTTATATTGTAAGAATCCATTTTTTTTTTTCCCTTTTCTGCCTAAGTTATTCTCGCACTGTATCTGAATGATCCTTGTTGGAGTTAGGCTGCTATGGAATTTCTTCGTCATTTTCTAGTGTATGTCTAAGAAGCAGCTTGCGCAATGCTTGGGTGACTTATGCTTAATCAGTCCAGTTATGGGTGAATCCACTTGAAGCAAAATTGTATTTGCATCTATAAGTTGAATCTATCTTTTTTTGTGTTTCGTGTTCTTAATGCATCAATTTGTGCAATTTATCTTTATTTTTAGTATTTGATGCATGTCTTCTAATATTTAAATGCCTTTCCTAATCGATAGCAGAACTGGCTCTTTGGAAGTGCCTCAAAGGAGATCTCCAGTAACACCTCGAACTACCAAGACACCTGGATCAGAGCCTGATTCGATATCTTCTCCAAATATGGCAAAGAGGACTCCGAAAAACAGAAGTCCAAAAGTCATTGAGCGCAGGTCACCACAAAGCCCAGTACCTGAGGTATTCTTTTTGAGAACTTATAGCTTTGTGAATTATGGAAGGTTCTCTAGTGTTGCTTCTTATCATACTTGGAATAGCTAATGCATCCAACACTGTTCAAGTGTATTGATCGTCTACCCTTTGATATGAAAATATCATAGTTTTTAATTAGTTTACTGCCCCTTTCTCTTGTTTTGAGCTTCAGAAAAAGCAACCGAAAAGAGTTTCAGAATTGGAAACGCAACTTGCTCAACTCCAAGAGGATCTGAAGAAGACAAAGGACCAGTTGAACTCAACTGAGTCGCTGAAGAGGCAATCCCAGCAGGAGGCTGAAGAAGCGAAGAACCAGATATTAGCCATGTCTGCGAAGCTTGAAGAATCCGAACAGCAACTTTTGGAACTTTCTACTTCTGAAGATGCTCGTCTTCAAGAACTTCGTATACTGTCTCAGGATCGGGATAGAGCATGGGAGTCTGAACTCGACGCTGTCCAAAAGCAGCGTGCTATGGATTCTACTGCCCTGGCTTCTGCTATGAATGAAATTCAGAATCTAAAGGGACAGCTCGAAAGGGTGGCTGAGTCTGAAGACGCCCAAAACAGGCATGCAGAGTCAGCATATGGTGAGATCCAGACCTTGAGAATGGAACTTTCCGAAACTTTATCTCTGGTTGAGAAATTGAAGACTGAGCTCAATGAATGCAAAGAATCTGAATCCCAGGCCCTAGAAGTTATACAAAGCACTCATATGCAATTGGAAGCCGCAAATGCAACCATAGAAATGCTCAAATTGAATGGGATGAAAGCCATGGAGTCTTACAACTCCCTACCATTGGAGTTGGAGCAATCCAATGCTCGAGTTAAATCACTGGAGGGTCTTGTGAGCAAACTTCAAGCAGAACTGATTAATAGGAACGGAAATCATTTGGTAAACTCTGCAGACAATGTAAAACTTGTTAAGGAAGGTGAAGAAAATGAAGAAAGAAGACAGTTACAAGCAGAACTGAATTCTTTGAAATCTGAAGTGGGTCAATTGAGATCTGCATTGGATGTGGCTGAGGTCAGGTACCAGGAAGAATACATACAGAGCACATTACAGATTAGGAATGTGTACGAGAAACTTGACGCTGCGAAATCTGAAGCGTCGGAGAGGGAAGCTGAGCTGGCAGCAGAAATGAAGAAAGCAAAGGATCATATTGAAGACTTGAGAGCACAGCTAATGGATAAGGAAACTGAATTAGAGAGTACATCGGAGAAAAATGATGGGGTTGCCGTGAAAATTGAGAAAAATATAACTGAAAATGAATCCACAATTGCACTGGAGCTAAAGAAGTCGGAGACTGTAATGGTAGAGTTAAAGGCGAGTTTGTTGGATAAGGAGACAGAATTGCAGAATATAGCTGAGGAGAATGAAATGCTCAAGATGGAACTTAAAACCAAGGAAACGGAGAGGAATAAAGTTAATGATGATGCTGTTGTTTTGGCAGAAGCTGCAAGGGCTGCAGAGCGAGAGGCTTTGATGAAACTTGGCTATGTGACAGAGGAAGCAGATAA
This sequence comes from Pyrus x bretschneideri, assembly GCF_019419815.1. NCBI lineage: Eukaryota > Viridiplantae > Streptophyta > Magnoliopsida > Rosales > Rosaceae > Pyrus > Pyrus x bretschneideri. The sequence continues at coordinate 452,610 of NW_025999836.1, read as the reverse complement.
AAGTACCAGGAGAGCTGCACGGGTGACTGAGCAGCTGGATGCAGCACAGGCTGCAAATTCTGAAATGGAAGCTGAGTTAAGGAAGTTAAAAGTGCAGGCGGATCAGTGGAGGAAGGCCGCTGAGGCAGCTGCTGCCATGCTTTCAACTGGAAACAATGGGAAACTTGTCGAGAGAACAGGTTCTCTTGACTGCAACAACTACAATCCCTTGAGTTCGCCTTATTCAGAAGACATGAATGATGACTCGCCGAAGAAGAAAAACGGGAATATGTTAAAGAAGATCGGCGTCTTATGGAAGAAGGGCCAAAACTAGTCGGAATTATGGGACAAGTTGCTTATCATTGCTCGTTATTTTTTTGTTGGATTCAGTATGTTCTGTTGTAATCTTGACAGGTATTTTGGAGGGTACCCAAGTTTCGTATGGAGGTAAAGACCGATGTTTGTAGACTGTATAGGTATGTGGAAACTGGCGAACCTTTTAAAAGTCCTATCTCACCTGATGTATCGCTATGGATTAGACTTGATTAATGTTGTATTTTACTTTTGAGTCTTTCCATCTATGTTAATAAAAGCACAATGCAGTTCGTATTTCATTACCATTCATGGTTGCATTATCTTAATATTGACCTAATGCATCCAGTCCCTTGTAACGAACGGACCTTCCGGATTCAAACCGGACACTGTCCCTTTTCCGGACTAAAGGGTTCAAAATGCACATGCATCTGCTCGCCTTTGCGCTAAATCTTCCGCCTTGTCACATAAAATCCCGGGTATGCTTTGTGTCATTTCAAGTTTTGCATCTATGTTTCAAGTTAGAAAGATGAAGAAAGCAAGTGGTGGATTACCCTGGTGGATAGAAAATTCCTCTTCAAATCACTTGGTCTCGGGTTTAAACCCTTTATGGCTCCTCTCCTTAGTGTAGCTTAGAGTTAGAGTAGGAATATCGTTTGTAACGAAAATTTAAAAAAAAAAGATGATGAAATGGACAACAATAGAAGAATATTTTGAGGGTCAGCTTTAAGCAACCTTCTCCTATAAATATAATAAAACGTAATTGAGAATTCTAACCTCAACGATAAAAGCATATGCTTCTCTCAGCAATCATGGGTAACAAAAGACCGTAGCATGTAATATTGTTCTCACTAATCATGGACATCAAAAGACCCTAGCAAGCATAAATTATTATGCCGTCTACTAAAAGCAAATTAAACACAAAATATTTGGAGGTATTTTAATTCTTGGATTGAAAGTGGAGTTATACTAAAGATAAATCAAATATTAAATGAGAAATGATAAACACACATCTTTTGTTCTCTTTTTATTCACTTTTGTTTTTTTTTTATATATCTAGATGTTGGATTAAATAAATTAAACATGAATAACGAACAAAATTAAACATGAGTGTGCAGGCACACGAGAAAAAGTATGTTTATTTCCCATTCAAATTCTTTTGTAAATATATTTGTCTTCTCAATGCAGGAATATTTGGTCCCATTAAGTATTTGTTTGATTGGGACCAAATGCCTGAAGTATTTATATTGACTTGATTTCGAACTTGCAGTTTGAATCTTGGAGGACTTGTTAGTAAGATCAAACTTGTACACACAATGCCTCACTCTTGGCATCAAATTTAAACGCCAACCGAAAATGGTATTTCTTATGTTGGATATAGCTTGATATGATCGTAATTTGCACGGAGATTGCACAATTGCAGGGCAGTTCAGTAGATATATGTCTCGTTCATGTTTTGGAACTAGCTGTGGAAGAATGTTGCAAATATACGGCAATCATGGGCACCTTCGGGGTAGTGAAATTCGATCTCCTGATTCAGTTGTATCTCTTCTCTTATGCTAGGGATTAGTTTCCTCCTAGTTTTTCAATTGCATCTCCTCTGAACGAAGAAGACTGAGAGGTTTGCGGTTTCTTTTGTGAAGAGCAAGACCACCAATGACAGGGGCAGGCTTAGAAAGGAAGAGATTGAGAGATTGTGCTGGAGGCAGAGAGGTAGAGAGCTGAAAATGAGGAGGATAAGAACAAGTTGGATGCCAAGAACTCGCTCGAGAACTACACTTGCAACCTGAGGAACATCGTCAAGGATGAGACGGTTGATGGGAAATTGGACCCGGCAGACAAGCAGAAGATTGATTGAGCCAGTGATAAGACAAATCGAGACCTTACAACTGTACCAGTGGCAGTTAGGCAGGCTGCTGCAAGCTTTGAATCCCTTGGAGAACTTATCAGCAAGATGAAGCTTGCATACACATTGTTCACGCTTCCTCCGTGGCAGAGGTATCATTACTTGATCAGTTTTTGTGTGAATTGACAGCAATGATTTCAAAAATGCGCCATGAGGCGCGCCTAGGCGACTTTGGAGGTGGGGTAGGGGTGAAAACGCTTCTACCGAGTGGGAGAAGGCGAAAGCTCGTCTAGATGTGGTCGAGGTGCGCCTTAGGGAAGAGGGAAAGTGAGAGAGTGTACCTAGAGAAAGAGAGTGGGTAGAGGATGTATGTGAACCATATTAATGTTGCAAATTGATAGATATTAACGAGCGAGAGAGAGAAGAGGGAAAGTGGGAGAGAGAGTGTACCGAGGGAAAGAAAGTAGGTGGGAGATGTATGTGGATCATATTAATGTTGTAAAATGAGTGGATATTAATGAGAGAAAGAATATGTTTATTACAATTTTTTTTTTCTTCAAAGTATGTGGACCATAGTTGGATGAATGATTTCGTTTTGGTTTTTTTTTTTTTATTTTTTTTATTTTTTTTATTTTTTTGTGATTTAAAATTGTTTATGACTTGTGTACTTTTGCATGACAAGGAATATTTGTTCAAATTATTATATTTTATATATGAAATAAAAATTATAGGACCCATGCCTTAAGGCTTTAGCCTAGACAGGACTATCCAATAAATGCCTCGCCTACGCCTTCGCCTAATGGAAAGTGAAATTTGTTTCTTATGCACCCTATATTTTACAGTTTTGACTGAAATTAAAAATCTTATTTTTCCTTTACCACCTGCTACTTGCACTACCGCCCTGCTTTGATGGCTTGATCTCCATTATTTGGTCGACAAATTAACAAATCAAGAGTAAATTTACTTAAAAAACAGATTCAAGTAACTAGTGCCAGTGCCGAATATTGATTGGTCAACCACATTGTCAAAGTTACTTGGATGATAAGCTTCTCCTACTCCTCTATCAGCAACGATCCTGGCGGTAAAATGCTTGTACTAAACTTGGATTCTGAGGTTCCTTTTCCTGGGTTTCTGCAAGCCAATATTCCTCTACTAAACTTGTATCCCAAGCTTTCTCTTCTACCGCTCCATCTTAAGCGATTCCACATGCGGGCAAAGGCAGTTCTTGGGTTTCTTTAATTAACTCCTCTAACATACTTGAATTCAAAGCTTGCTCTCCATCAGCAACGACGACCCCAGAAGCAGTTGGCAGAGGCACTTCTTGGAATTCTTGACCCAATAGTTCTTCTGGTTCTTCTAATTTGGCAACGTTGATGGTCATTTTTTCGGCAACTTTCGGATCAATATCATAATCATAAGCAGCAACATCATAACGGACCGTAAACTCATTGATCTGATCATGATCAAAAGCCACAAGATCATTAGTTAGACAAGAAGTGCCTTGCGGTCCTTCCTCCTCAACAGCATTGATCGCATTCACAATTTGTTTTGATCCCTCGTGATCATCATCTTTTTCAATCTTTTCGTCAGCGCACTTCTTCTTTGAACTCGTCGCTTGATCCTCCGAAGTCGAACACTTTCTCTTGTTAATGCCAGGTGATCCGTCCTTCCTCAGCCGACAAAGCACATAATCAAAATCATACCTAGAATCCCTGTAGTTCTTTCTAGGACTGGCGAAAAGACTGTATTCGTCAAGTAACCATCTGCCGTTGTCTTCCGAGCCTTCATTCTTGTAGCAGAAGGTTCTCTTTAGTCCAATGGGCGAAGGGTTTCCGTCAGTCCCATTAACCCATGTGGCAACTGCCTTGCCAATATTCCAAGTACCTCCGCTTCCAATCTTTCGATCAATGCGGGAACCCATGGGGTTTAATTTCTTGAGTTCGGAGAAGAAATACAAGGCTTGATCGGTGCGCTGAGCTCCTCCTTCATAGGCTTCCCATATCTCAGAGGGTTCGGATCTGTTGCCAAAGAGATTGCACTCGTGTATGATGGTGTTGTATGGCGGCAGCAGTAGCGGCTCTCTGTTCATCAGAAAGTCGCGGAGGAAGCAATGGATGAGTTCTTGATCGGTGGGTTTGAAGTGGAAACCGCACAGCACAAGGGAATGATTGTCCATTAACACCGGAGAGAGAGAGAGAGAGAGAGAGAGAGAGATGGAAACCCCGTTTCTTGATCTGTCTGTTAATGATTGCCTTTGCGTTTTGATCGGACAAAAGCAAGAGAGCAAGAGTGATGCATAGATAGATATATGAGTGAAATATTTATAGATATAGAGGGGGCAGTGAGTGAGGGTTTTGGTTTAGGGTTAAGTAGTTGCTTGGAGAGTAAGAAACAGAAACACTCAGTCCCAAGATATATAGAGTCCTGACTCCTAGGAATTAGCCGTTACTCAATTTTGTTTTTTAACAAACTATAGTAATTGGACGGGGTGGGGGGAATGGGCTAAGTCATTACTCATTTTAACCATGTGTTTAAATTGGAAACGATTAAATTTTTCTCTTTTTTTAAGTTACCTTATTGGTTCAATTATGACTAATTGGGATGGAATTAGATTCAAATTTCTTAATTAGTGTTATTTCATTAGGACCCAAACTTTTGATCACTACAAAAAAAATGAGCACTGCACACAATAAATTATCTGTGCCCTTTGAGATCAAAAAGCACCAACAATTGTGCTCATAGACCAATAGCAACAGTGCAGCTACTATCTTTAAGTCTGTGCCCTCTATGGGCGTCACCATTGCTAATAGCACACAATATCGCTATTTGTGCTCAAAGAGTTCAGCACAAATAACAGCCTATTTGTGTCTTAATTCTGACAACCATGTCAGATTGCAGGTGACAGGATCATACACGCACAATTTTCAAATCGTGCCCAATAGGTTCTATTTAAAAAAAAAAATTATTAATGTAGAAAATTTGAATTTTCTTTTAAATCAACAAATCCCATAATATACACATACTTTAGTTATTTACAACAAATCCCACAATATACATGTATTTCAGTTATTTACAACCAAGTCCTTCAGAATCCTATCCTCCCCCACAACACTACAGCCGATGGACCCAAGTTCTTAGTGCAATGAAGCTCACTTAAACCACATTCTCTTCTCGCTTAAACTGAGAGTCCCACAACTTTTTCTGAATTGAAAATAAATCATAGTTGAATAAGAATCTTAGTAAAAAGCATAGACTAGGAAATATTTATACCTTACAAATAGCATCCATTTCATCAAAGATTATCGCATGCAAACCACTCTGGTCTCCAGGGGAATTAAGGGCATAATGAGATTAGAAATTATTGAAAAACCAGCCTAAGTGCACTTGACATGTATATATTTCCCTTACCACGAGCCCTTTGATCATTCTCAGCATCAGCATATAGATTCCTAACATTTTTCTTAGTTTCACCAACTTGCTCAAAACTTCAGGGCCATTAACAATCTAGCACAGTTCACAAAAACAGAAATCTCATCAATCACCAATGCAGATAATAGCTAACTTATATCTAAGGATAAGTTGCATATCCAAAATCATTCAGACATGCTCAAATAGCTTTGTTAAAATAATGTACTAGCATCAAAATGATGTGCTAAATCATGATTCGACATGGGTCAATGTCTTTCCAAAAAGGAGTGTGGTATAAAGTTATACCAAAAAGATATCAGCGCAACTAGAAGAATCAGTTATCTTACTTATTTGTCATGTGAGGAGGGAAAACATGGGATACAAAAGCTCTTCGAAATATATCTGCAAACTCAGCACCTAAGCCACCAATTCCAAGTGTTTGAAGACTAAACTCCTTGTGCCTGACAATGTTGCTACTTGTAGCTTCATGCTGATTTACAATTTGACGAATTCAGTTCAGAATATTAAATTTCAATACATTATTTGGTATTGTATACTATCTAAAATAATACTGAAAATGTTCACCTGAAAATGCACATCATATCATGACTCTAATATATGTAGCTAAATAATTGATCAAAGGAGCAAGTGCAAAAAATAAATTAAGAAACAATTAAAGAGATATGATATCTACACCCTTAGCAAGAGTAAGGCCAATCCTTTCCAAGAGAAAGAGAGATATTACCTAACACCGACATCATCAACAATGCTGATAGCCATACCGATAGAGAGACCAGCACAACCACAAGCTAGATAGCCATATAGGTACTGATGATCACGACAATGATAAGTCCTTAAATACCCAACAATATAAAGTTGTGTTAATAACTGATTAGCAGCTCCTGATCAAAGAATGTAAACAAACAACTTTATAGATTAGATTATGTCTTTGTTCTACTGTAATACAAAAGAAAGAAAAAATCACAACCAATTTTAATACAATCAATTCAAACATTACACACAAACTAAAAATTCTAGAACACTAGAAATATGGAAAGGAAACTAATGCAGATACTATTTGATTAAAAAGAATTAATTAACAAAAACTTTAAAGTCATATATAAGATAATGTTTTAAAATTGTAGAAGTATAGAGGTAGGATTATATCCCACGTGAAAAACCACAGGGTAATGAACTCTGTTTCTCTCAGGTTTTCAAAACTTAAAAAATTATAGGACATAATTGTATAAATTTAACTGAGATGAGCTCAAATACCTCCAAGCTTATCATACAACTCTACAGCTAGCTAACAAAAATACAGACTATCCAATTTTGAAATTCCAGTTGATCGATCACAAGGTATCAAAGGTCAAAAACGAACCCCTAAACCATCTAAACCCCTTTGCCTCCAAATACTGTAGAATCCCAAAAAAATTACGATAAATTTGAAAAAGTAAACAAAAAAAAGGAAAACTTGATTGCGAATTAGGAAAAATATAAAACAACTACCTCCTTATGGCATTGATCTGAGGAATAGTGAAGACGATGGTGCTTCCTCAAAATCTTAGATCCGATCTCAGACTTAACCGACTCGACGAGTTTGAAGTCCTGCAGCTTCTTCAACTCCATCTGAAGCTTGTCTTGCTCTTGGCCCTTTGTTTGGAGCTCTTCCTTCTTGAACTTCAAGATCTCCTCCTTCTTAAGGAGCTTCTCGGTTTCTCCTTCTAAAGCCTCGTTGCCTGAAGCTTCTCTTGCATTTCTTCAAGTTCTTTCTCAAACGACAGACACTTGGGATCTGAGCGTGAGATGCTACGAGAGGGAGAGACGGATCGATTGAGATTGAGAGAGATGCGGAGGCGTTGGTGTTTCTCAAATCTGATGCACAGGTGTTTTTCCAAGAAAAAAACGAAAGAAAATCTCAGATCTGAGAGAAGTAAGAGTGGTAGAGAGAGATGCATAGATTTTGTTTGGCTGAGATAGAAAGAAATTGGGTAGAGAGACAGAGGGAGGGGTTAAAGGGAGAGAGAGGGAAGTGGGGTGTGGCGTGTGGGTGGGTTAAGGAGGAAAGTGGGGTGTGGGTGGGTTAACTGAGACAGACAGAAAGGCAGAGAAAGTGGGGTGTGGGTGGGTTAACTGAGAGAGACAGAAAGCCAGAGAAAGTGGGCAGAGAAAGTGGGCCTTAAGTATTTGAAAAATAATAAAAAATAAATAATTGTGTCTTTAGAAGTAAAATGTTGGCACAAATGATAATTTGAGTCCATTATTTTTATAATGATGTCTTGAAAAAATATTTGTGCCAAATTTGTAGAAGAATGGGCACATTAATTAGTGCCTTTATACAAAGGAAACAGATACAATTTTTTTGTGTGTAAAATTGGTTAGTTACCCACAAAATAAATAATTGTGTCCTCAATTTTGTATCCATAGGTCATTTTTCTTGTAGTGGATCCTTGTTAATATTAATATTAATTAGGATCAAAGTTTTTTGAGGACTGATATTAATTAATTGAAACTTTGGGACATTCCAATTGTTCCTTTTGGGAATTATGCTCACTCTTCTGTTCCGCCACGGCAAATGTATCGTTTCATTAGATTTCGCGTGAACTGTAGGTTTTGCTTGGCCTCAAATCTTGTAGCTGTTGATCTGCTACTTATCTGAGGTTTTTCATCTTCATTACAAAACTCGAGTTCCTTGTGTCAAAATTCTGATATTCTCTTGGTAATTTTGATGAGTCTCTGTCTGAGACCGAGTACATGAAAAGAGCGTCCACAAAATTGCATAGTGGCTCGTATTGTGGATCCGCCCAGTTGACTTTCAATTCATAGTTTGCCAAACAGGAACAAAAAAGAACGTCCACAACAAAACAAACACACCATAAATATGACTTAATAATATCGAATAAGAGTACACGAAAAACCATTTAATTGGCAACTGAAGTGCGTTCTTCTTGATATATGCACCAAAGAAACAATTTACAATGCAAAGTTCTACACAACAATCCTATGTAACAAGACCAGCTTCTATGCTACTGCCCTAATTTCGGCTTGTTCTCCCTTCAGCACAATTGATCCTCTTGAATCATCGACAAACCCACATGCGTTGCAAAGGTTCGTGACAAGAAAATGCTAGTCTTTTCCGGCCTTAATTTAAGGACTTACTCCATTTCGGCACAATCAATGAACATCATCTGAATCACAGTTCTAGCAGCACCAGCATTATCTTCACTAATGAAATTGAGTTGACGAGAGAGAATCACCAACCAGCATTTACTGAGTCTCTGTGTTTATGTTCATGGCATCAACTTGTTTGCTCAAGCCACCAACCTGATCTTCGAGATGGGATCTTTCCGTCTGCTTGAAATCACTTGGTTCGTATGTTGCATCACCCATTTTATCAGAAAGGGTTATATTGTCAGCATCAAAAGTGGAACTTGTATCAAAGATAGTAGGGGACCCGCCATCAATAGGAGTGACTTTCGCAGCCTTCCCATGGGAATGAACCTTCGATTGTGGGCTCACTTTATCTTTCGAGAAAGCAGAGCTGTCCTTCAACTCCACAACACAGTTTTCTCGCTCATTAATGTCAATACCAAGTCCTTCAGTTCCAACTTTCTCACACTTCAAGTGATTTTCTCTGCCAGATTTATGACGCCCTTTACTTGGAACTGTAGGAGATATGCTGTTCCTTGAAGGACTAAACACCTTCTTTGCAGCACTGGATGCTTGCTGGAGTGGTACTTGAGAAATAGGTTTCGTGTTAAAGGAGGTTTTTTGAGCATCAGGGGTGTTATTCCCCAATTTAGATACATTTCTAACAGCTTGAAGCTTTCCCACCTTTCCCTTGTTTTGTCCCGTGCTCAGGCTAACATTTCGTGCCCCACTTTTAGGCAAGCCACTACATATGACAGGATGAGGCTGCATACTTCCCTTTGGGGAAGACACCACTGACTTTGCCTACATAAAGTACAACACCAGATGGTTATTTAAAAGAGAAAACAAAAGAAAAGTAACAAGGTGATTTTGCTAACATATTTTTCATCACATTCACAAAAATGCTACTTTCAAGTTATTTAGCCTAGGCCTTTCAGTAACAGTATAGTTTATCTTATTCAACTTAGGGAGTGACTGGAGATAATAATTTCCCATCTAGAACACAAGGATCAAAAGAAGCAAGGAAAAACGAACCCCATCAAAGAAGCCAATTTTGGGTGATGGCAATCGTAGTCCAGAAGGTTTTGAAGCTGGAGGAAGTGCACTATTTTCAGTTGATGCTTTCACATCACAACGATGACGCACCCCAGTCACCTGAGTTTCATCTCCAGTTGAGCTTTGATCATAGGCATGGTTCTCCAAATCCAAAATCTCTGGTACATCACCTTCTACGGAGATGCTTTTGGAAGATCCTGTGTCAAGGCTAACTCTTGGACTGTATGACGCTTTGTTTAAAGTTGAAATTGATGATGATGATGATGACTCTGAGGACCATGAGCGAGCAGGGGATGTGATAGTAAGCAGCTTTGTCCCAGGCACCTTGTTAGTTGACAGATGAGATTTTCCAGATTGACTTTTATTTCCTGGCTCAATTCGTGGTGGTGTTTTGCAGGTAAAACCAGAGGAAGGTGGATTAGCAGTCCTGGAATCAGTTTTTCTTTTGGAGTTGAAGGGACCAATGTTGTTAGAAGTACTGCCGGAATTATCAATTGAGGAAGAAGCTCCTTCTCTCTTAGTTTCTGGTATTTTTGGCAATGGAGCCCCTCTACCTGCAGTGATCAAACTAGGATAAATGATTATTTTATATCACAAGTGTAAACACTTCTACCTTCAAGGGAAAAAAAATGAAGAAATATAATCAAATGGAAGGTCTTGTTACCAGTTGTGCTTTTAACGTTATCCCTTTCCATTTGGATAAGATTGCTACCCAGAGAAGCCCTCTTGGTTAAAGGTGTTGGGCTAGGACTAGGCTTCCCTAATAGCTTTGTTTGCTTCAAAAGGGAGGTTGCGTCTCCACGTGCGGAAACAGACTTCATTTAGAGAATACAAGTGATGTGTCAATTACAAATATCATTATCAGATCTATTTTTAATAATGTTTAAATGACTAAATCAGCATAAAGAAGAAATATGTTCTCTGTAACGTTGAATTCAAATACAATTAAAGCTTGATAAGTTGGTTAAATCGTCGTTATAATATTACGAATAGATTGATTTCCCAGTAGTATATGTTCCAGATCTAACTGCTTGTATGATTAGTAAGTCATTTGCATGGTATAGCATAATTAGCATTGATATCTGGACATGTAAACACGCCATCTAGAGTATATTTTGTTTTACATACCTGGGATGCTACTGGACATGTAGATGGCTTTTTGACTTTCCCTGGTTTTTGCACACTAACAGTTGGCTTCTTAGAAGCAAGTCTAGGCATCACCTGAAACTCAACACATTATCTCAGATATTCTTATGATCGTATCAAGGAAACCGAAGCTTTCACGCATTAACTTGGCATACCTTATTTTGAGAAACAACATCTACACCCTTCGAAGCTGAAAAATGAAAGGGCCTGGTTAGTATGGAAAATAAGTCTTCTAAGAAAATAGGCTGGTATGAGAAGTGTGAAGGCAGTGGCACCACAAAGGTTTCAAAATAATTCCAGAGTTCCTCAACAGAGGAATATATGTTATATAACAACACCACCTTTACTTCTCTAGAGAGAGAGAGAGAGAGAGAGAGAGAGAGAGAGAGAGATGCTAAAGAAAAGAATTGGTTAAATTCCCTCTATCCCATCAACTTCCAATTTATTTCTACAGTTAGATTGTATCAAGAAAAGAGACAAAAAGGAAGAAACAAGTAAAAAGTATGGCACTAAATTCCATTTCTGCTTCCAATCCTCTCTATCAAGCACAGATTTACGACCTTATAAACCAGGCTAATTCACAAATTTATGAGGGTGTCCGATTAAACAAGAGATCACCGTTTGGTCCAAATCTTTGTCACACATGATCAGTATAGGTTTCAGAATTGGTGAAGTATGGTACAAACAGAAGTATACTTACAACTGCTATTGTTGGTTTCTGTTACTCCCGAACCATCTTTCATACTTTCATTCACTGCTTTGGATGCTTTACTTGATTTCTGGATTGAAGCTCTCACATCTTCAAACAAATTAGCCTCAATACTTTCTAGTGTCAAAGTATCACTTTCTAATGTGGAGATTGAATCAGTGGATCTGTGAACTTCCTCTTGAATTCCAGGTAACATCTTTTTCCCAGTCTTATCTCCTTCAATCATGCAAGACAGCTCCTCGGAGTCCAGAACACCTGAATTCACAAAATGTGTATCCCCGCTATTAATTGGAATGTGGATGACAGAAACAACCTAAATCACATTGACCTAAAAACTTCTGAATATCAAATCTACACACAAGTGTACCTGCACTGGTGAAAAACGCACTATCCCAAGCTAAACTTTTGCGAAGATTATACTTTCCACTTTGCTTTGTCATTTCAGGTTCCAATGACTCAGAAGGTTCAGTTACTTGCTGGGTTAGCTCAAAATTTTCAGGCACGTCCTCTAGTTTGTTACCGGCCATACCCTCAAACAACTGAAAAATTCTGCTTTCCTGGTCTTCTGCATACCACATCACGAAAGATTATATTAAATGTGACACCAACCACAGAAATAATTGAAAAGCGTTCAGTAACAATAACAGCAATCCGGAAATTATGAAATCGCGAAGGGTACTTTTCTTTTCTTCTCATCGCTCCAGGCACAGCCTTTGCATTACATACTTATACAGCATTACAAATTCAAGACTTGTGAGAAAATCAATTTTTCATGCTTCCATCACACAAACTTAAGTTTTCACTTTCTGATTTAATACTGCGCAAAAACAATCTCCCACCTTCCCCTTTTCGATAACAATACCGATACCAACTTAATCAGGTATCGAATGGACGAAAAGAACAAAATGCACCAAAAAATCATATACTTTCAAACAAGAAGAAATCAGTTCAATTTCAACCATTCCGAGCATTGCGCGAACTAGATCAATATGCTTCTAGAAAAAGCTCCAATTACCTATAAATCCGAAAATAAATTGAAAAATTTCCAAATAAATCGTAAAATTGAAAGGACCTGAAATTGAAAACATGTTGTCTCCAGCAAATGAATTGAGGAGCGAATCGTCCTCGGCCGAGACGTCGATAAGGCTAAGACGCCTCGATTGGCCGGCATCGGTCCTCTTGTTCGTCGACTCGGACTTGTCCATTTTGGAGCTCCAGCGAAATCGAATCGGATTGGATCGGGGTTGCTGCAGTGATGGAAAAAGCGCAGGTCGTTCTGTGGAGAAAGTAAAATGAAATGAAATATTTGAACAGCGAAGAAGTGGCGGTTCAAATTTGGAATTATAATAATTAAATAAATAAAAAGGCAGTTTTTTTTTTTTTTTTTTTTTGGACAAAATAAAAAAGGGAGTTTATATGTGTGGGGGAAGGATAATGGGAGCGTCTTGTGTGTACTTTGCTCAGGCCGGATTAACGTTGTTTTACTTATTGCATGGGCCTTGTGTTAGGCCTAGATATATCCAGTGTTTTAATGTTAAATTTTTATTTAAAAATATAAAATTAAGATGTAATGGTTAAAACATTTAAAAAAATTTATGCTCCGGAGTATCCTAAATTTTTTGTTCTCATTCTAATCTCTCAATGTATTTTTCCAACATTTAATAATTAAAGTATGTCATTTAGTACTATGAACTAGTAGTATTGCTCTTCAATTGTAGATGAGAGGTCTTAGGTTCGATTCTCGCTAAAGGCAGGTTCAATTCTCATTAAAGGCGAATTTGAACCAGCTAGCTCAATATGAGGCTAAACCCATCTCATTCCTTTAGTATAGAAAATATCGTTTGACCAAGAAAAAATATAATATAATAATTCTGAAATATCCCTAACAAACAATATTCTCTTTTTTTTTTTTTTGTTACCAATGAAATTCTATTAAAAATAAATAAATACCTAAACTGTAAGACCTACTTCAACTCTTAAAGTAAAACTCAAATTTTAGGTTCTAAGCTCAACTTACTCCAACCCTTGGGGCAAATATGAGTTTTAACCCAAAACTTTTATGGGAAAAATTTAGGCTAGAATTTCCTCGGGTGAGTGGGGTTGGCCCCATATATGTATATTTTTTTTTTAGTTTTATTTTTATAAATTCATTGAATCCAACAACTAAGATCTAATATGTAACACCCACATCAACCAACAGAGAGGGGATGATGTGCCTTATATGTACATGTCCACCTCCTATAGCACGAGACCTTTTGAGAACTCACTGGCTTTGGGTTCCATCAGAACTCCGAAGTTGAGTAAGTTCGGGCGAGAGCATTCCCAGGATGGGTGACCTACTGAGAAGTTCTCGTGTGAGTTCGCAGAAACAAAACCGTAAGGGCTTGGTCAGGGCCCAAAGCGAACAATATCGTGCTACAACAGAGTGAAATCGGGTCCGGGATGTGACATAATATGATCAAATCCAACGGTAAAAAAAAAAAAAAAAAAAAAAAAATCTAACAGTCCAAATTTAAATCTGATGGCTAAAGTAAATAAAAAATATATATATCTTTTATGTGTTTCATATTTTTTCATAGCGTTCCATAAGTTTCATGATGTTGATTTCGTAATTTTTTTAATATTTATCAGAATCTAAATATTTTTATGTTAAAATTTTCACAAAATTAAATTAGAATAGTCTGCATAAATTTTTTTAAATTACTATAAGAAAAAAATTATCCTAAATTCATTCTTTAATAATCTTGAGCTAAAAATTTAGAATCACATTTGCTTTAGCTGTAACCATATTGGTGTTTGACCAAATTTGTGAAAAGATGATTAGTGCAAGTAAAGAAGAGTTTATCTGAGTATTCGTCAACATACTCCCGTTTCGAGCAATTTTTTAGTGGGACCATTATTATATTGTCAGACTTTTACCAATTCACATATTATATACAAATAGTTGATCTTATGTTTTTTTTAAGGGAAGGGATTCCTATTTTTTGGAAAGAAAAAAAAAATTAGGAATTAGTTGTAAGACTTACTCCACATCGAATTTCAACGATCAAAACAGTCTATTTTGTAAGTCTCAATTCATAGATCATCTTTACAAAAATTCAATTCAATCCGAAACCATTTGCTTATTTAATTATCACGATGAAATTGCATTGTTTCTTATATAACAAAGTGTTCGTCAAATTTTTTGAACTCAATTAGATGTCTCAAATATTTCTGATTTGGCTAATATTTCGCAAAGATGATGTATGAGGTGCAACTTGAAAAATAGATGGTGAAGTTCGATGTAGCGTAGGACCCACAACTAATCCCCATTAAAAAAATAAGAGTCCCTTCTTTTAAATGGAAGGGATCCTCTCCAGATCCATTTTGTGGAGATCTTAGGAATCCTCATATCCTAGTCATTCATCGTATATCGTGCAATCAATTTTCATCAGATACTATTTGTGTTTAATTTTAAATAAAAAAAGTCAAATAATTTCTAATTGCACGATACACAATGAATAGTTAAGATATGGGGATCCAATTCCCCTTTGAATATCTATCATCTTCCAAAAACGAGGAGGGTTTTATGATTGATGCTCCCATATTCAAGAGGCGACATATTCGCGGCTATGCTGGTCATCCTATTCTAGACAAAATGCAAGTTCTACACTCCTAAATAGTTTGCTAGAAGGGGTCATGTATTAATTGCCTGGGGGGAGAGCTCTAACGCTGGAGTTGCTCTAAAGGAAGTTAGATTGAAACCAAATGAAGGAAAATGACAAGATTAACAGAGAGGGTAGTCTTCAGCTATCTGAAAGTTCATGAAGTAATAAGCCACAAAAGAATAATAAAAAGGTAACTCTAAATAGTTCACAAAGAATAAGGGCAAGAAAAATAATTTTCCCTTTGGACATTTTAGGGTCAATTGTCTTAAGCAAAGGAATATAAGTAGAAGAAAATGATTATTTGATTCTATTCAAGTAAACTTAATACTACATATTTGTCATTTAGTACTACGATTTAGTGGTATTTCTCTTCATTTGTAAGTGAGAAGTTTTAAGTTCGATTATCACCGACACACACACAATATTATATTTGTTAAGGTGTTTGTAAATTAAAGTATTTCTTTTGTGTATAAGAGTTTAATTTAATAGTGTAATTACTATTCTTTTGCGAATTATGTATCAAAGAAAATTCGTAGAGGTACAAAGGTTCATAATGATCAAGAAACGGTTTAATGTTAAGATATTTTTAATAATGATCAAGTGGAAGAAAGATGTAATCAATGACCATGATACTGATATGGTTAGTAACGTGCTATAAGATTCTTCCGCCAAGTAATGAATCTTTACTCTTTATCAAATTATGGGTTTTAATTCTTGTAATTCAAAGTCAATTTAATATTATTCTTATTTTTTTTACCAAGCAGTTGTCCTTAACATTACTTTGTCTAATTAGTAATCATGCATCATTTTTCTTTTCCTACACATTCGACTTTATTTACTACAAAAATTAGTATAAGAAGAATAAGGTTGTGCAAATAAAATTAAGAGTCATTTTGCAAAAATTAGTGAAAATTTAATGTAAGAATAAAAAATAAGAAAAAAAAATGCATTAAGATAAGGCGATCGCAATCGCATACTCGCAAAACGACTTCAAATCCACCGCCCTATCGGACAACTCCTTTCATTTCTCCCGCCAAAACCCAGGAGGGCCGGGACTTTCAACACCATAAGCGCATAAGCAAAAACCCAAACCGCTGCACCTGCATTCTCTCTCCACCGCCATGTACGGAGCACAACGGAGAAGCTTAAGCTCGAACTACGGCTCCTCCTACGCACCTGACCTCCACACCATCTGGCCTTTCTACTTTGCTCAAATCGAGCTCGGCGACGACAAGCCATGGCTCAGTCTCACACACTCCCTCATCGGCTTCTTCTCCACGACGCCGGGGCAAGCTCTCCTTTCCCAGGTCTCATTTCTCTCTCCTTCTTTTATAAAATCTGTTAATTCCACGCAAAATGTATAATTTGATTACACCGATTACTTGGTATCGGTCATCAATTGCATTAATTAGGGTTTAGGGTTTATGAAACATTTGATTTGAGGCTAAATTTCGTAATTTGTACTTGGAGTGACACTTGGTGCAGGTGAAGGATGATGGCGGTGTAGCGGTGTTGCCGATTGATTTCGAGCAATTTCGAAAAATTTGTGATGTTGAGGAGTTTTATGAAGCTTTAGAGGAGAAACCCAAGATAACCCTCTTATGCATGAGTGCTGCAGTTCACAAAGTCCTGCTGACTCAATGGGACAATTGCAGGGTAGAGGACGGTACCAAAATTAATATTCGATTGCATAACTACCCCGAATCCATGATTGCTTTGAAGAACTTAAAAGCTGCATATATTGGTATGTGTACTATACTCTAAGGCCTTTTTTTGGTTTTCACTTGTTATACATTTGGTCAATTGTATAGAATTAATGTGGATGTGATTGCATGACAGACAAGATCGTATCTGTGCGTGGAACAGTAGTAAAAGTTAGCACTGTCAAACCTTTTGTGGTGCAAATGGATTTTGATTGTGTGAAGTGTAAAACAAGTATTACACGCATGTGTCCTGATGGGAAATTTTCACCGCCAACAACATGCGATCTAAATGGGTGCAAGAGCAGAAATTTTGATCCCATTCGATCTACTGCTGTGACGATAGATTTTCAGAAGATAAGGTAGGCACTTTGGATATGAACCAAATTCACATTTTATATTTTCCTTTATTGAACCTTGTTAAAATTCTTTGATGCTTCTTAAGGATACAGGAGCTACTAAAGCCTGAAGATCATGAAGAAGGCAGGATGCCTCGAACAGTAGAATGTGAACTTTTTGAAGATCTTGTTGATGCATGCATCCCAGGAGATGTGGTGACTCTCACTGGGATTATAAGAGTCATTAACAATTACATGGACATTGGAGGAGGTAAAGAAATTCTTCCTAATTCAATCCAGTATCCTGCATGCACATTCAAGCTTCTATGCCTTTGGAAATAATTCTGTCTGATTCATAAGTGTGCAACTGATCAGAAAAAGGATAGTTCCAATTACATGAATGACAGACAATTGCAGTTATTGAACCAATTCCCACCACTAATATACATTGGATTTTATTTATTTATTTATTTATCATTTCAGGCAAATCGAAGGGAAAGACACAAGGAATTTACTATTTGTATCTAGAAGCTATTTCCATTAAAAACACAAAGTCACAATCTATGCCCGAGGATTTACAAGATTCTAGTTCTAATGACAGACCTATGGCACTTGCTGATCTTTCCTCATTTTCCCCAAGGGATTTGGAATTCATTGTGAAGTTCTCTGGGGAACATGGTCCAGATACCTTCAGGCAACTACTTCAATCTATTTGTCCATCAATCTTTGGTCACGAGCTTGTTAAAGGTAACCTTAATACTATTGTCCATATTGTGTCCCTAAAAATTTCATGCTATTTCATTTTTGGTTATCTACTGATTTAGTTTCCTCAATTTTCTTATATTTTATCCCTCTAATTGTGATATCATTTGTAATTGTGACAACATTGCACCAACTTATTCAGAACTAGATGAAAAGGAAAATATCCAGAAATATCTCTATTAATAATGTCACTAGGTCCCTAGTTTTCTTTCACTACTACTAGTTCTTTTAAAATTTCACTGAATAAGGGTTTTGTTTTTTGGTAGAAAATCAGATGCCAACGGTAATATCTTATATAAGTCACTTATGGATGATGAAACCCACCTGGTTTCTCAAGTTCCACATTTGACTCCTCACTAAGAATATCTCCTGAACGTGATAATTAAGCATTATGATGATGCTAATTTACTTATTTTTTTTACAGCGGGAATATTGCTGGCACTCTTTGGAGGTGTGCGGAAGAATTCAAATGATCAGAACAAGGTTCCTGTTAGAGGAGATATCCATGTGATAATTGTTGGTATATTTGAAACCCATCATGCTCTTAAAAATGGTACTAAACCTGGTAATTTGTGGACGGAAAACAGAAGATGAACATGTACCTCCTGATTTTTTTAGGTGATCCCGGACTAGGCAAGAGTCAGCTTCTCCAAGCAGCGGCAGCCATTTCTCCACGAGGCATTTATGTGTGTGGTAATGCCACAACCAAAGCTGGCCTCACTGTTGCTGTTGTAAAGGATCCTATGACAAGTGATTATGGTTTTGAAGCTGGTAATTCTTTTCTTTCTTTCGTTCATCATCCTTTTTTGCTTTTATTTTCTTGGCAATAAAGATATCCTAATGCTATCTTGTAATTGAATGCAATATCTGCTTATGAATGTCTACTTATGATTAACTTCATAGTTGATTGGTGAGACTTAACTAGTAATCCATCTCTCTCAAGGGAAAAGATAATCATTCTTCTTCCAGTATGTGTTCTGCTGTTATAGCTTCAAACAATTATGAACAAAATAATTGATTTGGTAGTCCAAAGCAATAACTCACAATTTTTCCAGGTGGTACGGCTACACATAGTGGATGAGAAAGAGAAATATAATTGATCCACTTCTCATCTATTACATAATTGTACTAAATTTTTAACTTTTAGAAATGCCATAGGTACAGAGACGTCTAAGTCCATATCATTTGCAACCCATGACTCAGTCAGTAATGAACAAGTATAAAATGCTGTGCGCTAATAAATGATAAATCAAATTTTGGATTAGGTGCAATGGTAATTGCAGACAGTGGGTTGTGCTGTATTGATGAGTTTGACAAAATGTCTTCAGAGCATCAGGTTTGTCCCCAGTTGTTCTGTATTATTTTCTATTATCTAATTTCTGCAAGAAGCTTCTTTTACTTTAACATTGCTGCAGGCTCTACTGGAAGCCATGGAACAACAGTGTGTCTCAGTCGCAAAGGCTGGACTGGTGGCAAGTTTGTCGGCACGAACTTCTGTCTTAGCAGCTGCAAATCCTGTTGGTGGTCATTATAAGTAATGCTTTCTAATTTTAACTCGGTGGTGAGAGGACTGTTACAATTCTGATAATGGATTAAGTGCTATTTTGTGGTAGATTTTGATCCCATTGTCATTTCCTACACTGCATCCACATGAAACTTGTTTCATACCCCTTATAGTTCATTTCAGAGAATTCTATATCAATCTGCGAATTCCCATTCGTATTTCCCTTCAGTAACAAAATAACATTTATTTAGCTTTGATATTGTTACATTTCAGTCCCGCATTTTTTGATACCGTTAACATTTCAAATTTGCAGCCGTGCAAAAACAGTGAATGAAAATTTGAAAATAAGTGCTGCCCTCTTATCGCGATTTGATTTGGTTTTCATATTACTTGACAAACCTAATGAACTTTTGGATAAGCGAGTCTCAGAACACATCATGTCAGTAAGTTATCGTTTCTGATCCCTACCTACAATACGTCTTTTTAGTTATTTGCTAGTGTTTTGATACCATATATGTGTAATGAAATTGGTTGAGTATGGTAGGAGCTTAGTAAACCAGGTCCTCAAGAACTTGTAATGGGAGTAACCAAAAAAGGTCAAAAGAAGCGATAACAGACTACTAGGTAATTTTCTTTGTTCAGTGTTTAATTCAAGGATTTTGGTTGTTTATCATTAGCTTCATGCTGGATCTGGAGAAAATTCGCCAGCTGCAAAAAAGATTCGTAGAGGTAGTGTCTAACATATCCAGACATATTAGTTCTTTCTTGTAAAGCAAGGGAGTCATTTCATATCATAAAATGCAGCTCCCCATACAAACAATTCTCTATTTAACAAGATATTGCCTTTTGCTTCAAAAAGTGCAGCATCGCAGAGTGCAGAAGGCATAGATATCAGTGGAGAAGGTGGTTCTTTGGTTTCAAGATTGAGGCTTGACCCGAAGAAGGATGAGGATTTTGTTCCATTACCAGTACAACTCCTCCGCAAGTATATTGCTTATGCAAGAACTTTTGTGTTTCCTAGGTGATTTTCACATGACTTGTGTTACTCTTGTGCATCCAATTTCTGTAGCAAGAATTGCGATTCAATTCTCCCTTTTTTTAACTTCGAGTTTTCATTTTGGGGTGAACCAGGATGTCAAAGCCTGCAGCAGAAATCCTGCAAAAGTTTTACTTAAAACTGAGAGACCATGCGACATCTGCTGATAGCACACCAATAACAGCAAGGCAATTAGAGAGTCTGGTGAGGCTGACCGAAGCTCGAGCGAGGCTAGATTTGAGAGAAGAAATAACAGCCCAAGATGCAATGGTTACTTCTTATTCTTCTATCTAACAAATGTTTTCAGTTACCCTGCTTTCCAAATATAGGAAGGTCCAGGATCCAATACAAGTATACATTGTCATGGAAGACTTAGTATTCCGGATGTGAGATTCACTGATCCAGTATTTTCAGTAGTCCTATTGGGAAAGAATTTGAATGCTAATCATTGAGCTATTCATGTGCTAATGGACTACTCCACAATCGATAAAAATTTAAGACAACAGAGTTTGGACAGACCTTCTGAATCATTCTATTTTGCAGGATGTGGTTGAAATCATGAGAGAATCCTTGTATGACAAGTACATTGATGAGCATGGTGTTGTGGATTTTGGTCGGAGTGGAGGGATGAGTCAACAAAAAGAAGCAAAACGGTTCTTAAGTGCCCTCAATAGGCAATCAGAGTTGCAGCAGAAAGACTGTTTTACAATTTCTGTATGCCTGCATGCTTTTATGCGATTTTGCAATTATTCATGCTCCTTTAGTGACTCATATTCGCGCAATCCTCTTTTGTTTCAGGAAATATACAGTTTGGCAGATAGGATTGGTCTAAGAGTTCCAGACATCGACACATTTGTTGACAACTTAAACAGTGTTGGTTATCTACTGAAGAAAGGAGCAAAGACATACCAGGTACTACAAACTGCAAATAACCATAGGCAACCTATTTGGGTAACTCATAAGATTCCAATGCCGACAACACAAACAATTAGCCCTATTAAATTTTTCAATGTCGATGATGATTTTTATGTCCAGCAGCTCTTATTTAACCATGATTTTTGTTCAGGTACTATCATCGTCTTATTCTCGGAGTCAATCGTCCTCAAGGTCAAGAGGCTAAGGTTAGTGCAGCAGTTCACGCCACATCAAAATTTGTTCCATCTTAAAGTTTGTTTCAGAAGTAAAAGCACTTGCAGAATCTAAAGCCAAATTGTATTAGATTTTCGAAATGGATAATTTTGTAGTCGAAACAGTGGCCTGGATATTTAACACACATATCAAATGTGTTCTGTGAAGGACCAAATTATGTATTGCCTATAATATAACATGATTATATTACATGGGAATATTTCTTTTCACTGGAATTACATACCAGGTTTTTCAAAAGCATAATATCATTCATCTCCATCTATAGGTTCTAGCCGCCATTCGCTCCCATAGTAAGAATTTGGCAAACCCAACCAAAATTTGAAAGCCTCAGCTGCTCTCTTCCTCTCGCTCCTCCGGTCCTGCCTGGCTTGCGAGGCATGCTTGCTAGTAAACATCCTCGAATGCATCTCCACATAAATCTTAGTGAACTTGGTTTTATTCGGAGGAATCCCATTCTCTTCCATACAAGCCACTATCTCCAAAGCCTTCTTAAAGAAAGCAGCCCTGACACAGATATCAGCCAGAGTATCTAATAGCCCTTCATCCGGTTTCAGTGTTGGCGGGTCGGAAGCACCTGAAGTTTCTCCCTCTTCTTTCACCCTACATCTCTCCTTCACTTCATTCCAGAGCAAAAGCGCCTCTCCAGGTTTTCTAGCCAATGCAATTCCATTGGCAAGGCTGCCATAAGTTGCCACATCAGGGTGAAACCCGTTATCTTTGATTCTCTGAATGATTTTCTTGGCTTCTTCAACCAACCCGAGTCTGCAGTACGCTTCAACCAACATATTCCAGGCAACCAAATCAGCCTTCACCCGAGGATCATTAAGCATCTCATCAAACACCTTGTTTGCCAGCTTCGGCTGACCCGACAAGGCAAACGCTTTCATCAGTGTGGTGTAGCTGATCTTGGTGGGTGCAATTCCTTTCGTTCGCATCTCGTTGAAAAATGCAAGAGCCCCAGCACTGTCATCAACCAGTATGCATCCGTCAATCAAGATGTTATATGAAACCACATCAGGCTCGATCCCCGCATCATCAGCCATTTCTCTAAGCAGCTGCTTGGCCTGGTCTATCTGCAGCTGCTGGCAATAACCCTTGAGAAGAATATTATACGTAATCCGATTTGCAGGCACACCAACTCTTGTCATCTCTGCAAGCACTCGACGAGCACGGTCCATGGAGCCAGCCTTCACAAATGCAGAAATAACAGTTGTATATGTTACATGGTCAGGATGGCTTGCGCTATCATCCTCGTGCCTCAGTGCCTCCAGCATCCGAACCGTGTCAGTAATGCGACCGGCATTCATATAACCCTTCATTAGAGTGGTGTAAATTCTAGAGTCAGAAGTATACGCTTTAGGCAACAATGGCGGCTCCGAATCATTTCCTCTAACCGAATTAGGAAGCAACTTTTCGAAAACATCCCCATTGCTTAGACTCGGATTTGAACTCATCGAATTCAAATTTGAATCCCTTAGAATCTTGCAAAGGTCTCTCCTCCCTTCCCTCATTGCCTGAACCATCTTCTCTGCGGTTTCCAAATCACCAAAACCAACAAGAGCCGCCACAAGTGAGTTCAACGTCGTCATACACAACGCAATGCCCTTGTCAAGAATGCTCTCCAACACGAAAACAAGCAAGTCCTTCCTTCCAGCTCTGGCGCACAGCTTGATCATAACATTGTAGGTGAGCACATCGGGCTTGGCGCCGTACTCAGGCATTTCATCAAACACCTTCAAGAACCTCTTAGTGTCCCCCAAATTGGCACAAGCATTAAGCGCAGCATTGAAGGCTGCCGTGTCCGGCCGCGAGTCCGCCACCAGCTCCGGCTCTGCAAACCGCCGGACACGGCGTGTAACTGAGTAGAAGAGCTTGAGCGCATCGGAAGGCCCGTCATCGGTGGTGGCAGCGAGGCGGCTCACAACAGCGCTCCAGGCCTTGACGTGAGGGAGGTAGCCGGAGCGGAGCATGGACTTGATAATGGATACAGCGTAGCGGGTCTGGCCGGCCTTGGCGGCAGAGACGGCCAACAGGCCGAGGGAGTTAGCATCGAGGTGGCGGAGCTGGCGCTCATTGCGGAGGCGCGTGATGATGGACTGGGCGCGTGTGAGGCCGGAATGAGAGTTCTGGTAAGACAGTTGAGAGAGCAAACGGCTGAGGCAAGTGGGATTGGGTAAGTGGGTAGACTGGGTGTAGGCAATCCAAGCCTCCTCTGTCTTCCTCTGGCGGAGGAGCGTTAGAAGCTTGTGGTCTTCATTGGGCGGCGCTGCGGCGGGTGTAAG
Source organism: Pyrus x bretschneideri (assembly GCF_019419815.1). NCBI lineage: Eukaryota > Viridiplantae > Streptophyta > Magnoliopsida > Rosales > Rosaceae > Pyrus > Pyrus x bretschneideri. The sequence goes on along the minus strand of NW_025999836.1, from coordinate 428,586 downwards.
AGAGAGGTCGGAAGCTGGGTTGGTGGGGCTGGCGGTGGCGAGAAGGCGAAAGGGGCGCGTGGGGTTGGAGATGGAGGGGAAGTAGGGAGGGGAAGAAACCCAATGGAGAGTGAGAGAGTGGTGGGTTACCGGAATTAAGTTGTTAGAGTTGGGGGCTAGCGGGGAAGAAGATGGTGGTTTGAGGTTCATGATTGGTCCATCTAGAGAGAGAGAGAGAGAGAGAGAGAGAGGATGAATAATTGGGGAAGGTTGAACAGACTGAAGGAAGAAGAAGAAGAAGATAATGGAGGTGGAGAAATGAGAGATTTGGGATTAGGAGGGAATTTTGGGTGAGTGGAAGGGATGGTATGTACGTCCACTATATTTCTATCCTCTTGTTTATTTTGCGTTTGCGGCTGCTGCTGCTTGCAGATATTTAGATATTCAGATTAGGGATAATTACAGGTTGGTTTCTATTTTTAGCCAGCAACACTGACAGTTGAACAAAATGCTATTTATGTGACCAACAGGATCCTCTCTGGCCTTTTCGCAAGGATCTTGGAAATCTGTAAATCATGTTTATTTATCGTACATTGTACAGTTAGTTTTTGTCAAATATTATTTGTATTTAATTTTAGGGAAGTGTTATTAGCACTTCAAAAATCTCATTCTACATTCCTCACAAGTTTATTTTTCTTTCCTAATATAAAAAGTTTGGAGTGTAGAATGAGATTTTGGAGTACTAATAACAATTCCTTAATTTTAATTAAAAATATTTAAAATGATTTTTAACCGCACGATGTACGACGAATAGATATGATTCACGGATTCTCAAAATCCTCGTAAAGAGGATTTGGCGAGGATCCGAATTCTTTATGCGACGAATTTCTCAGGATACTAGTATAGGATGTTTTAGATATTTTAACGGTTAGTTTTTATTTTGTATATTAAACTAAAAATCTAATGGTTAAAAAAATTTGGAGTATCATATATTATAGAATACTTGCAAGTCGCTCTTTACCACAATGGTGGAAATGTGTTGATTTTTTGCATGACGACGTGAGTTCAAACCCCGTCGGTGGTTAATCTAACATTTAATCTAACAAAATCTACCATTTGACAAAAAAAAAATATTTTCTGGAATACTACAAAAAGTTCTATAAATTTCTAGTTGAAATCAACATATGCTGTTTATTTATCAGTGGCCGAAAGTAAAGGTAATGCTAGAGATACTATCTGCTTGAACTATATATTTCAGAACATGTGATGTGGTAGTTGATGGTTGGATTCTCCATTTAATGATTAAAATAAGAAATTCAACCATCAATCACCATATCATGTAATCTATAAAATATGGTCTAAAAATATAGTTTCTTTAACATTTTCTGAAAATAAATAAGAGTGCACAAAAATGAAATATGATGTGCATAAAATTACTCTTCTAAATTTAAGGCAAGGTAGGGTGGTTTTGAAATTTTAAAATTTGCAAACATCACTTGGACTGTTAGAAGTGTGTACAAATACCAACCAAACTAAAATTTTGCCAATTTAAAACTCAAACTCCACTTGTTTAGAAATTACGTCTACACTGATTATATGTTGAACACGAGACAAACAAGAATTTCATTGACTGCAACTTGCCTTCGAGCAAATAGAAAAAAGGTATCTCAAGCTTTAGTGTATTGAATTTTCTTCTTAAATCAGCTTGTACAATAAAACTTTATAGTAATACTCCATAAAGAAATAAGTGAATAACCTTCATGTATTCATAAATTTTTTTTGGTCGGACCAGTTATATATAAGAATAAACTTTGCATTATAATACTGTTAATAAGTCTAATGTTACATCTTTCTTTGGGGAAAAGAAGCATTGGCTGTTCTGTGTGTATTCATAAAGTTACTTGGAAAGAGAAGCATTAAAAAGAGCACTATATACATATATGAACTAACACTAAGCATTAAAAGAGAAGCATAGAATGTAGGGAAATTTTCAGTGTGCTGGTCACACGGTCCAGTACATCAAGCGGCATAATTTTATTGAAAAAGCTAAAAGGCTAAGAATTACAAGAGAGGGAATCTCCTCAATCAAATCATAGATTATAATAGGAGGTTCCTCAAACCCAGTAAAATCATTAGCTAATCAAAGGGCCAGATGGGCAAGGTAATGAGCAACTTCATTGACATGTCAACAAATGTGAGAAGAAGTTGCTTCAGTGATCAAATTCAGTGGCACCTTGAGTCCGCAACAATAGGTCCAATGACAGACATGTTAGTAGAACTCTCATGCAAAGTCGCTATGATCTGAAGTGAATTAACTCTCGAGACATATTTTATGAAACCCCTTATTCACCATTAAAGTCAATCATGTAAGAATTTTCTAGTCAAATTGAAAAGAAAACTATTTTGTAATCGAAAAAATGAAAGGAAAAATGATATTGTATGGCTCTTACATTTAAGAGGTCATTCCTCACATAAGGATGTAATTACCGTTGTTCTTTTAACACAAAGATATATTAACATTAAGAAATGAAGATTAAGCAATGTCACACAATGACCTACCTATAATACGGTTTGGACGAAATCACAACACTAGATGGCACGACTTGACATTATTTTTATGTACAAACATCATAACTCAAACTGGTCATTCCATTCATCGTCTGTAGAAACTTTCATTTGATTACCTTTTAGTCATTCATATAAATTAAACAAGTTGACGATTAATCCTTATGAAAATGTTACTTGTTATCATAAATTGTCGATTTGTTCCACACATGATGGACAAATAATCTACAAATCAAATGATTTTTTTAACGAAGATCATTTAAATGAATTAAACCGTTCATATTATGAAGTTTGTATGGTGATGTCACTTCAATTATCCAAAAGAGATTGAATAGATAAATTTAAAGAAATGATACTCGCACATTCATGTATATTGTTATTATTTAATCTCCTTGTATGTCCTTTATATATTTGGGCTAGAGCTCGGCATCAATTTCGTTTCTGAATTTTGTTTTGCCGTGCTTGAGGTAACAAACTTGAGAAGATGCAAAAGAAAAAATGATTTCGGCTCAAACCCGCCCAAAACCGTTGAACGTTGGTTTGGTTCGGTTTCTTTAGGGAAGTTTGTCAAATCCGAACCGAACTGAATTGTTATGTTGCTATTATTTTGATCGTGAATTTGGGATAAAACTGATTGAACTCAGGCCGTGCTCACCCTAAGATACACAAGGTCAGCCGCAATGGTCGGCTCCCATTAGAATCAACCGACTAATCTTCGCCATCGATCCGACAGAAGCACTACTGGACTAAGAGCTAGTTGGTGACTAGGCCGTGCTCAACAGCCAAAACTTGCTCAAGCCAAACCGAAAATGCTTTGGTTCGACAGAATTTTACAACGTCTTGGAACATCCTCACCACGACGCTCTCGACCGCCATCATTTTGTGCGACTAATGATAGCGGTCAACAAAATACAATTGCAAATCTGTTCAATCTAAACTTCCATTGCAACCAAAAAGGTAGCTGTGTAATAACCAAAACCTGTCTACAGCTCAGTAAGAAAATTATTAAAGTCCAACGTATCAATCTAAACTTCCCCATCCTTTCTTCTGTACAGCTACCTGAAATTTCCCAACTACCTAAACTTTCCAGGTATTTACAGAGTCCTACCGATTAGTCGGTCAAAGAAGCCTCCTCTTGTTTCACCAGATTTAGCTCCCCTTTCAGCAATCAGTTCCACCACCATCACCAGCCACCCCTTCTTTTTGTCTACACCGGCAAAGGCCTACTCTAATAATTACAAATGTACAGTTGAACTGATCCTTCAGACTGAGAAATGGAAGGCTATGAAAGGTGGAATGATCCCTGCCCTTCTGTAATGGCATATAAGAGCTTCTCTCTCATCGTCTCCTGAAAACGGATATGAAAATATGTAAGCATCTTGTCGGTGCAATGTTTCCCTACAAAAGACTTCTAGTAACATGAAAAGCTATAAAGAAACAAAGCTCACTTGCGAAGAGTAAGGTGGTAGCTTAAGATAATTTGCACAAGTCATGACGCTTGGTAGGTCTAAGTCTTCCCAGTTGCTAGAGTGCTGTAAGAGAGACAAAGCAAACAATGATCAAATGATGCCTATACAAATAATAAAGAGCAATCTGGAAAAAAGGAAGAAGATGTTTTTCTGATAGGGACCTTTCGAACAATAGTTAACTTCGGACTGAGAGATGCAAAACCTCCAGGAGGTAAGCGAGGTGCCCCGGTCACAAATTGCAGAAACGCTCTTCGCTGTTCTTGGTCAAACTTGTGTATGATTTCCAGCAACTGATTCAAAGAAAATGGTAATATGAAATTTCTTTAAATGCACGTGAAATATCACCACAAAACCAAAGACGAGAGCAGACTAACATTGATAATGGGAGGACTGCTAACTGTGTAACCATGGTCGAACTTGATATGATCAAGGAGCTCATTGAACTGCCAAGATAAAAACTTATAAATTAGGAATATAGTCAATAGCCTTTAAAAAATAAAAAGTAAGTGGTTGCAAACATACAGCCCAAGAATCACGTTCTCCACATAGCAAACGCTCTAATTCTTCTTCAGTGAAAATCTGAAGATGTTCAATAGGGAAAACCTGAAACATCATGATGAAAGAAACCATAAATTTATACCAAAATTAAAAGGCATTGAGGTAGTTTAGTCAACGTCCTTCTTGTACTGAAAAGCCACTTCATAATGGTACACACCTGATTAAAACCAGATCTGAAAGCTTCCACTTGTCTAGAAATACCAGCATTTACCGTTGAATCCGCCACAAGTGAGACGTAATCTTCCAAGTTTGTCATATTTACCTAAACAATGGGGTAAATTAAATTTACGGTTCACCAAATGAAAAGCATGAAACAATAAATGGGATCATAGCTAGGTGAGACTTAACCATTTTATGATCAGGCCGAGAGGAAAGAACAAAATCAGGATAACCAGGAAGTGTAAAATCAAGACAAAGATCCTCAATTTGGGTTTTCCGAAAGCAAGAGTCAAACTCCAATGTTGTACTTCCTCCAGGAACAGATTCCGAAAATCTTTTCCTGTCTACTAGAGCCTTAAACTCTAGCAGTGTCTTCCCAAGCCCAGGATCAAATGACAGGATGTCATACACACCAAGCTCCTGCAATATGAAAACATATGTTTGAGATGAAAACTTGCTTCATAAGTGATGATGATTGATGAACATTCACTTTCAATAATAAATAGTACAGAAATTGGGAGAGTACCTTGCCAAGAATAAGCTTATAGAAGGCTTTGGAGAAATGCACATCCAAGACCCGCCCATCTTGGAGCGCTCTACCTACAATTTGCCCCAAAAGAACAAACTTCTTAATTACTTCATCAGACGTAGCCAACCATGGACGAGGGAAGAGACCAAAAGGACATATCAAAATTCCAGTATCCCCATCACCAGAGGGAAAAGACCCACGATCCTCTCTCCACATGCCTAGACCAGACTTCTGAAACTCGTGACTAACCAGGGTATAGAATTCCAAGGTTGGACCAAGGCCAGTACCAACTTCTTCATTGTATTCCACCTCAAGGAGTACCTTCTGACTGGCATGCAGGTCCATCATTTGGGCAGCAGAATCCAAAATTTGGTTGCGGAAAACCAAAAACTTTTTTCGAGGCATGCTTCCAGAGCTTGGTCGCCTGTCACTTGTCACCCCTGAATCCCTATAAGATGGTGAATGAGGCTGAACTAGCAGTGGACCAAATGCCACCAAGCGGAAGTACTTACATTTAACTTCAAAACTAAATAAAAAGGGACACGATTCCATTAACTGATTACACCACAAGGGCATACCACCAATGGACACTGCAAAAGTATCCCGCATCTGTTGTTCCAGTTTTTCTGTCAATTTTTTGCTCACAAACTCATTCTGTGGCACCGGAATAGCTGCCGTCTGAAAATTATCCAAGTCATCGATTTTCCTTTTAGCGAAAGCACATATTCTTTCTCGAGACATCAGATGAAATATAAACTTATTCATGCCTTCCAAGCTTTTGAGGATATATATTATATCATAAATAGGACTTGACTTATCCAAGTCAGAAGCAAGCTCACGAGCAAACATGCTGGAGAAAAATGAAGTGTACAACTCATGTACCCCAGCTTTCTCAGCAGAACTTTCTGCTGAACAAAGACTTTCTGTACGTGTACCATGATGACCTTCAGCTTTTCTGTATGTTAATGTGTATTCTTGACTCCACAGTTTTGAACCAATGACAATTTCATGTTCCTTCATTTGTTGTTGGAGAATTGCTTGGTATAATGTCAATGACGGCTCCAGCTGTTGCCCTTCAAGGTAAAGTAACAGTTTCGAAGAAGAATCTTCATTGCTACAAGATGCGGGATACTGTTCTTCCATCTCAGTGTCTTCCTCTGAAGGACATTGTGCTTCTCTTTCCACAGGTTCCTGAAACATTACACAACCGATCAAAAGTAAGGGCATTTGCACCACCTTAGAGCTGATTAGAAGAACCAATCATGACTAAATTTATCCACGGTTTTCCCAAGAACAAAAAATTATATTTTCTTAAACATAAGTACATTAAAGATTTCCTTGGCTTGTCTATCCTAAGCTTATCGCTTGTTAAAGTGAGGCCAGTGTTAAATTGACCTCATCAACCTGGAGAGTAAGGCTGAGGATGAAGAAATGCACCCAACAGGAACTCAAAAAAAAAGAAATGCACCCCTCAGTCTAATCAATTGTGAGACAGAATAAAAACCTGCAACTCAGGCAAGTCCGTCGACATGCTTTCAGGCTCCATAGGATGTGGACCTTGCCCTTGACTAGAGCTTGCATTTGATGGTGATTGATCCAGTGGACTTTCAGATTGGTCCTTAACTTGTGTAGGTGAATTAATGTGGCTGGTTGTTTTTGCATTGACTTTAGGCCACAGAAATTCTTCAATGGCATGCAATGAGGAAAAAGGGTCCACAGTCAGAACATCTTCACGGTAATCACAAAGGCACATCTCTGCTTTGTCTTTCACAAAACGAACTTCAATACTTGGATATGGTGTGCGACGCCCATGTGGTACTGTAGCATAAGAACTTATTTTGGGCACATGGCTCAAAATAACAGGGAAATTTTCCAAAGAAGATAGCGCATTTTGCAGTTTGCGTATTAATGTTATCATGGGCAGGTCGGCAGGGATCATGTCTAAAGGAGAAAATAACAGCCTTGCAAACACCTCAAATCTTTTTTCTACAGAATAAATATCACTGTTACCACTACTAAGCTCCCCTTTTTGTTTCAAGTACTGGCCATTGGACAGGTAAGTCATTAAGGACCTTAGAATTCCAGATTCAATAAATTCAAACGTGGAAATGGGTTCTCCTCCACCAAGCTTTTCCATTACTTGATGCATGATACTATAGAACCTTTCTTCACGCTGATCAAGAGCTTCATCATTCATGGACATGTTCAAATCACTTAATGCAGAAGAACATTTTCTAAGCTTCTGAAGGACATCAGTTAACGCTTTCTCAGGGTCACATAATTCTTGTGCAAAGTACTTGGTCCTTATATGCTTTGCAAGATTATAAACAGAATCCTTTTCAAGCATGCAACTTCCTTTTTCTGACACTGATGGTGATTTATCAGTAGCAAAAGCATAACATAAGCACCTCAAGACCTCACTCGAGGCAGACTTCTGATGAGGATCCAACAAAATCTGTGAGCCACTAAACACAGGGAACAACAACCTCGAGCATTTTTCCAGGGTCACCAATTGACACTTTTCCGGTGTTAAAAGTGCATCGATGGCAAAAAAGACGCCTTCTTTTATGAAAGAGTCCAAGAAATAATCAGAAAGTTTCTGCAGGATTAGCTCAGTAATCCGTAGAGCTAATATTGACACATGGGGATCCTTTCGTGTAAACACTCCAGCCAAAAAACTGCCACATTGAGAGGATTTAATAAAATTAGCATAAATTGCTGATCTCTATTAAAAAAAAAAACAAGTAGACCAAATCACCTTGAAATGTTGGCCTTCTGAAGCAGTTCTACAAGCATGCCAGGTGTGCTCAAATAAATTAACTTGTCGATAACAGATAAGCAGCCATAGCAAATATATAAATTGGCACCGGAGTTTACAACCTGTCGAGAGGTGAAATAAACATTACAACACTATTCATTTGTTGGATGGACTGCACTAAAGTGCCATATATTTATCACAAACAAAACCTGAATCAACAATGGAAGTATATCCATCCCAAACTTTTGCAGAAGATCAGGCTGATTAACTAAAAGAGATTCTTTATCTGACAACGGTGGATTCTCTTGATCTCTGGTCGAAGTTGGAAGAAGCTCATTTAGCAATTTCAAAACTTCATATACCTGAAGGAGAAAAATAGAAACAATGATCCCATTCACTTTCCTCAAGTTATATAATAAGACAACACATGCTTATTTTGTAATCACATACATTTATGTTTTTAGGAAGTCGGTAATTATCTCATAAAGCAAAAAAGGAATAGTAAAGTCACAACATTTTCATAAACACAATTGACATTCCAATGATTCAATAAGAATCAGTAACCCTGGAAAAAGAATAGAACCAAAATATCCACTTGTAAACCTGATTGCAATGCCCATCCACCACATGATTAGAGAACATTCCATGCGAGAGGTCATATGTAGATAAGATATCCTTCAGTATGCTGCTAATATTAAGCTCATACAGCGTCCTGAAGGCTACAACTGAACCAGAAGAAAGTTTGACAAGTACCCCCATCAAACTCTGCCAACCAAAGTACAACAGTAAGAACATATTCCAAGGCAGTAAAATACAAAAGCAGTGGATCTCATGAAACATGATTGAGTTGCCTACATTACTAACTAGCTGGGATACCGTTGGTCGGGTATTCAAGCTCATAAAATGTGTAACTTGACGAATCAGCCCATGCTTACAAAGTTCATCCAGCATCTCTGTAGACTCACTCACTCGTTCTGTAATTTTAATCAAGCAAACAGCAACATTTTCGACAAGCTGAGAAATTAAAACAAAGGCTGAGTACTAAGGTCATATGAAATCTATGCAAAAGGCTTAAAAATGCACTTCACAGTCCATACCTGTGGATCCTCACACTGGAGAAGATTGCACAGAATGGGAACAGCCTCCATGATGGGTGAAGTACATTCAGAAGGAAGTTTCTTACATATGTTCACCACAGTGGAAAGGGCAACTCTCTGATGCAAATAAAGTATGATTAATATACGAACCATTAAAAGAGCAATGATCCAATTTCCAAACAAGAACACATCACTGATTGGATTACCTGTATACTTGTCGAAAAGAAATCTATATAATTCAGGACAGCCATTATTGCCCCAGACTGTAAGCACGCAAGTGGTTGCTCCTGTGACATTTTCTCCAATGCTTGTAGGCACTGCGTAAAAACAGTAAAAGAATCCCATGCAACCCCATTCTTACATTGTATAAACAATCCCATAAATGTCATGCCTGGATAACATAAATATGACCAAGTACAGAAACATTACCTGTTCAGCTACATCCAAGTATTCAATAGCCATTAGTCTGTCGCAAAGAGCAGGAACTGCATCATGCCTAACAAGGAAGCCCGATGAATGCGGATACACATCGCATAAATAAGTTATAGCCCTTATAGCCAATAGCATGATATTCGGGTTAGTCTCATGCCTAGCAAGTCTAACAAGAAGCCGTGACAACGAGTCTGATGTCATCCCGGATAGTGAATCCTCTGTACAAAATGACAGGACTTCACATAGCTCGGTGAGCACAGCTAACTGCCCAGAAGGGTCAGTCTCTTCACTTAAAGATGATAAGAACCTCTTAAACTTTCGATGATCACCCGAAGATCTCCGTCTCTGATAGTCCTTGAGTTCACTGTGTCTTTCGTCTGCATCATCTGAATCACAAGACCCATATGCTGAATCCCTCTCACGTTCTCCCTCTGAGCGACTATTAGCCGAAGCAGAAGATGAAGTATCCATATCATGGTCATTGGTTTCAGGTGTGGAGTTCACAGAATTCATATGGGTTTGAGCTGAAGAGTTCGACGAAATAGCTCTAAACTCCATTGAATTACACACCCGCTTATCTGCGGGCAATTCATCATCAAGCTCAGTACGCTTTTGACCTCGACTCTCCATTTAAAACTCAACCTTTCACAGAAACCCAATATTTATCTACTCCTGCGTGATCAGAGCATAAATCCACCTTAACTCTAGTTCTAAAACTAAAACTTAATTCAACCCAGAAATCCAAATCAGAATTACCAAACAATTAAAAAGAAACAAACTTTAGCATTAGATATCACTTCAAACAGAAAGAAGCCACGAAATACAATCTTAGACCGAAAAAATCGAAAACTGAAAACAGACGATCATCAAAAAGCACCCAGATGATCAGCAAAATGTATTTTACTAATGTGAAAGCTTGCGTTTTTATCTCATACCCAACACTCAAATCTTCAGTAGCAATACAAATTCTCCAAAAACTTGATCATAATCCAAAAATAACCGACTCATAAAAAATATATATATAAAACCCAGAAAAACAAAAATCCACATTCAACACAAAAACTCATCATTGGTTCTCCATATCAACACGGATAAGAGTGATCATGTACTTAAAAAGCAACAGATTAATCAAAAAAAAAAAAAAATTAAATCAATCAAAATTGCGAATTATGGTTGTTTAATTGTACCTGAGGTGCAGTAGTTGATGCTGTTGTTGCTGCTGTGGTTAATCGGCCTTCGAGGGAGTCGAAGACCTTGAATTGTAGAGGTAAGCGTGTGGGGTTTTTTCGTAGGGGTGAAGGGTTCGATTGTCTCTGGGTTTTTTCGCCTTGGAAATTCTTCTGGAGGACGACGGTGTCACGGTGGTGGGGATGATGATGAGGGGGTGTGGGAGGGAACGGAAGATATATATACGTGGGAGCTGAATCTTTATTAAATTAAAAGATTTGTTTAAAGTTGAAGCCACTTTTATTTTATTTTTAAAATTTCTATTATTCTTTTTTAAATACTTCTAAATTTTAAGCGTCTTAGTACTACGTAGCAATTCGATGTTACAGGTGTTTAGCAGTTGAATTTACTTTTTATAATTATTTTCTATTTTCAATCTTAGCTATTTATTTTTTTGCTATAATCACCGCTAAGTAATCTCGAAAAAAAAAATTGCTGAATATTCTGGAGAAGGGTAATGTGATAATAATCACTAATTAGGATAGATCAAGACTATTTTGGAATGCTAATAAAAAATTTTATTATATTATTATATATAAAAAAATTTAGAAATTGCTATTGGCACTCTAAAAAAATCTCATTTTGGACTCCAAACTTTCTATAATTATAAAGAAAAATACAGCTATGAGTAGTGTAAAATAAGATTTTTGAATTGCTAAAAACACTTCTCTTTTTTAACGTAATATATACTTAATAATTGAAGATATTTGATTAAATAAGTTATTAACTTTTTATGGAAAGAAAAAACCTTGTATCATGTATACTTTTAACCCTTTGTGAAATATTTTGATGAAGGGAAGAAAATAATTGAGGTAGAGTCACATCATATGTGACCTCATATTATAAAAGGAAAAACTAATGAAAAGGACTTGAAAACTTTGACTTTTAATGATAAGGACAAAATAAAAAGTAAAAAGAATAGTATCAGGATTGACATTTTAGTGTAATAATGTGATTTTTCGTTAAATTGAACAGTACCGTAGGTTTTTCGTTAAAAATCCCTATTATAAATTAGCACTACTTGGAACGCATGTTTTTCATATAAAATAGAAATATCCAAAAATACTCAAAAAATATTATGATTATTTAGTTTTTTTTGTTTTGTTTTTTTTTTTTTTGAATTAGTTATGTTCTTAATAAGAATTGCACTTTTTAATTGTTAGTACATTTCAAATGATAAATTAGAGATCTTTAAGGGATAAAAATATGTTGGAAAGATAATCTCCCCAAGAATATTTGGAATGCTTTTGCATACCCCAAATTCCTTTATTAATTAGAATTCTAAGGCTGCCAGTTAGCCATTGACTATTGTTTACACGAGTCGCATTGGGATGACGCGCCCGGGACCCTCTTCTTGATTATGATTAGGATGGATCTGGACCCTCCAATTATTGAGATTCATTAGCTTCAGTGACACCGCCTTACGAGTGCCCTTCGATTAAGCCCCAATTCCAATGCTAAGTCTCTTCATATATATATATATATATATAAAAATGCTCGCATTAGAATAAAAATTGTAAATCTTGCTGTAATTAATATTTAACGTAGCGTAATTGTGTAAAATTATAAATTTTAAGCAGAGATAGATTAAGAATTTTTCGAATCTAGAAAATATTTTATATTAAACTTTGTATTATTTAGACAACAAGTTATTATCTCCTCCTTATTAGTGTAAAGCAAAGTTCTGGAGAATAAAACATAGTACCTTTTTTCACTAACACTAAGTTTGGATGATGGAAATAAATTTGGAGTTTGGATAAAAATCAGAATTTCCGCGTAGAAAAACAACTTGGAATTCAGAATCTCGAATTACCAAGTTTAAATTTCATGTAAATATGTGTCATTTACTAATTTTTATGATTGAAAGTTATAAATAACAAATTCAGTATTGAATTCCATTATTCTTTTAGATTAACCAAACAAGAAAATTCATAAATTCTAAATAATAAAATCTCATCATTTCAACTTCTGTCGTTTAAAATTTCTTAGTAAATTAGTAATATTAAATTTCTTCCTCCAAACATAGTGTAAGTTAAAAGTTTTAAAATTTGAATTGTATAAATAATTAGTTTGATACCAATTTATTTCTCACTTCTTACACTAAGTTTGGTAAGAAAATGAATTCATGAGAAAATAATTGCTCGTGTCCGCTACTAGGGGATGGAAAATGAAATTCATATTCAAAAATCAATGTTGATGCTAGCTGGTCCAAGGTGACTAAGTTGGGTTTCACTGGGGTGGTGATGCAGGCAAAAGGGGGGGGGGGGGGGTAGGTTTTTGGCAGCAACGAGGTACTCTATCATGGCTCCTAATGTTGCGGGGGCTGAAGCTTTAGCACTACTTCATGGGTGTGAATTGGGTGTCTCTTTGGGTGTTAGCTCTGTCATTCTCGAATCAGACTCTCTCAAAGCTGTCTCTTGTCTCAATGATTCTCTTTAAAATGGTAGTTGGGAGGCTTACCCTATCTTGGCAAGGGTCAAACAGCTGAGTGGGGCTTTTCAAAAATGTCATTGGTCTTGGGTGCCAAGATTACCCAATATGGCGGCGGATGTTCTTGTGTCAGTTGGTTTTACGGAGATGAGTGATTATGTTTGGGTCGATATGCCCCCATCTTCGTTGGTACATGTTTTGAACAATGATGGTCTTCCGTGTCCACATTAATTTTTTTGTGGTGGTGATTGGGGTGACACTTTCACTTGTTTGAAGTGTCTTCTGGATGTATCCCCTTTCACTGCTTTCATCTTGGTCTGTCTTTCATGGTGTTTGCTTCTAGGTAGGCTTTCGTGTACCTATTTGGCTTCTTTGCCTTGGAATGATATTCCTAATTCCAAAAAATACAATATATATATATATATATATAAAGTGAATTTTATGCATAATACAAAAGCATAGCTCGAATTAAGGCATAAATACAGCCCCGTTTGTTTTTTTCACCAAAAACTGCTTCACTTTAAAGTTAAAAAATAACCAAGTTTTTGGTAAAAACAAAATGACCTACTTATTTTAAAAACATTGGCCTCCAGATAGCAGCTTTTAAAAGGTTGCTTTTAAAAGTTAATTTAATAAAAAGCAGAGTTGAGTCTTTAATGAATATTTCAAATTCCTGTAATACCTTCTTTAGTTTTTAAAATGACATTGTTTAACTTTCTACACTCATTTTATCTCTTGGAGCACAAAGTAATTGTCACCGCCTACCATTACAAGCACTAACCTTACACCACTGCTATTACCACCACCATTGAAACCACTATTATTGTCACCACCGCCACCACCATCGTTTTCGCCACCGCCAGTACCACCACCATTACCAAGGTCGCTGCCACTGCCACAACACCTGCCACCATCACCCCAACTTCCCAGTCTATTTTTGTCATTATACACAATTATATCATTTTTACATTAAATTTTACCAAATGTTTTTTACAATGTTTTTCAAACTCACAACACTTTTAAAAATATAGTTTATCAAACACTCAACTGTTTTATTTTACAACTGATTATTCTTAAAACACAGCAAGATCAGTTTTTTTCTAAAAGCTCATCAATCCCAAATTGACCCTAAATAACTGAATTTTTGTGATCCTTATGATTGAACAAACATGGAAAAGGAAAACTAACCCAACTTGGACCAATGGGAATAATAATAATAGACCGAATCGTTAGGTTGGTCCTTTTGACAAATTTGCCAAAATGTTTATTACGTTTTGATTGAAAGCCGAGGACCAATAATATTAAGCATGACCTGACATGAAAAAAGCAATGCCTCATTTAAAAATTAGTTGGCAATGTTTTTAGAAGCGATGTTTCTAGTTGCGCTTCCACATAAATAAAAGGAATTTTAACGAAAAGTTCATAGTACTGTTCAAATCATATTTTTACACTAAAAATCAATCATGTACTATTCACTTGTCATTAAAACTTAAAATTTTCAACATTTTTTCATTATTCGTGCACTGCACGCAAAACCTGAATCTTTAGAAGTCGGATTTGGGCGCGCAAAAAGCAACATGTCGACGTGGACCTCCGCCCACAAACACATTCGACCCTCCCCATTTGAATTTTTTCTCTCTTACGGATTCTTTTTCCTTCCTGTGCACGATACTGCTATTTTTAGGGATTGAATGGAGACTTGAGATAAGACGTGAAATGTCATCGTACAAAGAAGATTAATGTATTGTACAGTCTCATTCGCCTAGATTCGGTAGTTCAGAAAAATTATGACCGCCCAACGTTCAATCTTTTCAAAAAAATTACAACCGTTACAATTCGATCTTAATGTAAACAGCAACTTTTGTTATTGTACTTTCTTCTCAACTGTTGAATGAAATTGAACGGCAAGTGACTACACTTTTCTTAGACCATAAAGTCTAAGAGAATCTTATGACAACATTTGCTTGGCTTATGCAGAGCCATTCTTTGTTGCCAGTGAGTACAATCCAGACACATTTGCAGTGCCACAGTAAATCGTTAAGATAACAAGAATATTTTCTACACATGTTCTGTAATTTGCCTGCAAAGATGACTCCTTACAAGTAAGAAGCCAAATATTTGGAGGCCTGTTATAGGAGGAGGACGACCATGGCACGGGTCAGCACCGCAATGGCGTTCCGTGCGATGTAAGTTATTCTTCCGTAATAGGCACATTGCCATGATAAAGTCTAAATCAGAAGAATACAGATCCTCCCGAGATTTAAAATACTAGAAATTCAACTCAAATAAACTCCTTAACATACGAACCATACAGAAAAGAGAGCATTACTGTAAACAAACGAAATCGCTAATACTACCCTCGCATTATAACCTTCACAACAGATAATTTAACACGCTATTTGTCGCTGTTTGTTCTGGACACTAAAGGGCAGCTGATTTATTGCGTCGATTGAAGAAGACTTGATCTACTCTGACCCTTGCATAGGAGCTATCTTGTATTGGTTCTGTGACGATAAATCATTCGTTAAATCGGATCATCCTGAGTTCAAAAACCACAAAACCAACATACTCACCACTAGCAATAACACTTCTATAGTTTCTTTCATAAAGCGATTCTCGATACCAAAGATAAATGAAAAGCAATAATCATGTACAATAGAATTGTAACACAAGCCAAACAGACGAAGGCAGAAATGTCATCGGAACATTCGTCTCATGTTCTCCCTACCCAAAATTTAACATTATTGAAGCTAGACTCAACTACTGGAAAGCTCGAAGCGGAACTAAAACACAATACAGTGCTCATAGTGGCTTGCCCACATCTCATTATCTCCCCAGCCAAATGCATATATTATAGCACTAGCCTTAACTATTGGAAAGCACACACCTACCTAGCATGCATTGGGTGAAAAGAAAAACATAGCAGCAACTACAAACTCTGCAGAAACTTTCAACAGACGTTCAGGGTGGCCAAAATTACACCACTGTTTCATGTCAAGCCAAATTAATGTATATAAGCAATTACCAGAAACATATCACTAAAACCATGCATGTTTAAGTGTAGGAGTGCAGCTTTCACTTTATTTTGCATAGAGACAAGGTTATCCATTTTCCACAAGCAAATGATCATCCAGCATATATTTGCAATTCTATCAGTGACAGGCACAATTATTACGTAAAATTGCAACTCTGTATCTTTAACCGAAGTGAAAATAACCCAATCAACCAAAGCCAGGAATAAGATTAAATCATGATGTGGAAAAAAATTGTCAATGATTCTTCCTGAAGAACCATCATTTGGCCTTGCACAAATCATGCTCAAAACATGTAAAGGAATAGGGAGCTTTAATTGAGGGTTCCATCATACCACACTTGGAGGGCCCACTCCTCATTGTGTTTCAACGATCCAAACCATCAGTGTTTAGGTCTTCCCTCAAAGTTCATCCTCGCATTTACCCACTTAATTAAACGATTGTCATTAGTGTTTTCTTGAAATATCATTTTCTTGGGTACAACTAGATCTCTTAATGGTTTCGGATTTGTCAAATTTTATGCAAGGATGTTGTTCAAGGAAATACCTAAAAAACACAGTTTGGATCTCAAAATACAATCGGAGTGGGGGCCTACAAGGTTTCCATCAAATAAGGTTATTTGTGGTAGCCCTCAATAAAAGAGAACTCTGCAAAGGAAAATATCATAAATGTATTGCTTATATATAGATGGAAATGATAATAACTTATACGGAAATATATTGGCGATAAAAGGACAACCGTCTATTATTTGAACAACGATAAGTATTAAGGAAACTTGATTAAAAGAGAAAAAAATTCTGAAAAACAGATAGGTATGGAGAAATAAAGAGCAAGATATTACTTGAGAATTTGAGTAATTCCCTCCTTGGGAGAAAGAACCTTGGCGAGCAATCTACCATAAGAAAAATTGCCACCATAAGAACAAGACAAACTTCCATATAAATTACAATCCCCTGATAGAAGTAAGCACACTTTATACCCACAAAACAAAAAAGACCATCGCTTCATTAATAAGATTAAACCATATTCAACCTGAGGATTTGGACTTGGCTGAACATCTTTCTTGGAAGATGAATCTCCACCCTTCCCCGAGCCCTTGGTATCACCCTGTTACCCCACACACAGAAATCTGATTACAAGCGAAAAAAATGCAAACGGTACAAATTATTAAAACGGCTGCATAAATAGAAAATGACGGTCTTAAGTTTAACTCACCTCCACCTGAAACATCCCAGTCGAGCCAGAAGACAACCATTGAAACCAAAACCAACAGTGTATTAGTCAAACCCCAAAATGAAATGTTACTAACAAATTTACCAAATTCGAATCGACAACAAATGAGATAAGAAAACACTCGTTTCGCTTAGCAAAAAAATCAAAATGAAATGTTACCAATGAATTACCGAATTCGAACCAACAACAAATGGGATCAGAAAACATTCGGTTTTGTTTCGCGACAAAATCAAAATGAAATGACGTTACTAATGAATTTACCAACTTTGAACCTACAACAAATGAGATAAGAAAACCCTCCGTTTTGTTTCGCAACAAAATCCGAAATTCTGAGATTAATTGAATACAAGTAATTCAAAAAATACGACAAACTAATGAGATCAATATTTTTCTCTTAATTTCATTTGCGGCTAAATTTTCTCAGCAACCAAACAAGTACGGCGCAACAACTTAGCAAACAGAGTTATACCTCTCTGTATTTGGTGAGGTAAACCTTGAGGGGGTCGATATAATCCTCAAAGCCTAAAGTTGCCATTGCCCAGAGCAAATCATCACCGTTGATCGTCTTCCTCTTCTCTCTCTGGCACTTGTCACTCGCCCTGCACATAATTCCACACCCACACATCAAAACAAAACCGACAGATAAATTTTTCAAAAATAAAAATGATAATTTACGATCAAAAATTACAAAACGACGTCGTACTCGGAGGTGATGAAGCTGATGAACTCAGAAACGCATTCCTGGACGGTTTCCTTGGCATCCTTCGCGATTTTGCCGTTCGCAGGAAGCGCCTTCTTCATGATACGGCTGATGTTGGCGATCGGAAGATACCGGTCCTGCTCTCGAACGTTCGAGCGCGGGCTCCCGCTCCCGTCGCCGCCGCTCTCGTGGCTGCCGCCGCCTGGACTCACGGGAGCTTCCGCCATTGAGACCCTAGCTTAATTACATCCAAAACAGCACAGAAATCACATAACGGAACCGAAATCGAAAAAATCAGAAACCCTAAACCCGCCATAATTAAGAGAGAGAGAGGGATGAAGGAGCAAGAGAAAACCTATTTGATTTTATTTGGCGCGAGAGATGGTGATTGCAGGGACGATTTTAGATCGGACGCTGGAAAAGAAAGGAGAGAGGAGACGACTGGGATGAGAGAGTGATGCTTATCAGCACCGTTGGTTTTTCCTTTTTTTATGTGCGGAGGAGAGAGAGAAAGAGGAGGGAGCGAATCCGTGTTCTGCTGCGGGTACGGCTGCGGCGCGGTGCATTCATAACGATTAGACCACGTGGTTTTGAACTTTCAGGTGGACGCTAAACGACGTCGTAGAAACTCCCTGTTGAAATCATCATTTGTGTGGCCCTGTAATTATCCAACCGACAAAATCGCGGTGGTAGGTCCTAGTTACCATTTTTTCACCATGACATTTACTGCGGTAGTTGAAGATTTTTAGGACAACGTCGGCATGTAGAGGTTAGGTAAAAGATTTTATAAATATTTAATAACAAGATTTTAGTCTTTGCAGGATTTTTAGTTGTTTGTACGGATTTTGTCCGTTTTAATTTTATTCTTCTTTCAATTTGTTGTTTTTGCCCGTTAAGTTGGGTTCGTGTGTTGTACAAGTTGTACTATTGAAATTGTTTTAATGAATATTTTCATTTTTTTCGAACATTTTTAACTCTTGTAAAGATTGGATTAGATTACAGAGTAGGTTCAAAGCATATTGAAAAACAAAATGAATGACAGCTTCCAAATTTCGTTCAAATTAAATGTATAAAATGGATTAACTATGAAGGAAACTAATCTCTTCAATTCTTACAAATATGGTGTGATTAAGAAATGATTTCTTCCATTACTAATAAGTTTTCTACTTTTAAATTAGACAAATCTAGAAGTTGACATTTAATTCCTCCCTCAAACTTATACATTGAATCTAGTGAATGAGTGAGAGCAATCTGATCATAGAAAACAAACAATGATTATGTATTCGTTGGTTCGAAATTGTTAATGGTTGTTAAAAATGAGAGAAAAAGGTTATTTGCATCACATCTATGTACCCTAATTTAGACAAATTTAGAGGTTGCCATTCATTCCTCATCCGACATGCATTAAATTTGGTAAGTATCCAATCCAACTAAAGACACCAAATAAAGTCCTATGTTGTTTGTCGACTTGTCCATCGATGTCTAATCTAACAAAGTTTATCGTTTGATCAAAAAAAAAAAAAAAAAAAAAAGGTATCCAATTTAGCCATATACACCAAACAATGTCCTAGAGTGTTTGTTGTTCGAAATCATTAATATACGTAAGGAACAAGACAGATTCCTTCATGATAAATCTATCTGCTACCTTCGACTTCGACAAATTTCAAAGTTGCCATCCATTTCTCATTCAACAATCGTTGAATCTAGCGAGTATCCAATTAAACAATAGACAATAAACAAAGTCCTAGAGTCTCCATCATGATAAACCCATCTTCTTCAACTTTGACAAATTGGGAAGTTGTAATTGATTTCTCATTCAAAATGCATTAAATCCAATTAGTATCCAATCTAACCATAGACACCAAACACAAGCCCTAGAGCGTTTGTTTGTCCGAAATTGTTAATGTATATTAGGCTTGAGAGAGATGGATTTCCTTAATGAATAATCTATCTACCTTCAACTTAAACAAATTTGGAAGTGGAGATTTCACTCAACATACATTAAACCTTGTGACTGTCCAATCCAAACATAGGAACCAAACAAAACCTAGGACTTTTTCTAGATAATCCTAAAAAGAAGCAATATCTTATGCTAGATATCCTCCATAATTCTCCCAGTTTAATGTGGATTCAATATCCTAAGGACTCTCTCCCTACTATTATAAATACACCCACCTAAGGTTCACATGGAAACACATACCTTGCTATCTTGTCTACTGCTTGAGCTAGATTTTATACTAGCTTGACCGCCAAAGACCATTTGGTTGGTACCACATTGGTATCTTAGATTAGGCCAAATATTTTTCCTAGTCCTTGTGGTGACACGACATTTTCAATGTGACCCTCATGGTGAAAATGTTGTTAATTAAAACCTCGTGTTGAGCATTGTTAGCAATTGAGGGCCAAATCTAAACTTATGTTAGTCTTCCGCTAAATAAACTCACGTGACTATCACATAGAGGGGTCAAATTGGTCATTTCAATCCAAATTACATCCCATGATGTGGACATCTAGGATGACTTACGGTTCAACTAAAATTAGATTTCACAGCAAAAAAAAACTTGTAAAACCATGTCAATGGCTAAGAGAAGAGGTGAAGGTGAAGTCGCCCCTAATTTCTTAAGTATTTAGTTTAGAAATCCTAATGCAAACCCTTGTTTTTTTTTTTCCAGTGCCAAAATGTCTTTGATCATGAGTTAGAGTCTTAATCTTATTTGAATTTGATTTTTTTTTTATATCAATTTATATCGGTCTGAATGCATATATGTCTTACAATTTTGTCTTTAATTGATAATTTGGTTTACCACTTAGTACGACAGTCTAGTGATATTTCTCTTCATATGTAAGTGAGAGGTCTTAGGTTTGATTATTGCCAAAGGTGAATTTGAACCACATTAATTCTAGCCCATTGTGAGTCTAAGCCCACCTCCTCCCCTTAGTGTAGATATTATCATTTGTTAAAAAAAAAAAAAAAAAAAAAAAAAAAGAAGATAATGTGGTTTGATGTAGGCCATAGTCTGGTAGTACACAACCTTTCAATTTTTGTCTTAATCTTCTTTGAATTTTAATTCTTTAAGTTTCTTATGCTCATAAAGTTCATATGAGGAGGGCAGACGTGAAGATGTGATTTTTCTGCAGTGCCTTTCACCCATCGTCTTTAATTTTGCAATGTCTTTCACCTGTTTGAATGTATATATACTGCAATGCCTTTCACCCTTTGTATTTAATTCTTTAAGTTATTCTTGTGCATTTGTGACTTTTTAGCATTATATAGGTTGAGATACATATGTTGTTAAATTGCAGGTGTTGATTTGTTTACATTAAAGTACGTTCATATGAGGAGGGCAGACGATATATTTTGATAATGTGGATTCAGATTTGTTGTCAACTCATGATTTTATTTTGTGGGAAACTAGATTATTTGTTTATTTTGTGGAAGATATTTTCAATGACTTTTTGTTATGATGAACCACAATATATTGTGGAAGACATACTTTTGTCTTTGTATAACTTTTTGGTACGGAAATTTAATTCTAATTGGTGGTGCTTTCATTGACAACCAGATTACTGTTCTCACCATAACTGAATGCTCAACATGTCCACTAACAATAACGCAACCACCATGGACCAGATTTGGGAAGCCTTGAAGAATATCCGCGTACCTGTTGATGATCTCCAAAATATTTCGAAGGCTTTTAGGCAGAGAACTGTTCAAACATTGTTGATATGGAAAAGTGGATAAAGGACCTGGAGACTGTTCGTGGAACCACTCCTCAAACTTAAGTTTCGACCTCCAAATTCGTATTCCTGAGTACTTCAACCCCGGAAGGAAATCCGGTTGAAACCATTCCCTGGCTTCAAGAGAAATTCCTGACCCCAACTAGCGAGCTAGGTTGCGTGATAATCGGATCGTCACTCATCGTTGTTGGATGTATGCCTTCAAAAGAATCAATATTAGTGAATTGCTTAAAGTGATACAATGATTAGTCCATTAATTAATCACAAAGGCAAGATCACTATAGTAGAATTACTAGATGTATTCTAGCTAATTGGTCCATGAATAACTTTACATACATATGAATTGTGGTAATTTCAAAATGGTAGTCTTCTCGAGCATATAGGTTAAAGAGAATCTCTTCATACATATTATCCTAAACAATGTTTCTAGTCGTTGGATTATGTGAGTTGATATCTTATAATCCAGTAAGACAGGTACACATTATGTATGCACATTGCGTGTTCGGAAAACAAAACTAAGTAAAGTTTGGTTGCAATTCATCATATCTAAGGTATTCTATATTATGTTTACACTGATGTGTGTAGTCCTTCTGATAATGCATGTTTGGGAGGAACCATTATTTTGTCTTCTTCACTGATAACTTCTCTAGAATCTAGAAAAGTATGTGTGTACATTATGAAGCATAAAGATGTCTTGGAAAAATTATTGAAGCGGAAGAAAATGATTGAAACTCAAAGTGATAATAATAAATCAAGAATCTCATATAAGAAAATGGTAGAGAGTAAGTCTGATCCATTTTTGAAGTTTTGTCAAAATTAGGGTATTGTGACGCATTGAAGAAAGTTGGGTTTCACCGTAAAATCAATTGGCAACATGAGGAGTACCCCATGCAAGGTCTCTCCTCTCATCAATCCAGAACTTTCTCAACAAGCCCTTCACATGTAGCGAATTTTCAAGCCTAACATGTTGACAACACAACAAGGTGATGTGGAGCGTGTATGACCGTTTGGCGTCATACATGAGACAACCTGTTATGATGCTATGAAGAAAGTTGGACTCCACCATAAAGTCAATTAGCAATATGGGGAGTAACCCAACTACTTATAAGCCCATGCAAGATCACTTCTCCTATTAGTGTGGAACTCATTCTCAACAGGCACTCAATGGTTAGGGAGACAACGCAACAGAAACGGGACAGAGCGCATGAATCATACTTAGCTTGAGAAATTATGACTAATTATATATTTGGTTGTCTTGCTTATTTTCATGTCATGGAAAGAAAGTTATATTTTAAAGCCTTCTTGATAAGTTAGAGTAGAATCCCTAAGAATAGCTAGGATTTCGTTTGATGTTTGACTCTGAATTCTTCTCTGTAATTATTGTCAATCGTATATTTGTAACTGGTATTTGCATCCTACCTTAATAGGGCTTGTCTTATCCCTATTATATTGTACCCCTACCTACATTAAAACAAGGATACATAATTCTACATGGTACCAGCTTCAAATTGGGCCTAGGATTTTGGCACTCTTAGGGTTTAGGTCTAGCTGTCATCTTTTATTTCTCACCTCTATTTCTCACTACGTTTTCTTCCTCTACTCTTCCTGGTTTGCACTTTCAGATATTGAAGATGACATTTCGTTTACTTACAAAGCATAAATTAGAAGGTTAAAGAATGAAGATTTGAATAAGCGACCATCAATGTTTTAAAAGATGTTAGGGGATAGGCTGGAGCTTAGGCGGACTAGGCGAATTTAAGAAAATTTACTATATATCGTACAAAAAAATGTTTGCTTATACTTAAGAAATACATAATTGCACTGCCACCTAGTACTATGATCTAGTGGTATTCCTTTTCACTTGTAAGTTAAAGGTCTTAGGTTCGATTCTCGCCAAAGTCGAATTTGAACCACATTATCGCTAACCCATTGTGAGGCTAAACTCATCCTCTCCCCCTTAGTATAGATAATATCGTTTGTTAAAAAAAAAAAAAACATAATTCCATGGGGAACAAGCATATAATGTGTGTTCATCTTAGTATTCAACAAGTCTAATTTATTGAAAAATAAAATACAAAATAAAAGTTATATATTTTTTGTCTACGTGAGAGTTGCGACCTAAGTGGGTTTGGATGGGCTAAATGGGCACATATCAAACATCTAGAGATTAATTGATGCGGTGACTATCGCCTAGCACTTAGGCATGACCTAGGACGCTAGGCAGGAATTTTTAGAATAGTGGCTACGGGCAAGAAGATGAAATCTCTTCATAAAAATAAAACTTTGGAATCCGGTTTAGTTACCAAATGGGAAGAAAAATGGGTGCAAATGGATTTATGCCAAGAAGTTGGAATCTTCTGTAAGATTCAAAACTAGAATGGTAGCAAAAGTTACACTAAAAAAGAAGGCATTGACTTTGGATGTGCAATACGACTTTGGGTTGGCTTAACTTGATATTAAGACGACTTTCTTGCACGATGATTGGAAAAAAAAATATATTTACATGTATCACTCACAAGGATTAAAAGTTAGGAAAATTAATAAAAAAAAAGGTTCAAAAACTTTGATTTTTAACGATAAGGACAAAATAAAAGGTAAAGTGAATAATACCAGAATTGACTTTTTAATGTAAAAATGTGGTTTTTCGTTAAAGTGAACAGTACTGGAAACTTTTTGTTAAAGTTCCTTTAAAAGTTTCTGATAAAGCTAATTGACTTCGTAAATTACATAAATGTTGTAAAATCAACGGTGTGTGTGCAGTGGAATAAATAAAATAAGACATAAAATTTACAAGGTTCTTCTACAGTCAGTGTGACTGGAGTACGTCCTCGGGTAGCTGTGGTACCCTCATTATAATTTGGAATAATAGGAGTACAAAGATAACTTTATTTATTCTTTCCTCTCCTCTTCCTCTCTTTCTTTCTCTTCCTTCATCTCTTTCTTTCTCTGCTCTGTATTGAAAGCATAAGGAGTGCTCTATTTATAGAGCAACTCCAAGCACATATCTTTGACAATATGATATTCCTTCATCTCCCAAGTCAAGATTAATTTTTATGGGCATTGAAAATCTACCCAATGTCTTCAGTTTCTATGTGGGCATTCATTACCCACTATTATTTTCAAAACTTCCCCTTGGATGCCACATATCAACATTAGTTGCCTCGTTAAAATCTTGATCTATTTTTGGATGCTCCCCTTTGATGAGTATCTCCCCCTGATTTCAAATTCTTTAGGCTGATCATTGATCCTGCTGCTTTAGTCTCTTAGCGGTGATAGTTGCCGAATGAGGTGTTTTACTTGTTGTTAACTTTCCATATGCTTGTTCTTGAACTGGGCTGGAGGGCCTTCTGCTAGACTTCCTCCAAAGGTCTGAATTTACCTATTTTATCTGGAGCTGAATTTGATTCAAGGGTGGTGGACACTTGATCTTGAATTGGACTTGTGATTTCTTTAAAGGCCGTCTAGACTTGATCTTGAATGAAATTAGACCATGAGGAGCTTCATGTGACAAGTGATCTTAGGCTTTGTCGGGGATGAACTGACATGTGTTTGTTGTGCTTGTCTCCACATGCTTCAATGTATCATTTTCACTTGCCTTATTTGTTCCCCTTGCAGAAGTGGTATGTTCCTTAGTTTTTCCCCATGCATGTGTGGCATCTTCTCTTATAGTAGTTGCTTGCTAATGCAAGAGTTAAATGCAAACCTTGCATTTGAATGGGTCATCACTTCTTGGTGGCAGCGAAGTTTGAGTGGAGGTTCCGACATATTGTTTTCTCTGTCTTTGTCTTGGCAGGTAAGAGCAAGGGCAAAGGAATGGACAGGAAGATTGCATGATATGAGATACTCTTGCTTTGGTGTGACTTGTTTGTAGAGGTATTCTCGGAGACGAAGAAAACTGAGTATTTCGATATACTTTGTGAAAGATGTGCTCGAAGATGAGGAAGAGTTAGATATTTTTTAGTTCTACCTTGCCATGGAGGACAGAGGTTGACATATATAGGGATTTCCCAATAGCAGGTCGTAGTGCTGTGCCTTTACTCTTGTCAGCAACTGTGGTGTAATTAGAACAGTAAGATTCACGCGTTTTTAACTTTATCAGAGATCTTTGATAAAGTTGCACGTGATATCCAAGAGCTGAGATTGTGTTTGAGAAATGTTGACAAACGTCATGCAGGGAAATCCAGCTTTTGAAATTCGAAAATTGGTGTCTCTTCGATTTTTGAATAAGTGGCCGTGTTGCCTCTCCCTTAATAGAGATATCAATTTTGTTCAGAAACACTCAGAAAATTGTTGCTTGTAGAAATTTCCATTTCTTGCATTTTTGAGATTTTATCTAACTTTCTTCATCATTTCTGAAAATGGCTTGCCTATCTAACATTTGCTTAGATTTGAGTCTCAGGAGTGATACAGACGAGCAACGTCAGGATAACATATGGTGCCCGTCCTTCTCATCTTCTAATGGTCCTCTTACGGTTAGGGACTCTGTGATGAAGAATAACATAACCGTTACAGTGGTAGCCATGAATCTTCTCACTCCAAAGGATAACAGAATCCTTTCAAACCAGTCTGATGAGGCAGCTGTTCAAGACTCTTCAAGACTCATTGGCTCTCAATGTTCAATGTGCGGGCTCTGTATCTAATATGGGTCAATGCCTAGTTGCTCGAACTCACCAAGTTGAATCATTAATGGCTGAGGTGGCAAGTCTTAAACAAGAGATTAAAGGGCTCAAGCACGAGAATAGAGTGTTACACATGCTTGCAAATAATTATGTTACGAGCATGAAAAGAAAGCTCGACCAGCTACTGGAATCCAAAGGTCAGACTCAAAATGACAATTAGGGGTTCGAGTCTTTATTCCAAAGACATTCATTGTCTCAGCTATCTGGAGTTCCACCAAGTATTCAGACTCCAAATAATCAACCTCTGGTGTCTCCCCCTTCTGGGGTACTTCCGAGTACTGAGGCTTCACATGAGCAACCTTTGTGAAGGTTCCCTCCTGTTTGCTTGTTTTAACTCATGTGTATGTAATTTCTCAGAGATATTAATATATAAGCTTTATTTTATTCAGTGTATTGTGCTAAATACAATAAAGCATATACTTCACTAAGATGTGGTATTTCTGGACCAAATATCAATTTATCTTTACTCTCGCGAAAATAAATGATCATTCTTAGCGTCTAAATCATTTAAGTATTCAACTCATAATCTTCAATCCATATGATTCTTTAATATCATAAATATTATGGATAAGATTTGTGTTGACATATTGTTCGATTCTGCAGTTCGAGACAATATTTTTCTCAACACTCTATAATCTTTCTTGACTCTTCAGGAGTCTCAATTTAATATCATCAACTCTTGCAAGAGATTTTAGTATGTTGCAACAATACCATAATGAAAGTACTCACTAAGGCAATTTATACCATCTATTAGTATTGAGTACATATTTTATGCTTTATCCTTCCAGGGCTTACTTCAAGCAATTTGAATCCTTCAGAGATTTTCTACACTTCATGACACATTTTCCTTTGGAATTTATACATAATAATTTGCTTCCATGTATATTTGTGGGATTTACTTATAGAGATATGATGTGGCGACTCATAACCCTTCGTATATAATTCTCCATTTATATGAACTCGTTTCCAACCTTGTGTCATATCATGTGAGTGTATTTCACTGTATTACAAATGCTCATATGTGACCTCCTTGGTTCAACATCTTTTGCTATTTGTATTGTATTCAAGTATATAGGTCTATTTTTCCACGTTCTTACAAAATTGTAATGGAATTGTCTTTCTCCATTCTTGGTCAATAATTTTTGTTGACGGGAAAAGAACAAGACTCGATATCAACATAGCTCATTGATGAATTTAGTAGCTACTTGTAAAATCAAAATTACAATTGGTTATCATCAATTCAAGATCCCTTATTCTCATGTGCATGCGCATGCATAAAAACTTTTCATTTCTTTTAGATATCCATTGCCTTTTTAAAGGCATTACACTATCTCTTCGAGGATAGTCATAATTTAGAGAATGTGGATTATAACCTCTTCTTGAGCGTTATAAAGTTGGGATTTTAATCTCCACTTCCAGGAGTTGAGTCATTGGAACCTATACGTCTATCATGCTTCATGCATGAGACATCAATATTCCCATGTCTGCGGACTGTCTTTTCTGGGACTTGTATCCATGCGACGACTGTCATGCTTCCGGCATGTAACAGTTATGCTTCGGGAATGCAATAGTTCAGTAGTGTCATATTCTCCTTCTTTCGAAGGAATGAACCTTTTGAGTCTAAGGGTCTGCTACGCTTCAGGCATGCAACAGATAAATTATTTACTACATCACTATATTTTGTCCAACAGAGACATTAATTCTTGTAAGCACATTTGCAGCAAGTATATGTGATTTTATCACTTTTGTTGCATTATTAAATGCATCTGGCATTTGATTGACACATCATTGCATCATTTTTACTTCATTTTCACATTGATTGCTTTGTGAATCAAAATAAGATAAATTCTCTTCGTTTTTCTGGAACGGTCTTTTCTTATCATTCTTTTGGAATGACATTTTCTCATCGTTCTTTTGGAACGATGTTATTTTCTCCCCCTAATGGTTGGAAAATTGTCTTATCAAGATGACAATCTGCAAACTATGCGGTAAACATATCCTCAGTCAAGAGTTCTAAATATTGAATGATAGATGATGTTCAACATCAATGCCTAATCTGCAATGATGCTTTATTTCAGTATGTTGTGGCAGTTCAACAAGCACATAGATAACATAACCAAAAACTTGTAAACATATAATGTTTGACTGGTTCCCAAATACGAGTTGTACTGAGAAGTATTGATGGTTGGTAAAAAATTTCAACCGAATTAATAATGCATCATGCAAAATAGCATGTACCCATGTAAAAACTGGCAATTTTGTTTCCATGAGCAAAGCGCGGGTAATCTATTTCATCCGCTTAATAAATGATTCTGCTAAACTATTTTTGAGTATGGACATAAGAAACTTTTGGTCCTTATTTAATAGTCTGTAGACTGAGACTCTTATGTCTTTTATTACAGTTAAGTTGAGGCACTGCGACACTTCAAACTTATTGTACTCATCAAGGAACTTTATGTCCTGATCTTGAGGATCAAGGGACTTCATGTCCGATCTTTTTGTATGATGGAACTTCGGGTCCAATCATTTTTTATATGATGAGGATCAAGAAACTTCATGTTCTGATCTGATCAAGGAACTTCGGGTCCAGTATGTACTCATCGTAACAAAAAGAAGTAAAATAAATAAATTAAAGCAATAAACAGTAATTCCAGTCATAGTGAATAAATTGCATTTAAGTAAATAAAGTTTGTGACAAGGGCTTTAATTCAGCACCATTCACATAAATCAAAACTTAAAACAGTAGGCGGTAAAACCTTCCATGAGAAATAAATTTCTTTAAAGTAAATAGAACTTGTGAAAGAGTTTTAAACCAACACCAATTCACATATATAACAAGAAGTATCATACCTCCTTTTATTTATTATTTTTCTTTCTTTTGTCAGCACTTATTCAAACCTTATTATTGGTACCTTTCTTATTTCTGCAGCATGGTGCCATGCACCAACATAAACCCTTATATTATTTTGACCAAATGGTGTCGTGCACCATTCAAATCCCTTTATATATTTTTTTTTCTTAGGGTGCAGTCAACACCTTTTTTTTTTCTTTTCTTCTTCACGTGTGCCTTACCATTCCATCAATCCCCCTTTTCTATTATTTTTCTTCCTTCTCTGTCTCTGCCAATCTCGAACAGGGCTAGTTGGGTAGTTGTGGAGGTTGCCCAAATTCAATTCAATCCAAAAGGCTACTAGAGACTGGCATTGTTCTTGCATGACCCAGGGAACATGGCATCGTTAAGCAAGAACCTTCTTAAAGAGACATAGATGACAGTGGGGTTGACAGATGCACAAGAGAGGGAGGCCTGTGTGGATTCATTCTTGCCATCACCATCTCAAACAACCAAGTATTCATGGGAGTTCTCGAGATGCGTCGAAAACAACGTGATCTGGGTTTCCAAGTCTGATGAGATTCTTCTGGATCTCTGGAAACCAGTTGTCAGGTACGAGTTTTCTCATCTCGTGACGACTTCAGGTCGTAAATTTCAATTCTCACCGGAATTCGGTGGGGTGCTTCTGGCGTAGTGGGAGAGACGAAAAATGGACATACCTTTTATTCTGTGAGATTTTAGATGACGGAGGTGAGAGGTAGATAGTGCTTCACCGGATTTATGGCGTTGTGCTTTCCACTAACATGAGAGCTTCTCGTGCTGATAACGTGTTGTAAAATCGATGGTGTGTGTGCAGTGGAATAAATAAAACAAGACCCAAAATTTATGAGGTTCCTCTACAGTCAGTGTGACTGGAGTACGTCCTCGGGCAGTTGTGGTGCTTTTATTATAATTTGGAATAATAGGAGTATAAAGATAACTCTATTTATTCTCTCCTCTCCTCTTCCTCTCTTTCTTTCTCTTCCCTCCTCTCTTTCTCTCTATGCTCTGTATTGAAAGCATACGGAGTGCTCTATTTATAGAGCAACTCCAAGCACACATCTTTGACAATATGATCTTTCTTCATCTCCCAAGTCAAGATTAATTTTTATGGGCATTGAAAATCTACCCAATGTCTTCAGTTTCTATGTGGGCATTCATTCCCCACTATTATTTTCAACAATAAACTTATTGTATGAGTTGAAATAGTCTCCACGACAATTGGACAAGTAATTTGATCAGTTTATGATTGGCCAGAAATACACAAGAAGTCATGGCCATTGTGTTTATTTTTTCAATCTACGGCTTGTCAGGATCGATGACAAGTCCAAATCAGTACACCTTTTAACTCTTTTTTCAAACTTAGTGTTTCAACGTCTCCTGGCACAAATGATGTTGTAATTTGATGTCTGCTATAATTTTTACTTGACTTCATATTTCACAAGCGGTTGGTATTGTGAGTCGATACATGATAATCAGAGGAAAGGACGTTGACAAGTTGCAAAATGGATTTTACGGTATATTTTGTGTACAGTCGTGTTTTATTATTTCCAAGAAGGAAGCTATTCGGCTTCAAGGGTTGGTTCGTGACTTCGGGTTCTTCAAGACCATGTCGATGTTCATTGCGACGGCCATTTCTTTCGTGCGATTAATTGTTGACGAGAGATGTGAGATGTTGGAGTGTTGCACATCTCTCGTAAATCTTTGTCAATCTAACATAGCCGAACCAGTATAAATTTCAGTGTTCTTGTTGTAATTAGTTTATTTTCTCGCACATAATCTTGAACTTATTGGTTGACGCTTCCACACAACACTTCTTGTAAAGGGCGCTCAATCAAAAATTCAATACAGCATTCCATTATGCTAATAATTTTGCACCATCAAAACATGCAACCTAAAATCGTAGCTATTTTGATCCCTTTCTCCTTCCTACACTTACCGACATGGCTAAGAGTAAGAGTCATACTAATGCAAACTCGATGTACAACCAAAGATTACGATAGTCGAAGAAAAATATTTATACGTCATGTAAGCCAACCGAATTACTATCGAGCAGTTGGCCGTGTGATAGACTCATCGATCGACAAGAAATTATCATTTCTGCCAAGGTCCAGGGAACCCGTGTTCAAGGAAGAATGAATTGAATGGATTGAATTCCTCGATATATCTGAGTTACCTTCTCTTACTGCTCCGGCATCCCTTTCCATTGAGATTGCATCTTGGATTTCTTTGAGAACTTCTGACATGGAAGGCCTCATGAATCCGTGTGCTTGAACACACATTAAGGCTTTTTCTGCTATCTTCCACATTGACTGGATGTCGTATTCACCATCCAGTGAGGGGTCGATTATTCCTTGAATGTCACCACTCTCAATGTGTAATTTTGCCTGTGACAAACCATTTTCACAGGTAAGAAAGGGAACAACTCATAATGATGGTAATTCTAAGTATTATGCCAATGTTTTACTTTCAGTATTAGTACTGATCAAAAGTTCACGGCCAGTGATCAAAAGTTTCAAATACTTCACTGCAATGCCAAGCAAACTACACTTACCCATTGCACTATGTTACGGCAGTTAACACCAAAGTTTTCATTAGATATCGCTTCTTGACCTGATATCAGCTCAAGCAGAATGACACCGAAACTGTAAACGTCACTCTTGTCTGTCAACTGCTGGGAGATGTAATACCTGAACACCAATGACGACAAAGAAGTCAATTTAACGCACAGAAATACGGGGTAAGAAATGAAATTGTAAAATTTACGGTTCAGTTCAATTTTGATCATTGTGCATGACCAAAAAAGCTCTTATTATGTATTTACTGTAATAAATACAGAAGGAAAATACTGAGAACGGCTTTCAACAGAGACTTCCGTGGCAGAAATTATTTTATTTTGATTGCTTTTGTGAGTAGTCAGACATTAAGTATAACTATTGTGCAGTCGCTATCTCCTAAAGCCCTACTATGTATAGCACAATTGAATTACCAATTGGAGCACCCTACAAAGGAAGGCATTTACCGCTTTACGGTCACTCAACAACAGAAGCAGTAATATATTTATCTCAATATGATGGTAGATTTGAACTCAAAGAGAAACAGAAACTTCTATGGAAATCAGGCCTTACTCGGGATCCAGATACCCTACAGTGCCCCGAACTATGCTTGACACATGGGATGCCCCATCTACTGCAAGTTTGGAAAGACCAAAATCTGAAACCTTTGCTCTCATGTGTTTGTCAATTAAAATGTTGCTGCTTTTTAAATCTCTATGAATGATGGCTGGAACACAGCCTGTGTGAAGGTATTCGATTCCTGAACAACCACGAGAAAGACCATGAATTAATAATAATATAACTATGGAAAAGGCACTTTGGCTGCTACTTAAAAGTGAAATAATAACGAACGAGAACTCTTTAGCTTGTTAGACCTTTTGCAGCATCTTCAGCAATCTCAAGGCGTTTGATCCAATTGATACTCTGTTCGCGTGTTAATGGGCCTACAAAATACAAACAATTCAAAACTCTTTCGCTGTCCAAATTTCGATAGATTCAATGAATAACAAGGAAGCTTACCATAAAGATGTTCCTTGAGAGTTCCATTATGCATAAACTCGTAAATCAGCATACTTCTTCCATCCTCTTGGCAATACCCAAGAAACTGTACCAGGTTTCTATGATGTATCCTCGAAAGAAGAGTTACCTAGATGATATCGAAGCATATGTCAGTCCGTACAGTTCCAGTTTTGACATCCAACAGTAAATGTCAAGTGACAGGATATGTCTAGAACAACGAGAGAAATTTTCTTTATGAATGCTCTTCTACACTAGAAGGGAACAGCGGAGAAATTCTAAAAACACCCCTGCTTGATCCCATTTAGTTTCCAAAAGTGATGCAAAATCGGAATATTTTATGATTTAGAGAAAAATATATCAATGCAAATTCGAGGTTATGTGGAAACACTTTAATCCTTGGAATTCCCTGTCCAACTTAACTTTCTGTTAATTATTTCTTCCTAAATTGGTAGAGGTTTCCAAGCAGTTGTTTGCCACTAGTTTACATTTCATATTTTATATGCATGGGAAACATAACAAAAATAAGAAATAAATTTTCGACCCCAAGAAAAAGAAGAATCATCACCGGTTCAATAAATAGAAAGATACAAACAGGCACTACCAGTCTACCACAGTAGCAAACAGACAGGGTTAAGCATCCTCTCAAAGAAAGAAAAAGCAACCTGAAATGTAAAAGATGTCCAATATTACAAAAACTAACCTCATTTGAAAATTCTCGCTTTCCCTGGAAGGAATTGCTGGTTAGAACTTTGACAGCAATTTCCTTTTCATCCTTCATTTTACCGTAGTAAACAACTCCAAAACCTCCGGAACCTATTTTCTTCTCAAACTTTCTAGTGGCCTCTTCAATTTCGGCATAAGAGAAGCAGTGTGCAGATTCATTAGGAGCATCACTCTTAGAAAAATGTATTCCTTGCGCAGGTGGATGCCCAAGTTGGTCTGTAGCAAGTTAGAATAATGTCACCACATTCAAGCAAACTGAAAATGAAGAGAAAACTAAAACCATGTAAACCTCAAAGTTGTTTCAGACTTGTACCATGCTCGTAACATTTCTTCCTTCCTTTCCGTAGAAGTACGCCAGATACAATAGTAGCTATGACCAAGACAGCAGCCCCAACTGACGTACCAATAATAATGTTTGTGCGGCTCCCACTTGTTTTCCCTTTCCGAAGATTAACATTTCCAGTGTAGCTGTCAGAAAACAAAATAAAAGAGCGGTGATGTAGAGAGAGAAATTGGATAGTTTTGGGAGAGAGAGAGAGAGAGAGAGAGAGATGTGATGAACGAAGATAAGGATGAAGACGTGCACTTACTTTAGGACACACTAATTTCTACTATAATTGAAACAGATAAACATAATACAAGGTTTACACTGATTTTAAGCTTTAAAATTCACATATAGCTTTCTTCTCATGCTCTTCAGTTTTATTTGCAAAAAATGCCACTCACTTCATATTAACCACTTTATCGAGAAGACCCGATGGCACTGTTCCGCTTAACATATTATTTTGAACATACCTGCAAACATCAGATTCACTAAGATTAAGATCTTATATAAAAACCAGCATGTCAGAAATTGATTAGAAAAATGGAAAATAAAAGCAAAATGAGCAGCATAAATAATTTCTTAAGAGTTACTTATTTTCCAAGTACTTAGTCATAATAATCTTCTATTCGTTTTTCTCAAATAGACACGGAATTTATGGTATAATGTATCTTAGACCATCTTTACATATGAAAATATTCAAGTACAAACACATCCAAAAACTTAAGTGATTAGGGAATGACCCAAAATGTAGTTCACGCTAACATCTTATTTCATGTGCAGCCTCTTGTACGTAGAGATGCCAAGCGATGTATAACTTATCAGACATGCACCTTGCAATAAAAAAAAACCGAAGAAACTGGGGAATGGAGGTCCTGAACCCAGGAATCAAGCAACCCGAACTTTAATACCATGTCAGACAACTACGAGAGCCAAAAACTTAAGTTGTTAGTTATGGGACGACAATATATAACATTAATTACAACACTGGCACCCACACATTGAAGGTCTTTTAAGCTGAAAAAAATGCCGAAGTCTGTTAATGTATAACTTGTGCCAGAAGCATGTGGTGGAAGCCACACGTTATATACTAATCACTATTTCAGTAAAATGATTTAATTAAATGATAAAAAATATACACAAAGAGGGCCATGTGACTGATTGCTTGAAAGAACAACTGACACACAGTCTCACACATTTTTTCTCCAATTTTAAGTAAACTAATGTGAGTCCCCGAAAACTTACAGTTCCTTCAAACTTGGTAGGTTCGGGAAAGAGGAGAGTCCTCCCGTCAACTGATTGTTCTCAAGATGACTGTATAATGCAAAGCTATTTTCTTAGTATTATCTCTTTAAGAAAAGCATCGTTAGAATAAGTAAGATCACTTACATAATCTTCAGGTCCACACATCCAGTGAAATCAGGTATTGTACCAGTCAGTGAGTTCCCGTCAAGCCATCTGTAATTAGAACACAAATATTAACGATGAAACTACAAAAACACCAGGTTTTATGAAACTAAACATGGAAACACTAGATACCTTTCATAAAAACAAGAATGCAATATGAAACTTACAACTCTTCTAAACCGCTCAACTTTGTCAAGTCTAAAGGGATATTCCCGGTAATATTCTTACTAGACAATTTTCTGCCAAGCAAAGGGATACAAAAGTCGTTGTCAGCTCCGAACTATATACCTATGCAGAAGCAGTAGTAATTCATACTATAACTTTAACTAGAAAAATATAAGCTCTACATTTTAACTATTCTTGGTTGTGGATTTGAGTTACACTCAACCCAAGACCATGGAACTGGGAGGCATGGATCACCGCCTTCTGAAGTCCAATCTGCCGATGAGTAGTGTGAAACAAAACTGGAAATAATAGCTCCTGAAAATCACACAAACCAAGTATCACATATAACTGGAAAGCTTCAAAAGATTCATTTGAGAGAATGATGAACAAGAGCATGTGGTAAAAGCATAAACCGTGCAAAAAAATTAGCACCACAGCATCAAGTGAGAAAAGGAGCCATAAACCATCCAGACACTACTGTTGAACTTACCATCTTGAGAACCATCATTTATTTCCAGATATTTATTTATCTCCATTGCATTCAAGAGCGGCCCCCTGGAAGAATCAGATGTTTTGCCAAATTTGAACGATAATACAAACGGAAAGGATAAGTTTGTATACCCTGGTTCATAGAGACGATATTTTCCTTGAGCATTTTCCTCAATATTAACAACAGCTTTGCTGAGTTCAGTATATCCCGGAAGTACTAGCCTAAACTTTCTAGACTCATCTTCAGCTAAATCTTCAATTTCTGCGAAGTAGGTAAATGCCCATCCAAAACCAGGAAAACCATCCAGGTTCAGGCGGTAAGTCAGTGTTCCATTTGTGCCAACTACAGCTGTCTGCATAACCTTCTCGGGCGGCCTTTCATCGCTATTAATGTTAATTGACAACTTGGTTGACACTTTTTTGGTTCCAGCAGCAATGTCAACGAGGTAATTTGCTTTCTTGACAGAGTCTGATAACCACATTCTATCGAAGGGGTCATCAGGATACCTGAAATTCACAGAATACATAACCTTAAAAATCATAAATCTTTGTCATTGAGAAAAGAGTTCAGACTACAAATTTCCTAGCTCAGATATTCTAAGTCAGGGAATTATTACAAAGTTCGATTTTGCAGTGGTTTGTTGCACACATTTGGACCAATACCTACATCAAAGAGTAGGCTGTGAAGCCCTTCTACGAAGATAAATTTAGCATACCTGACTGGCGCTTCATCATCCGCACCGAAATTAATCCTAGCAGAGACACTGAGATAGAACTGTTGTTCAAAATCAGTATAGTACATAGAACCATTGAATTGTCGAAGCTCAAGAGTCGATATAAAAGGCTGTCCGGTCGTAGCATTGGACAAACACACACTTACAGTCGGACTCATAGCCAGAAATATAAGCTCTCGCATCTCTATCGTATTGGCATCCGAAATTACAATCGAAGACCAATGCGTTGCCCCAACAGAAATGTCAAATTTGGGATAAGCATTATTGGTGTCAAAGTTACCATACAAGAATGTCGCTCTTAGAAGGTACCTAGTCCTACTTGTGACATTCAATGTGTAACAATATTTTCTCGGATCCGCCGGAAAATACCTCACCGTCGAGTATTGCTTCCTCGATTCATTTGAAACAGCTATAAAGGCCGTTTCGCCGTAATTGAGCTGATCAGGAGTCCATTCCAGACCCAGATCATCAGTGAAATTTTCTTCACCTCCACAATCCAAACTCACAAATCCTGCTTCAAATTACACAAGGAAGGAACTTTATAAAGGAATTTTGACTAACTGAGTAAAACTAAAACACGGGTTTAATAAAAAACTTAGAAACTTGTGATCCATGGCTGAATTCAGTAAAACTTAAGCCGATTTTTCACTTCTAAAGTAATTTTCATACAATTTATGAACAGGGTTTTTCTAGGAACTAAGAAACAAGCTAAAATTGTACTAAAAATACTAAAAAATCATGCTTTTTTTTTAGTACAATTGTTCGGATTCAATCAGTTCAACGAAGAAAAATGCTAGAACACTAAAATCATGTGAGTAAAGCGTAAAGATTCAAAAGAGAGAGAAGGGTACCAGGCATTTGAGCAGAGGAGGGGATGAGTAGGAGGAGGAGAGAGAGAAGGAGAAGGGAAACCTCCATGGCGGTGCGAAAAGATGGAAGAGAGACGGAGAGACCATAAAAATTGGCTAAGAGGAAAAACTCGAAAAAGGTCGTGAATATGTGAGTAATTACAAAGAGATAAAGTTGCAGAGGCACTGAGGGGGATTAAAAAACATTTGAATAAAAAGGAAAAGTGAATCCAACAAACAAACCCTAATAATGGAACAAAAAATAAAATATACTGAGAAGAACAGAAGTTACTAGTTAGAACATGGTGGAGAGCAAGTGAAGAGAGAGAGAGAGAGAGAAGAGAGAGAGAGGAGGAGTCTCTGAGGGGACAGGGGGTCCAATGTTTTTCCACATGGGTAAGAGCGCAATTGGCCAGTGGGGCCCGGCAAGGAGATAAAGTGAGGGGGTTGCGCCTGGGCAACTCCTTCTCTCCTCACTGCCTCTATCTGTCTGCGGAGGAGAGAGAGAGAGAGAGAGAGAGAGAGAGAGAGAGAGAGAGAGAGAGTAGGAGTGATGGTGGGGTGGTGAAACCATGGGATTGGTTTGGAAGGACAAGATTCCAGTTTTCGTAAGTTGGTTGAGGAAGTGAGTAGAGAAGAGATGGTCCCGCCATTCGTTTTTGCACCATGTCACGACTCACGTTCACATCGCACACGCCCACCTGTTTTTGCTTTGTATTCATCAATCATTCCAATCTTCACCAAATTCTAGTGACTTTTGTCGTTTTTTATTCTACAATATTACCTTCTCCTTTTACATTTTTCTTTATTTTTAAGATTCTATAATATTACTTAGATGATCGAAATCGTTATAGACCAGCTGTCTATAGAGATGAACTGTTTAAAAAATTAACAGAATCAAAATTTAGTTAATTGTTTGATTAATTGTCATGATTTCATTGTTGAACCATAAAATATGATTCGTTTCTTATTGGACAGCAAGTTAGATGACTAAATGAGTTCGAATTAGTTAATTCTTTGTAAAGATAATCTTGAATGGTAATTTAAAAAAATAATTAACGAAAAGTTCGCAGTACTGTTTACTTTAACGAAAAACCATATTTTTACACTAAAAAGTCAATCCTGGTACTATTCACTTTACCCTTTATTTTATCTTTATCGTTAAAACTCAAAGTTTTCAAACCTTTTTCATTAGTTTTCCTTTAAGATTATCACACTACTAGAAAAATCATCTCTAACAATTGAATTTTGAGCCAACAAAATTGATTTTGTCGGCGAAAGAGCTTTCACCAAATGAATTTACAAATGAAATGTAACTAGCGTTTAAGTGATATTAAAAGTTCTTAAAAATAAAGAAAATGGTAAAAAGAGAAGGTACAAACGGGAGTGTAACTAGCGTTTCTCTTTAAGTTTTAGTGTAGTTTTTTTTTTTTTTTTTTTTTTTTTAAGTTTTGGTGCAGTTTGTAATCAATAAATAGTGTGACATATAGACTTGTAAACGGGTTGGATTCAGATTGAATCGGTCTTGATCCATATTGAATACATTTATAATCAGATACAAATTCGGTACTTATTCGGATCAATTTGACTTGTCATTCCAAATCCGATTAGGTTCGGAATCAAATTTATCGGATTAAATTTAAGACCTAGAAAAGATGAAAATATCACTAGTAATCTCATTCTTTTATTATATTTTGCTATTTTTAAT
The DNA here is from genome assembly GCF_019419815.1 of Pyrus x bretschneideri. Taxonomy (NCBI): domain Eukaryota; kingdom Viridiplantae; phylum Streptophyta; class Magnoliopsida; order Rosales; family Rosaceae; genus Pyrus; species Pyrus x bretschneideri. The sequence continues at coordinate 389,161 of NW_025999836.1, read as the reverse complement.
TAAAATTTTCATGATGAATAATAGAAAATATAATATAAGTGTATTTTTATTGCATAAAAAACTTAAATTACCATTATACAAAAGTGAATAATATAAAAATAAAATAATATGTTATATTAAATCCAATTGGATCAGCCTCGATTCGTATCCGGGTCCATGTATAATTAGACTATGGGGTTCAGCTCTTATAGGAATAATCGGATTGGAAATTACGATCCATATCCGTAATTATATCGGATTCAATTCAAATTTGGGTCAAAATCCTATCCATTGACAGGTATAGGGACATATGGTATGTCATAATATGTGATTATTTTTTATAATTATGACTTTTTCTTATATAAAAAGTAAAATTGAACAAATGAAACATTCTCATACTCATGTTTTTAGAAAGCCTATATATGGGTAACAAAAATTTAAACTAAATTACGATATAATTAAGTAAATTATGAAAAGAGGTTTAGAGAATATATTGCTCTCACCAAATTAGCTAAGCCCAAGTTACTACTATTTTGAAAGTTATGAACGTGAAGAAGAAATTTAATAGTTAAAATTAATGTGTCATTTAATTATTAACTTCTTATCGAGCTTCATGTCCATCTTGTTTCACACATAGATCTTTTGATTCAAGAACCTCGTTGCTTGCATAACTACTCGATTGTCCTTAATCACGTGGTGATTCGTAATACTTTGATAAGTTTTGGTTTCCCAACTTTCATATATGCAATGAAACAGTACCTAGTTTGGTGAAATATATCTAATAAGAATGAAGAAGTTAATGATCCATATTATTGCTTGACATTCCATCTACTTTTGTACTTAGCCACACCTACCATTCCATACTTGATGACTACAAAATTAAATCAAATGCAATATAATAATAACAAGACAAATAATTTGGTCGTATTATTGTTGAGTAAAACATGGTCTTGAATTCTTAATGTTATTTATTTAAAAATATTTATAAAAAAATATTAGTGTCAAAAAACTTAAAAACGACATTAATTTCCACATGTTATTTGGTGGCTTTGTGTTGCTTGGGACGGTTGCTTGACCAAATCGTTGACCATGTTTGACAGAGAGGGCATTGGGTTTTGCTGTTACGACTAGATAGAGTTGTTATACAAAACACCAACAAAGATTGTCGTTTTACACTTTATCTTTGCTTAAGATGAAATTTCCCATGAAATCATGCATTGTTTGTACTTATTATGAAGTGGAAGAATTGAGCTGGTTTTGTTTGTATTTTTTGCCCTACTTAGAATATTAAACCTTGTTTAAGAGGTGGTTATGGAATAACATACGTATTTTTGCCTTACAATTGCTCACAGCACCGCACGTCACGTAAAAAGAAAAATGAATTGCTCACAACTATTTTTTTTTCATTCTACAATCTTGTTAGTTTTTGTCTCTTGTTTTTTCTTTGATTCATTCAGTTCAAAGATAAGAAATAAACATGAGTATATAAAAAGGAAGAGAAAATGACTGCATAAATCACCTTTGTATGAAAAGAATAAAAAAAGAAGGTTTGCTTGAGATATTGGAAACGTGTATGAGACTATCTAACTATCGTTAACGATTCACATTCACGTCATATTTGTATGCTAATGACAATATTCCATACAGGTGTGAAGTAAACAACTACCATGCACTAACAGACTCTTTCTTTTCAAGGTAAATAATGAAACAAATAAACGGAATACTGAATAAGTTTATATATTGAAACAAAGATATGTGTTATTCAAATTTAAGTACCAAAATGTCAAAAACTAAGAGGTTAATGCGCTCATGTACACACCACAGCAGCAATGATAGACCTAGAATCTTATCTTACCTTTAATTTCTTTTCTTTTTTACCAAAGTATATAAGTCGAGCTTTGTCCAGATTAACTTTACAAAAAGAAAGCTTTTTTTAATGGCACGATGCTTTTGCTTGTTGGAGTTTGGAGTGGAATCAAAAGCTACAGACACTCAGACAGATAGTCAAGGCTTAACAAATATATACATGCATACACACATACATATATATATATATAAAACATGTTTCTTAGTATCTAAGTAAATATGACTGTACATATATATATATATAACATGTTTCTTAGTATCTAAGTATATATGACTGTACTTCCATACCAACAAAAAATATGTATACGACTATATTAAACTTCCATGCTTTTAAAATTAGGGAGTTTTAACGAAAAGTTCACGGTACTATGCACTTTAACGAAAAACCACATTTTTACACTAAAAAGTCAAACCTGATACTATTCACTTTACCCTTTATTTTGTCCTTATCGTTAAAACTAAAAGTTTTCAAGCTATTTTCATTAATTTTTCTTTAAAGTTATCATCTATCAACTGGCATCTCAAGATGCAATGGAGAGATTATGGTTGACACACCTTGATTCGGAATGTCTATCTGGACTTTGAATCGAGTTGTGCTGGTTGACACCAAGAAGGTGACGAAGTCATAAAGTGTAGTGATATGGAAAATATGAATAAATTTAAGCCTAAAAGAGCCTAAGTATAAGAGTGCACTTTTGAGCGGGAATGAACTCATTTCACACGTGATGTCAGAACATAAGTAAAGTACAGTAAAGTAGGATAAGAATTATACCCTCAGAAGTAACCACCTATACTGAGATTTGACAAGAGTCCTCGTCGACAAGAAAGCACAACTACTAAACCTGGAGGGGCGAAAAACAAGGGTGTGTGAGCCAAAAAATAAAATTTTATAAAAACCTTTTTGAAAACATTGTAACCCTTCGCCGTAAAACAAGTATAGTGTCCAAAATATACATACTATGTATAGTATGACAATACTTACCATAGCCTACAATATCTCAAGACTCCAATATGTCACAAATTTTGTAGATAAGCATAACTTTTAGTAATCACAATATTTCGCATAAATAAATATATCACATCGAGTGCTCATTGACAGATGCTGACACACGAGTTCATATTGAGATATTCTGACATGAAAATGACTGGGTGTAATAATGGTATACACTATAGTACTACAATCATGTGAAGACTGGTGCTATGCGCAGCATATACGAATCCTAATTGCCTATAACAATCTAGAATAGGATTGGCACCTACAATGGATCCAAAGTAAGCGTATGGTGCAATGCGCACATGCAAGTAAAAACTGGCTCTGACCTGAGCGAGTACTAACACCAGTGCAACAAATGATGAGCAAATAACATAAATATAGTCATGCCACAACAATTCAATAATTCTAGTCAACATAATATTATCCATAGCTGTAATTCTAATCGAAGCATCCTGTAGGATTTATAATGATTTCCTAATTCTCATCGTTACGTCATTTCCTATAAATATTAATTTAATTATGGCAGTCATATAGAAAATTCATTACTAGATGTGTATATGGAAACTAAATAAATATATGTATACATCAAAGAAAAGATCCACTCACAGTTACTTGTGATGTCACATCCGTTCAAGCTAGGAAGTCGAAGTCTCCGATAGTAATTGCACTTAAGCATAATATTGAGACCCATTAGTAAACCTCAATTAAAATGTTTGAATTTGGAGAAATGAACGGCGGATTCAAAATCAGCACATCGAAATACGCTAAGAAAGGTCCCGGACAATTTTCGTAAATAGTCAACGAAAAGTCAATGGTCAACGCTAAAAAGTCAACTGAGACGCTTCGGTAGTCAACTACGTTAAAACTTTAGAATTTCACTAAACATATGTCAAAAAAGGACTCGGGCCATCGAAATCAGCCTAAGAAAATTCTAAAAAAGTCAACAAATAATCAACAGTTAACTTTAACGGAATATTCCATCCTCAGACAGAATATTCTGTTAAAATTAACTGGAAAGTTAACGGAATATTCCTTTAGAATATTCCTTCCAAGTTCCTCAATGGGTCCGGGTCAGCTGGTTCAGATCCGAGTTTGGATCCAATTCGGCCAGAACTGGGCCGAGTTTGGCTGGGAAATTTCCAAATGCCATAACTAGTTCATTTCTCAACCAAAATCAGAAATTCAAAAGAAAAAATGTAGTTCAAGAGGTGAGGGTTCAAAATATACCAATGAGGGACAGAACCGTGGTCGGAGTTGGCCAGGAATGGCCTACAGAACCTCAGGATCTCGCCAGAAAATAAGGGGAGTTCTTCCCCGACGTGATTCTCTATTCAAACGTCACTATAAACTCTCTAAATTAATCTAATCATACTCCAAAACATGATCCAAGAAGATTTGAAGGGTTTTAGAAGCTTACCTTCGCAGGAGAAATTTTTGAACAATGGCAACACCATTGTGCATGGACAGAGAATGAGTGAGGGACCTCCGCCAGGTCTGGGTTCGTGATGGGAGGTTCAGTGAGTGGTGTGCTCACTGGTGAGGTGCGTGGTGGTGGTGGTTCCCAGCGTCCTTGGGTTTCACTGAGGAAGAGAGGAAGGGAAGTCTTACAAGAGAGAGAGAGAGAGAGAGAGAAGTGGAGTGAAGGAGGAGAGGAAACACATGGCAGAAAATGAGAGAAAAGTTTAGTTAAGTGTGGGCCCCATGGGCCAAAAATAAAGTTTTAAATTTAAAATATCCAATTAGAAAACATTAAAATGATGATATAATAATTTCGAAAAATGCATAAAATATAGAATAGTAATTTTTCACAGAAGTATTTCTCAAATTCGTAGTTCCATAAAATCGTCATTGTAGCTCCAACTTCGATTCTGCTTGCACCTACCCGTTCGTACCGTCGAATACTTCGGGAATATGGTAAAGTAATAGCCCATACTCATCACGACCTAACGGTCAACGAAAAATAATCTCGCCTCTCGGACATTTTCGTAATTCACACTTTTAAAATTAATAAAATCGTAAAAGTAGGGACGGGTTGTCACAATCTACCCACCTTAAAAAAATGTCGTCCCTGAAATTTGAAATAACTTGTTATACATAATATACTCCAAAAGATAAGAACAAAGTGTGTGTGTATATATATAAGGAAGAAATCAAGCTAGAGCGGTTGCATAAAAAAGAATGCCTTTTCGTCGCGATCGAAGTGCAATGATTCCTCTTTCATGCCTCCAAACTCATACTTTCCTTCTCCTTCAGTACAATACCATAATATAATACTCTTTATAAAAACATAAAGTCGAAAATATTTATATGTGTATAATAACATCATGTCAAAATACATATATATAGTAACGTAAAGTCAAAATAACTGTATTGAAATTAAAACTGAACCTATAATATTTTTCACCTACGCACTCGATGCGTCGCGTACTCTAAAGATAAGTGTGTAGTATCTTTGGGGTCAAGCCCAAACAGTAAATAACTAAAAGTGCTAACATAATTTCCTAAATTGTAATCTTGATTATTCAAATACATGATTGTAATACTCCTTTGTCAATCATGTACTGTGCATAAAGTCTCCTACCACATCTCGAATGGTGCCATACCAAAAATCGAAATAGTAATTGTAGTTACACGCAATAGAGATAAGTGTTTATTACAATCATGCTAAAACTATAAAACAGATAAACACAATATGTCCACAAAAGTCCTGATAATTCATTCCAACTGGTCGTTAGTCCGAAGGTTAAGTGTGGTATCGAACAACAACTTTGTACTCAAAGCCTTCAAGAAGACTTCCTAGGACTTGGAAGTGAAGCATGTGTCAAGGTGAGATACAGTAGTGACACACAAACACACACACCATATAGTCGAACAATGCAATTCACAACGCCATAGTGAACATATTCACATTGAATTTCCCTCGAATTTAGTGAAAAAACTATGTCAAGAAGGCTCAAAGAACACTCAAGAATCTGGAGGTCAAAACAAGTTTATCAAATCCAAAGTACAAGATATATGGATTGAATGCATAACATCTCACTAAAATCATAGTTTCTGAAATATTCACTCACCAACGGTAACGATTCGTTCAGCAGAGTATTTGTTAGGTGATTGAGGAATTAATGATCATAACTAAAATTTAAATGTTCGAGTGATTTACCTAAACGGTTGGTCTGCTTCAAAAGTAATACGAAGTGCAGTAGTATAGACATGTACTCAAGGTTGACTGGAATGCCTTCCAATACCAAGAGGTGAATATGGAATCACAGTCAAAGTAGATGATGATCAAAACACCAAAAAATCTGATAAATTCAAGAATGAGCAATTTTACCGAGAAATCTAACATGTAGTCCATCTGGACCTACGAAAAGTGGGTTGATTTGGCAAGTTGGTCAGTAATTACCGAAATATCATCATAATCTCCACATGTGCAAGATAACTTGTACCGGGAGGTTATGGTGATATTTCCCCATCTCCATTTGGATACATGAAATGATTATACCCATTCGAATGATTTCTTGATGGTTTGTAGGCAACGTCATATCAATACTCTTAAATTCCAACTGAAATGGAATAGGACAAGCTGAAGGTGTTCAGTAACTACATTTGCACAACCGGGGTGATACATGATGGTGCAATTGTATGGGTTGATTTGATTCTTCCATTGTTGCTGTCAGAAATCTAGCTCATTATAAATGATACTGTATTTGAGAAGTTTAAGGTTGGTAAAGATTTTGGACACGTTTCTCCATGGAGAAGTGTCATCCAGTTTCAAGTAAAGATAGTAGTTGTCGACTCTAAGTATGAAGTAAGTTGGTTCACTTCATATGATTTCAACCGTTGGGAAACATAAGCAATACTTCGTTATACTGCATCGGTATGCAGCCAAATCATTCAAAGAAACGTCATCTTGGATTTTGAGATTCTTGATGTGTCTATTGTCACAACTTAAATAAGATTCCATGTCTTAGCTAAACTAACTAGGTTTAGTAAAGTTTGTGGTTGATCGGAGCGGGAGAAATTCCTGGCCAAAATTTCCAGTGTTCTCCTTCATTAGGTCCGATAGGTACAACCCGTGAGCCCACCCGGTCTACCCAACCTGGTTTTTTTTTTTAAAAAAAAGCCTAAGCCTAAACCTAGCCTAAACAATTGGGCCACTATTCCAGCTCGACCCAATTATGGAATGGGGAGTTGAATTTTTCAGAAATTTCTCGGAAGCCCTTTTGGGCTAATTTCAACGTCCCGAGTCCATTTTTGACATCCATTTAGGAAAATTCTGAAGTTTTAACATAGTTGACCATCGGGGCATCTTGGTTGACTTTTACGGATGACCGTTGACTTGTTTTATGGTTAACCGTCTTGGTTGACTTGTTTTACGGTTGACTGTCTCAATTAACTTGTTAGCGTATCTTAACATTCCGATTCCAAATCCGCACTCTGTTTTCCTAAATTTAATCATTTTAGTTGAGTTTTACTAATGAGTCCCAATATTATGTTTAGGTGCAATTACTATCAGAGACTTCGGCTTCCTAACTCGAACGGATGTGACATCGCAAGTAACTGTGAGTGGGTCTTTTCTTTTATATAGTGTGTACACACACACACACACACACACACACACACATATTTGTTAGTTTCCATTTATATATTTGATAAAGAATTTTCTACGTTACACCTAGATTAGGGTAACGTATATAAAATTACCGTGTTAACGAAAATTCAATTATACTATGTCCTACGGGTGCGCATGTATGCGTATTAGTATGGATGCTTTAATGGCATTTTTGGATATGAATAGTATCTCATTGATTAGGGTTATTTATCAAATTATCGATTTTCCATTGCATGATCTATTTGCGTTATTTGTTCATCGTGCGTTGCACTGGTGTTAATACTCGCCCCGACCAGGGCCAATCTTTCACATATATGATCACATCGCATCGTACGCTCACTTTGGATCCATTGTAAGTGCCAATCTTGTCCTAGATTGCTATAGGCAATTAGGACTCGTATGTGATGCGCACAGCGCCAATCTTCACGTAATTGTAGTACTAGAGCGTAAGTCATTATTACACCTAGTCATGTTCATGTCAGAATATCTTTGCATGAACTCGTGTGTCAGCATTTGTCGATAAGCACTTGATATGATATGTTTATTTATGCTAGAATATGTGATTACGGACGTTATGCGTTTATTTACGAAAGTTGTGACGTATTGCATTCTTGAGATACCGCTAGCTCTAGTAAGTATTTTCATACTATACGTAGTATGTATATTTTGGAAACTATACTTATTTTATGATGAGGGGTTTTAATGTTTTCAGAAAAGATTTTTATAAAACTTTATTTTTAGGCACACTCACCCTTGTTTTTCGCCCCTCCAGGTTTTAGAGTTGAGCTTTCGTGTTGACAAGGATTCTTGACAAATCTCGATGTAGGTGGTTACCTTCGATGATATAATTCTCATCCTACTACTGTACTTTACTTATACTCTGACATCACGCTTGAAATGGGTTCATTCCCACTCAAAAGTGCACTCTTACATTTAGTCACTTTTAGGTTTAAATTTATTCACATTTTCCACTTGACTACACTTTATGGCTTCGTCCTAAAAATAAAGTTTTATAAAAACCTTTTTGAAAAACATTCTAACCCCTCCTTGTAAAACAAGTATAGTTTCCAATACATACTACATATCGTATGAAAATACTTACGGTAGCCTGCAATATCTTAAGACTTTAATACGTCATGAATTCGTAAATAAGCATATAACTTCTAGAAATCACAATATTTCACAGAAATAAATAAATCACATCAAGTGTTCATCGACACATGTTGACACACGAGTTCATGCAGAGGTATTCTGCCATAAACAAGACTGGGTGTAAAATGTTTTACACTCTAGTAGTACGATTATGTGAAAACTGGTGCTATGCACATCATATACGAGTCCTAATTGCCTATAGCAATCTTGGACAGGACTGGCACCTACAATGGATCCAAAATGAACGTACGGTGCGATGTGAACATACATGTGAAAGACTGGTCCTGGTCCGGGCGAGTACTAACACCAGTGCATCACACGATGAGCAGATAACGTAAATATGATCATGCCATATTAACTCAATAATTGGATAACTCTAATCAATCCAATGTATTCATAATTGTAAATACTATTAAAGCATCCATACTAATATGCATACCTATGCATCCCGTAGGACGTAGTATAATTGCAAGAATTCCGTCAATACAATAATTTATATATATATATACACACACACACGTTACCCTAATTACACACACACACACACACACACACACACTATATATATATATATATATACACACACTATATAAAAGAAAAGACCCACTCATAGATACTTGCAAGGTCGCAGCCGTTTCGAACTCGAATAGCCAGAGTTTCCAATAGTAATCGCACATAAGCATAATGTTGGGTCTCATTAGTAAAACTCCACTAAGATAATTAAATTTGGAAAAACGGAGTGCGGATTTGGAATCAGGATGTTGAAATACGCTTAGGAAGGTCCCCGACATATTTTACAAAAAGTCAACGATCAACCCTAAAAAGTCAACCGAGCTGCTTCGGTGGTCAACTACGTTAAAACTTTGGAATTACACTAAAAGGATGTCAAAAATGAACTTGGCACGATGTCGTGAATAGTACATAATTTCCTACATCGTAACTCGATCATTCAAATACCTGTTCGTAATACTTATCTGGCTTTGTCACCTTTTGTTGTCGGCTAGCATAGCTCGATTCGGAGTCCAGGTGGATATTCCAAGTCGGGGTTGTCAATGACAGCTCGTTATCGATATCAAATCACATGATGAGAGATAATAACACATAGGTTGCGAGTTACATATTTATACATTAGTTAAGGTGTACATAGTAGTCTGTTGTCCCACATTGACAAAGCGCATATGTAATACCAATTGTAACTCCTATATATACTCTACTTTGGAATTTAATGTACATACAAGAAATTCTCAAATATTGTCATATATATTTTTGGTATTTTACTATGTTTAATTCAACTTGGCATCACAACAGTTCGCTCTTGGTGACCTGTGTGCTTTAAATTTGTGCCCACTTTCCTCAGTATTGTGCCAAAAAAAAGAAGTGAACAATGTCATGCTACAATACGAGAATAGTACCTTGCTCCAGTGTCGTGAACAGTGCATTGCTGCAGTGCCAGAACTGTGATTCTGCTACAGTTCTGGTACATTGTCTTAAATCCATCGCATATCTTTTGTGCCTTTATTGTTCGTGTTTTAGCTAAATGGCTTAATATAATCATAATGTTGTTATGCATCTTGGCAGAACAAATATATCGATAATTGATACTAGGGCCACTAATCATGTGACCGGTGACCCTAGAGTGTTTGCTGAATTACGTGACCATGTTCATGATCTGTGTATTACTAGTGCAAATGGAGCATCTTCCCTTGTGAAAGGTGAAAGCACTATCTCTCTCACCCCGACCTTGTCATTGGTCCATGCTTTACTTGTTCTTGATGTTAAGTGCAATCTTTTGTTGGTAGGAAAACTATTTGATACCTTATATTGTTTCGCTTACTTCTAACCCACGTATTGTTATTTTCAAGATATTCAAACTCAGAAGATAACTGGTCGTGGTAAAAGAATTAGGGGTGCGTACATCTTGACTATGGAGGATATTCTTGCTTCATGTTCAAATAATCATCAAGTTCTAAGTGCTAAAGTAGATGACAAACATCAAATTTAGTTGTGGCATCGACATTTGGGACATCCACCCTTCAGTTATATGAAGCATTTATTTCCTTCTTTATTTCGCACTTGTAGTGATTCAGAGTTCAAGCATGAAACATGTGTCATGGCTAAGAGTCATCGTGCTTCTTTTTCCATAAGTGATTCTAAAGCTACTTTGCCATTTGATTTGATACATTTTGATGTGTGGGGTCCAACGAAGGTTACTTCTAATGGGTTTCGTTGGTTTGTTACTTTTATTGTTAATTGTACTCGATTAACTTGGGTCTTCTGAAGAATAAGCGTGATGTCCTTTTACTTCTTCAAGAATTTTGTGCAATGGTATCAACTCAATTTTAGACCAAAATTAAGGTCTTTAGGTCTGATAATGGAGGAGAATATGTGAATCACACTTTGGCATGCTTTTTTCATGCATGGTATTATTCACCAGACGACTACTACGTTTACACGCAGCAAAATAGTGTGTCTGAATGGAAGAATTGTCAAATAATGGAGGTTGCTCGCTCCTTATGTTGGATACATATGTTCATAATCATTTGTGAGGGCATGCTGTTTTGGCTATTATGTCCTTGATAAATCGTTTTCCAAGTAGGGTTCTTGATTTTCAGACACCGTTTAATGTGCTACAAAAATATGTTTCTCCTATTTCTATATCCAAACTTCCTCTGAATGTGTTTGGGTGTGTGGCATATGTGCATGTTTACTCTCTTTAGCAGAGTAAACTTGATGCATTTGCACTTTGATGTGTATTTATTGGATATGCTAAAAATCAGAAAGGCTATAAGTGTTATCATCCTTCGACTTAAAAAACTTATATTACCATGGATGTCACCTTCCACGAGGAAGTTTCGTATTTTGTGAAGCCTTCTTTTGACACTCCATTTCAGGGGGAAAGAGGGAGTGAAGTGCAAATTCGAGAAGATGGTATGGATGATGTGTTACAGGTAGAGTTGCGGACGAAACCTGTTATGCTGCGTGATACTAACTAGTTGGCTATAGATGGCGATCAGTCAACTATCATTCCTAAGACTATTTCTACAAACAACCCGTCGGATGTTCCTAACGAGTTGCATGTTGTTGTTATGTTTGACGAATTGCCTTTTGATGGCCAGTTGCCTACTGCTGGTATGACTAATGAGCTACCTGTTGATGGTTCATCCAGTGATGATTCTTTTAATGGTTTGGTATAAGATGGTGACATACATGAGGTAAATTTTTATGATTCTTCTACTCATCAGTTGCCTCCACGAGTTAATTGTGGAAATATGAGCCTGCTATGCATGCTAAAGCCAAATATCTTATCAACAACTATGTGTCTACTTATCATTTGTCCAAACCATATGCATCTTGCATATGTCAGTTATCTAGTGTATCAGTTCCAACAAAAGTGCAGGATGCTTTGTTTGACCCTAAGTGGGTTAATGCCATGATGTTCAGATGGAAGCTTTGGAAAAGAATTCCACTTGGGAATTGGTTTCGTTGCCAAACAAGGAGAAAGTTATTGGATGTAGTGGGTGTTCACTATTAAGCATAAAGCAGATGGTTCTATTAACCGATACAAAGCTAGGTTAGTTGCTAAGGGTTATACTCAAACCTATGGTGTGGACTATCAGGAAACTTTTGATCCTGTTGCCAAACTTAACATTGTTCGTGTTCTTATGTCCTTAGCAAAAACCAGGATTGGCCCCTATTGCAGTTTAATGTTAAAAATGATGTCCTTCATGGTGACCTTAAGGAGGAAGTTTATATGGATCTCCTACCCAGTATCGGTATATCTCCTGAAAAATGTGTTGTGCAAATTGCGAAAGGCTTTGTATGGTTTGAAACAATCTCCTAGAGCGTGGTTTGGGAGGTTTACAAGTTCAAAGAAGAAGTTTGGATATTTTCAAAGTCATTCAGACCATATTTTATTTCTAAAGAGATGAAATGGTAAGCTAACTACATTGATTATTTATGTTGATGACATGATAGTGATTGGTGATGATCAGGCGGAGGTACAATGATGCGATACGAATGTGACACATAAATTAAACCCTATTTGTGACAATTGTAGTAATGATGTAAGTAGGGATCGTTCTAACCGGGGATTAACTAGGGGTGCTAAACACTTGACTCAAATAAATAAAACTAATCTTTAAACACTTAATTCACTTAACGAAAACTCAAAATAAGTCCACAAGACTCCAAATACTTAAAAACACAAAATAAGATAGATTAAGACTAAACAAAATATGGGGGGTTGAGGTTTTGACAAAATTAAACTAAAATGCACAGATTGTAATTAAGGGCAAAATGTAAATATGAATGTGATGAAAATATGGATGAATGCTAGCTAGAAGGTTCTTCTCCACACATGTTACACTTGCATACAAGATGATTTTCGGTTGGTCTTTCGATGAATTATGAAACTCAACACCCCGGGTTAATTAGGTCCGCTTAAATTAACCGTCAAGTTTTCCTTAAGTTAATGAATTGGATGATTGCATACGACAACCCAAAGCATTCCCCACAAGTTCCCTATATGAATTGCATAATAGAGATACAAGCAAGAATCATTAAGTTCTTTGAAAACCATAAGTGTTGACGAGGCATTCGTTACTATGATGAGCATGAAACTAGTGCCAAGAATTCATTTAACGCGATTGTTTATAAGCAACCTCCACTACTTTGTGAATATAAGTTCATAACTATTAGGTGAAACTCACTTATATTCTAGCGTCATATTCATGCATGAAAATTAAGCGTGCACTCTCAATAAACGTACATAAATAAATTATCAATCAAACAGTTAAACAAATTGAATCCACAACTCATGAAATTCCAACCAAAGGTAATCAATTCATATTGCAAGCATAAACATGGTTTCAAATCACCCCCTAGCTAATGGGGGGTTTAGTTCCTCATACGTACAAAACAAAGATAAGTAAATTTAACCATTGAAATCAAGGAAAAGAAACACCTAAAAATTCCAACAACTCAAACTTGAATTGTATGAACGTTTAGGCCCTTCTCCTCATCTTTGTTGCGGCACAAGGTCTAAGGATAGGTTTTGGGTTGGTGTTTGTATGTGGAATGGAGTGGGGAATGGTTGGGTAGTGTTTTGGAGGGATGGGGAGTGGTGGAAATGGAAGGGAAGAATGCTGGAATTGAAGGGGATGCACGGCAATCAGGATGTGTTCTTGTTCTCCTCTAATGTGTACGAATGCATGGGTTTTTATAGGGGGAATGGGAGAATATGTGGTTGATTGTTTAAGAGTGCATGTGGCTCTTATGATTGAGAGTGCATGTGGCTGAAATAATGATGGAAAAACAGATAGGAAAAGAATGATTAAAGAGTGAATGCATGTGGAAGTGTGGCTGCAATGAAGGAGAAAAGCTGGAATGGATGTGTGATGCACGGCTAGGGGTTGAATGGTGCTGGAAATGAATGTCTTTGCATGTGAATTAAAGCTAAGGTGAATGATGAAGAATGGATGTGGATTAAAGAGGGAAAATGTGGTGCAATGATGAAATGGGAAGCTGGAAATGCAAAGGGGATGAATGGAAAAACAGCTAGGAAAAGTTGCTGAAAATGAATGCATGTCACGGCTAAGTTGGTTGAATGATTATGGGTGCATGTGGCTGAATGATTTCTTGGTGAGGGGATGCATGAGTTGATGAATGGGAAAAGTTGCTGAATGATGAAAGGGGAATGGAAGAATGTGGCTGCAATGATGGTGTGGAATGCTGGAAATGAAGAGGATGCACGGCAAGGGATTGTTGTTTGTGTGAAGTGTGTGTGAATGGTGGTTTTGCATGGCTTTGATGGATTGTTTGTTTGGGCTAGAGGTTTTGCATGGCTCAAAGGATTGTTTGATTGGGCTAGGCCCTTTGTTTTATGTCCTAAAGTGCATACAAGGCCTTCAATTTCGTCCAACCTTTTGGCTCCAAGCATAAGCTATCCATTCTTAGCCCAAAAGTGCTCCAAAAGGCTCCAAAATGCACTTCTTTGCTCCTTTAGCCCTTAGAACCTGAAAACATACGAAAATAACTTAAAAGACTTAAAGAACTAAGAAATAACAACGTAAATGCACAAGAACAAGCCAACTAAGTTGCCTAAATATGCTCCTATCAAATTCCCCCACACTTAGCTTTTGCTAGTCCTCGAGCAAAACAAAACAACAAAAGAACACGAAACTAGACAAAACGAACAAAACACAACCGACACCTTCCAACGTTGCCTCAGGGATTTTCAATGCACATGACATGTTAAAAATTCATTATCTCCACAGATTTTAGTCATCTTCACACTTAAGTACATTCTTAATCATAGTCACCACATACTAGTTCACAATTAACCATTTAAAACCATGTTTTGAATGTAGTAACATGCCTTAGAGAATTTGCTCAATTCCTTACAAGATATGCACTCAATTTTCACTCAGATTTTCTAACTACACACCCTAATCTAGTCATATGTGAGAAGGTTGATGTAAACATGAAAATGAACACTCACATATATGTATCACAAAGAAAGCAATTTCTGGAGTTAATAAGCATGTTTAGATATGATCTCATGAATGGAATGTTACTACTTAGACGCGAGAACCAGTGACACCATATGCTCATACTAAATTCAAACTCTACAAATTGAAATGCACAACACTCAAGATAGAAGTCAAGGGTTGTAATGGGGCTTGGGGTGTTTGGCTAACGAAGAAGGGATATGGAAAACAAAGGTTCTTAAAGAAATAGTGAGCAAAGCATTCGAATCAACTTAGAATTCACTTTTGAATGAAAACTCAACTTTTGAACAAAAAGGGAAATTTTAGACAATTTAGGGCCAGATTTGGTGTTTTGGACCCTTTCTTCAACATTCAACACTTAATCATTCATTCTTTTTTTTTTTTTTTTTTTTTTTTTTTTCTTTCTTTCTTTTCTTTTCAATCTCAAAACATACATATAAACTTAAGAACAAACATTCCCTCCCCCACACTCATTTTCTTGCATAATGTAACTCAAAAGGAATTCATTTAAGTCATGCTCACTATCTTTTAAGAACAAGGGTGTGGGCTGTCCTAAACTAGGCTAGGTGAGGATAATGTGGGTTAACAAGGAATAAAGGCTTAACAAGGCTCAACGTGGTTAACTTAAACATATAATGAAGTATGATACACGGCAATTTGGCTTTGGTGGTGGTCACTACACAACTTCTTCTTGAATATGTGTTATGCAGATCAATAACATGCTTTGAATGAAATGGCATGAGTTCTAGCATTTGGAACTATATGATGAAACGCCTTCTAAGTAGTAACCAAGTAAAGAATAATGAGATCATGCAACGATTTTTAGAAAACAATAATGCACAGATTTTAACTCTCCAAATAACGTTTAGGCTCAAGTCTCACAAGGTTGTAGCGTTTGTTTGAGTTCCTTCCTTCAAGCATGTTACAAAAACTAATTTTTTTTTTAGGATTGCATGTGAAGTCATACATTATAAACATAACCAAGCATATACCAAGAGTATATCAAACTTTTCTCCATGTTTATAACTCTTCTTAACAGTCATGCAATTAAAAACCAAATCCTCATTATTGCGTTGGAAGGTACCCTAAGACACAAACACACAAAAACGACTCAAAACACTCTTTTTAAGCTTTTCAAAACATGTTTTTCAAATTTTTATGTGATTTTCGGAGTTATAAAACAAAACACACTAAAACACTCCAAATCAGCTTAAAAACAATTTAAAATAGCAAGGAACAACACTTGAAATTATGGGTGATAAAATCCAACGAATTTGCATCAACATCCTTAGTTACCCCCCCCCCCCCCACACTTCAATCAAACATTGTC
Source organism: Pyrus x bretschneideri (assembly GCF_019419815.1). Classification (NCBI taxonomy): domain Eukaryota; kingdom Viridiplantae; phylum Streptophyta; class Magnoliopsida; order Rosales; family Rosaceae; genus Pyrus; species Pyrus x bretschneideri. Next base: position 372,719 of record NW_025999836.1, on the reverse strand, counting down.
CTCAATGTTTTAAGCTTAAATTCACACCAAACAAAAGTAAACACATAAACAGCAACTAAACATACTAAACATGGCAGAATGTATCTAACAAAGAGAAGAGTTTAGGGACGCAAATCTGGTTATGGAGTGTAAATTCCATCTTCTCCTTGGTGATTGCATTGAGGCTTGATCTTGAGTTTTTCCACAGGCTAATCTTGAACTGGGCTGGAGGATTCTGACACATGGCAGGCAAGCACGAGGTGGAGGTGATGACCTGTTTCTTTGTTCAATCTTTCCAATTCGTATTGAAGAGGGTTAGAGGATAACTCTGTTGGAAATGTGCCCTAAAACCAATCATGTGATGATACTTTACGGACATTTCAAACTAATGTAGTTTAAAGGGCAAAGATTATTGTTTAAGCCGTCACATATAAATGTTATATGCTTAAACGATAAGTCCAAGGAATATGTGATTGGAAGAATGCGATCTAATGAAGTTAGATTCATGAGACCATTCTTTCGTTGACACATCCTAAACGTTCCTGATCATAGGATTGTCAATTGGGCATTGACAGTCCGTTAAGATCAGTACGTGCTATGTCTTCTCTCAGGGAGAGTGACTAGTCTCGAGTCATTGGTGTGTGTGACATCAAGACAAGTACGTAGGTGCTCAATAGAGAATGAGTTCACTGAACACGATCAACGAAGAGTTCTCATATTCATGTCACATGAGAACTCATGGTTGGGATAATGCAAATTAGTCTTTTGACCTGAGGCATCACAGTTGTCTTGTGGTTAGGTCCTTAATCTTTGATTATGTCAAAGTCACTCTATCAGGGTGTCCACGGCATCGTCGGGGTTAAGCCACTTAGCCATGGAGGCAAGTGAATGCGCAACAAGGGATCTCTAACCTTCAAACTGTTTGAGGGAGAATACTCTATGATATGATTTGGAATCTCTGGCCAGAGTATGAATGAGATGTTGGAATGCGTTCCAGATCACATTCAAGGTAATCATATAAGCACAAGATTCACATTGGATAGTAGACATGAATAAACTATCAAACCAAACAATGTGGTCAAGAGTATTGTATTAGAGAAAGACCGTATTGCATTTGTAATCCTAAACTGAATAGGTTCTCCACCTCTTCTGATTAGCTTGGGTAACCATGATATGTTGCTAGGTGTCACTCATGGTTTGTGGAAGCCCTAAAAGTGTATTATCACTAACGGGAGAATTGAAAGTAAGTTTCAATTCACAATCGATTTGAAAGAGTTTGAATCGCCCACTGCCTCGCTAAAAGGAACCTAATGGATCGTACACCGTGTAAGGTAGAGTTTGAAGATTCAACGGAGATGAGTAAGAATAATTAAATGGTTTAATTATTTATCTAAGGCTAGGATTAATTAATATGTTAATTAATCAAACGAATAAGTTCGTTAAAGACCTCGGGTTAGTTTTGGGCCGCAAGGCCCAATGGGATTTGAATGTCAAGCCCATTAACTCAAGTTGTATGACAACTTGAATAAAACAAAGGGCTTGAAAGCCCAATAAACCTATAGGCTAGCCATGTGTAAAAGAATAGGGCTTTTGGTCCATTAGGTCACTTATTTGAAGGGACTATATAAAGGACTTTATAGCCTAAAATTTACTAAGGGTTATTTTTGGGGGAAAGGATGAGAACACAAGCTCTCCTTTCTCTCTAAAATTTTGGCCAATCTAGAGGGGAATAGCTAGCAATCTTACTTCCTCTAGGTCACTCATTTCTTCTACAATATACCTTGGTGTGGAGACTTAGAGGTTCTCAATTTTGGGAACTTGGAGAAACCTTTTCATCCATCCAAATCCATGGATCCAAGATGCAAGGAATGAAGGCCCTCTCTTTGGGTGATTAGCCTTTGCTTATGCAAAGAGGAATCTACAAAGGTATTGATTTCTCAACTCACTTTGTTTTGAGTTGAGTCTTGGTTCACCTATCTACTAGGCTTTGAATTTCATGGGTAAATGTTTTGTTTTAAGTGCATACAAGCATGATTCCGCCTTTAAATTGTTAATTGCATGCTATTGATGTTGCTTAAATGAACATGTTTTTCACAAATTTTCCTTCAAGTGGTATCAGAGCCTAAGTCTAGTAGTTGGTGAATCCTTTTGGGTTTTGTAGTTCATAGTTTGTGATTTGAATGTTGTAATTGTTACAAGCTTTATTCTTGCTTCTTTGAATGTAAATTTTGTTAGAAAATTTGCCATCTCAAATGTTGTAGATGTAGTTCATATGAGCATGAATTTTGGAGCTAAAATTTGGTGCCATGTTTTTTGGGAAATTCGGCCAAATCCAAAGGGTGGAATTTTGGGTTCTTGTTTGACTTGTTAAAATTGTTTTAAAGTGACTTTTGGAACCCCTATGTACCCTAGTATGGTTGTATGTTATTTCCCTTAAGTTTGAGTGGTTTTGGGATGTTTTTGGGTGAAGAATGTTAATGGAGCTCTTATGGGTTTTCATGAATGTTCTTCATTGTTCTTGATATGTTCTTGCCAAGAACAAAAGGTTTGGTGTTTTGATTCAAAGTTTTGATTTATTTCATAAAGTTTTTGTTTTGAAATATTTCTTATGTTTAAATATATTAGATATTTATTTTGAAAAATTAAAGAAATTATAGTGGGTTTGGTGTGTAATGATTTATTCCATTACACACACCCCACTTACAAAAACTTTGAAATTTTTTTTATTACTTTGCTTCAAAATCAGCCACCCTAATCAATTAGGGTCCTTGTGGGGCTTTCATGCAATTATATAAAGTTTTGATACTTTTGTGTATTTGCATTTTGACCCAAAAGTTTACGTTTTTACGTAAAGGTCCAAAATCACTAAAAGGACAAATTGTTTTGCTCCTTTAATGAAGTTTTATTTTTTGTGAAAAATTTTGGGTTCTAGTTGTAATTACATGAAGTAGTGGACTTTTGTGTTTTTACAAAGTGACCCCAAAAGTTTAAGTTTTTGCAAAATAGCCCAAAAGTTGAGGTTAATTGCACTATGGCCCAAACAAGTTGAGGTCATAGCATTTTGGCCCAAATTAGGTAGAGAACAAAATTGTTTTGTTTCTTTAAATGAGAATTGGATTTTCATTTCATTTAGCTCCATTTAAATCAATTCTATGGATACAAAAACCAAATGAAAATGTTGCATTCAAGTTTAATTAGTTAAAGCATTAATTAATTAAAGAAAGGGTGATTATGAACCTCAGCCTACGATAATTGAGCTATGTGAAAGGCCGTTTCAAATTTGTTTGAACCATGGGAATGTGTAGATTAAATTTTGGTTGTAATTTGATATGATCAATTGTTGTAAAAGAGCATAAGCTCTTCTTTACTTTAAAGTAATTTGATTTGATCAATTGTTGTAAAAGAGCATAAGCTCTTATTTACTTTGAAGTACTCCTTTCTTGTTTTATTCGATATGCATGAAATTGGAGTAGTTGGGTCCAACGCCCAATAAGACAACACGCCTTAATGTGATTAAACGCGTAACTAAAATCAATCACCATCCCTAGACCGAGATTCAACACTAGGCTCGTGTTGAATCGAATCAAAGGTTCATAGTCATCCTAAGGCCCTAAGGCAACTATATAGTCCATCAATGAATGCAAACCTTATGTTAGTAGTATCATATACTCTTGCTTTAAAAACCGTTTTAAAAGCTTAGTGGGAGTATTATATACAACTAAATCAATCAAATGGACCAATAGTTGTAATAGGATCAAAATGTTTTAATTGGATTAAAATGTATGTTTATATGTGATGAGACCTAAAACCCTCAACAAATCAATATTAAGTTGATAAGCGAGAGATGCTTTGAATATCTCTTCGTGGCCTTCCACCGTGGTAGGCTCCAATCGTTTGTGACTTGTACACCGGCTTCACCCTATAATGGGGGAGTACAAAGTGCATGCTTACATTCAGGAGGAGTCTATACGCATATGATGAGGTGAGTGTAGACAACGAGTATGGCCAACATGATATGATTCTGAGGTTGTGCTTGAACCTCTACATAAACTAAGCATGGTGGGAATAACTTAACTAAGTGCAATGGTGCCAACATGATATAATTCTGAGGCATTCATTCTCTAGAGGCCAAACTAGATGGGTAATTACAAACGTTGTAAATGAGTAAAGCGTTATTCTCTCATCATTATTTTTGCTAACCAACATCGTATAATCGTGAGGTGGGCTTGGTAATGGTGAGCCTCCCATACCCTACTAAGAGTTTTCTCCAAAACTCTCGAATTCCGATGAGGGATATGGAATTTGCCAAAAATAGTGGGTGGTGCTAATTGATTTAAAGACCCGGATCAAATAGCTTAAAATCAATCAATTTATATTCGTTATGTATTTGTTTACCAATATATTTGCAAACGCTATCCAAAACTTGACAAAGAAAAACCAAACGCTTTAATTTCCGGACTTAGTTCTACAATCCCATAGATTGTCTTTAATGGCTTGTAGATGTAACTAAGTAGTCTCATCCTCACAATCTTCCTATTGATAATGTATCATTGGAAGAATATGTTAGATAAAGTCTAACATGAGAAGGACAACACTTTTAACGTCATAATTCTTCAAATACAAATTGTTGTATGAAGAAATAAGAGTTGCTTTGAACAACCCTTAATCAACACAAACTTTAGTGCTTGTTTCTTTGTTACATAAACAAGGAACTTTTGAAGTAAGCACAAGGGCATGGACACTTTATGTGCCATGATTCTTCACTTACAAATTGTTGTATGAAGAAATGAGAGTTGCCTTGAACAACTCTTGAAAGTTTGTTATTATGTTTAGAACATAATGGTTGGTTGACAAAAATAGTCCATTTATATGGACTTATGATGATTTTGAATCATTGAGTGTTGAAGTGTTAAATCACTTAACGAGACGGAAACTAGGCAAGGACTTCACCTTTGTGTCCCTATCCTAATGGTTCACTAAGTTTATTGTAAACTATATAGTGAACAATAACCGCACGCTCTCCAAATCGTTTGATGTGTATAACACATTTGAAATGAGTTTCAAGAGAGATAGTGGGAGTTTAGGGACCATGACTATTGTAATCAAAAGGGAAGTCAAATGAAGAAGGCAAAATAACTCCAAGGGAACAAACTTTCTTTATGAAAGGATGGACATTGGAAGGGGTATTTGCAAGAAATGTCTTGCAAGTGTCAAGAACACACCTTTCGAAGGTGTTGTATAATGTTCTTGAAAAGTTCACAACAGTTGGTTCTTCTACTTGAATGCATGATTCTGTATTAGTAACTATATTTTACAATTGTTGTAAAAGTGTGCTAATAAGAAGTAGAAGATTAATGAGAGAAGAGAAAGTACTTCACATTCCAAACGTGAATCGAATATAGATCTCTGCGAAAGCGGATTGTACTTACTTCCTCATATGAACTACCAAAGAAATTGGAAAATACTAAAGATTGTCTTTACATTCCAATTTTAAGGAACTTAAATCCGTCACTATAGTAGAGATGGATAAATGTTTTGTTTGACAAAAACATTGTTCTTTATTAATCAATAATTAGATTATTGTAATTGGTTGTCTCTATAGTAGAGATGATGTGGTAGTTTAATTGTTTAGAATACGATGATGCTTAAAACCCAAAAGGTTGCAGGGTAGTGACTAATCCCAACTGAGTTGTGATACCTCTAAAACATAAGTTACGAGTTGGTCATAGATGGATGCTTTGGATCGTTAGATCCGGATCCAATACCTTCTTGTTAAAATTGTATAGAGGCGAAATGTTCGAATCTTTATTCTTTTGGAAAGAAGAAAGAATCACAAAGTTGTTGAGGTTAATTCACTTAGATGTTAGTGGCACTTGTCCACAACATAATACTACTCATGTTGTATGACATTCACCGAAGATCACTCTCGGTTGGACTATAGTTTATTTTGAATAAACACAAGTCCGAATACTTTGTAAAAGGTTTCAAAGAATTCAAGAAATGTAAGTAGATGAGTAAGACGTCTAAAGTATTTACCTCCTTAGATTTGATCCAAGGAAAAAGTAACACTTTAGATTAATTTCCTTGAAAAATATCAAGGAAAGTAGCATCGTAAGATAATGTATTTCTCCATTAGGAGAAGAATGAACATAAATAAGATTTAGTTCGTTGGACATTATCAATTACCCATATATATATGATATATACTTCTAAGACATGTTAGTTGTAGAGATCCATCCATCATGGATCTTAGCAAGCTAGTGGGAGCTATAAGCGTCTTATGAGAAAAGATCAATTGTTTGATTTCTCATAAAGATGTAAATGAATCTTTTGTTTACTAGGTTTACAAAAGATTAGTGGGAGTTGATCATATTCCTAAATTAGAATATATATACATGATATATATATTAATTTTGAAAATGAAAGGAATTCTTCATCGTTAAAGTAATGACTTTAAACATTTTATAATGATAGAATGTATATGGGAGACATAGTCTATATACATGGGATGGAAATCTATAATGATAGATTTCAAGATATAATTGGATTATATCAATCCCTAAAATAGACAAAGAGATGCTAGGAAGTTTCTCATATGATGATAAACTTCAATTAGAATGACAATTCTAGTGAGACTAGGAAGTTGTTCTTCTCAAAGGGAATGTACCCTTTGACTCCCAAAGAAATAATGCGTAAATAGAATCCTTTATGCATACGCAGAAAGGTGATTTATGTATTTCATATTGTATGAAAACATTGATATAAGTCGTACCTAGAACGGTACAAGATGATATCAATGCAAGCCCAGGATCAGAACCATGGCAACTGTCAAGTGAATCCTTAGGTATTTAAGAAATACTAAGGATGGATTCCTCAAGAATGAGGAAGAATTAGAGTAACGTAATGGAAGCGTAAATGTATTAGATTATGAATCTAATCCATCATAGAATATCCCTTCATTATGAATGAAATGATAATGAGATATCTCTTTAATATGACTAAAGAGATATTTGGGTGGAAACGTTAAAAGTAAATGACTTTAATGTGTTCCATCATGTATGCAAAATATATTGCCATATAGAAGCTTACAACATTGTTGTTTGGATGGGAAAGTTCATTCATGAACTCTTCATTCGATTCCAACCAGAAAGTGTATGACACTAATGGGGCGATAGCTCAAGCCAGGGAATCAAGGTCTCATCAAGGTCCAAACTCAAATGAGAGACTGAACCACATGATTGAGAATCATGTATAATGGTGACGTCGTTATTCTCAAGGTTGCTTCTATGGATAACATATAGATATCCATTGTTTAGGCCTACTACTCAGCCATTTATGAAATGAATTACAGAAGAGGTATCATCAATGATGACTAAGCTGATTGGCTCTAGTGCAAGTGGGAGATTGTTGGAAATGTGCCCTAAAACCAATCATGTGATGATACTTTACGGACATTTCAAACTAATGTAGTTTAAAGGGCAAAGATTATTGTTTAAGCCGTCACATATAAATGTTATATGCTTAAACGATAAGTCCAAGGAATATGTGATTGGAAGAATGCGATCTAATGAAGTTAGATTCATGAGACCATTCTTTCGTTGACACATCCTAAACGTTCCTGATCATAGGATTGTCAATTGGGCATTGACAGTCCGTTAAGATCAGTACGTGCTATGTCTTCTCTCAGGGAGAGTGACTAGTCTCGAGTCATTGGTGTGTGTGACATCAAGACAAGTACGTAGGTGCTCAATAGAGAATGAGTTCACTGAACACGATCAACGAAGAGTTCTCATATTCATGTCACATGAGAACTCATGGTTGGGATAATGCAAATTAGTCTTTTGACCTGAGGCATCACAGTTGTCTTGTGGTTAGGTCCTTAATCTTTGATTATGTCAAAGTCACTCTATCAGGGTGTCCACGGCATCGTCGGGGTTAAGCCACTTAGCCATGGAGGCAAGTGAATGCGCAACAAGGGATCTCTAACCTTCAAACTGTTTGAGGGAGAATACTCTATGATATGATTTGGAATCTCTGGCCAGAGTATGAATGAGATGTTGGAATGCGTTCCAGATCACATTCAAGGTAATCATATAAGCACAAGATTCACATTGGATAGTAGACATGAATAAACTATCAAACCAAACAATGTGGTCAAGAGTATTGTATTAGAGAAAGACCGTATTGCATTTGTAATCCTAAACTGAATAGGTTCTCCACCTCTTCTGATTAGCTTGGGTAACCATGATATGTTGCTAGGTGTCACTCATGGTTTGTGGAAGCCCTAAAAGTGTATTATCACTAACGGGAGAATTGAAAGTAAGTTTCAATTCACAATCGATTTGAAAGAGTTTGAATCGCCCACTGCCTCGCTAAAAGGAACCTAATGGATCGTACACCGTGTAAGGTAGAGTTTGAAGATTCAACGGAGATGAGTAAGAATAATTAAATGGTTTAATTATTTATCTAAGGCTAGGATTAATTAATATGTTAATTAATCAAACGAATAAGTTCGTTAAAGACCTCGGGTTAGTTTTGGGCCGCAAGGCCCAATGGGATTTGAATGTCAAGCCCATTAACTCAAGTTGTATGACAACTTGAATAAAACAAAGGGCTTGAAAGCCCAATAAACCTATAAGCTAGCCATGTGTAAAAGAATAGGGCTTTTGGTCCATTAGGTCACTTATTTGAAGGGACTATATAAAGGACTTTATAGCCTAAAATTTACTAAGGGTTATTTTTGGGGGAAAGGATGAGAACACAAGCTCTCCTTTCTCTCTAAAATTTTGGCCAATCTAGAGGGGAATAGCTAGCAATCTTACTTCCTCTAGGTCACTCATTTCTTCTACAATATACCTTGGTGTGGAGACTTAGAGGTTCTCAATTTTGGGAACTTGGAGAAACCTTTTCATCCATCCAAATCCATGGATCCAAGATGCAAGGAATGAAGGCCCTCTCTTTGGGTGATTAGCCTTTGCTTATGCAAAGAGGAATCTACAAAGGTATTGATTTCTCAACTCACTTTGTTTTGAGTTGAGTCTTGGTTCACCTATCTACTAGGCTTTGAATTTCATGGGTAAATGTTTTGTTTTAAGTGCATACAAGCATGATTCCGCCTTTAAATTGTTAATTGCATGCTATTGATGTTGCTTAAATGAACATGTTTTTCACAAATTTTCCTTCAAACTCAGCATATGCAGTTGTTGCGTTTGCTGACTATCCACAAGATTGATGTTTTCTTGTCACTCGTCTTAGCTGTTCTCCAAGCAGATGTGGTCCCTTCTCTGGAAGTGTATCAACCTTTGAAGATGACTACTCGAGAGCAATGCTAGGTAAGCAACCAGGGAATAGATTCCAGGTAGTCGGTTCCAGATCGGAAGACTGACTCCAAGTGCCGGCTGATTGCTCACTTCACTTTGCCATGCGAGTAATAACAAGGACAAAGGAAAAGACAGGGAAAGATCATGATATGAGATACCTTTGCTTTCGCCCTTGATGATATGAGATACTTTTGCTTTTGCAGAAGCAGCGAATGAATCAGCACATATATTTGTTGCGCTTGTCTCCACATGCTTCGATCCACCGTTTCCTCTTGCCTCATCTGTACTCCAGGCATCTGGTATCTTCTTTGGGGGTACATCATGGGTTGAATAGGTGTTCTCAAGAGAAGAAGAAAACTGAGCATGTTGAGAGGTTTGGTTGCAGCTACATTCTCGGCCGAGAAGACAAGTCATGCGTTTTTGGATGTATGCCTTGCCATGAATGTTGATATATATAGGAATTGTAATGGCAAGTAGTAGTGCGGATGCGGCTTTGTCAGAGATTTTTTGACAAAGTTGCACGCGTTTTCTGAAAAGCCGAGATTGCGGCTTTGTCACCCACGCTTGTCGGCAAAAGTGTGTGGCTGGGATAATGACCTCCACGCGTCTTCAACTTTGTCAGAGAGCTTTTGACAAAGTTGCACGCTTTATCTGAAAAGCCGAGATTGTGTCTGAAAAGTTGGCGAAATTTACGCAGGAAAATCCGGCTTTAAAGAGTGGTGTCTCTTCAATTTGAATCGGTGGTTGTGTCGTCTCTCCCTTTATAGAGGTGATCGATCACCTCTAACATGCACACTTTGAAGATTGCCCATCCGTGAAAATCGTCTCCGGCCCTTTGAGATTTTACTCCATCCAACCCTTCTCTTTTAACATTTTTGAAAATGGCTAACCCATCTAACCTTTGCTTAGATTTGAGTCTCAGCAGTGATCCGGGTGTGCCGCGTCAGGGTAAGGTATGGTGCCCTTCTTTCTTATCTTCTAATGGCCCTCTTACAGGTGAAAACTCCGTGATGACGGATGCAACAAAAGCTACGATAGTAGCTAGGAACCTTCTCACTCCTAAAGATAGTCAGCTGCTTTCAGGACGGTCCGATGAGTTGGCCGTTCAAGAGTCCCTAGCTCTCAGTGTTCAATGTGCGGGCTCTGTGTCCAACATGGGTCAACGCCTACTTGCTCGATCCCGTCAAGTTGAATCATTGATGGCAGAGGTGGAAAATCTCAAGCAAGAGATCAAACAGCTTAAGCACGAGAATAGAAGTTTGCACGTGCTTGCAAATAATTATTCGACAGGCATGAAGAGGAAGCTTGATGAGCTGCAAGAATCTGAAGGTCGAATTCAAAGTGACCGTCAAAGGCTTGCGGCTTTCTTCCTGAGGCACCTTTTTCCTGCGTCATCTAGCGTTCCACCAAGTATTGGGGCCTCGAATGATCTATCTTCGGTGCCTCCCGCTCCTATGCCTCCCGCTCCGATGCCTCCCGCTCCTAGAGTTTTTCCACGTAGTGGGGCTTCACGTAAACAACCTTTGTGAAGGCTCCATCTTTTTTTTTTTTTTTTTTTTGTACTCACTTGTAATTTCTCGGAAATCAATGAACATCTTTGTTTTATTCAGTGTATTGGGTTGCCTCCCAAGTAGCGCTTTCTTTTACGTCTTGCAGCCGGACGACATTATGCTCATTCCCCATTGGAGCCCACGGCATGCAATGGGATCTCCTCCACAACATGCTCAACAAAGTTCTCGTAGTAGGGTTTCAACCTATGGCCATTCACCTTGAATTCTTGTCCAGTTTTCAAACTTTGTATTTGGACTGCTGATAGGAGCATATTCATGCTACTTAAATGGCTAGTTCTCGTGCATTTACGTTATGTTTCTTTAGTTATTTTAGTCCTTTATGCTTCTTTTGTGTGTTTTCAGGTTCTAAGGGCAAAGTATGCAAAAGGATGCCTTTTGGAGCCTTTTGGAGCAAATTAGAGATTGGAATGGATTGCATATGCTTAAAGCCAAGTAGATGAACGAAATTGAAGACCAAACCATTCACTTATCACTTACGACACCATTCACTTATCACTTATCATAACCATAACTATACCTTCCCCCTTTAATCCACATGCACTCCCATCCATTTCATCATTGCAACCATTGCAGAAAAACACCATCATTGCCGTGGCTTTCATGCACTCCCATCCTTTACCATTTCAGCACATGCACTCCCATCCTTTACCATTGCAGCCACATGCATTTCCCCCTTTATCATTTCAGCATATGCACTTCCCACTGCATCATAACCTAGCTGCACAAGCCACCCCACATGTCCCTTTAATCATTCAAACATGCACTCCCATTAATTAAACCATTCACCCACATGCACCATTCAAACATACACCCATTCACCACCAGAAATCATCATTGCCGTGAGTTCCCTACCTTTCCAGCATTCCTTTCACATGCATTTTCAGCACATTCCCTTGCACACTCCAACCATGACGTGCATTCCCTTTCATTTCTGTCAAAGCACATGCACTCCCACCCTTTAATCACATGCATAAATCAGCCACATGCATCTCCCATCACCATTCCAGATTTCCACCAAGTTCCTAGCTGTCATATTCCCTCCTTTTTCACCTATAAATAAGCATCCATTGCAGCCACAATTCATTCATTCTCATTCACTCTTCCATTTCAGAAAACCATCCCTTGGTGCCGTGCCTTAAGGCACCATTCCATCAATTTCCCTACTAATCCAAACACCATCTCCATTCACACACAAAATCCATCCCTTAAGGCCGTGACCACACCCTTCCATTTTCACCACTCCCCAAACCATTCACACCATCAAACTATCCTTAGACCTTGTGCTACAACAAAGAGGAAGAGAAGCGGGCCTAAACGTTCATACAATTCAAGTTTGAGTTGTTGGAATGTTTAGGTGTTTCTTTTCCTTTGATTTTAATGTTTAATTTCAATTCTCTTTGTTTTGTACGTATGAGGAACTAAACCCCCCTTGGCTAGGGGGTGATTCGAAATATATGTTTATGCTTGCATTTTGATTTGATTACTTCTAATTGCGTTTCATAAGTTGTGGATTCAATTTGTTTAACTGTTTGATTGATAACTTATTTATGTATGTTTATTGAGAGTGCACGCTTAATTTTCATGCATGAATATGACGCTAGAATATAAGTGAGTTTCACCTAATAGTTATGAACTTATATTCACAAGTAGTGGAGGTTGCTTATAAACAATCGCGTTAAACGAATTCTTGGCATAAGTTTCATGCAATCATAGTAACGAATACCTCGTCAACACTTATAATTTTCATAGAGCGTAATAATTCTTGCTTGTATCTCTATTATGCAATCATGTAGGGGACTTGTGGGGAATGTTTTGGGTTGTCGTATGCAATCATCCAATTCAATAACGTTAGGAAGATTTGAAGGTTAATTAGTGCATCACGGTTAACTTGGGGTGTTGAGAATTCATGGTTTATTGAAATACAATTGGAAATCTTTTTATTATGCAAGTGTAACATGTGTGGAGATGAACCCCTTGGCTAGCATCCATTCATTCCATTTCATCAATTTCATATTTACATTCTGTTTAATTGCAATTTGTTCATTTAGTTTAATTTTGTCAAACCCTAAATCCCCCTTTACTTTGTTGTCAAATTAATTAGAAATCAATTTAGTTTGTGTTTTTAAGAGTCTTGAGTCAAGTTACAACTTAATTTCGTCCAAATTCACCAAGGTGCTCAAAACTGCCCAGAAAGTGTTTTTAAGGCAGTTTTGAGTGTTTTGGGTGATGTTTGAGTCTTTTGGTTTGTTTTAGTGTTTTAAAGTTTAGTATTGCATTCTTCGAGTTTAGTATAGTGTTTTAAACTTGTTTTTACGTTTTTGAGTCAAATCCAAGTGATTTTGCAATCCCTCCTAATCCCCGGCCTAGAACGATCTCTACTTACATACTTACTACAATTGACAAAAAGAGGGTTTAATTTGTGTGCGTATAATTCCCGCATCAAATTTTGGCGCCGTTGCCGGGGATTATTTTTATTTTATTTTCGTTTGTTTTTATTTTATTCCAGATTCTTAATCTTGTTTTGTTTCTTGTTCTAGGTACTAGTTTATGACTCGGAGTTCTCATCCGATTCGTGAACATATCCTGGAGTGATTGGGTTCTTCGTCCGGCTGCAAGACGTAAAAGAAAGCGCTACTTGGGAGGCAACCCAATGCACTGAATAAAACAAAGCATGTTGATAAAAAAAAAAAAAAAAAAAAAAAAAATTATTTATCAACAACAAAGAGAAAGATGGAGTCTTCACAAGGGTTGTTTGCGTGAAGACCCACCACGAGGCAAAACTCTAGAAGCGGAAGGCATCGGAGCGGAAGGCATCGGAGCAAGAGGCATCGGAGCAAGAGGCATCGGAGCAGGAGGCATCGGAGCGAGAGGCATAGGAGCGGAAGGCACCAAAGATAGATCATTCCAGGTCCCAATACTTGGTGGAACGCTAGATGACGCAGGAAAAAGGTGCCTCTGGAAGAAAGACGCAAGCCTTTGACGGTCACTTTGCATTCGACCTTGAGATTCTTGCAGCTCATCAAGCTTCCTCTTCATGCCCGACGAATAGTTATTTGCAAGCACGTGCAAACTTCTATTCTCGTACTTAAGCTGTTTGATCTCCTGCTTAAGATTTTCCACCTCTGCCATCAACGATTCCACTTGGCGGGACCGAGCAAGCAGGCGTTGGCCCATGTTGGACACAGAGCCCGCACACTGAACACTGAGAGCGAGGGACTCTTGAACGGCCAACTCATCGGACCGTCCTGAAAGCAGCCTACTATCCTTAGGAGTGAGGAGGTTCCTAGCTACTATCGTAGCTGTTGTTGCATCCGTCATCATGGAGTCTTCACCTATAAGAGGACCGTTAGAAGATAAAAAAGAAGGGCGCCATACATTACCTTGACGGGGCGCAACCGGATCGCTGCTGAGACTCAAATCTAAGCAAAGGTTCGATGAGTTAGCCATTTTTCAAAGGTGTTCAAAGAGAAGGGTTGGATGGAGAAAAATTTCAAAGGGCCGGAGACGATTTTCACAAATGGGCAGTCTTCAAAGTGTGCATGTTGGGGGTGATCGATAGCTCTATAAAAAAGCCAAGGCGACGCGTCCACCGATTCAAAAAGCCGGAATTTCCTGCGTAAAGTTCGGCGACGCTCTCTTGGCTTTTCAGAAAACGCGTTCAACTTTGTCAAAAGATCTCTGACAAAGTTGAAAACACGTGGAGGCCATCATCGCAACTACACATCTTTAGCCGACAAGCGCAAAGTTCGGCGACGCTTTCTCTGCTTTTCAGAAAACCCGTGCAGCTTTGTCAAAAGAGGCGCTCGTTCAGAAATCGAAGAGGCGTCGTTCAGAAATCGAAGAGGCGTATTCAAAGATCGAAGAGTCGTCACTATTTCAAAAGGCCGGATTTGCGGGATCAAAAAGTTTGTCGACAAGGGTAAAAGAACAGTACCACCACTTGTTATTGGGAAATCCCTATATATGTCAACCTTAATCTTTTATGGCAAGGCAGACCTAAAGAAAATGCCCAACTCTTTCTCACCTCTGAGGGCGCACTCCCAGCAAAGCCTTTCGAAATACTCAATTTTTTCTTCTTCCCCAAAGATGATACCAGATGCCTGGAGTACAGATGACCCAGGAGGAAACGGTAGATGGAAGCATGCACTGATTCATTCACCGCTTCTTCAAAAGCAAAGGTATCTCATATCATCAAGGTCAAAAGCAAAGGTATCTCATATCATGCTCTTTCCCTGTCTTTTCCTTTGTCTTTGTTATTACTCGCATAGCAAAGTGAAAGGAGCAATCAGCCGGCACTTGGAGTCAGTCTTCCGACTGCTTGGAATCCCTTCCCTGATTGCTTACCTAGCGTTTCTCTCGAGTAGTCATCTTCAGCAGTTGATACACTTCCAGAGAAGGGACCACTTCTGCAAAGGGGAGCAAGTAAGGCAAGTGAAAATGATACATTGAAGCATGTGGAGACAAGCTACAACTGCATATGCTGAGCTATCCTCTAACCCTCTTCAATACGAATTGGAGAGATTGAACAAAGAAACAGATAAAAGGAGTAAGCTCAGACCTTCGGGGGAGACCAAAAGAATCCGGCTGCCCAGTTCAAGAGTAGCACAAAGGAAAATCAACGAGTGGAGGAGACCAAAAGAATCCTCCAGCCCAGTTCAAGAGTAAGCCTGTGGAATCACCAAGATCAACCCATGCATTCAACAAAAGAAGACTGAGAAAGCACTCCAATTCCAGATTTGCGTCCCTAAACTCTTCTCTTTGTTGTTGATTTTGTTTATGCCATGTTAGGTTGTTAGATGTTGTTTTGTTTGTTTGTTTGTTATTTGTGTGAGTCTATGCTTGAAACATTGAGGACAATGTTTGATTTAAGTGTGGGGGGGGGGGGGGGTAACTAAGTATATTTGATGCAAATTCGTGGGATTTTATCACCCATAACTTCAAATGTTGTTCTTTGTTGTTTTAAGGTGTTTTTAAGATGTTTTAGAGTGTTTTAGTATGTTTTGTTTTTATAACTCCGAAAATCACATAAAAACATGTTTTGAAAAGCCTAAAAAGAGTGTTTTGAGTCGTTTTTGTGTGTTTGTGTCTTAGGGTACCTTCCAACACAATGATAAGGATTTGGTTTGTAATTGCATGACTGTTAAAAAGAGTTATGAACATAGAGAAAAGTTTGATTTACTCTTGGTATATGCTTGGTTATGGTTATAATGTATGACTTCACATGCAATCATAAAAGAAAAATTCGTTTTTGTAACATGTTTGAAGGAAGGAACTCAAACAAACGCTACAACCCTGTGAGACTCGAGCCATTACCTTCTTTGGAGAGTTATAATCTGTGATTCTTTGTTTTCTAAAGTTGTTGCATGATCTCATTATTCCTTGCTTGGTTGCTACTTAGAATGCAATTGTATCATGATAGAACTAAATGCTAGAACTTATATCCGTTTCATTCAAAGCATGACATTGAATTGCATAACATATATCAAGATGAAGTTGTGTAATTGCCACCATAGCCAAATAGCCTTACTTCCCATATTTCGTATATGTTGTAAGTTTTAACCCCGTTAAGCCTTGTTTAGCCTTTATTCTTTGTTTACACACATTATCCTCACTTAGCCTAGTGTAGGACATTCCATACCCTTGTTCTTAAAGGATAGTGAAGCATGACTTAGAATGAACTCATTTTGATCAATATATTGCAGAAAATAAGTGTGGGGGAAGATAATAGGGCACGGCCAAAGAATGAAATAAAGAAAAAAAAAAAAAAAGAAAAAAAAATTCGTGGAAAAATAAAAAGAAAATAGAAAAGTGTTGAAAAGAAAGAAAAAGAGTTGAAAAATAAGTGAGAATGATCTCACAAGTATTGGTTATTGAAGGAAGGGTCCAAAAGAGTGAATTTGACCCTAGTTGTTGCATGAATCTTCCCTTGTGTTTAAAAGTTGATTTCTGCCATTAAAAGTGAGTTTAAGTGTCAATTTCATTACTTCGCTTCCTATTACTTTAAGAACCTTTGTTTTACTTTACCTTTCTTTGTTAAACCATTACCCTTAGCCCCGTTACAACCCTCAACTTCTATCTTGATGTTATGTGTTCAATTTGTGGAGTTTGAATTTGGTATGAGCATATGGAATCACTGGTTCTCATTCTAAGTAGTAGCATTCCATTCATGAGATCATATTCATGTCATTGTCATAAATCCAGAAAATGCTTTCTTTGATATAACATATGTGAGTGTTAGAATTCATATTTACATCAATCTCCTCACATATACCTAGTGTAGGGTGTGTAGTTAGAAAATCTGTGTGAAAATAAGAGTGTCTCCAGTAAGGAATTGAGTGGATTCTCTAAGGCATGTTACTACGTCCATAATGTTGTTTTAAACGATTAAATGTGAGCTAGTGAATGGTAACTATGATTAAGTATATGCTCAAGAGTAGGGATGACTAACTGTGGGAATAATGATTTTTAACTTGTCATGTGCATTGGAAATCCCTGAGACGAGTGTTGGAAGGTTTAGGTTGTGTTTTACTTGTTCAGTGTCGTTTTGTTTTTGGTTTCTTTTGTTTTGTTTTGCTCGAGGACTAGCAAAAGCTAAGTGTGGGGGAATTTGATAGGAGCATATTCATGCTACTTAAATGGCTAGTTCTCGTGCATTTACGTTATGTTTCTTTAGTTATTTTAGTCCTTTATGCTTCTTTTGTGTGTTTTCAGGTTCTAAGGGCAAAGTATGCAAAAGGATGCCTTTTGGAGCAAATTAGAGATTGGAATGGATTGCATATGCTTAAAGCCAAGTAGATGGACGAAATTGAAGACCAAACCATTCACTTATCACTTATCAAACCATTCACTTATCACTTATCATAACCATTCACTTATCACTTATCATAACCATAACCATACCTTCCCCCTTTAATCCACATGCACTCCCATCCATTTCATCATTGCAACCATTGCAGAAAAACACCATCATTGCTGTGGCTTTCATGCACTCCCATCCTTTACCATTTCAGCACATGCACTCCCATCCTTTACCATTGCAGCCACATGCATTTCCCCCTTTATCATTTCAGCACATGCACTTCCCACTTCATCATAAACTAGCTGCACAAGCCACCCCACATGTCCCTTTAATCATTCAAACATGCACTCCCATTAATTAAACCATTCACCCACATGCACCATTCAAACATACACCCATTCACCACCAGAAATCATCATTGCCGTGAGTTCCCTACCTTTCCAGCATTCCTTTCACATGCATTTTCAGCACATTCCCTTGCACACTCCAACCATGCCGTGCATTCCCTTTCATTTCTGTCAAAGCACATGCACTCCCACCCTTTAATCACATGCATAAATCAGCCACATGCATCTCCCATCACCATTCCAGATTTCCACCAAGTTCCTAGCTGTCATATTCCCTCCTTTTCACCTATAAATAAGCATCCATTGCAGCCACAATTCATTCATTCTCATTCACTCTTCCATTTCAGAAAACCATCCCTTGGTGCCGTGCCTTAAGGCACCATTCTATCAATTTCCCTACTAATCCAAACACCATCTCCATTCACACACAAAATCCATCCCTTAAGGCCGTGACCACACCCTTCCATTTTCACCACTCCCCAAACCATTCACACCATCAAACTATCCTTAGACCTTGTGCTACAACAAAGAGGAAGAGAAGCGGGCCTAAACGTTCATACAATTCAAGTTTGAGTTGTTGGAATGTTTAGGTGTTTCTTTTCCTTTGATTTTAATGTTTAATTTCAATTCTCTTTGTTTTGTACGTATGAGGAACTAAACCCCCCTTGGCTAGGGGGTGATTCGAAATATATGTTTATGCTTGCATTTTGATTTGATTACTTCTAATTGCGTTTCATAAGTTGTGGATTCAATTTGTTTAACTGTTTGATTGATAACTTATTTATGTATGTTTATTGAGAGTGCACGCTTAATTTTCATGCATGAATATGACGCTAGAATATAAGTGAGTTTCACCTAATAGTTATGAACTTATATTCACAAGTAGTGGAGGTTGCTTATAAACAATCGCGTTAAACGAATTCTTGGCATAAGTTTCATGCAATCATAGTAACGAATGCCTCGTCAACACTTATAATTTTCATAGAGCGTAATGATTCTTGCTTGTATCTCTATTATGCAATCATGTAGGGGACTTGTGGGGAATGTTTTGGGTTGTCGTATGCAATCATCCAATTCAATAACGTTAGGAAGATTTGAAGGTTAATTAGTGCATCACGGTTAACTTGGGGTGTTGAGAATTCATGGTTTATTGAAATACAATTGGAAATCTTTTTATTATGCAAGTGTAACATGTGTGGAGATGAACCCCTTGGCTAGCATCCATTCATTCCATTTCATCAATTTCATATTTACATTCTGTTTTAATTGCAATTTGTTCATTTAGTTTAATTTCGTCAAACCCTAAATCCCCCTTTACTTTATTGTCAAATTAGTTAGAAATCAATTTAGTTTGTGTTTTTAAGAGTCTTGAGTCAAGTTACAACTTAATTTCGTCCAAATTCACCAAGGTGCTCAAAACTGCCCAGAAAGTGTTTTTAAGGCAGTTTTGAGTGTTTTTGGTGATGTTTGAGTCTTTTGGTTTGTTTTAGTGTTTTAAAGTTTAGTTTTGCATTCTTCGAGTTTAGTATAGTGTTTTAAACTTGTTTTTACGTTTTTGAGTCAAATCCAAGTGATTTTGCAATCCCTCCTAATCCCCGGCCTATAACGATCCCTACTTACATACTTACTACAATTGACAAAAAGAGGGTTTAATTTGTGTGCGTATAATTCCCGCATCAAGTGCACCATGCACAAAAACATTAGTGATAACAAATGGACCAACCCACTTAGAACGTAACTTACCGGGGAATAATCGAAGACGAGAATTGAATAACAACACTTTCTGCCCGATTGAGAAGGTTTTGCCTCTAATCATCTTGTCATGGACGGCCTTGGTCTTCTCCTTGTAAATCCGGGCATTCTCATACGCTTCATGCCTAATCTCTTCAAGCTCGCTCAATTGTAGCTTCCTATGGTTTCCAGCTGCGTCCACATCCATATTGAAGGTCTTGACCGCCCAATGTGCCTTGTGCTCAAGCTCTACGGGTAGATGGCACGGCTTGCCATAGACTAGCCGAAATGGGGACATACCAATGGGCGTTTTGTAAGCCGTTCGATAGGCCCACAGTGCATCCTCCAAACGCAAGCTCCAATCTTTTCTATTCGGCCCAACGGTCTTTTCCAGGATTTGCTTGATTTCTCGATTTGAAACTTCGGCTTGGCCACTGGTTTGGGGATGATAAGGTGTGGAAACCTTATGCATCACGTTGTTCTTCTTGAGCAACGCCGCAATGGTGTGGTTGCAAAAATGAGTCCCACCATCGCTTATGAGCACTCGAGGCATCCCAAATCTAGAGAAAATGTTAGATTTTACAAAATCTGCAACAACTCTAGAATCGTTAGTTCGGGTGGCTTTAGCTTCCACCCACTTTGACACATAATCAACGGCAAGTAAAATGTACGTAAAACCAAAAGACATAGGGAACGGACCCATAAAATCAATACCCCAAACATCAAAGATTTCAACAACAAGGATTGGGGTTTGCGGCATTTGGTCTCTTTGGCCTATACTTCCGGTCTTTTGACATCTATCACATGTTAAGCAAAAAGCCCTAGCATCTCTAAACAATGTAGGCCAATAAAAACCACTTTCAAGAACCTTAAACGCTGTGCGTTGTGTGCCAAAGTGTCCACCACATGCATATGTATGGCAAAAACTCAAAATAGAATTAAATTCAGATTCATGAACACAACGACGCACAATCTGATCCGGGCATATTTTCCACAAATAAGGGTCATCCCAAACATAAAAACGTGCATCCTTTTTTAATTTATCACGTTGAGCCTTGCTTAAGGTGTTAGGAACTTGCTTAGACACCAAAAAATTAACCAAATCAGCATACCAAGGGGTACTTACCTCAACGGACAGAAGTTGTTCATCCGGAAACGTTTCTAAAATGGGAAGGTCCTCTTCTTCACGCACCATTCGACTTAAATGGTCAGCCACTACGTTCTCACTCCCTTTCTTGTCTCGAATTTCAATATCAAACTCTTGGAGAAGAAGCATCCATCTAATTAGCCGTGGTTTAGCCTCCTTTTTAGTGAATAAGTACCTAAGAGCTGCATGGTCAGAAAATACAATCACTTTAGTGCCAAGTAAATATGAACGAAACTTATCTAAAGCAAACACAACGGCAAGAAGTTCTTTTTCCGTGGTAGAATAGTTTAGTTGAGCATCATTCAAGGTCCTAGAAGCATAGTAGATGGCGTGGGATTGCTTATTCTTCCTTTGACCCAAGACAGCCCCTATTGCATAATCGGATGCATCATACATGAGCTCAAAAGGCAACGTCCAATCAGGTGGAAGGATGATAGGTGTCGTGGTAAGCTTGTCTTTGAGAAGCTTGAATGCCTTCTCACACTCCTCGTTGAACTCAAACGCCACTTCTTTTTGTAGGAGACGGCATAGGGGTTGTGCAATCTTGGAGAAATCCTTGATAAATCGCCTATAGAATCCTGCATGGCCAAGAAAAGAACGAACCTCTCTAACCGAAGTAGGAGAGGGTAAGTAACGTACAAGATCTATTTTAGACTTATCAACTTCAATTCCTTTTTCAGAGATGATATGACCCAAAACTATGCCTTGTTTAACCATAAAATGACATTTTTCCCAATTTAAAACAAGGTTAGTTTCCACGCATCTTTTCAAGATTAAAGTAAGATTATGCAAGCAATCATCAAATGAGTCCCCAAAGACACTAAAATCATCCATAAATACTTCAATTATCTTTTCAACATAATCTGAGAATATACTTACCATGCATCGTTGAAAAGTGGCTGGTGCATTGCATAAACCAAATGGCATACGACGATATGCAAAAGTACCAAATGGACAAGTAAAGGTGGTCTTTTCTTAATCATCGGGCGCTATGACAATTTGATTATATCCCGAATAACCATCAAGAAAGCAATAAAAAGAATGACCGGCTAACCTTTCAAGCATTTGATCAATGAATGGCAAAGGGAAGTGATCTTTCCTTGTTGCGGAATTTAGCTTCCTGTAATCAATACAAACACGCCAACCGGTCACAACACGAGTGGGTATAAGCTCTTGTTCTTCATTCTTCACCACCGTGACTCCAGACTTCTTTGGAACAACCTGCACAGGTGACACCCAACGACTATCAGAAATAGGATATATAACACCACAATCAAGCAATTTTATAACCTCCTTTTTCACTATTTCCAACATGGGTGGATTAAGGCGACGTTGAGCTTCACGAGATGGCTTGGCTCCCTCCTCCAAAAGGATGCGATGCATGCACGTGGTGGGACTAATGCCTTTGATATCCGCCAAGGTCCATCCAATGGCAGATTTGTGCTCCTTTAACACCCTTATCAACTTGTCTTCTTCTTGGGCCGTGAGTGAGCTTGATATGATGACGGGTAGTGTTTGATCTTCTCCCAAGAAAACATACTTCAAGTGACTAGGTAAAAGTTTTAACTCAAGTGTAGGTGGCTGCACAATTGATGGAAGTAACTTGTTAGTCAAAACCGAATCCAAAATTGAGAGTGGAGACTTACCAGAGTGTGAGGGCAATGACTCGAGGGCAGCAACCATTTCAATCACTTCACCACAAGCGGGCACGGCGATATGGTCAGATTGCATGCCGTGGGTTGCAAGAATTCCCCCACCTTTATTTCTTGCTCCTATGCTGTGCACTAAGGCTACATCGAGTGCATCTTCGTTCATTTGATCCAAATGCACCTGTGCCAACGAATCCACAATGTCAATAGCAAAACAAGAATGGTCCTCAATTGGATATTTAATGGTTTCAGAAAGATTAAAATTAATAATGTCCCCATCAAACTCCATGGTTAATGTTCCCGTAAACACGTCTATCTTTGTTCTCGCTGTTTTCATGAATGGACGGCCTAGCAAGATTGGCAATGATGGAGCATGGCTCGAATCCTCCATTTCTAAGACATAAAAATCTGCAGGAAAAATAAGATGATTAACCTGCACTAAAACATCCTCAAGGACTCCCTTGGGATAAGCGTTAGAACGATCGGCCAATTGAATTATAACGCCATCTTGTTTTAACTCACCAAGGTTCATAGATGCATAAATGGAATATGGCATGACATTAATAGAAGCACTTAAATCTAACATGCATTGTTCAAATCTAGTGTTTCCAATTATGCATGGAATAGTAAAGCTCCCTGGATCCTTGCACTTTGGAGGTAACTTTCGTTGCAAAACCGCAGATACATTTTCACTTACTTTCACAACTTCCTTGTTTGAAATTCTTTTCCTAGTTGTGCATAACTCTTTTAAAAACTTTGCATACCTGGGCACTTGCTTAATGGCATCAAGTAAAGGAATGTTTACTTGGACTTTTCGAAAGGTATCCAAAATGTCCTTTTCGCTTTCTTCCTTCTTCGATTGTGCAAATCTGTGAGGGAAAGGAACATTGGGCAGATTAGTGTTCGAAATCACAACATTTGGGACAACATTACCTGAGATGGACGGATGGGAAGGCTTAGATGGTTGCGGCTTGGGTGGTGCTACACTTGTCGTGGGGTAGGATTGCTCATCTTCTTCAATTGGTATCTTCTCATCTTCCTTGTTTTGGGCAGATTCATGTGCTTTGCTTCCCACTTCTTTTCCACTTCTTAGGGTGATAGCTTTTGCAGATTTGAAACCACCCTTTGGATTGACCACCGTTAAGCTAGGCAACCTTCCTTGCTCACGAAATTGCCCCATGAACTCGGCAATTTGTCCCACTTGCTTCTCCAAGTTGTCCACCCTCTTGTCTTGGATTTGCCTTTCTTTGTTTTGAGTTTGGACTTCCTGCGTCAAAGTAGTAAGTAATTGAAAAATCTTATCATTATTACTTGAATTACCTGCATTGCTTTGGGCAGGTTGTGCTTGGGCTTGTGGTGGTGCCAACGGCTTTTGATAGAAACCTGGGGGTTGTCGGAATCCACTTTGTTGGGCAGGTTGTTGTGCATCTCTCCATCTGAAATTTGGGTGGTCTCTCCTACCCGGATTGTATGTATTTGAGTATGGATCATTTCTTTGCTGATTTTGGCCTTGATAACCTATGGCATTGGCGCTTTCCCATCCTCCATTCTCGATGAGTTGTGGGCACGTCTTAGAAGCATGTCCTTGGATAGAACACACCCCGCATACCATTGGTCCTTGAATCTTCATTCCCTCGGCCAACTGAGAAACAATAGAAGTAAGGTTAGCTAATTGGGATTGAATTTCGGGCATAGAACTTACCTCATTCACTTGTGGCCGTGGGGGGTCTCTTTGTCCAACACCTTCGTATTGTTGTGCATTATATGCTCGGTTGGCAATTAGAACTTTTGCAGCCCCCGGAGTTTTATCCACCAACGCACCTCCCGCCGAGGCATCAAGCATTTGGCGTTCCATGGGAAGGAGTCCTTCATAGAAGTATTGAATGAGCAGCTCCTCCTTCATTTGATGCTGTGGACAAGAAGCAACAAGTGATTTAAAACGTTCATAATAAGAAGGAAACGATTCACCTTGATTTTGTTGGATGCCACTAATCCGTTTCCTCAAGAGAATGACTCTTGAAGTTGGGAAAAACTTCTCCAAGAAAGCTCTTTTCATACTATCCCAAGATGTAACCGTTCCGGGTGCTAACTCGTAAAGCCAATCCTTCGCCTTTTCCAAAAGTGAGAATGGAAAAGCCTTCATCATCAGAATGTTCCCGTCGACATTTATGGGTGTCATGCTCGAACAAACAACCTCGAACTCCTTGAGATGCTTGTTGGGATCTTCCATGGAAAGCCCATGGTATATCAGAATGTGGTGCAACAAGCTTGACTTCAACTCGAATTCATCAGTCTTGCCTTGGGCAGCCGCGGGGTATTGAATGCATAATGGTGCGGCATTGGCCAAACCCGAGGCAGAAAGCTCCTTGATGGTTCGATTGTCCGCTGCCATGGTTGGTACTTCCTCTTCAAACTTTGCCGTGGCCTCCTCTTCAACCTCAACTTCTTGCTTTTCTACTTCAGGTTCGGGACTAGGAGGATTAGACTCTTGCAATTTCTTTTTCCTTCTCAAAGTCCTCTCGAAATCGCCGTCAAAGTCGGAGATATGCTCACGAACAGGTTGTGAGCTACGGGTCATAAACTAGTACCTACACACAAGAGCAAACAAGATAAGTAACCCACTTAATAGACTCGGCACAAGTAAGAAAATAAGTTGCCACACACGGCACAAAAACAAAACACATACACACGGTGCAAAATTTAAAACAAAACAGAAACCAAACAATTTAAATAAGACTCAAGACAAGGGATTAGCAACTTTGCTAATCCCCGGCAACGGCGCCAAAATTTGATGCGATACGAATGTGACACATAAATTAAACCCTATTTGTGACAATTGTAGTAATGATGTAAGTAGGGATCGTTCTAACCGGGGATTAACTAGGGGTGCTAAACACTTGACTCAAATAAATAAAACTAATCTTTAAACACTTAATTCACTTAACGAAAACTCAAAATAAGTCCACAAGACTCCAAATACTTAAAAACACAAAATAAGATAGATTAAGACTAAACAAAATATGGGGGGTTGAGGTTTTGACGAAATTAAACTAAAATGCACATATTGTAATTAAGGGCAAAATGTAAATATGAATGTGATGAAAATATGGATGAATGCTAGCTAGAAGGTTCTTCTCCACACATGTTACACTTGCATACAAGATGATTTTCGGTTGGTCTTTCGATGAATTATGAAACTCAACACCCCGGGTTAATTAGGTCCGCTTAAATTAACCGTCAAGTTTTCCTTAAGTTAATGAATTGGATGATTGCATACGACAACCCAAAGCATTCCCCACAAGTTCCCTATATGAATTGCATAATAGAGATACAAGCAAGAATCATTAAGTTCTTTGAAAATCATAAGTGTTGACAAGGCATTCGTTACTATGATGAGCATGAAACTAGTGCCAAGAATTCATTTAACGCGATTGTTTATAAGCAACCTCCACTACTTTGTGAATATAAGTTCATAACTATTAGGTGAAACTCACTTATATTCTAGCGTCATATTCATGCATGAAAATTAAGCGTGCACTCTCAATAAACGTACATAAATAAGTTATCAATCAAACAGTTAAACAAATTGAATCCACAACTCATGAAATTCCAACCAAAGGTAATCAATTCATATTGCAAGCATAAACATGGTTTCGAATCACCCCCTAGCTAATGGGGGGTTTAGTTCCTCATACGTACAAAACAAAGATAAGTAAATTTAACCATTGAAATCAAGGAAAAGAAACACCTAAAAATTCCAACAACTCAAACTTGAATTGTATGAACGTTTAGGCCCTTCTCCTCCTCTTTGTTGCGGCACAAGGTCTAAGGATAGGTTTTGGGTTGGTGTTTGTATGTGGAATGGAGTGGGGAATGGTTGGGTAGTGTTTTGGAGGGATGGGGAGTGGTGGAAATGGAAGGGAAGAATGCTGGAATTGAAGGGGATGCACGGCAATCAGGATGTGTTCTTGTTCTCCTCCAATGTGTATGAATGCATGGGTTTTTATAGGGGGAATGAGAGAATATGTGGCTGATTGTTTAAGAGTGCATGTGGCTCTTATGATTGAGAGTGCATGTGGCTGAAATAATGATGGAAAAACAGCTAGGAAAAGAATGATTAAAGAGTGAATGCATGTGGAAGTGTGGCTGCAATGAAGGAGAAAAGCTGGAATGGATGTGTGATGCACGGCTAGGGGTTGAATGGTGCTGGAAATGAATGTCTTTGCATGTGAATTAAAGCTAAGGTGAATGATGAAGAATGCATATGGATTAAAGAGGGAAAATGTGGTGCAATGATGAAGTGGGAAGCTGGAAATGCAAAGGGGATGAATGGAAAAACAGCTAGGAAAAGTTGCTGAAAATGAATGCATGTCACGGCTAAGTTGGTTGAATGATTATGGGTGCATGTGGCTGAATGATTTCTTGGTGAGGGGATGCATGGGTTGATGAATGGGAAAAGTTGCTGAATGATGAAAGGGGAATGGAAGAATGTGGCTGCAATGATGGTGTGGAATGCTGGAAATGAAGAGGATGCACGGCAAGGGATTGTTGTTTGTGTGAAGTGTGTGTGAATGGTGGTTTTGCATGGCTTTGATGGATTGTTTGTTTGGGCTAGAGGTTTTGCATGGCTCAAAGGATTGTTTGATTGGGCTAGGCCCTTTGTTTTATGTTCTAAAGTGCATACAAGGCCTTCAATTTCGTCCAACCTTTTGGCTCCAAGCATAAGCTATCCATTCTTAGCCCAAAAGTGCTCCAAAAGGCTCCAAAATGCACTTCTTTGCTCCTTTAGCCCTTAGAACCTGAAAACATACGAAAATAACTTAAAAGACTTAAAGAACTAAGAAATAACAACGTAAATGCACAAGAACAAGCCAACTAAGTTGCCTAAATATGCTCCTATCATACAACACCTTCAAAACTATCTAGCTATTGAATTTGAGATGAAAGAATTGGGTGAATTGAAGTATTTTCTTGGAATCGTGGTTGCACGATGCAAGCATGGTATTTTTCTGTCTCTACGGAAGGATGTCCTTGATATATATGAAAGAAGTATGTTAGATTGCAAACCTGTTGATACTCCGATTGAGCAGAATTATTGTCTAGGCTTATTTCCAAATCAAGTTCCTACTAATAAAGAACGGTATCAAAGGCTTGTGGAGAGAATAATTTATTTGTCTCACACTCACCCTGACATTGCTTATGCAATTAGTGTGGTAAGCCAGTTTATGCACTCACCTAGTGAAGCTCATATGGATGCTGTAATCTGTATTTTGAGGTACTTGAAGATGGCTCCTAACAAAGGCTTGGTTTTCTCCAATAATGGTCATTTGAATGTAGAAGGGTATACAAATGCAAATCAGGCAGGTTCTATCACTGACCAACGATACATATCTGGATACTTTACTTTTGTGGGTGGTAATCTAGTTACTTGGAGAAGCAAGAAACAAAAGGTGGTGGCTAGGTCAAGTGTTGAAGCTAAGTTTCGTGGTATGTCTCATGGTGTATGTGAGTTGTTATGGTTGAAAAAATTGTTGAGAGACCTTAGATTTAAACCCAAGGGTGCTATGAAACTCCATTGTGATAACAAAACATGTGGAGATTGATCGACATTTCATCAAGTAAAAATTGGATGCTAGAATTAATAATTTTCCGTTTGTGGGATCTCAGATCAACTTGCTGATGTGATTACTAAGGCTATGTCTAATAATGTGTTTTCCAACTCGCTTGACAAGTTGGGCATGCGTGACATCTTTGTTCCAACTTGAGGGGGAGTGTTGCGAGTTATATATTTATATATTAGTTAAAGTGTAAATAGTAGTTTGTTGTCCCACATTGATGAAGTGCTTATGTAATACTGATTGAAACTCGTACATATACTCCACTTTGGAGATGAATGAATATACAAGAAATTCCCAAATATTATCATATATATTTTTGGTATTTTACCATGTTTAATTCAACTACGCATGTGCATATATTCACTGACGGTACATAAATCGACCTTCTTCATCTATTAAATGTTATAATCCATCAACTAACATTTATCATGATGCGGCTCGTTATCAGTATCAACGGAGAGATTATGGCGGCTCGTTATCAGTATCAAAAATATAAGATTTTCTTCAACGGAGAGATTATGGCGGCTCGTTATCAGTATCAACGGAGAGATTATGGCGGCTCGTTATCAGTATTCGTTATCAGTATCAACGGAGAGATTATGGCGGCTCGTTATCAGTATCAACGGAGTGTTATAATCCATCAACGGAGAGATTATGACAGCTCGTTATCAGTATCAATTTACATAAGATTTTCTTCATATATTAGATTACGATACGCATCTACGTAAAATAACCGAGAAAAGAAAATCTAATCAAAACTCCAATTAATTTCAAAGTTAAAGTATGCAACACTAAACTTTCTACTAGAAACATGATTCAAAAAGTTAGTCAACAACTAATTTTTGTGAATGACAGCATAAATTTTTGTCAAATACTATAAAGTGGCCTCTTCTTATTTCGTTGGATGCTCATCTCTTTTACCTATAGCGTTATGAGCGTGTCTTATTGTTATCGTTTATTGTGTCGAGTGGAGAAAAACAATCATAAATTCAAGAATTTTTATCAACTAGTTATGATAGTTTCCAACTCAATTAAGTCCCATATTAAACTTCAGTTGAGCTCCCTAAAATCACTCATTCTGCTACTAACTCTATTTGTGGTAATGGTTTGGTCCCATTGATCGGTGGTTAGTGTGCTTGTTTCTTGCCTTCTTCTAGAGGGCTTTGATGCAACTTTGGTGACGAAGGTAAAATGGACCAATCAATATTATTGAGTTTGGTTTGATCTTATTTAATGGCGAAAGAGAAAGTACAACAATAAAAGTTAAGGTCTTGTTTGGCATGCCGTATGACTCATCATAATTAATATAGAAGTAGTTGTTTGGTACACTTTCGCATTAAATAAATACTTGCTTTGTTAACTGTTCCATCAAATTTTATACAATTGACATGGAACTATTAAAACACCCCAAAAGCTTGGGATAGTTAGGGCTGGTTTGGTATTGTTGTGCTTTGCAAAAAAGCTGCTTCTGCTGTGCTGTGAGAATAAGCGGCTGTGAAATAAAGCAGCAGAGTGTTTGGTAAACTTTTTTGTAAAAGTGCTTTTGGAAAAAAAAGCAATATAATAATGTTTGGTAAATTTTTATGTAAAACAGCTATGACAACGTGAAATGATCAAAAAGGGTATAATACTAGATGTGCTATTCATTTAATTTTCTTAACAAATAAAGGTGAATTACTAAATATATACTTTATTTTTTTTTATAAATATTTATAAACTTTATCTTAAATATTAATTAGTACAACAAAATACTTCAATTGAAATACCTCCGTTTTTCTCACAACTAAGAGTGCGAGTGAACGGAATTTGTAGTGTATTCTGGTTAAAAAACTTTTAAACCATAACATACAAAACAACTCTAGATATTGGTTTTGCTTAGTGGGTGACCAATTGAACAAACTTTCATGCCCTTAATCTAATAAAAACTTTGAACAAAATCCATCAGCGACATACAATCTAAAGAATGACATTATTCAATACGTCTTCCTAATCTCTCTCTCTATCCACCTCTTTCATTGTTTGTACAAGCTGGAGTGGAAATTAAGCAGAGATATGTCAATTACAGTAGCAGACCTGAAATCCAAATGATCATTCCATTGCCTTAACAGATCATCGGACCATCTCATATTAACATTGTCAATCACCAAGCCATTGATGTGTTCCATGATGATCCCGGCCGTGCTGTGTTTAACAAGTCCCTAGCATCCCGGTCTGTAGTTTACCAACCCACCAGCATTGTTGGTCCATCTTCTGTAAGTCAGATCCAAGTTAATGAATTGTAAATCACTGAGAAGCCCGCCTTTAGAACCTGATAAAAATACTCCATTCTCGGAAGTTGAGGTGATATTAACGGAAGAGTAGGTTAGAGATTGAACCCTCCTTTGACTTTGAGTGTCGAGGACATGTGGTCACGTAGATTGGCTCCGCTCTTCCCCACCAGGATTGATCATAGTATCTTGTGCTCATATTTATGTTTGAGAAGGTAATGTCACTCACATTCCTGCACAGGTGAATAATTAGTAATCTTGTTGTCATACTGAGAGAGCTATGACAGCAAGCCATGATCAACCTTTATTTCATCAAAACATAAGCAGGTAAAGGCAGAATAACAATAATGAAGAATCAAAACCCTCCCATTAAAACAGAATTATTCCGCAATGACAAGGTGGCTACAACAAAATGCCATGACTGCTGGTTATAGGAAACCATTCATATGATGATAAGGCGATACAGACAAGCAACTATAGAATAAGATTTCGAAGTCATTTATTGCTTTCAATTGTTATTCCACACATTCAGAGAGTTATAGATGGACTAACAGTCTAACAGTGTTACAGTCATCTTACCCTTCCCTACACCCTGTAAGGCGCTTATGGGCTACCAAAGAGCGGAAAATGTGATTCCAATGCTAAACAAATGCACTGTACTCCTACCCATCCACATCATGAAACCCATCATCATCAAATTCTTGAATGGGGCCTGTGCAACTTCCCATGCTTTCTGCTCAAACATAAAGACACCATGAAATCCATAAAAGCCCAAATATTCGAATATCACCACATTCTCATCGGTATTAACAGGGCTAAAAAAATTCAGCAGAAAAAAAATCTAAAATTCTAATCCATCAGCAATTTAAATCATGCCCAATTTGCGATCCAGTGATTATTATCGAGTTAAGAGGTAAAGGTGCAATCTTTCACCATTTAAAATGTCTGAAATCCTAAGTCTGAAAAACCCTAAATCCAATTGCTTAATAAATTCTAATTTAGGGAGAGGGGAATCAGTACATGAGCTTTCCAAGTAGATTCAGCATCCTTCTTCTGGCGACTCACAGTCGAATCATCCTACAGAAAAACAAAAACCCCAAGTCCAATTAATTGGGAACAAACCCAACCCCAAATTCCCAATCCAAATCGAACGAAGAAGCAAAAGAGAGAAAGGGGGTAAAAAAACCTGTTCGAGGGAGGCACGAGAGAAGCCAGGAGGGTCAGGGAAGTTGCGGGTAGAAGGGGAAGTTGAGTTGTCAGTCAAGTCAACGGCCAATCTCCGACCTTCTCCCATCACTCCCTTTCCCTTCTCCATCGTCACCGTCGTTGTCGTCTTCTCGGACGCAGTTGCAGCAGTAGAGTTGCAGCGCCATTCTTCGATTTGATCCGACTAAATTAATTACAGCAAATATATTCAAGCAAATCGAGTACCTGGTACCTAGAAGGCAATGGTGGTGTGGCGCTGAGACCGACTGAGAGAGAGGAAAATGAGGAGGAAGAGGTGAAACGGTAGGAGGGAAGAGGGGCGTGCGGAGTGTTTTGCGAGAGAGAAGAGGGCGTGAGGAGTGTTTTGAGGAATCAGGAGAAAGGAGAAAGGAGGGGGCAGTATTGGCAAATTAGAAAAATTCATTAACAAAGTACAGTAGCTCCGTTTGTATGATAAGCCGCTTCTTGAAGCTGCATCCGCTTTTTGGTTTTTTTTATCTGAAATTTTGAAATAAAGCTGTTTTGAGTTGTTTGCTAAACATTAAAAAGCCCTTCCAGCTATTTTCATACCAGTTTTTTTAAAATCATCTCAACTCTAAACTGGGGTTAGTCGGGTCCTTTCCATCTTCACGAAGTCACCCTTAACGACTTCTCAGAGTGGGCTTTCGAACTCCAGCTTCCTCTCCATGTCCCTCACCCTCCAACTTGTGTCCGACTCCATCGAATTCAAATCCCCTACTGCCACCATCTTCGCTCCGCCAGACACCACCTTCATGCTCTTGGGCCAGCCCTGTCCCCCACTCATCTTCTACAACATCTCCCCGAGAAGAATCTCCGTGAACAACCTTCAAGTACCTCCGCCCCAATACAAAGATCCCGACTTTGCTCCCCAATTACTCCCTCACTGTCACTGCCTCCCCAAATTTCCAAGGCTATTTGTCGATCAACGATCTGGGTATTAATCCTAACGCCGTTCTAGATGATGGGTCGGTGATCGTTTACGCAATCGACAAGCTTTTCAATTTGTCCTTCTTGGCCATCGACGCCGCTCAAGAACCGGTGGCAGATCAGCCATTGATGAGCTTGGTTTCGCGTGTTCAACGGCCGAGCCTTGCTCCGAGTGCGACTGTGAATTACAACATGGAGGCTGCACTGTACCGGCCCAGTCCAGAATCTTTCGGTTTTGTCGCCAATTTGCTGAGATCCAAAAGGTACTCAATCTTTGCCGCATTTCTTGATGCACAGCTGGTGGGGAAGATGAAGAAAGGAAGCCACGCTGGGTTTCCTTCTTTTTTTTTTTTTTTTTTCTAATTTTTTATGATGATTAATTCCTCTTTTTTTGTTTTTCTTTGGTTAATTTTCTCCTTTTTATTCATTTTAACAACAATTATTTGGTGAAATTTTTTTGAAAATTATTATAGTCTGACGTATTATCTGATGTACAGATTAATCCGACACAGCACCAAACGTCCGATTAATTTAGTCAGTATAATTCGATGATTATTTATCATATCCGATTAAACTAGTTAGTATAGTTCGAGTTATCAAACGAGGCCTAAATGACCATCTACTATTGGATTAGGATCTAACGGTGGGTACAATTTTCTTGGACCCTGGTATCTAGGATAAGCAAGTTTGCAATATTATTTGACTCTATTTTAAAGTTTGGTCTTGTTTGAGTCTATGATTGTATCGGATAATTCACTAAATTCAACTTGAACAAGCAATTCATTTCAACTCCCAAATTTTATCCAATTTAAAGGTAGAAAATGAATTGGTTAGAACAGAAACTTCTCTCTTTCAATCCTACCAAGTTAGAAGTGACAAATTTCCTTCGTATCCAATTGGTCTTATACCTTCAACAAGGTAGAAAACTTATAACTTCCAACTTGATAGGATGGAATTAAAGCTAACAAGAAATCAAATCCAATCCAATACTTGCAGTGGTGGATCCATGAATTTTTTTTTTTTGGGAGGGTTAGACATATAATAATCTTAAAAATTAAATCATAGTTCCATCATTCATAACTTATAGAACAAATAACAATACAAGTTACAATAGTCCCCGATGTGTTTTCATATTTTGAAAACGTTGCATTATAGCTTCATTGTCAATGGAAGAAAAAACATTGCTCTCAATATAAACCATCATGCTATCAACCATTGATATCTCATTCGGTTGCGCAATGAAGTCTTCACAATATTCATAGCGGAAAAAGGTCTCTCCACTGAAGTAGTAGCAACTGGTAGAACCAAAGCCAATGTAACTAGCAAATACACATGATTATATACTCTATTCCTCCCCATCTCCACCATTTTTTTTGCAAGTCTACCAATTCCTTTCAATTGAGAAAATTCACCACTCAAACACATATCAAGAACATAATGCCCAAGTTGATCTTCAAGTGCCAAAAGTTGACATAGTAAATTCATTCGGATAAAATTGAGCAAAACAAATAAGCTTTTGTTCATCAAGAGCCAAGAATGAATAATTCGGGCTCAAACTTGCCAAACAAAGAAACAACTCTATATTTACCTCATCAAAGCGACTATTTAATTCCACAAGTTGCTTATCAACGATAGCAACAAAGAGCTCCACATGATAAGGATGGAAGTTTGTGATTCTTTGAGCTCCACGCCGCGATCTCCCTATAATAACATATCCATCTACATGCGTTTATTTTTTTGGCTCTTGGTGTTTTTTTTATTTTTTATATTAAACTAAGGGTCCAAAACTATGTCGTTTTGACAAAGTAATATTTATTAAAAAATAATAAGAAGAGCTACTCTTACAGTTGGAGGGCATGTATGAAGCCAACTCCAATCTACAAGGGAGCACCACCCAAGTTATCAATGGAAATTCACAAGTTCGGGGGATCAGCACTCAAGTTATCTATGGACATTTACCAAAGTTCAAGGGGTCAGCTGACCCCCTGCCCCCTCAATGCATCCGCCTCTGAATACTTGTAAGATTATGAGTATGAAGCATATGTTAGAACCGGTTATAGTGTTTGAAATTGATGTGGAAAAGTCTTGATTAAAAGCTATTAGTTATCCCCAGTGTTTTGGGATAACAAAATTGAGTGTAGTTCAATCCTTTTGGGATTAGAACTTAGTACCGGAACTCTTATTAGACTCATAGATCTTTATGGTTTGTATATTCTGATAGGGAATAGTTGGAGGAACATTATATAAAGTTCAAACCATATTCGTTCCACAACCTATTGATTGAAAGAGCTATTGCTTTTGTAAAAGAGAAGGTTTGAGCACAAGAAGCTGCAATGGCTTCATCATCTGGATCGAATCCGGCACGGAAGTGTTAAGGGTATTCATTCTTCTGTTTGCTTGTTGATTGTTTGATATGAGTTGTGGTTGATTGGTTGAATATATATTCCTTGAATGAGAATTTATAATCTGTTCTTACAATACTAACCACCAAGCAAGGCCAAAGGTGTGCACCAAATATTGCATTGTGAATGTCATGAAAGCCAAGTTTCAGCACACCTCTGACATTACATTCATTAGAAGCATTGTTCGGGTACACATGTGACATTACATTAAAAAAGTGATACACAACGTGAAATTATAATACAGTCTTACTAGCATTGTTCATTACTACTACACGTGATATTATATTATAAGCAGCAAATGTTGCCATAGTATTATTACCAATCACAAGCGGAAAAACTTTGACAGAAAATAACATACCATATTTTTACAATCATTTGTTCATTCAAATCTAGAAGAAATCGCACAAGCCAGCCCCCCACCAATCTACAAATCACAATCCTTTACTCAGCATCCGCAAATCTGCAAAAGAAAATTGTTGCACGAGTCAAATTTTCAGATTTATAAATAAATTGAAATACTCGAGAATAATCGAAGGAAAAACAACAAAAACTAGGGTTCTAAGTTTCCAGTACTCACCCAAGCTCGGAGAGCTTCAAATGTGCTTCGGCATAATCAGCAAAGAAGGCGTCTTCGTCCTAATCGAAGCAAAACCAAAGAAATCAAAAGTTGGATCAGACGATCATCAATGCCGCAGAGCATACGCATACACTGCATCTTAAAGCCATAAGTTACTGAGATTAAGTAGAATTGCACAATTAGATACAAACCGCAGCATAAGTCTCAACAAGAGGGCGAAAGACTGGATCCTCGAGAAGAGCTTTATCTGATGGCAGCTGAAGAAGACCTTCTTTCTCCCCACTAAGAAGTTCCCTGTTTGGAAAAATGATGGTAAATCAGACAGACAATACTTAACTCTTCACAAATAGTTAGTAGTACCAATATTAACATACGCACAGTATAAAAGGGATAATTAGATGACTTGCAGCGCAAGGTTCCATTTAATCTGCAAAGTGCTATTAATTCAGCGAAAGTAAAACTAAATGGAATGAATCTTTACTTGAAATAGGAGTTGTCAAAAATGAGAGGGTTCGTTGTCCAGGGTCCCTCGAATCCAGAACGCTCCTTGTGGCACCTACCCTGCAAAAAAAAGATCCCAAATACACAATACTTCAGTATTACATACTCTTATGGTAATTAGACAGAAGGAAGAATGTGACGGTCATGCACAGACCAAGGTGTGTCCACCGGATAATGCAACAATGTCCTTGTCGCTAAGTCCCATGTGTCCAAAGACAGCCCTCAGATGA
The DNA here is from genome assembly GCF_019419815.1 of Pyrus x bretschneideri. Lineage (NCBI taxonomy): Eukaryota > Viridiplantae > Streptophyta > Magnoliopsida > Rosales > Rosaceae > Pyrus > Pyrus x bretschneideri. The sequence goes on along the minus strand of NW_025999836.1, from coordinate 336,427 downwards.
TCCGAACCTAGAACACATACCAACACAGAAAGAAATAATTAAAGACATCCGTCTTACAATCATACACTTGAAATTGCAAGATTTAGCAGCTACTAACCTTCGGTGGCATTTGGCAAACGACCTTCTGGTGGTGGTTCTTGTTTATCCTAAAATTAGTACACAAGGTTAGATGATTCTAGGAAGGAAAGCAAGTTCGACCAATGATTATTATCTACTCTATCCTAAAGTCTGGCCTCGTTTAGTGGTTTGGATTGGATTGGATAAGTCACTAGATTAAACTTGAACAAGAAACGGTTGTCTAACTCCCAAATCTTATCCAAGTCAAAGGTCCCTTCCTCACCTTCCAATCCTACCAAGGTGGAAGGCCTTCATATATAATCTGTCTTCTACCATCAACTCGAACAAGGTTTGGGAGTTGGAATCCACTTTTTGCTACATACATTAAATCTAGCAAGCTATCAAATTCAATCCAATACAATATACCAAACGATGCCTAAGAGTGTAAACCAAATATTGCATTGTGAATGTCATTAGAGCCAAATTTCAGTCGACCAAATCCTTTAATCCTACCAAAACTTCTGATTATTACCAACGGGAGAAAAAATGGGTGAAGAAATCATAGTGTATATATTATTAATAAACTCACAAACAAGTTTCCATTCACAATACGGGACATTAAATGTCATAAAAAAAATAAAATAAAATAAAAGTTGTGGAGAAAAACAAGGGTTTACTTACTGGTCTACCAGGGTGGAAAGGGATCTCAGGCCCTCCTGTTATTTCTACAGCAACAACTCCAGCCAACTTCAATTCACAGCAAAACACATCAAATTTCATTAAAATAACAAAACTAATCACATCAAATAAAAGATTAGGATTCAATGATTAATTTAGTGTCGATCATCGCTTTTATAAGACAAATTCCCTTAATGGATATGTACCTGGTAGAAGTCTGCATATGAGAGGATCGGAAACTGCTCCTTGATCGGCTCCAAAAGCCTAACCGCAATATCAAGACCGTTGTTTGCTTCATGAGCGAGCTCCTCCGGGTGCCTGATGGTCCCAAATGGTCCTCCAGTCTTCGTTTCTATGTCAAACGTACCAGCTGAGTGCCATCTGCGCCCATCATTCAAAACATCCAACACTAAGCTCCCACTCGATCATTGCCAACAACAAAAAGAGTCAGATCAATAAATATATACACAGAGGTTTATGAGTTCTTACGCCAATCGGAGAATTATAGGAGCGCAGTTCTTCTCAGCGATGAGCCCTCGGAGTTTTCTCTTGCATTTTTCAACTGCCTTCAGGTATTCCTCGCTCACAGTCGGGTATTGTTTCACCATGTTGACGATCAATCTTTTCACACATTCAAAGTATAAAAAGGTAAGTGTATTACTTAGCACGATCATTTACAAATCTCAGTCGTTAAACCAATCAAAATCAAATACTCATGAACATATAGATGAAAGTTTAATCACATATCCATTAAGTAATGACCACATATCGATCAAATACTGAAAAACAATCATTTCGGCAATCGAAATTTATAAAAAAAAATAAGAAATAAAACTTACGATCCAAACAATCTAGCTAGAAAGTAGAAGCCCACGCTACGGATTTGAGCACAGCACAGGTCTCTGTAGTGAGTTTCAAACACACATCAAAATGGATATATAAGAAGCGTTTTTTCGGGGACGAAGGTTCTAGCGATTCTTTTAGTCTTCTGGTGCTGAACCAACGGCCAAGATCGTGCCAAGTAAGCGAGGGCTGAGGTGTGGACTAGAGGCGGAAAAGGAAACAGAAATTTGCAATTAGTTGGGCCACTTGTCGGATGGAGAGTGGTGTAGAGTGTGACTACTTGGACGCACATGGATGATTGGATCATTAATTTTTGTTTTTTTTGTTCATAAAATGATTGAGTCGTTTGAGCAGTAGCTTCTAGAGACCATAACAATCAAAACGGAATTAGATTCTATCCGGATTCGTTTTGTGAAGATCTTAAGATTCTCACATCTTAGTTATTTATCTTGTATCGTGCGATTAAAAGGTTTTTTTACTTTTTTTTTTTACTTAAAATTAAACACAAATAATATCTGACGAAAATTGACAGCATAATGTACAATGAACGATTAAGATGTGGGAATTCCTAGAATCTTCACAAAATGAATCCAAAGAGGATCCTCTTCCAATCAAAACCATCTTTATCAAAATATTAAGGTGATTTAGCATAACACAAATCTAGCTTCACCCGTGGCAAAGTTGCAAACCCAAGGTGGCCACACAATAAACTAACTATAATAATGCGGTTTAAATTTATTTTTAACGAAAGTATAAGAATTAAATTTATTTTTAACGAAAGTATAAGATGCCTGTAAGATTGTCATTAAGCGACGCGCAAAAAGTCACCAAAAAAGGCTCTTTACTTTTCCCAACCCTCAAACGTCCTCTCTGTGTACTTTTCCGTGCTTTTATCATATCCAGGGTTTCATCTCCTACACACCATTTCCTGCTTCTCGTCTCCTCCTTTTCCGTCGCACGCTGTAAGTCTGTAAGTCTTCGCTTCAATGCCTCCGAGCGACTTCGTTTGGATAGTACATTATCAATGTCGATGTGCGATAACTGCTTTGTTTGGGTAGTAATGGTTATGGCATTGTTTGTTTCTCAGCAAAATCATGACTGAAATCGAAGAGAAAACGTGTCCGATATGTGCCGAGGAGATGGATTTGACGGATCAGCAACTGAAGCCGTGGAAATGCGGTTACGAGGTCTGAGCGAAACACTAAATTCACTTGCTAGTTTTATTTGTTTGTAATTTCTTTGTGACAATGTGTGTATTTACTCGTCGACTATAGTGGAAATAACTTTGATATAAAAGTCTGGATGGATGAATGTGTAAATTTGATGACATTGTAATTCGTATAATTGGCGAAAGATTTGATTTCTTCGGGTAGTTTTTCATGGTAAGTAACCATGTATTCAGATTTCTGTGGCACTTCTTTGTGGACTTCCTCTAATCCTCTGATTGTTCACCATTTGCGGGCATAGGTATGTGTTTGGTGCTGGCATCACATTATGGAAATGGCAGAGAAGGATGGAAAGGAGGGCTGTTGTCCAGTATGCCGTGCACCTTATGACAAGAAATTGTTGGAGTGGCAGCACATGGTTTCGTTTCAGGTTAATGTATGTTGTTCTGTGACAACTGACAAGTTGAGGATAGAAACTGTTTCCCTCCTTGAACAGGTTGGTGGCTAAAATTAATGTGAAGCGGAAACAGAAAAAACCCAAGGGATTTGAAGTAAAGAAGCAGCATCTTATTGATGTTAGAGTTCTCCAACGGAGCCTAGTGTATTTGATTGGAATACCTCTTAACCTTCCAAGTGAAGACGTGAGTGGCTATTATCTCATTGCTCTCAAAGTATTTAAGTTGGGACCTAGTCAAACATAACCTGATGTCTTAGTGTATTTGATTGGAATACCTCTTAACCTTCCAAGTGAAGACGTGAGTAGCTATTATCTCTTTGCTCTCAAAGTATTTAAGTTGGGACCTAGTCAAACATAACCTGATGTCTTATGGAAATCGTATAATACTCTCATAAATGTAGATCCTGAGATTTTTTTTTTCTTCGGTTTTACTAGCTTCTCAAGTGAAGGGAGTATTTTGGCCAGTACGGAAAGATTTTGAAGGTTTCTATCTCTCGTATAGAAAATGGGGCTATCCAACAGGCTCCAAACAACAGTTGCTATGTGTAAGTGGGGTTACCACTTTCAATGTTCTACAGGAACACAGGTAGAAAGAATAATAGGACAAAATTAAAAGTACCAAGATGACTGGAGGAGGGCAGGGAGGTAGTGTACTTTCTCTCGGTCTTCCGCCGCCACATAATTTCACCATTTTCATGCTAGTTGGGTCTTCAGCCACCACATAACCTCACCATTTTAATGCTAGCTGAGTTTTCAGCCATGACAACATCACCTGTCACAACAACACCCATCACCTCATCCACTGAACCATCCATCCCCTGAAAACCCAAAAACTTTGGCCGCTTCTTTCACAACGCTGCTTGCCCGGGCTGTTGTTTGCTATTGGTACTAGTCCTCCAGGTACCATTGTGAGTAATAATGCCCACAAAAAGTTGGTTTGGGTTTCTCTCTGGTTCTTTTTTCTGCGGACTGGTATTCTTATCTGCAAGATTAAAATACCCTCTCCACATATGGGCTGGGTTATCCCTCACTTGGATAACATTCTGGTTCGGCGTCCATCAAGACGTTCATCCCATGAAAGACTCCTAAACCCAGCCCATATGTGGAGAGGGCATTTTAATTTTGCAGATAAGAATACCAGTCCATAGAAAATAGAACCTAGAGAGAAACTGACAACCCGAACCAACTTTTTGTGGGCATCATTACTCACAAAGGTACCTGGAGGACTGGTACCAATAGCAAACAACAGCCTTCCAAATGGAAGCAGGGTTGTGAAAGAAGCGGCCAAAGTTTTTGGGTTAGTTTCTGGGTTTTCAGGGGGATGGAGGGTTCAGTGGCTGAGGTGATAGGTGGTGCTGTGATAGGTGATGTTGCCATGGCTGAAGACCCAACTAGCATAAAAATGGTGAGGTTATGTGGTGGCTAAAAACCCAACTAGCATGAAAATGGTGAAATTATATGGTGGCTGAAGACCGAGCACTCTGTGAGATTATGTAATGGTGCCTAGCTCTCTGTCTAAAGAGAGATTACACTACCTCACTGCCCTCCTCCAATCTTCTTGGTCCCTTTAATTTTGTCCTGTTATTCTTCTGAGCCAGATGCTAGGCTCCATATGCTGACAGCAAACAACTTCTACCCCACAGAACTTAGGATTTCAAGACCACATCAGGAATAGTTACTCTTACCTAAATGATGCACAAAGAATTACTCCACAGCAACCAGATCAATTCTAGCCCAACAATCCATCTTCATTTGTGCAACCCCCCCGGTCAACACTTCAGTGATATGCATTTATCAAATAATGATTGGGCGCAATGGAATGGGGTCAATAGTGTTACAATCTTGGTTTATCAAATCTACTGAGAAACAATCCATTGGGATTCAACAAGCTCATTCCCTGTTATGAGAATATGCCGTCTCCAACAAGTTACTTCAGTCATCTAAACGACAGATCATTTGAAATGTGAGATTTCCTGTAGCTGGAGTTTGTCTTTCACTCTTGACTGGGGTCAAGTGTGACCGAGTGGATGAACTGGTTCATCCTTTGTCTTTATTTTTGTTGGAATTTGATGTTTCCTGAAAAGACATAGTAATGGATTCAAGGATCGCTGCATTGACAGAATGGAACAATCAGCTGGAACAAATTTTATGCATTCATTTGCTAGTAAGAGACCTCGAGTACCGACATTCCTGGTCTGTCTCGTAACTGTCAATGCAGTTAAACAGTTTCCATATAGTGAAGGCACATGTTACCTAAGCAAGGATATTGTTATGCTAGCATTGATATGAGGGAACATTGATGGGCTGCTGCAACTTCTAAAAGCAAGGTGAGATACATTATACATACATCACATATATTGAAACAGATAATGTTCGTTTTCAAGATTTACGTTAATTAGATTTTGAATTGACAAATGATATGCATTGCAATGTGTTATAGACTATAGCGACTGCACTTACGGCATATGCTTAGTTTGTACTAAAGGAGGTTGTATATTAAATACTAATGCAAGTGTGACATCTGTCCAAGTATATTAAAGAAAAACATAATACAGTCCAAATGTCTGGATAATTACCCCTTATTGTTGTAAATTTGGATAGTTTGCGTTTGCGGAGGACAAATTAAAGTTCACATGTCAAGAAAAATGCTTCTCAACAGAGTAATTAGTTATTTGTGTTGTTTTCTTTTTGCAGGTAGAGTTCAGGGCACTGGTATTAACAAGTACGTCCGTTTGTTTACTCAATGGATGAATCTGATGGTACCCAATATCGACCTTTGTTAAAGATAGATCACTTTCGCTAGTGAGCAAGTGTATAATTGTCACAAATGAATGCTGAATTGAAAGTTAAGTTAGTGGTAGTGATTTGGCTGACTGTTATGGCATACACTATCAGAGACCACTAAGTAGGGGAGAACCTTAGCTATTCCCGAGTGTATAGACCCGATTACAATTAAGATTTTCTCTATTCAGTAGTTCACTCTAGAAATTTTATTTCTGTGCGTCTTGGTGTTTTTTTTTTTCTCGTGTTTTTCTAGCCTCTCATCCATTTGTAGTTCATTTAGGTCTTCGTTCCTTTTGTTATAGGCATTTTTGCTTGCACTCGTCTATAGGTTTTGCTTTTCTAGGGTTGGTTCAAAACATTCACCTTTTCTAGGTCACTGGGGACAATTGTGCATGCCTATAAAAGTCCCAAAACCAAGTAGGACGAGCTTCAACAGGAAGATTTTGCCGCCGCATATGAACATCAGAAGACAAATGCCCAACACTACTTAGAGCATCCGCCACAAAACTAGATTCATGAAAGATACGAAGGAATGAAATATCTTGGAGGTAGCAAGCAAATTTCCGAATGTCGGCTTCCAAAGTAGATAGCTGCTATGGGTAGAGGAGTTCCCATTCAAAGCATCAACAGGGACCTTAGAATCACCCTCTCCACATCCAAGCAAGAAAATCCCCTCGCGAGCAGCCTTCAGACCATCAAGGAGAGCTTGACCTTGAGTGATAAGAATGGTGGTTGATCCAATTCTACGAGCGCCCGCAAGGATAGACATTCCCCCATTCTCTCAGCACAAAGGCGCAAGCTGCTTGAGAAGAAAACCAGTCTGATGCGCAGGGAAGCATGATGAGCACTCCAGACGTAGCAAGTTTCTCATGAGTTACTGATACATGTACAATGTAGCATATTAGAACCGACGTGGAAAACATAACCGTTTGATCCCCATAATACAGGAGCTGGACGGTTAGCAGCTCCAAAATTCACTATTGCCTTGGCATGATCGAGGTGAAAATAATTGTCTATACAGACAAATTTCATGAGTGCAATGCAAGCCTCTGCGGCGATCACAACTTCTGTTCCATGAAAAAGCTGGACCAATGCACCGATTATCGTTGTTTCTGTTGCCTCAAATGTCTTTGCCAAATTCCCAAGAGCTTTAATGCCGGGGATGAGGAGCTCCCCGTTTGCTGCCTTCCCAATGAAAGGGTCTCGAGTAATTGATCAACAACAGATTTCGTAGTGGGAGAATTAGGACTCAAGGCATATGTTCTCATACCAATATCTTTTTCTGCCATTTTGGCAATAACCTAAGCATTTTCGAAATACTCCACCTTTCTTTTGAGAACAAACCAATGCATTTTTTTTTTAAGAATAAATCAATCTAATTACTCCATCTTCCTCAATGGTCAATCGCCATAACCAAAGATCCTGCCTCGGAAACAAAAACAAAAAAAAAGTTTTAATGAAAAGGGCTTAGACCAAGATTATTTTAATAAAAAAAACTACCCTACAGTTTTCTTTAATCAAAGGCACCCCAAAATTAAACATAAAGACAGGGGCCTTCAATTCTACATGGGCTGAATTACAGAGCCCAACAGAAACAAAAATAAGTTTCCAAAATTACCCCAACAAGGAGGCGCAGGTCGGAAACTTGTTTGTTCTCATGAAGGAGAAAACTCACGTCAGCTCCAAGCAAAGCGTTGATCAGCATTTCGTTTTCTGGGTTTTTCTTCCTTCATTCTCAGTGCATATTTCAGTTTTTGAATTTCCTTGTCCAAATTAGATTCAGATTTGGAGAATAACCAGACTTTGAGAAGAAAAAAATCTCAAATTATTGAATCCAATCTCCAAAAGTACAATTAAAAAGAAACGAACAGGAAAAGAGTTGTGCAATTGAATCAAGGAGGAGGACAATCAAACTGAATCCATTTTCCATGGAACAGGAAAAAACCAAAAATTCCAATTCCTTGCACCCATTTGTCCTTAAAACTAAAAAGAAAAATATATCTCTACCTGTGATAGAACCACCTTCCCCAATTACAAAATCTAGAAAAGAAAAAGAAAATAGAAAAAGTAGACGAGAAAGAGAGAGAAAAATGACTTCAACCATGGCGTTCAATTTTCATAACACTGTTAATGTTAAACATTTCTAGGAAATAGTATGATTTTTTTGCCACTTTTTAGAAAACAATGCAACCCGTTATGTTTTGAATTTGTAACTGTTTCTGGAAAAACTAACATTGTTTATGCAAAAACTAACACTGTCTTTGGAAAAACTAACACTATCTGTGGAAAAACTCTGGAAAAACTAGCACTGTCTCTGGAAAAACTAACATTGTCTCTAAAAAAACAGTCTTTGGAGAAATTAACAGTCTCTGGAAACAATGACTTAGATTCCAAAAACAATGTTACTTAGAATCCAGAAACAGGTTTATTTTTACAATCCATAAACAGTGACATGTCGTTGTTATTGAATAGCATGTAGATCTCAAATTTATTTTCTGGAGAAACAAACGATGAACTCCACTGACGAAGAAAACTTGAAAATCATTATCTCAAATCCACTATGAATAATAACGACGATCACATTTCAACAAAATAATACAAAATATAAATTAAATAGCATGAGGATCTATACTTTTGTTTCAAAGAAAAAGAAGAAGGTCTGCAAAACAACGATGAACTCCATTAACGATGAAAATCTGGAACTCAACCTAAAAAAGTTAGGGGTAAAATCGACAAATCATAATTTATTATAGTTGAACCATTTTTAGTTAAACTGCTTTAATATGGGCCTTGTACTAATCATTAAACAAAACTTATAATATGATTTTTTTATTAAAACTAAAACTTTTCATGTTCTTTTCATTAGTTTTCCTTGAAAAAAAAAAAAAAAAAAAAAGCAGCAGCTGCTGCAGCAGATTGGTATTCGAGGGGAAAATTATTGCTACGAAGAACAGCAATCAGTTTCACAATCGTAAAAAAGTTACGTCGTTGCGTCTTATCGGAGGCAGCTCCTCGTGGGGTTTTTTAAAAAGAGGATGTGATGCAATTGGATTCTCATTATTAATCATCCAAAAGATTAAATTATACCAAGTCATCAGTGTTAAAATCCATATGTCATTGCTAAAGATTTCAACTTTAGTTTTAGAGGAAGCTAAATCCGATGCCATTGTGCGGAAATCGGACAAACTGGGAAGAGTAAGGTATCTACGCTAAGTCTCTAATATAACTTTACCGCCCATCATAAACATTAGTGGAGTCAGAATTTTGTGTTAGTGAATGCATGAGAAGATTCTAATTCTTATTCCTATCTCGATCCACTTAAAACCATGAGATCTTATAATTACATCCCTAACTCTCATAAGCTAATAAAATGAATCGAAACGGACCACACTATGTCAATGGAAAAATTGAAAGTTAAACATACAACCATAAAAGACGGTTATCAAAGCAACGTTAAAGTGGTGATGCCGTGCGTTGTTTCAGTTAAACTTAGAACTTGAAACGAAACCTACACCCACACATGCTAATTATCATTTTGTTTCTAATTTTTTTTTACCCCAACTGATTCTGAAACGTCCCAATCCCGATATCTCCAAATACCAGGATGGGCACAGCTAGCCAACACCTGAGGGTGACGAAGCCATATTAGCACACATACAAATAAAATAGTTAATTAGAAAAAAATATGCCAGTACGAAAACATGTTCAGAACATACAACTAATCAAGCATAATGTAAATGAATTACAATTAAGAAAATGTAAGAATAATGGAGTGGGTCATATGCTGAGAAGACTCGAAGATACCTATGCGAAAGTGCCCTGACGCCGAGCTTGCATTCCTCGATTCTAACTCCTAAATGGGGCGCAAAACAAAGGGTGAGTGGACCAAAGTTTATAATAATAATATTAATAATAGGAAAAACATTTTCTTTCTGAACATACTAACCCCCTATTTTGAAAACTCATATAATACTATGTAATAAGTTTTTCTTGAAAACTCTAGCATGCCAAGAAAAACGTTTGTAAAACACGTACATATAAAACAGTGCTCAAAGATGGTAGTATAGTCGCCCGAAGGCAAATCCATAAAACATTTGTAAATCACATCAATTATGTAATCAACTAGGGGTATCACAGTCGCTCTAAGGTATAACTTGTCCATCACCCGAAGGTGAAGTTGTACGACACTGGGTTACGCCGGTGAAGAAACATGGTATGCCCCATCATCCGAAGGTGAAGTTGTACGACTCTGAGTTACGCCAAAGAAGACATATATAAGAATCCTTTAACAAGAGGGATCCCAATTTTTTCTAAAAAAATGGGAAGACCCTCTTGACCGTTAGATTGGCTTTTAATGAAATTGTGTGGTTGAGATTATGTGGCCTGTGATTTAATCTACACCACACAATTTCATTAAAGCCAATTCAATAGTCAAGAGGGTGTCTCCATTTTTTTAGAAAAATGAGGATCCCTCTTGTTAAATATATATAACATAACACACCGACGCTAGCTGTGGCTATTGAAGTTGTTCAACACTAGATTCACCAGTGAAGCTAGGGGTAGGACATAAATATCCTCAATTGTGTCCTATGGCCATAGACGTCTACATACCCGTGTTGTGTGTATGTGTTGTATGATAACCCACTAGATAAGCACCGAAAACATATCTCAAAAATCATACCAAATCACCAAAACTCAAAAGCTCAAAAGCTCATCTCATAAACCCATGATAATTCATATTCGTAAATCCACATAATTTCATATACGAAAATCCCATAATTTATATCCTTTAGTAAAATGTAAATTCGATAAATTATAAATATTTTGTGAAAGCAATTTAAATAAATCATATATTCTCCGTAAACCATAAATACAAAAATTCGTAAAACATAATATAAAACATGCTCAATTCATGAAATATGATATGCATGCAATCCTAGTACTTTATAAAAACATGCAATTTGAGAAGGGGTCCACTTACAAATATTCCACTACCGAGGAGCCGCTCGAACTAGGGACAACGAGGTCACTTCCATCGATGCACCTAAACACAATTAGAAACCATTTAATAAAACTCTACTAAAACGATATAATTTGGGAAAATGGATTTGGATTCGGCATGTCGAAAACCCAAAAAGGGACCTCGGGTTCCCTCATACGCCGCCACACACGTTGCCACGGTACGGCGACTTGGGGTGCCATGCACCATCGTACGTGCCGAGATGGATCGCTGAAAAATTCGTCGACACCATTGTGGACGGTGGCAGAGGCGAGTGTGCTCCACGCTCCTACACGCGGACCCACATGTTGACCGTGGAAGCTAGTTATTAGGCTCAAGTCGGGTTAGATCCGAGTCGAATCTAAGCTTGGGTTATTAGGTTGGGCCGAGTTCCTAGGTTAGGCTGAGTTTGATTCGATTTAGATACAAGTTCTGGGTCTTATGGGTTTGACTGATTTAGGGTTAATAGGCCAAGGGTTTGGGCTAGGGTTAAGGTTGGGTCCGGGTTGCTGGATTGCATGGCCTAAAGGTTTGGGCTGGTTTTGGGTTACAGGTTAGGTTTGACCCGATTGGGCTAGCGGGTCGTCGGACCCACGAAGAAAAAGGCCGAAAAATGGGATTTCTCGGCTTCGTTTTAGGGTCAAAACACAACCATTTTTCACACTCTTCCTACCAAAATGAAGCTTAAGAGAAGGGGAAGAGGAATATACCAGAACGAGGTCTTACAATGGCCAAAGATGGCCGGAAAAGTGGTCTAAAACCCACGGTTCTATTCGGAAAATGTCATCAAGTTTGAAATGAGTTGCAAAAGTTAGGAACCTCACTTCTACTTCAAATTTGACATATAAGGGTTTCAGGACATTAACTCAGATGAGAAATTCCATAGTTTGGGATGGGTTTGATTTAGAACTCATTAGAGAGTTTTCACCAAAAGGGAAGGGTTGGCTTTCTTCATTTTTGAGTACTTGATCTTCACATGCAACGCCACCATTTGAATCCATAGGTCAAGCTATACCTAAATCAAGGTATATTGGTATGGATTTCATTCGGAAATTAGTGTTAGTGTGGGTGGTTTGTGCTTGGAGAGAGGAAGAAAGTTTGAAAGATGAGAGGTGAGGGTGAGGGTGAGGGTTCGAGATTGGAGGGAGATGACACAAGGAGGAAGAGAAAGTGGATGGGCCCCATGCGACAAAAAATAATAAAATATATATTTTGCCCCTCGGCTTCATAGTTCCGTAAAACGTTCATCGTAACTCCAATTTTGATTCTGCTTGTGCCCACACGTTCGTAGCAATGAGTGCTACAAGGATACGTCAATGAATGAATCTCATGTGACAGGACACGACAGTCAACAAAAGTCAATGTTTTACCTCAAAGGGCATTTCGTAAATTCACACTTTAAAAATCATAAAACCATAAAATCTGGGACGGGTCATTACAAATTCATTAGGTTAATTGCATGACACGTCGATATAAGACAAACATAGATAAAAGTAGGGGTGGGCACGGTTCGGTTTGGCCAGTTCCACCCTCAAATTGAAACTGAAAAATATCAACGGTTTGATTTAGTGCGGTTTTGCTTAAATTTATTACTAAAATTGTACGATTCGGTTTACATTGATTCTGGTTCATTTCATGCCAGTTTATAGTTCTAACCAAAATTATATATATAGTTTTTCAAATTGTCTACTTCCAATACCAAATACATATTTCAACCATAAATTCAAGTAAATTTGAGTTCTCACTACTAGATCTACAAGATTTTTTATCGGAATATAGAAAGTGTATATATAAAATTTAATCAAAAGATGGAAAACCTCAAATCAACAAAGTATATATCCTAAAATAAATTAAAATGTACACAATATATATATATATAGTTAATTGCTCCACGGTCTTTCAGAAATTATAAGTATTGGGCTCATGTTCTTGGAAAAATGACTTCTTTAAAGAAAAAAAACAAAATAATAATTTATATTAAAAGCGATTTGGTCTGATTCCTCTGGTTCTTAGGCCATCTTAGGCCATCTCCAATTGGGTCGGCCATAAGGTCATAGACCAAAGGATATACTTTTTTGACACGGAACCCATCTCCAATTGAGGTTTGGGCCCAAAATATTGGGACCCACCAGGCCAAATTCCAATCGTATAGCCAGCGGGTTGGCCATCTTTAGCCAGCCAGCCTTTTCAGTTGGGCCCAGCTGCAATTTTTTTTTTTTTTTGATGAAATAAAAAAAAAATTAAACTTCTAATTTTGTTTCATATAAATACCTAAGACATTTCTCACATCTTTTTCATCATTCCATACTATTTCACCTTATTTTATTTCAATTCTTCACATTCTATTCACCTCAAACACTCTTTTAGCACACACCCTTCTTACCTCTTCCAATAATCCTTCCTTTAATTTTTTAAATAATTTCCAAATGGTCACATCTTTAAGTGGCACTCAAAATATGTGCGGAAAGTTATTTATTTAGCAACAAGTGACACTCAAAATATGTTCGAAAACCTTATTTTAATACGGTAATTTAATTCAGTTAACCAATAAAATTAAAGAAAAAATTGTGCAATATGAAAGACGCATACATATATACTTTCTTTAATGCTTGTGTGTTGTAGATTGGTGCTACTGTTGCATATGGTCAGACAAATCTCTCTATCTCTAACTTCCTTTACTATAGTAATTTTTTGTTTTTGGCGAACTCTTTTGCTGCAGGTTTCTTGCTTAATGTATGAGGAAAATGAGATCGTATTAGTGTAAATAGGTGTAAATTTAAAATTGTAATTTTTTTCTTCAAAAACTTGAACCAAAATCGTTTAAAATCGCATTGAACAGAATCAAACAGTTTGATTTCATTTCGTTTTGACTTCAAAACCGCACCAAACAACACCACAAAAAGTTTCAATTTCGGTTGTGGTTTCACTCAAAACCGTATTGAACCGCACCGCGCCCACCCTAAGTCTTGATGGTGAAGAACTAATTGAGCTGGTGAGACACATAGCCATGGAAGCTGAAGGACGAGAAGACCTCTCCTCTCCTCTCTAGAGGGTTTAAAGAAGGTCCTCATGAACTGTCACTCCAATAATTCAAATGGTCACTCAGATGGTCCGCATGCAGTCAAAATCACTCTTAGGGACCTTGTTTGCCTTTAAAAAGTGAAGTTTTCCCTCTTGCTGGTCCGCCGAAGAGAGAAACCAAATAAAAATGATGGGTAAATATGTCAGTCAACATTCTTTCTGGAGGTAGATAAATACACAGTAAAAACAGAATGCTAGGTTGGTATATAGGCTGCTTTGATGGTGACTCATCAACGTTTTCATCCCACTGAAGATTCGATCATATACAGTTGACGAGGTACAGAAGAAGAGTGAATATGACGATGCGTGTCACGATTTTGGGGAGTGCATTATTGTGAAAGGAAACCTAGGAGGAACCCAGGTTTATTTGCATGCAAGGTTGAGAGGGACGATGAATGTCCACCACTGTTCAACCCTAACGCTAGTGATAGACCCTCTTGACTGGACCACCTTACTCATCTCTCCTGCTGCCACACCACCATCTACAAATATATATATATATATATGTATATGTATACAAGTAGAGGTTTAGGGTTTAGGGTTTAGGGTTTAGAGAGAGAGAGAGAGAAGTGAACGTACTTGTTTGTACTACTGCATTATTTTTCTGTATCAAATAGTTTGCAAGGACGTACGTACAATGTGGTAATGCATTCCATTCCAGACATCCCAGCATTGTGTGTTTTTGTTTTGTGGTGGTTTCTCAGTGTGTGTGAGTTTGTTATTTACCTATCAATCAAATTGTATGCACCAAATTAACTACACTTATTTTCTCGGCTCTCGAAAAAGGTAAATTGTCTTGATGAAACCATTAACTAGTTCTTCTTCTTTTTTTAAAAAAAATTAATTAAATTAAGGACAGTTATCAAATTGGATGCACCAAATGTAAAGATTTCGGCTAATTTTTATTTATTTCTAGAAAGTGATTTCAAATTTTGACAGGAAAAAAAAAAAAAAAGGTGACTTCAAATTATTTATTCACCTTCCCCTCTTACTAAGACTACATAATATTCTTGTACATTATGGCCAATATCAAGTATATATATGCAGTGATTTTCAAAGATTAAGTATACACTAGCAGCTTTGACAAACAAGTCATCTTTACTGTGTCAATCTACATAACTGTATATGAAATTTTCACCTCATACGACTCCTCATTCATTTGTTTTGTCATTAAATCCTTTTTCTCATTTGAGAAGATCTCATTCCTTTCGCCACACTATCTTAAAATCTAGGATGCTTATATTCTTAGACTGTATGATTTGAATCGTTGATTATTGTCTAAGTTTGGGATTCAGACTCATATATTGTATGAAGACAAGCACTTGATTTCGTGGCGTAGTTTCGAAAACAAATTTAATGAGTCTGGTACTGTTGTGTACAGTTTGTGTGGAACAAGCTATTGATCTCCATATGCATAAATAGTGCCACTCGAAAGTAAAATACTCCCAACTGCCATGCAGTGAATGCAAACATTACCCTTCGCGTGCAGAGTACAGAGGTCGCTTTACTAGGTAGAACATTTATGTTATGAATTATCGTTAGGAAATTATTATTAACACACCAAAATATATTTTTTTAAGAGAAAGCATTTTAAGCAAGGATTTATGCAGATTTTTACTGGTTGTTGAGAATAAGTTCTCAATTCTCTATGTGAATTAAATCAAGCGATTATTGTCTAAAAATTTTCAATATGCCACGGACCATTTCATTATTCAATTTCTCTCTCTAGTCTCTAGTGATGAAAGAACAAAAAAAAGAGCATAGTAAAACAGTTACACTTAAAGTTTTATTCTAAGATTTTATTTTAAATGTAAAAAGTACACTATCATAATGATATTTTGATTCAATAAAATAATGTCATATAAAGTAAGAACATGTGCTATTATGTTCTTGAACTGAAATCTTAACATGACGATGGACTCAATCTATCTAAGTTTCTTCTCTTGCTTTTCGACGATAGGGCATCTTATAAATGGGAATGAGATTCATTCTGATAAAGATTCGAATAGTTTAAGTTTATGATTTTTTATGAAATGGATCAATGGACTGAGGTAAAATGTATGATTGAAATTGAGTAAACTGCATCTCTCTCAATCAATGATATAGAGATTCAAAAAATAATAGACAAAAGGGAGTGAGATTAAGATTGATACAATAGGGCAGGCGCTAGGGTTACTTTGATGAGTTGATTATTCAAAGAGGTAGGAAGCAAATATCAGCAATGGCAGCATCAATGAACAGTAGTGAATTAAGAGATTGGTTGAATACCCGATGTGGAAACTGATCAATATATATATATATATATATAATATGTAAGAATGCAAATTCTATAAAAATAAAATAAAAGAAAAAGTGGAAATGAGGAGGCGAAAGGCTATAAACAGAAAACCTTGTATGCTATGCATTCGCAAACAGGTGTGCAGCGACATATAAGGCTCTATGACATGACGTCAGGTTCAGGTTTGTACCAAGATGCCAGTCATAGCCACAGCCCTATCCTATCCTGTCCTTTCCTATTAACCCCTACAAGTTTGCAGAGAAACAGAGAAACAGAGAGAGAGAGAGAGAGAGAGAGAGAGAGAGAGATCTTAAAAGTAGCTGAGAAAAAGATATTTGCATAAAAAGGCTTACAACTTTGGCACTTTCTACTTAAAATAAGAGTTTGATACCCATAAATCAGATACGCTCCTTTAATTTATCAATTCAAATGCTTGAAGAAAACAAAATAAGGAATGCAGAGGGTGGAAACGAGGGTACTATAACCACCCTTTATTAGTTTTGAATTACTTTTGAACATAACCAGTATTCTTATTACGTTGAAGGAGAAGGTTTGAATTCGGGACATAATAGATTGAGGAATGCCTCAATCACTAATACAATCCACCATTTTACGATTTTGGTTCTGAACTAAAAGTTTAAGAGTATTGTTCTTAAACTTGTTAGAAAATTTGAATTTGACTAAAGTTGACCTCTTAATAATATAAAGGGCAGGTAAGTCGAAAAGGCTGGTGCCCGGCGGTGGTTCAGACTGGGGACTCTCTGGGTTCATGATAATGGTTTTACAGTTTTAGTATTGGAGACGTATAAAAGTACAACAGGCTTTTCATGCTGCTCGTTAATCACAAGCACTAAATGACACAAAATAATCACACCATATCAATATTATTATCTTACTCTCTGGTTTTGTTCTTTTAATTTTACAGACTGGACGAGGATTCTTTCGGTCCTTTGTTCCCCTTTTTGCAGTGCAGGGCCTGCAGGCAGATAGAGTATCACCACCTCTTCAGCCTTAAAGCCCAGGAACGCGGATACTTTTTACTTTACCTTTTACTTTGGTGTTTGAATCCCCCTGCACAGATATGGATTACCAACATAAATCTCTTCCTCATACTTTTAAATCAGTTTCAAATTGAACATATGTTTGAATTTTAATATCGCTAAATTCCGTACTAATACATATTTTTTTTGTACAGGTGATGATACATCCTTTACTAATCTTTATATTACGGAAAAATAACTTCGAACTTAAATGCAAAGGGCTTGCTAACTCGTAATACATACACAAAGTTTGTAAACAAGGACCAATCTGGGATATCAGAAACATATTAGCACTCATGCTAAAGTTACTACAAAGTATAAACGCTTCATAAGTAAAACAAGATTTGAATTTTTATTCTAAGCTGCCAAAATCACACTTTGCTCCAACTGCGTTTCGGCGCCCCAAATGAAGCATAGAGAACAATGTGTGACCGGAAGTCTATGATATTCGCTGGCCGAAGGCAAAGATACTGCAGTGTTTCCATGCCATTAGACCGAGATGCTCGATTTCATAAGCTTTACATAATGCAAGCAAAATAAAGTTGACAACTAAACTTACTTTTCTCATTCCTTGTTAGCTTGCCTCCCTAAAGGGTCCGAAACTACATTCTACAATCTACACTAAAATACTAACCTATCATGACCTGCTTCTTGTTTTCAGCTTCTGCAATAGAAATGGGGGATGTTGTTGGTGAATGACGGTGAAAAATGGTGGCGGAGAATGGCCGTGTTAGGGAAATGAAGTTGAGTGACAGCTGATGACGATGAAGTGGCTGTTGAAGAGGGGAATCCTGATGATGCTGCAGCAGAGAAGAGTGGCATGGAGCCTTGGACTTGCCACGCCCAATTGGGAAATGAGTTAACATCCATACTCTTCTCCGTTGCTCTTTCCTGAAAACAATAGAGACATTGAATTGTTAACGGACAAAGTAAAATGAGAATTGTCAGTAACTGGCAATAAACAAGAAATACAAAGAATTTTGTCACATTTGCGTTAGGGAAGATTACGATGCTTCTTCCACAAATTAAAAAAGAAATGACCAATAAGGTTTAACAACAGAAAGAAATGAAAACCTGAAAAGTAATATTTCACTGAAGATTTAACATAAAAATTTAACTGTGACAAGTACATTAATCAAAGAAAATTTGCCAGGGTCAACAAGAAATACTTAAGGAAGAAGAATTAAGTTTTTATAACTTCATATACGAATAAAAAGTTATAATGACTAGATGTGACGAAAAATTACCATATGAATGGGAAAGAAACTGGAATTCATGTTGCTCATTATATGAGGCTCCTTAGACGCCACAATTGAGCCATGAGAAAGATGAGACCTCATGGGTGCTGGAACAGAGATCTCATTCTGTAAAGAGAACAACGAATTGCTTAAAACGGAGTAGCTTAAGTTGCAACGAACATATAGATACAAGATCACGGATTTCTACACAACATAAAATGCGAACTGAACTGATAGGGGTATTCAGAAATTGATCTTAACATACCCTTGCTCTCAAGTGAACGGGAATGTCGTTGCAGCCTAGCTGAAAAGGAAAGCTTCTCAAATTCATGTTCTCCTTTTGGATTTCAGAAACCAAAGGCGGAGCAATTCCCAAGTTCAGATCAAGACTCCGGTGGCTGCCTGTACCAAGAGGATATTAGATACATACTTATTGACAAAAACAAAAAAGAACTGTTTGATTTGGTTTCTGTCAAATTGATGTTCTCTAACAACACTAATACCTTCGTTATTGGCCTCAGACATTATCTCCCCATCATACGAGCTTCGATCAAAGTTGGTGACCGCTTCTCGTCCATTGCATTTGATGGCAGCCTTGTCGTATGCCCTGGTTTCAAAGAGCAACACTATACTGACTTAAGTGAACCCCAAGGTCATTAAGATCTCAAAGTCTAGATATCGAGTAAAATGGTGCCTATATAATATCGTAAAGACCTTGCAGCTTCAATCTCGCTATCAAATAGGCCAAGGTATACATACCTGCAGGCAAGCAATGAAATACCATACCCAATGAAAACCAATTTCCCAATTCATCCAATCAATTTACATAAAACCAAGTCCCAACTATTTATTTGGTCCTCGATGAACACAATTCTTTGTATCGTTCCCTTGTTCACTGATCATAATCACTTAAGACCACATACATAAATGACCATGAACATCCATGTTCCGAAAAATAAGGGACAAAATGATACTTCAAATAAGAACGGTGAAAAAGAAAAGGGTTCTTACTTCTTGCCTAGAAACTGGCCCATACGAGCTTCCCAGCGGCCGCATTTGTGCAGTGTGACTCCCCTGAATTTTGAGCTTCCTCTAGAGAAACCGGTACTCTGGCGGCGCAGGATATGCACAAACTCTTCCTTTGTAAAATTACTCATCTGCATTGCAATCAAAATCAATCCCAAATCGAAAGAAACAAAACAAAACCAGTAAAAGTCTCCACATTACATCCACAACGCATTCCGAAAATCGACCTGCTTAATATCATCCTCATAATCACCGACACTGAAATTAATATCAGCCTCAATTCCGCGGAACTTGATCGCAGCTCGATCATACGCCCTAAGATCATTTTACCACAACCAAAAAATTACCCAAAAAATTAACTGCTTGAAAACAAAGTTTTACATTGAAATATTTACTGTTAACACTTCTGAGCTTCTTAGTTCTTACCTAGCAGCAGCATGGGCAGTGTCAAATCCTCCTAAAAAATATTCAAAAATTAAAAATAATCCGCCAGAAATAAAAAAATAATAATAACGATTAAATGGTGGATTTTGATTCATTTATCTTACCCAAGTACACTTGTTTCCCGCAATCCCTACAAAAAAAAAAAAAAAAAATAGACAGCGAGAGGACTCAAAGTCAGTACACAATCAGAGTAATAGTACATCAGTATCACCGTAACCAAACACTAACCAAATATGGGATTCCCATCTCCCGGTCCTTCGATAAAACGTAACGCCCCGGTACTGCGAGCTCCGGGACCTGGGCCCTCTCCGGCTCTTCTTCACCTGCTGCGGGAGCACGATCCTCGGCTCCGCGGGAGCATAGTAAATCGGCTCAAGCTCCAATCGGGAACCGGACGATAGTCCCAGCCACTGCTTTTTAGAAGCCGCCGACGACGACGAAGAAGAGCTTACGGATTGGGCGAGCGGAAAAAGCTGGATGGTCCTCCGACCGCCTTGGTGATTGGCGGATACGTCGTCGTTCGGAGCAAGGAAGTTGAGAGTAGTGGAATCGTCATCGTCGTCGCCGGTGACGGTGAGGTTGGAGGAGGAGTTGAAGCTTCCGGAGCATTCGACCGGGGAGGTGGTGAGAACCTTGTTTTGGGACATGGAAACGTCGTCGCGGGAGACGAAGCCGAGGTTGAGATCTAGCATTGCTGATGGTTTTGGATTGGGAAGTTGATTCAGAGGGCGGTGGAGGAGGAGGACGAGGAGGAGGTGGGGAGGAGAAAATGAGGGAGGAGGAAGTGGGAGGGAGTCATGGAGGTGCTTTGTTTTGAACGTGTTTGATGAAAGTACCGAGAGAGAATTTTAGAGACGGAGAATCTGGAAGCGCCGGCGTGGGAGAACCGTAGAGAGGCGGAGGCCAGCCGTGTGAGTGAGTGAGTCACTGAGTCTCTCTTTCTCTTTCATTCATGCATACCCACAAGAAATAGAGGAGTTTATAAAGTGGTCAGAGAGAGGAGCTTTTTTAGTGTGATCGATACACGAAGTGATGCATCATGTGTTACTATACAAATGGTAGAATATATGTGCTAAAAAGTTAATAAGTTAAAAAATAAAATTTCTCACCACTTCTATTAAAACACATGGTGTACCATTTGTGTTTTCGTCACAACTAAAAATTTCTCATTAGTTAAAGAGAGAGTGATTAGATTTACCGCGTGGTGATGGAGGAAAGAACAAGGGTCTCTCTCCTAGTTTCCAAATTTCTATTCTTCCTCTTGTTTTTAGCACATGTAGCTTTTGCTTCTACTCCAATACACAACAGCTTTAGGTAAAACTTACGAGACAAGGTTAGACCTGGTTTGGTACTGAGGTGATTCTGAAAAAAGCTGCTATAAAAAAAAGCTGGGAGCTGTTTTTGTGTTTGGTAAATACTCAGCTTCAGCTTTTTTTCACAGTTTTGGATGAAAAAAAGCCAAAAACAAGAAGCTGCAAAACCTAGCTTTGAAAAACCAGCTTTTTTCACATCTGTTTTACATAAAAGTTTACCAAACACTCTAATACTGCTTTTTTTTTTTCAAAAGCACTTTTACAAAAAAGTTTACCAAACACTCTGTTGCTTTATTTCACAGCTGCTTATTCTCACAGCACAGCAGAAGCAGCTTTTTTTCAAAGCACAGCAATACCAAACCAGCCCTTAATGGGACGTGCCACGTTTTCCCGCATCCCACTTCTTGCTCACCCATAAGTTTATTCTTGAAGTGCTTGACCCAATTAGTATTCTGGATTCAAACCTCACAATCCACTTTTTTTATTGGCATGTTGAAAATTTTGAACCAAGTGTTTGAACAATTTGCGTCGTAATAAAGGTGTTTTACATCCACCGTTCTACTCTCCCTTTTTTCTTCTTTGGTTCTCTTTGCAGGTGTTGTAGGACGTTGGATCTCGAAGGTTTAATTTGGTTTGATGCTTCAAGATTAATCTTATGGTTTGTGTGTGGCTTTGGGCACGGCGGGTTACTCTCCGTTGTTGGAGATTTAGGGGTTTTTGTTGCTTTTGTTTCTTTTGCTAAGCTTAAGCTTGTCTGAGCCTCCCTAGTTATTTTGGGTTATTTCTCACCTTTTGCTTTGGCCCTTTATTGTTGTACTAGTTCTTCTTTTTAATGAATTTCCTCTTTTTAACCAAAAAAGATAATAGGACGTGGTCTCACATACATCATCAGTTAAAAATTGTTCGCTTGTTTGGTTGTTTGACCATACCACAACTCAAACAAAAAGTAATATTATGTAATTGAACATTATCGTTAAGTAATAACAGTTCCTGTCCTTGAGTAACTTTCAACGCGCATTTGAACGATTGACGATAGCACTTCTTAAAAACGTTAATTTCAAAACGATTATCCATAAAATATATAAGATACTTAATTAGAGAACAATCATTTTTTTTTAAAATAACCGATATTATCTACACTAAAAAAGAAAAAAAAAATTAGAGAAGAATCATTAACTTCTAATTATATAAGAATCAACGTTGTATTGCTTTCAAGATGAAAAACTTGGACTTGGGGGTTTCAATGGTGGACCAAGATTGTCTCCCCTCCTTATTCTATCCCCTTCCATCCCCTCCTACTTTCTCAGCCGTTCATTTCATGCCAAATTGATTTAAAGCTCCAGATTTTGCCACGTTGCCAATAACCCTCACGTTTCATTAATGCCCAATATTCCGGCCTCATTCGCTGCATTTCTCGCCCCTTCCTTTCTGCCTTATACGCAACCTTGCCTCCTGATAGAAGCATATTTATGCTACTTAGCTATGTTGTTTCATTGCATTTAGTTAGTTAATTACTACTTATTATAGTCTTTTAAGCTATTTTCGTATGTTTGTAGGTCCTAATGGCAAAAGGAGCAAGAAAGTGCATTTTGGAGCCATTTGGAGTAGTTTTGGGCATCAATTGGATAGCTTATGAGTGGAGCAAGGTGGATGGACGAAATTGAAGTCAAGAGAGGCTAGGAAATGCTACAAATCTAGAGAAAGAAGTTCAAATACAAAGAAGATAAGGAAAGAGCAAGAGATAAGGAACATTATCCAACCTTATCTTATCCTATCCTAACTAACCTTATCATTTCCTAAATATAGCATTATCCTATCTTATCTTATCCAAATCAATTTGTGCCTTAATTCTAGCTATTTAGAAGGGATTAGTTATACATTTAAATACGTAACTCAGATTCTAGAGACCTTATCCCTTGTGTGCCGCATATATGCCATTCCTTGGTGGATTGGGAGTTGTAATCCCTCTCCTACAAAGGTGTTGCACCCTTTAGCCTAAGTTCTTCTAGAAATCTGCCCTAATACTCTTTCTAGAAGCCCTTATCTACTCCTAAATGTATGCCACACCCTCTCCATATTCTCTTTGGTTTTCTGATTTCTAGAAGGTCCAAAACCCTAGTCCTTTTCCCATTGGATTGTGTAATCCTTTTCCTTCAGAAATTCTACAAGACTTAGCCTATAAATACAAGCCTTTGCCGCAAGTTTTATCCATCCATTCACTCATTCATTCATTCATACATTCAGCCATCAAATACCATAATTCACACCATATCACCCTAGTGCCGCAAACAAGGAAGGAAGGAGAAGAAGACTTGTGCAATCTGCCATCCAAGGAGGGTTCGAAATCTGCCATTGGAGTGTGGAGTGTTTCTAGGTGTATTATATCCTTAGTTTTAGTTCAATGTTTACTTTAACTTGGTTTTCAATTATGATGAACATATGGAACTAATTTCTTTTTAGTTAAAGGTGAATTCGAAGACATGATTATATGTTTTATATGAATTGATTACATCCAGTTATTGTTTCTTGAGTCTTGAATGTGATTTGCTTATCTAAGTTTTCAAAACTTGTTTATGTATGTTGGTTGAGGGTTGACGCTTAATTTGCATGCATGAATTTGATGCTAGAGTATAAGAGAGTTTCACGTAATAGTTATTCAATTATATTCACAAGTAGTGGAGGTTGCTAGTCACAATCGTGTTAAGTAAATCCTTGGTATGAGTCTCATGCGTTTCATAGTGATGAATGTCTTGTCAATACTTATGATTTTCATAGAACTTAATGACTTTTGATATGTATCTCTATCATGTGTTTCATGTAGGGAACTTGAGAAAGATAATTTGGTTGCGATGCGTATTCCATCTAATTCAATGAAATAAGGAAAATCTGATGGTTGATTGTGCAATGCAATTAACTTGGGGTGTTGTCATTCATAGTCTAAAGGAATAATAACTGGAAATTGGTTTATCTGCATATGTCATGTGTGGAGAAGGACCCTCTAACTAGCCTTTCACCCATTTAATTCACCCAAATTCGTTTTTACAAAGTGTTTTATGCAAAGTTTATATTTTAAGTTTTAATTTCGTCAAAAACAATCTCCCTTTCATTTACTCTGGTTATTTGAGTCAAAATCTATTTTCTTTTAGTCTTTTGAGTCAAGTTAAGTTTTATTTTCGTCAAAATCACTTGTTAGGTCTAAAATTGAGTCTTTTTTATTGTTTGTTGCTGTTTTGAGTGTTTTAAGTTAGTTTTGAGTCTATAGAGTCTATTAGTGTTTTTGAGTCTTATTTGTGTTGATTAGCATCCCTAGTTAATCCTCGGTCTAGAACGATCCCTACTTGCATAAATACTACAATTGTCATCAATAAGGTTTAATTTGTGTGTCAAGTTAATTTTCACATCACCTCCCCTTTTATGCAATCACTCCACCTGCAAAGTTTATAAAAATCACCATCTGGGTTCTGATCCTATGAGCTTTCTGGTTGGATTTGAGGTGGAAAGAGGGAAGCTTCCATTTGTTTCAATGGAGAGTGGAGGAGGTTATGCTAGTGGGTCATTGGTTAAGCCATTGTTCATGGAAGAGAGTTTTGCCATGTCTCCTGAGGATTCTTCTAACCCTAAGGGGTCTGGACTCGATCTCTGTCTTGGGTTGAGCTTTGGTGGTGGTGGTAAAGGCAAGAAAATTAGGGGCGAGTGCTATCGGCGACGTGGTAAAATCTGGAGCTTTAAATCAATTTGGCATGAAATGAATGGTTGAGAAAGTAGGAGGAGGTGGAAGGGGATGGAATAAGGATGGCCCTTCAATGGTGGGCTGAGAGGTGAGGGGGGGTTAAATCAGTCAAAAAACAAAGTGTGAAAATATGTCGTATCTTAAATATGTGGTGTGAAAAGACATTTTCTTGTTCATATTGCACCCTAACACACACGCGCACACCTTTTTCCTATTCATGTTTCACCTTAACACACTCATACCCAGAACCACACCCCCACCCTTATCTCACATGGCTGACACTTGGCCATTCGTATTTATCGATAGATAAAGACTTCATCCAAAACATTATGAGCTTCTTTAGAAATGTTTTAAAAATAATTGAAAGCTCTTTCGTGAAATTTATTTTAGGATCAATTTTTAGTAAAAATACACGTAAATTTTTTAAAAAAAAAACATGAAAATGCTTCCTGCAAGATGCACTTAACTTATACATTTTGCAACATTTCAAGTGTTTTTGAAACTCAAAAATATTTTTTTAAAACATTTTCAATTATTTTAAAAATGCTTTCGTTCAAGTTTTATAACTTTTTTATTTTTATTTGGTATTGGGCACACATTATGCATTTTCTTTTTTATCTTTTTTTTTTTTTTTGAAGTGTTTGCTTGTGAAGTTACAACGTACGATGAGTGAATCAAACATTGAATTAGATGAGATATTAAATGGTCGATAAATGTCAATTAGTACTATGGTATAGTGATATTCCTCTAACTTGTAAGTGAAAGATCCTAGGTTCGATTCTCGTTAAAGTGAATTTGAACCACATTATTGCCAACCCATTATGAAGCTAAGCTCACCCCCACCCCCTTAGACCATCTCCAACCATGAGGATAAAGCTTAAAAATTTAAGCCAAAAAATTTTAAGTCATAACTCAGAAACTGCTTTTCTTCTCCAATGATTACGGCTTCAAATTTTAGCCCGAGATTATTAAACAATGATTTAGACTAATTTTTTCTGTAACTTTTTTAAAATAAAATTTATGTCGCTTATTCTAATTTATTTTATGAACATTTTAACCTAAAAATATTTAAATTTCAATAAATAATTAAGAATCACATAAGTTTTAAGCAAAATTTGATTTAAATAATTTTTTAAAATTCTTTTAGACATTAGATTTAATTTTGGGTCTTAGATTTTTTTTTTTCTATTAGATTTAATCTCATTTGATCATAGCCATTGGATTCTAAGTAAAAAAAAAATGTTTGAAATATGATAGTTTGATGGGTCCAGAATAATTTAAGTCAGCTTAATTTCTGTGGAGAATCTAGCCCAAATATATTTTTTCTCCCCAAGACTTATTTTAGAGGGAGTTTAAAACTTATATTTTAAGCTTTATCCCATGAATTGGAAATAGTTTTAGTGTAAAAATATTGTTCGGAAAAAAAAAATGGTTGATGACAAAAAAAATGAGATATTAAATGGACTCATTAGAGCAAGAAAAGCATGTGTTTCAATAAAAAAAATGGTTTGGCCCCCATTTACCAACCAAACTAAATATCAATTGACTACAATAAATTTGTCAATATTATTGACTGCGTCCCAACGTCAATTGATCTTGAATTTGTGCATTTATGGTCCAACTTCGATAAACTTAACGGTGCTATTTTAAAATATAACTAACATATGTTTTCATACAACAATATTACAAGAGAGGTGAATCAAACTCGAGATTTCAAGTACAATAATAATATTTTTATTTAACTGTGTTACAAATTTCTTACAAGTACTAATCTTGTCGGACACGTATTCTACTAAAAACAAACGGCGTAACACATAAACGTTAAATGTAGTATATTCTTACAACTTGATATGTTGTGTTTCCAAGTTGGATGGGGCAGTATTCGTACACGTCCTCAAAATACCAAAAAAATGCATGACGCCATAACAGTATAACTAGTCGACCAAGCCATATGAGCCCAAACGACACCTCAATCTAAAGTACATAAATATCCCTCACATGACTCGTACTAATAACACAGCTACCTCTAATTTTTCAAAAAAATGCAAGTGTTGTTTCGAGTTTTAAGTTTAACTGAAACAAAGAGTTTTAAGTTTAATTGAAATAAAGTAGGACGTCACCACTTTAATATATGCTAAAAAGGCTTAGAGCTTCCTGAAAAATTTATGCTCCAACCATACTTTCTAATTTAGCGAGTCAAAACAAATATAAACCAATAGAAATAAGGTGTTTTATTTAGAGCATCTCAAATGATATTCTTAAATGAGCTCCTAACTAGAATTTAGTGAGGATTTTAAAATTTAAAAAAAAAAAAAAATCAGCTCCAATCATTCTCCTTATCCACCTCCTAAGATAGGATTCATCGAGAAGTTGCTAAATATAGGGTGCAAGAAAGGAGCTCTTGGTGACTCTCTATAGTTAATGCTTATGAGAAACACGACACGAATACTAAGTCTAATTATGACCTCTAAAATAGAGAGTATGGTTGGACCATTGGAGTACAATTTTTTTTAGAGCGCTTCTAAAATAACTTTTTGATAGTTTTAGCTAAGATTTGCTATAAAATAAAGAGCATGATTGGATGCTAGTTATCAAAACAATCGTAACCAATGCTAGGAGCCCTTGAGAGCTCATTCCTCACTCCCAAAATTTAGGAGCACCTAGCAGTTTTGGTATCGTAGGAACAGAATAGGGAGTGTGATTGGAGATGAAATTTCCAAATCTACCCTATACTTTAGTTAGGAGCTCATTTAGGGAGCACATTGGATATGCTTTAATTACAATACATTGTGACTTTAATTGTACCGGGATATTAACGGTAGATGAAAGTCATCTAGGTACATAATTTGTTTTTTTTTTTTTTTTTCACTTGTTTATTTTATGTTGCATTTGGTACAATGTGCTATTATAGATTTTCTAAAAATATTAGACCATGTGACATAAGCTTTGTTATTTTTGAGCAATTCCTACTAGTTTTATGAGGTGGTATAATGTAAGTGGTAGATTTTATCTTATTTTCAAGTTTATTATTTCTAATAAACCAACATCAATAAAAATGATAAAAAGCGTATACTAATCAATTCAAAATAGATTTGAAGTTGCTGTCAAATTTGATAGCGACCACCTTTTCTATCAATTAACGTTATACCACATAAGAATTAGCATTTCAGTTGAAAAACAATAATTTCATCTTTTTTTAATGTTATTGCTTATGTTGACATTTTGATATCTCCTTGCTATCAACAGTTTGGACACAATCAGCGGTTTGGCATTTTTGTAAATGTAAAAGACATTTTTGGGCAGTTTTGTAGATATTAAAACATCTAAAACCTAACAGTTTGCTGACCTCCTCTTCATTCATCTTTCTCTCCAATTAGAGGCCGTGATCTTTACTAATGACGACAGTGACGTTCAAGAGGAAAAACAAAAGAGAGACTTGAAGATCATTGAGACTTGAATCTTGTGTGGTTTTAATTATTTTATTTGTGTTTTAATTATTCTGCATGGTGAATGAATTTGATGAACACAAGTAATTTGTTATATTATGAATCCGAAATATTGTTGTTAATATATGTAATATTATAAATTTATTGTATTTTAATCACCGTGTCCGTGTCCTTATTTGTTGAGTTTTGCTATGTCAGCAAGTCCACGTGTCCATGTGTTGTGTGTCGTTGTTTCCGTATTTGTGCAACGTAGCCAACTATGTCCCAGGTTCAAAGTTTCTTTTTTTTAGTGTAGATTAGTATAGATATCGCTTGCATTAAAAAGAAGAAAAAAAATCATATAACACATCTGATGGTGAAAAAAAATTCTTACCTACAATTGAAAGTATAACCCTATGAGTATCTGTGGAATGTATCCTTGGGAAACTCTAGTTGAAGAATGTATGCTCGTGGCAATGTAGAATCACTTTCACAACGACCTGATTCTCGCTTTGATTTTTGAGTTAAGTGTTTGAATCCTCCAGTCTATCGACATGTAATTGTGCGCCAACTTTGTACGAAACATTCTTTGAGTAAATTTGCCATTTTCTAACTCAAATTTAAGTTCCAAACAAATTTTGAACGAAACAGGAGAAAAAGAAAAGATAGAATGGTGAGCGTATGTGATTTGACTCAAATTTAAGTTCCTATAAACGTTCTTTCCTGACTAAAAAGTGACACAAAAATGTTGAGGATTTACCAAAAAGGTTAAAAACAAGTAATAATACAAGGGCCATACAAACGTAGTACGTGTAGCATTAACCTGGCAAGAGTATAACCAACATTCTAACGTCACATAACATATATTGTTGTAAGCAAGGATCAATCATTTTAACGTAAATCAAACCAGACCGGAGCAGCAGGAGTAGGCTGGGTGGTCTCAAATGGGTGGAGGGCGGGGTAGACTACCAAGGCTGGCAGCTTCTAGTTCGGCTGTGGAGGCAGAGGCTTTCCGTGTTGCTCTATTGGTATGCGTGTTGGAGAAATTTGGAAGATATCATTGAATAAAGGAGTGGGCACGGGGTCGGGCCGGGTCCAAATTTGGAGAAACCGGGCTGGAACCGTATGAAAATGAAACGGGCCGGAACGGGGCAGATTGTCGTATTTTAAAAACTGGAACTAGACCTAACCCGGCCCATTTGAAACAGGCCGGTTCCTATGGATCCTACAGGTCCTCGTGTAAGCTTTTCTCCAATTTCTTCAAAATCTGTCAAGCTTTTCTGCAATTCGATAAGGTATATACATATGCACACAATCTTCTTCCCAGAAAAAATCCAACAATTTTCAAGCATCTCTCACGCCCCAACCTAAATCCCCAGTTAGAACAAATTAATAAATATATATATAATTAAAAAAAAAATCTTCAAATACAATTTCGAATTCATCAAAAAATAAAATAAAATAAAATAGAATCCCTAATTAAGCTAAATCCCCAACAATTTTGATGAATTTTTCAAGCAAATTAACTGAATCCCTAATTCCTAAATCCCCAAATTCGAATTCAGATAAAACTGAGTTTAGACGCTGAGAAGAAGAGAAGTAGGAGCCTGGGAGGTGGCAAGGTCAGAGGTCGGTGGAGTACTGAAATTTGAAGCAGCAGAAAGAGGAAAAGAAGAAGGTGGCACCGGAGGACTTACAAGAGGAGAATAAGAGGTAAACGCCGATGGACGCACGAAGTAACAAATTGCGAGATTTGAGCGACTTCAGGGTGGCGCAGCTGCAAGTGCGTTCGTCGTCGAAGAGAACCTGTCGGATTGAGAGGATAATGTAGTGGTGGTCAGAATCGGGACAGAGAGGTTGAGAACCCAGAACAGAATCTACAAATCCAAAAAAAAAACCCCTAAATCCCTAAACCAGAAATTCACATAAATAAAAAACCCTAATTCATAATTTCCTAAATGTTAGTAGGACGATGGTTGTTGGCAGTGTTCTTGACGACGATCATGTGTTGTTGGTGGTCGCGACAGCAATGATTTGTCGAGAAGAGATAGGTGGTGTAGGCGTGGTGGTCGACACGACGATGAGAAGAGCGAGTACGGAGTCGAAGTTGGAGTCGAAGTCGCAAAGGTTGATGTCGTCAAGGAGGATATGACAGGAGTGGATGGTTTGGAGGCTCTGGATTCTAAAGAGAGATGGAGCAGCAGAAGAGTCCATCCATTATATCTAGAACGGGCCGGTACGAGGCCCCGTTATCCTAAATAATAGGACTCAGCCCGCCTTTACATTACGCACGCCCCAGCCCCCTTATCCTCTAAAAATATTGGACCTGCTCCGAACCTTGTCTACCCAGCCCGACCCGCAGTTTCTCTACCCATTTTCCCATCCCTAGTTGAATCTAATTTTTCCACCTTGAGTACTATTTTTGCTATTTGGCAGCTAAATTCACAACCTGAGTCGGATAAGTTCTCACGTGGAAGGAAGGCAGTCGTAGAAAGGGTACGATTCTCTTCGAATTTTTACCCTATCTTTCGACCCAAAGAAAAACCGAGACCGGAGCAAATCAGCTAAAGCAGCAGTCACGAAACCAACCAAGAAACAACTGGTTCACAAAACAAAACACATATGCCTCTGAAAATCATAACATGATGATGCAAAAGAATTTACCAAATCATAACAAGCAGCAATATAAACAAATGAGCCCTAACATGATCAGAGAAATGCATCATCGTTTGACAACGACAAAGAAAAAATAACCAAACTATTACACAGCCCCATGCTGCATGTATAAAATCGAAGGAATTCAAACACGAACGAAACTAGATTGATAAACTAAGCTACAAATATGAATCCAGTGCCCGTTATACAAAATCTCCAACCAGATCAAACGGAGGAAAAACACCTTGAAACTTGCTTGTTAAATTCATTTCCGTGCAACTTACCATTCATGACTCATAAGTAAACAAAAGACACAGATAAACACCACAACAAAATAGACTAACAAAGGCAATGTCTTGTAGAATTTTAAAGCAATAAACTAAATCACTGGGCTACACCGAGCCACTTTGTGAAGTTGTCGAACTCTGTGTAATCGCTGTCAGAGATCATAGTTTTGTACCAAGCCTTTCCAGCTGCCTTGATGGCGGTAGCTTCCTCCTGGATAAAAGAAAATTCAACAAGTAAATCAGCACACGCCCACAATCATATAGAAGTAACCAAGACTCGAACAAGTATTAGGCAAGATAAACAGATATTGGACATTAGTATACATGATTAAGCAAGATAGAGAATGGTATATGTAACTACACATGAACAAGCGTTGCTTTTCCGAAATAGGATTTACATAAGAGCGACACAAACAAAAAAATATTAGATATGCATTTCCCTTGTCCGAAATAATCTGAACCAAGAAATAACGGATATTGGAAACATGTAAGATCAATTTTTTTGCCATACTGAATGTTTCACTTTCACCTGCTCAAAGTATTGAAACAACTATCTACTTCCCCAATGAAATGCCCTAGGATCTTGGTTTACCAAAACAATTTGATCATTTACTACAGCTTTGATCTTGGTTTATTCTATGATTTACTACAGCTTTGATATGAATGCAAGCAACAGCTCTTCACCTTCACCTAATAAAGAGAATCCTATAAAATGGGGCATCATTTACTATAAAGTCACACCACTCAGACCCACTCACCGCACGGAGGCGGGTTACTTAAACATCTTTGCAACACAATTACATGTACTATTTAGAGTATAATTAGCTTCTTAGCATTAGCACTTTGCAAGTATGATTAGATACCAAATAATAACAAATTACTAATGCAAGCACATCATTTCGTGATCATATCGTCCTGTAAAATACTCTAAAACACAAAACACACTGTGAAACAATCAATCTTATTTCATAGTTTTCAACTAGTATATCATATTGCATATTTCAATCTAATCATGTTGTATTATCCTAGCAGCAAAACGAACAATCATATTTTAAAACTAACAACTAACGTATCATAAAAAAACAATTCAAATAGAAACAAGCGGGATCGATTACCTTGGTAATGGGCTTTCTCTTCTTGTCAAGCTTCTCCTTCTTGGCCTTCACGCGCTGCTCCTCAGCCAAAAGTGACATTCTCCTCGCTGTCTTAGCATAGGGGTTCAACTTGAGCAGTGTGTTGAGATTTTTGAGAGGGTTTTTCTTCATTGGAGCTCTCTTGGCATCCTTCTTGATTGGCCTGACAACAGATTGAACTTCATCAGAGTTGATGATCCTCGCCAAGTCAGCATTGACCATCTTCGACCTCGGCAGCACATATCCCTTCTTCTTCTCCGAGGGCTTGTCAAACGACCCGTAAATTGAGTCGAGCTTCTCGAAAGCAGACTTGGTCCAGATCACAAACCGACCCAAATGCCCACCAGGAGCGAGCTTCAGCAGGTTGAGCCTCTCCACATTGATAATCTCGACCCCGGGAAGGTTCCTGAAGGCCTTCACCAGCTTAGCTCCTTCAGTTCCGTAAACAATGAGAGGTCCTTTGCGGTTGATGTACCTCCTGTTCCTCATCTTACCCTTTCCGGGGCGAATCGCGTGGCTGTCCTTCGCCTTCTCGGCGTCGGCGTAAGCCCCGATCTGCTTCAGAAGCTTCAGAGCCGCCGAGGTCTTCTCCACGCCCTCAGCTGAGTCGCTGACGACAAGAGGAAGCTCAGGAACGGTCTCGATTTTGTGACCGCGGGCCATGACCAGAGAGGGAACGGCAGAAGCCGCAATCGCCGAAACGATGGCGTACCGCTTCTGGTTCACGTTGATCCTCCGGTGCCAGCGGCGCCAGATCTTGGTGGGAGCGAACATGCGCCCGCCACGGCACATGTTTCCGAAGGCTCCCTGCCCGGCGCGGTGTGTCCCGCCTCCGGGAACACGGGGGATACGCGAGACGGCGCGTCCTGTTCCCCAGGACTCGGCGGAGGTCTGGTGACCTGCCTTCTTGGAAACCGCGTAGGGCTGGCGGCTGTTGTTCGACATTTGAGAGTGGACGAAGGTGACAACGTCCGGGCGGATGGACGCCTTCATGACGTCGGGAAAGGCGACGGTCTGGGGCTGATCGGTGGCCATGTCGCCATCTAGGGTTTGGACGGTGACGAGGGGACGAACAGCTGCGGCGGCGGCCATTTCTGAGATAGTGGGTGGAGTGTGAGAGAGGGAGACGCGATACGAGGGTTTAGGGTTGTGAGAAATGAGATTAAAGCGGATTTTTATACCTACAATGTTTGGGCCCTAGGGTTTTTTCAGGGTTCGACTTGCTCCATTTTCTTTTATTTCTATTTTGTCCTATTATTTTGCTAATTTCGAAAACAAGTTACCAAATGAAGGTAATATGAATTTCTTACATGTTTTTGGGTCAATGAATTATTTCGTAAGAAAATTAATGAAAATGATTGAAAGCCTTTAAATTTTAATGATAAGGATAAAATAAAAAGTAAAATGAATAGTATCATGATTGACTTTTAGTGTAAAAATATGATTTTTTATTAAAGTAAACAGTACCGTGAACTTTTCGTTAAAACTTCTTTATTTCTTACATTCATTTAGTTCTGTATTCATTTATTTTGTGAAATGCTATAATATTCAGAATTTAACTTTATTATTTATATGTGTTAACATAATTATTATCCTGACGATCAAATTGTAATTGTATTAAACAAATCTTTTCTCGTGAATAATCAAATCCTAAAAGTCAACAGTATTCTCAAAAAATTTAAAAAAAAAATGGCAATTTTTATTTTTAAAAGATATAGCATATCTAATATATTGGGCCAGATAAGGTAGGCTGGAGCAGTTGGGCCTCGTAATGTTTGTGGGGCGTGTGTCACTACGAATCTACGATGGAACAAAACACATTTTGAAATATAAAATGAGAAATTAGCCCCAATATTTGATGATGAGTTCTTAATATTGAAATGGTTGACCAAAGACATTCTTAATTTTGAAACTACTTTTTGAAGAGAATGAGATGTTGGAGAAGATCAATGATCTCACGTCAAAATGATAATACTATTAACCAACGAAGCTACAAGCTTTTTATAGTGATATAAAAGTATAATTTTTAAATAGATGGTGATGAAGTAAAATGGTAAACGAAGATCATGGTAGTAATAATGCAACAGTGCAAGTTAATTTTGTAACTAATAACTCTCCTCAATTTGCAATTGGTAAAATTGTATGCCCGAGTTCATTGATTTTCGACGTCTCTATTTATTGCTGATTGATTTTGAGTTAGTTGCGTAGATTCTAACATTTTTTCTTTTTGTTACTGAACTGTCAATGTTATGTTATTCAGGAAAAAAAGAAAAGAAAAAAAGAAGAACCTTTCACGTATACACACAGACTTTACTCATCAATTCACTCATAACAATCGCAGAAAAAAGCCTTTCCCTTGTAACTTTGATACAACTAACCCCAAATTGACAATTACATGAAGTGCAGGAAGTAACCTATACGAAATACAGCTCAAGACATTTTTTCTAGGTTTGCTATAAGAATTCGAATTCTCCGTTCTGGTAGTTAGATTTGTTTGGTGGCACAAGATGCAAACCTAAATTTGTTTCCTTAACAGAAAATGTTAATAAAAGAGAGAAAGAAGGAGGAGAAAACTAAACTAAGCAAATGTTACAGGATGTACATATACTTGTCTGGAAGGTCTGGACAAAATCCGGGTTACGAATAAATCATCCATTGAGGCCACCAGACAATTTAGATCCTTTGCGCAGCTTGAAAACCAATTCAAATGTTTCTTCCATTCAGCATCCTGTAACGCTGTTGGCATTGTGGCTGCAGAACTACATTCCTAACGTCGGAGTTGGCATTTGCTGTTCTTGAAACACTACAGTTTTGCTCCAAAACACACACCAGTCAGCGGGTGTAAGTACGAAGAAGTTCAACATGACAGACCGTTACTCAGCTTCGTGGGGACAATTCCTGCATCTACTGTTTTCGTATTGACATCATATGATACCAGGACCTTCCTCTGAACAAAAATAAACGGGATTTAATAGTCAAGATAAAAGAAAATCACAAGTTTTAAAAAGACTAATTAAGAGCGGATGCTGCTAGGCTCATTAAGAGTTAATGGAACTCTCAAGATTTTGAAGATTTCTCAGAAAGAAACAGCTCACGAAAAGTTTTATTTTTTGGTCATGCATGTAAAGTTTTATTGAAACTTCTAATTTGAGCATTTTCGGAGTCATCTTAGTCACCCATCTCTTTATTTTACACGACGTTTTTCTCTAAGATAGCATGTGAAATTTATAGTTAAGATCATTAGACTCATCACTGATAGCAGCAGTATTTGATTCTCATAACAAATTTAAAATCCGCAAGAAAAGATATTCAGTTCAGGGAGATCGAAACTCTGTTGAAAAACGAGAATACATCAGCAATCCAAGGGCTAGCAAATGCGTAAACTAGCAAAACTGGATTTTTTTTTTTCTTGGCATAATGTAAACATAGCTAGCAAAATGGGTAATTTTTGTGAAAGAAAAACAATAACCACATTGCTTTTTATACTCAAATCTAGAAGGGCATTTGGGATTGACAAGGATAACTGAGAAACAATAGAAACATATGCCTAATGAAATAGTAAGAATTACCATTGGCTCAAAGCCCGGACTGGACAAGTTGATGATGAGATTCCTCGTTAACAACAGAACCTGCAGAAACAACAAATATTTAACAACAGGCACATCTCTTCTCGCTGTTTACGTAAGAGTCAGGAAATATAAACCCCTCCATGCCTTCTCCTGAGTGTACGGTTTTGTGTTTGTCTGTATGAAAACTTTCAGATAACACTGCCAGATACTATTATTCTGGAATGGTAAATTTGTTGGCTAATAGGGATAGGCTTTCACATGATAGTCCCGCTGTTACTTGTTGATCTTATTTCACATTGATTCGTAATAACTATTCTCATCCCACGTCACTTGTTATTTGTTAATCTTAGAAACTATCAAGAAACAAATTGTTAAAAGTAATGTAATTTCATTCAACTCACAGTTTCTAAATTAATGGGATCCATTTCCCTGAGTTTCTGAGCGTGACCTTTTGTGTCTGGATCAAAAACACTCCCGATGAAGCCATAAACTTGGGAAAAATCAGGAAGACCTGCAAAATAGTATATACATATATGATAAATATCCCACCATCAATTTTCTTTAAATTCAAAGTCGATGATGGATATAGTCAGCAGTTACGATCTGATGATCACCATGACGCCCAAGAGCTTGTTTCCCTTGATTCGGTATCTCGGAACTTGGCAGGGGGCCATTAAGACTGCATGTGTTAATCCTTGATAACCCCTTTGATCCAATATCAGCTGAATCAGTAACGTCGTACCCCATAACAAGCGCTGGAAAGTTCTCGACAAAACTATTCTACCATAAGCATATCAAGGAAACAACTAGAAAAAGAGAATGTCTACCTTCAGGTCCGTGAAGATTAGTAAATTCTTCTTGTGACAACAGAATTTGGTCCGATGGAGGGTTTATCAAAATGGAATTTTCATCCCAAGGAGAATACGTAGATGAAATGGCATTCATTGAAGAAGGATAAGCAACGGATGCGTGCAACGGAAGTAAAACTGCAAATTCCGATATTGAACAATTAAAACAAAAAAGGATGACAACAATTAAGGTTTAAGCTTTAGAAAGACACAATCTTCAACAATGGAGAACCATTTTTTGAGGCCTTCTGCGGGTAAGGATAAGCAGCCTTGCGCTTTGGCCGCGGAGGAGGCACGTGTGCTGTTGTCTCGCTCCTTTGAACTTTCAAGAAGTACTTCTGGGCATGACTTCGAATCTGCAAAACCTCAATTCTTCAAAAACCCACCAAAATCTTAAAAAATCCCTCCAAAATCTAACCAATTTCGATCCACAGAGCAGAAAAATACTTTGCTTCAAACCTGAATAACGGTTTTCGAACCCACAAAATCTTCGATTTTCTTCCAGTCTCGATCAAACCTGAAAATCCACAAAGCTTCAATAACTACTAACATCAAAATCTACAGTTAATCAGTTATAATAATTATGAACAGTAAAGTGAGAACTAAATTGGAGCAAAAGAGTATTAAGGTTCCAAAATTTGACGAATTCAAAATAAAACCCATAACCCCAAAAAAAAAAAAAAAAAAAAAAAAAAAAATTAAAACAGAACCCAAACAAAGCTACACGAAAAGCAATTAAACTAAACCCCACTAAGCAATCAATTAAACTAACAGAATAGCCAAGTGGTGCGTTGCCTGGTAGGGCTTTCCTCTTCAACCCAGTGCATACGGGTTCAAACCCTCGCCCTCCCGTAGTTTAAATGAATTTCAGTGTAGATTATCTTATCGTTTGTAAATAAAAAAAATGAAACAGAAATGAATATTTGAAGGTGATGAAGGAAAGAGGAAAGGGAGATGAAGAACTGACAGTTGAAGAGCTTCAAGGAACTTGTCGTGCTCCTCGTCGGTCCAGCTTTCTCTGGACTTGGTGATGGTGTATGGCTTCCGGACCTTCTTCCCTGACCCGTCTGAGGACGGCGTCGACGCCGTACCCATTGATGATTGGTGGCTGTTGGCGTCAGTGGAGTTCATGTGGCTTCTCAAAGCATGAAAGCCTCACTGAATGAATGAATGTGAAACAGAGAGAGAGAGAAAAAGGAGTACGTGTGTGGCGCGCGGGGGTCTGAGGGAGTGTGTGTTCCAAAATTCGAGGTGGTGGCGTGTGAGTGGATTGAGGCCGCCCAATTATTTGGCCACCAATCTTCTTCCCCCACTCAATTAATCGCCCCGCGTAACAACGGCAAGGTCCCACTAGAATTATCGTAGAATTTCCAGTCAGGTTTATTTTTTTTGGTATTGGGTTTAAACTTTAAAGTACAAAGCTGGCAAAAATACAGTTAAAAGCTTTGGAATGAAGTGTACAATTTGACTGTAACGAGAGGGCTTTGGACGTTTAGAGCAACTCAAGCAAGAGCTGGAACCCGATTGACTGGCGATGGAAATGACCCAATTGCCTCAGTAATCTGCTCCAGCCTATGCGGGTAATGGTGCTCGGGGGAGGCCCGAGTGAGAGGGCCGACTCGAATTGATGGCACAAGAGCCTGAGGCCACATGATGCAAGGCTGACGTCAGCTATATTATAAAATTAATAAAAAATGTAAAAAATCAATTTTTTTTTTTAAAATATAAACAATTTATAAAAAAAATCCGAATTTTTTTTTAAAAATTTAAAAAAAAAAAGAATTAATTTTTCTATAAATATCTTATCATTATCATTCACCTTACACCATAATTTTAGATTTTCTCAAATACTTTGGATTGTAATTTCTTATTTAATGGAACGTGGTACAACGAGACCGATTAAAAATCATATCCGAAATTTGAAATAAAATTAATTTTTATTATTTTATAAAATAAAAATACTAATATTTAATTGTCTATTGCCATAGCTATTTAGTTTAGAGGTAGAGATGTAAAAAGCAGTTACTGTTCACTGGGAGGATTCAATAGTGAGTTGCCCTAGGGGGGCCTTTGCAACGCTGGAGTTGCTCTTATCATTTGGCTATGGCGGGAGGTGGGCTAAAATGTCTTAGAGCCTTCTTGGCCCTACCATAGATTAGTCATATTCTTCGAGGTGTGGGGTACCTCATCTTTGGCAATAATAATAATAATAATAATAATAATAATAATAATAATAATAAAATAATGTTGAGGAGTTCATATTTTTAAACTACATTAGTGTACCATCTTATGTGACAAATAATACATACAACCAATGTGACAGCCCGTCCCGAATCATTTGTATTGTAGGTGTGAAATAACGATTTTACCCCTGGACGTTAATTAGTGTTGTAGGGTGTTTGGTTTGTTTTGTTTTTGGTTGGTGGGTTGCCATCTGGACCACACACTCACACACACCCATCTCATTCTTTCCTGTGACTCTCTCTCCTCTTCTTTGGGATTTCATCCGTTGTCCGTATAAGTGGTATGGTCGCTCTTCAAACTACCTTCATCTTTCACGAATCGACATCGAGGAGATTACTTTTTTGTTCTTTGTGAGCTCAAGAGCTCATCCATACTCTTAAATCGACGTGAAACCTTCGAAAACCCGAGAACCATGGAACCCCGATTTGGTGCACTGTTCATGCACACGTGATCGTGAGGCTTTTAGAAGTTTTTAAGGTTCTAGGAAGCTTTAGGACGTCTTCACGAAGCTTAGGGAGTAATTTTGAAGTGTTTTGGACGTCGGGAAGCTCAAGTTCGTCAAGTTGCATGTTTGGCTGGATTATCGAGGTTTCTCCAATGAGATTCCGTTGGTTTTAGGTCCCCCAAAGTGGTAAGGTTTTGTTAAACTCGTTGTAAGCTTCATTTTGGTACAAATTTCATGGAATTTGGTTAAGAAATGAAGAAGATATTAAGGTTTGAAGTTTTTCTAGAAACCAGCAAAATTTTGAGTTGCAGACGGCGGCGACTGGCGAGGTTCACCAGAGAAGGAGGCGAATATTTTGTTAGAGTTAATGGAATATTCTAACGGCGTCAGGTAATAGGTGTTAACTTCTGTTAGGGTTTTAACGGAATATTCCCTAACGTCGTTAGGGTTTTCACACACATGCCAGGCATGTGCCCGCGCGTGACCGGCACGTCTGGCCGTGCCTTGGCTGGTGCATGGTGGCGCGTGGGAGGTCAAAAAATGATTTTAAAAAATGGGGATGTTCGTGAGGTTGAGTAGAGCCTGTTGGTATATTCAAACAGCTCATTTGAGCAATGTATGAGAAGTTATAGTTGTTTCGCATATAGGTGAGGACTATCCGAAAGACATGCGCAGCCATATATATATATATAAGCCCACTCACTGATATGTAGAAGAATTGTAAGCCCCGATATTGATTGGTATCTTTCCAGAAATTACGTTTTAATGGTTTTATAATTGAAATGCATGTCGAATATCGTCGATATTATTATTGTGATTGTGATGGTTATGCTTTGGCGCTATGGACGCTCAGGTAAGTCAAGTGAGTATGTTTGATAGTGATAGATGAGGTGTTGATGAGTTTGAGTTATAGCTTATATTCCTGCACCTCAATGATTGTGCTCCGCCATAATAGGGCCTAGCCTTCACGTGATCGTAGCACTGAGCGTACATAGATACACCAGCCTGTCGCACAGACCACTTTAGGTGGTTCCGACTTGTGTGCAGGATAGTGGTTGAGGAACTATAGTTTCAACCAT
This sequence comes from Pyrus x bretschneideri, assembly GCF_019419815.1. Lineage (NCBI taxonomy): Eukaryota > Viridiplantae > Streptophyta > Magnoliopsida > Rosales > Rosaceae > Pyrus > Pyrus x bretschneideri. The sequence continues at coordinate 295,608 of NW_025999836.1, read as the reverse complement.
ACAGGTCACTTTAGGTGACTCCAACTGACGTACTAATATTACTAGCATATTATGATTTGTTTTATCTCACCTGTTTGATGCTTATACTATTTGTTTGGATATTCTGACACGGCATATTCTAGCATGGCATAATTGAGCTTTATCGTTTTAGCATGATTTGATATACGAGTATGTATAATATTTTTTGGAAAGTATACGGGTATTACAAAGAGGGGTTATTACTTGATATTGAAATGGTTTGAAAAACAAACTTTGTTTTTGCCCACTCACGTTTTCTGTTTTGCGCCCCTCCAGGTTTTAGGTAACAAGGACGTGGGTGACGACAGAGGCATCGAGGCATTTTGACATAGCACCCTCCATGTAGGATTTTCTAGTTCACTTGTGTAGTGTTTGTTTATTATAGACTGCACCTAGGATACTTAAACTTCTACTTTGCCTTTTTCCTTCTACGTTTGTTACTAGTACTCACTGATCTTTTTATTGTAAATTATGTTGTTGACTTTATTTTTCTCGTATTTTCACTCTTTTACTTCCGCATTGCGCACTTGGCTACATCACCCTCATGTAACGGCCAGCATGCCCCAATTTTTGGATCAGGGTGTGTCAACCAACATCTAATTAGATATATTCATTAATTAATGTGACATGCACACATTATTTGCCAAATCAAATAAAACACTAATGTAGTACAAAAATATAATCTCTCAAACATTTACCTAATAATAATTGTCCCTTATCTTTGCTTTTCCCTCGTCACAATCTCATAGATAGAAGTTTTACTGTGTGGACAAGTATATAGCACTGGTGTTGTCACGCCTCTATCAATATCATGTGTAAGTTTTCTATTAGGATTGGTACTTTCTGAATCGAAAACATCAAAATCGAAAATTATCAAACTTTTCGGTTTACTTTTAAATTTTGTTAGCTCAATCCAATTTTTTGGTTTAACAAACCGAAACAAATTCTTTTTCTTTTTTTTTTTGTTTTATCGAAAATTTTGGTTCAATATCGGTTTGATTTTTTAGTTAACCGAAGTTTTTGAATTTTTTTTGGGTAAATTACACAGAATTACCTCAACTATTGGGTCATTAACAGTTTCATACCTAGTCTTTAAAAAGTTTCAATGTCATACCGTATCTTCGAATTTGTTACAATGTCATACCTTCCGTTAGTTGTCTGTCAATTCCTCCGTTAAATGCTATGCGGCTTGTGACATGACACACTTTCTGTTAAAAAACTAATAAAATATTATTAAAAACTAAAAAAAAATCATTTAATATTTTTAATTATTAAAATAATAATTAATTAATGAAAAGTTATTAAAAATTTAAAATTTAAAAAAAACCCACCCCATGTTCGTCTTCCCCTGCCTCCCCCCCTGCCCGGCGCCCAACCCCCTTCTCCCCCACCCCCTGCAACCTAGAAAGAAAGAAGAAGAAGAAGAGAAAGAAAAAAAAAAAACCCTATCTTCATCTTCCCTGACCCCCCCCTTTCCCCGCAACCCACCTATTTCTTCCTCCTCCTGTCTTCCCCTTCCCTCTTCCTCCGCACCCACTACCTACAACACGGGAAAAAAAAAACATCTTCATCTTCCCCAATCCCGTCTTTCGCCGATTCCACGGGTGGAGAAATTGGGCACGGAGAAAATTAGGGGAGGGGGGAATGAGTGTGGATTTAAGGAGTGGGGTATGTAGAGGAGGGAAGAGGGTATGGTGGGTGTGGAGGAGGAGGGAAGGGGAAGACGGGAAGGGGTAGAAAGGGGTGGGTTGCAGGGAAGGGGGGGTCGGGGAAGATAAAGATGGGTTTTTTTTTTTTTTTTTTTTTTCTTCTTCTTCTTCTTTTTTCTTTCTGGGTTACAGGGGTGGGGGAAGAAGGGGGGGGAGAAGACGAATATGGGTGGGTTTTTTTTTTTTAATTTTTTATTTTATATATATATATATATATTAATATTTAAAAAATATTAAATGATTTTTTTTAGTTTTTAATAATATTTTTTTATTTTTTTAATAGAAAGTGTGCCACGTCAGCATTTAACGGAGGAATTGACAGACAACTAACATAAGGTATGAAATTGTAACAAATTCGTAGATGAGGTATGACATTGAAACTTTTTAAAGATGAGGTATGAAACTGTTCATGACCAATAGTTGAGGTAGTTCTGTGTAATTTTACCCAATTTTTTTTTGTATGCCATTTTCAGTTTGGTTGCTGAGTTTATTAGTTATAGCCTTGTAGGTTCAAAGTTGTGTGAACAAGGAACTATGGTGAGTTTTAACATGTACGTAAGAAAAAAGGTGAGCTTTGGGAAAAAAAAAAATTATTGGAGTCTTCGATTTTTTTATTATATTTACAAGCGATGTTCTACATTAAGTTTATCTTTGCTACCAAAAAAAAAAAAAAAAAATCAAACTTGAGCGCAGAGCAGTTCAGTACATTGTTCTAACCAACTTAGTCAAGTTAAATTTATGGAAAACTTCATTTTAATCCTTAAAAAAATATGAGTTTTATATTATAACCATGTGTAAGATTAAAATCCAATTTTAGTCCCTAGCACATTTAATCATATCATTTATTAGTTATATTTTGTTGTCTTATTTATCTTTTTATTTTTATTTTAATTAATGACATTTAAATTTAATTTTTATTTCATTCATCATAATATATTTTAATGTCTACATTTAGGCAACTAATTTTTTTTATAATATATATTCCAATAAAAATTTTGTATGTTCTTCATTTATGTACATTAATATATTTGAATATTTTGGTATATCCCTCGGTACAAACATGTAGTTACATTGATTCAATATAATGCATTTCGTTACTTACACTTTGGTACACACATTTGAGTATTGACTTTTAGGTACATTAATTCAATATATTATATTTCGGTAAATACATTTAGGTACATACATTTTGGTATTGATATTAAGGTACATACATTTTGGTATTGATATTTAGGTACATACATTTTAGGTATTGACATTTAGGTACGTACATTTTGGTATATACATTTCAGTATGTACATTTATGTATATACATTTCGGTATTGACATTTAGGTACATTAATTCAATAATATATTTCGGTACAATCATGCAGGTACAAATATTTCGGTACAAAAAAGTCAATTTTATATATTTTGGCACAATCATTCTTGTACACTTATGCATTTATATATTTTTGTATCACAAACTTCTTTTAATATTTTCTCATTTACGTTCATTTCTAATTAAAAAAACTAAATATGTGCATATAATAAAATTAAAATTTAATATGGAGAGATTAAATAAAAATACACATTAAATAACAAAACTTGAATGTAAATTTTGATAAAAGTACACTCAAGGGATTAAATTGAAAATTTAATCTAGCACCATTTTTTTTTTAAATTTTAATCTTTTGCAAGGATTAATGTTTAAAAACCCCTTAAATTTATAAGGCCTCCCATTTTCTTTGGTTATTATTAGTTTTCTAACTATCGGACCCTTTGCGAAGGCTTCATTCCGTCCATGATCATGAAGTCATAACTCATGCGAAGCTTGATATGATACCCTAGGATGCCTATGCTCTGATAACAAATGATAGAACCCTTATGAAGAATTTGCCCTTACTTCCAACAAAAGGATGTGCAAATGTGAAAGTTAATTGGACTGTAAAACATTACTCTGGTTCCTTGTTCCACAAGCAATCGAGATCTTGCCTTGCAGGCTCATTTAATGATTCGTGGGGTGCGATGCGGAGAAACAGGAAGCCCACTGTGCAGATGGATTAGTGGTTGGCCGCAAATTGAGAAATAATCGTGGCCGATTTTGTGATGATGCTATGTGCAACTCTCTCCTGTCCACAACTATGACTGCATGATGCCGATAAAGTCTTTGGTGGGGACAGCCACGCCAGGTCACCAGGTACGACTGCCACTGATCACCACTAGTTTTCTGTTCAGATTTTTTTTTTAATAAATAATAAATCCTGATTAGCTTAATCGAACTGATCTTCGAAAAGGAATTTCTAAATCCTTTTCACCAAGTCTACTAAAGTTATAAATTCTCTAACAATAAAGCATTATGCATGAATACATGAATATAGAAGTTATTTCTAATTGCAGAGGTGTTACTGATTTACGGGCTTTTGATACCCCATCACATGTGTTCATGTAGAACAATGCCGGATAATCACATGGTACCTTTTCATCACAAAATTGCACTGCAATATGGTGTTTCCCAGCTTTTAGAGATACACGGTCATCATTCATGCACCAAACTCATATGGCATATTTTCACTTAACTAATTATATTTACTATTTTCATGTTGGTTGGTACTTTTATCAAAGTTTCAACTTTTCTAATTTCCATTCAACTGAAAATTTAAATCAATTTCCAACATTTCAAGCTACTCATATATTATTTTATATTTAATTTTTCAAGCTAATTATGTATTATGACAATGCGTTACTTGAGATATCAACCCAATAACATTTGGAGTTTAAGTAAGCTCTTCACAACCAAAAAATCTTAACTATAATCAGTTTCACGTGGCGAATGAGACAAGTAGTTTGCTTTACCTCTCATTCCTCACAACGTTCTAGAAGCTTCACATCAAAGGTATAGTGAGATAAAAAAAATTAAAAATTAAAATAATTAGAAAAAAACCACAACAAAAGTGAACAAACAAATAATCCCAAAGAAGAAGGTGACAAATGGTCGTAAATGTGGCGGTAACAATTTTGTCGGTAGAACACTTTGGTGCTAATTGCAAATTTGCAATGATTGTGACAACAACGGTGTGCAATGGTGTTAGGACTCAAGTCCAAAGAAAAAACCTGATCCAAAATACTAGTCTGATAGGTGGGAGGATCCCTTGTACTTAAAAGTGCCACTACACAATTTCTTGTGTAGCAGATGTGAGATCATAACAATAGTGTTGAAAATTGGTTGTGGTAAAATCAAATATTTGAAGGCTTGAAGCATCCCTAGCTATATTATTCTCATTAATCATTTTTCTTTGCATACAATATATTTATACAGAGCATGTTATACAATATTATTGAATTGATAGTTACATGACGGCGTTACGTTAGCATTGCCGCCAAAATATTCGTCAAAGAAAAATCCACAATCAGAAGAAAACACATTGAAATGACAATCAAGTGACTGACACCACTCATTGTAACACCAAAACGATCACTTTAATTGTGACATGCATGTTCATATATAAATACCATTCTATCCACCGAAGCCGAAATATAGTTTTTTTTTATTTTTTTTTTGCCCTTTAGAATGGTATTATCTACCCTTAAACATAAGTACTCACAAGTCAATAGATGAGGACATTTTTCTTATAGTTGATATGTTATAGAAATGTCTTCCCAAGAGTAATCATGTGTCATGTTGTCAACTTTTATAACGAAAATCACTTTATGCCCTTACTAAATGCACATTCAAAAGGGTATAGAGAGTGGAGAGTTTAGGGATCATTTTGATATGAAAAATGTTGAAGGACCAAAGTGACGAAACCTCAAAAGTTGAGAGGAAAGTATGGAAATCTCCTCCTTCCCCCCCCCCCCGGGGGGCGGGCAAACGGCAGTAACCAATTGGAGGTTGCTGTGGATTGGAATATTCTTCTTCTCTGGGATCTGGGTAGAGTGTAATTTCTCAACTCCGAGCCGAAAGAAACAACAACTTACCACAAGTTGTTCTTTTTTTTTTATTATTATTTTTTTTGTAAAAGCTCTCACTTTCCAAACCTCTCGAAAACGTAACTCTTCTTCTTCTTCTTCGTACTTGCCATTCAAGCCTATTTGCTCCAGAAGGGACTCTCAGGAACACCACGTGAAGTTTTAGTTTGGTCATCACTTGGCTCCTGGTGTTGTTTGGAACTTTCGGATTAGTTGGATTTGCCATTTTTTCGTCTTTGGAGTGTGACCTAACTTGTTACAAAATCCCTGAGATAATTCTTCACATTCTCACACTTTCGTTTGTTCATATACAATGATTTGCATGCTTTGCTAATTAAACTAAAGAATACACTAGGGATGGTAAGTGATATTTATGTCCTACCATTATGCAAATTAAGTGTCGACCCCCAACCCACATACATAAACAAGTTTTAATAACTTAGATAAGCAAATCACATTCATGCCTTAAGAAACAATAACTGGACGTAATCAATTCATATAAAACATATAATCATGGCTTCGAATTCACTTCTAACTAAAAAGAAGTTAGTTCCACATGTTCGCAAAACAAAGATAATTAAACATAAACATTAAAAACAAAGATAGAATACACCTAAAAACACTCCAGGTGGCTCGAAAAGCCCTCCCTTGAAAGTATTGGCTTTTGGTCCAAATAAGTAAAAATCACACCGCCTATTGGTTTTTAACCCAAGAATAAAATAACATTTAATTAAATGGATGAAACAAATGTAATTAGGAAGACTAAAATGTATAGGATGTGTCAAAACCTTGTTAAATTCCACTTTTATCAATAAGCATCCTAATCCTTATAACTTACAAAAACTAAAGTAATTTACTAAAAATAGTCTGAATGAGGCACAACGAATATAAATAATAAGGTAACAATTGTAATAAATACGTGTCTATCATGTATCTTCAAAGTATCACACAGGCATCACCTAACATCTTATCCCAACCATCTGCCATGCAATGCATGCTCCCTGGGGAAGTTGAATATTTAACCCTCGGTTACAAAGATTATTCACGACCCCCTAAGTTTCTTCAAAGGATTCAAGGGGATATTTCTAGACCTATCCAACCAACATGCAGACCATTTAGATACTTCATGGTGTTGGTTGATGCATCGGTGCTTTGGTTACATGTCTGTTTATTGTCCACATGCAATGCTACATTAACGGAACTCCTAACTCAAATCATTAAGCTTAGGGTTCACCACCCTAATTATTCGATCAAGTCAATCTGACTGGATAATGCTGAAGAGTTTACGTCACAGGCTTTTAACGATTATTGCATGTCAAATGGGATTGAAGTTGAACATCCTTTACCCCATGTTCACACCCAAAATGGCATGGCAGAAGTTTTCATAAAGCGCCTTCAAACGATAGCTTGGACTTTGGTTATGCGAACTTAATTATCGGTATCTACTTGGGGCCATGCAATATTGCATGCAACTATATTGGTCCGCCTAAGGCCCACCGCTACCCAACCTCATTCACCGTTATAGTTGGTTATTAGATACAAGCTTGACATCTCACATTTACTTGTGTTTGGGTGCACAGTTTAAGTGCCAATAGCAAGGCCACTACGTACCAAAATTGGTCCTCAGAAAAAAAAAATGGGAAGATATGTCAGTTATGATTCGCCACTAATTATTCGCTACTTAGAACCTTTGATAGGAGATCTCTTTACTGCATATTTTGCGGATTGTCACTTCGATGAGACAGTCTTCCTGCTGTTAAGGGGAAATAAAATCACTAACATTCCTGGAGAACATCGTGAATTGTCATGGATTACTTCTACTTTATCTCATTTAGATCCCTGCACTGCCCAGTCTAAAACTGAAGTGTGTCGTATTCTAGATCTTCAAATCGTTGCTCAAATAATGCCGGATGCTTTTACTGATCTAGCAAAAATGACGAGATCACATATACCAGCTGAAAACATACCTGCAAGGATCGATGTACTAAATGTACGTCGTAACATCGCCCTAGAATGACGAATCGTCCCCGAAGGTGCGGCTGCATCTTCTACGCGGCTCGATACACTGGCGGTTGACCAATCATCTACTTCTACCCTAAAGTGTGGTAGACTTCTTGGTTCAAAGGATTCACAACCCTAGAAGAGGAAAACAACACAAACTAGTGAACCTAGTTTGAATTCAACCATCGTTTACTCATCTGTTCCAACGCATGAGGTTATTGTAGATTACGGTGATGTCTTAGACAAGACAAACCGACGTCCTGAGAATCGCGAGATTTCGGTCCATTATGTAGTATTGGATGAGGTTTGGAATCGAAATAAGATGATCGTAGATGATGAATTTGCTTACACAGTTGCTATTGGCATCATGCCTAGCGATGACATTGAATCACGTTCCATTAATGAATGTTGACATAGAACTGATTGGTTAAACTGGAAACAAGCAATCCAGGTCGAACTCAATTCAGTTGCAAAACGTAAGGTGTTTGGGCTCATAGCTTTTACTCCACTACATGTGAAGCTTGTGGTCTACAATTGGGTTTTTGTGAGGAAGTATAATGAGAAGAATGGAATAGTGCGATGCAAAGCACGCCTCGTAGCGCATGGCTTCTCTCAATGCCCGAAGATGGATTATGAGGAGATTTATTCCCCTGTAATAGATGTCATAACGTTTTGTTACCTTATCAGTTTGGTAGTTTATGAAAAACTGAATATGTAGCTTGTGGACGTGATAATTGTGTACCTCTATGGGGATCTAGATACAGAAATCTACATGAAAGTTCTAGAAGGACTTCCATTGACTAGTTCAAATAGTTCTACGCCACAAAACACCTTTTCGATTAGATTGAGGAGATTACTCTACGGATTGAAACAATCCGGGCAAATGTGGTATAACTATCTGAGTGAATATTTGACAAGTCAGGGTTATGTGAACAATGAACTATACCTATGTTTGTTCATTAAGAAGTCACATTTCAAATTTGCGATCGTTGCAGCTTATGTCGATAACATAAACCTCATCGGAACTTTTGCATAGTTTGAGGAAATTGCTGTTCACTTGAAATTGGAATTTGAGATGAAGGATCATGGGAAAACTCAATATTATCTCAGCCTGGAGATCAAGCACTGTTCAGATGGAATCCTAGTACATTAATTAAACTACACCTAAAATGTGTTGTGATGTTTTAATGAGGATAGAGCAAAGCCTTCGAGTGCTTCTATGGTCGTTCAGATTTTAGATGCTCAACGAGATCCCTTCCATCCCAAGGAAGATAAGGAAGAGATTTTGGAGCCTAAAGTTCCATACCTAAGTGCAATTGGTGCTTTATTGTACTTGGCTCAATGCACTAGACTCGACATCTCCTTCATTATTAATCTTTTGGTTAGATACAACAACGCACCTAAACGCAGACACTGGATTGGTGTTAAAGACATTTTCTGCTACCTCCAGGGTATGACAGATTTTGGTTCGTTCTACAACCAAGAATCTCAAGAAGAGCCGCCGCCCTTCTTGGTCATCGGGTTGATTATCACCTCATTGATTACGCAGATGTTGGTTATCTGTTTGACCCACATAGGGCACGTTCTCAAATGATCTATGTCTTTACTGTTGGAGACACCGTTATATTTTGGAGGTCTACCAAGCAAACGCTAGTTGTGACTTCTTTGAACGATACTGAGATTCTCGCCTTACATGAAGCCTCGCGTGAGTTCTTTTGGTTGAGAGCAGTCATGGAACATATTCAAAGCATTAGTGGTTTACTACCATTGTTGACATTCCTATGACGATAGTTAAAGAAGGGATGCATCAAGAGAGACAACACCAAACACATTGCGCCGAAGTTCTTTTACTTTCACCAGCAACAATAGCATCAGAACGTTGTATTCAAGAAAATCTGTTCCCAGGACAACCTGGCCGATCTCTTCACCAAGTCATTGCCCAAGTCAACTTTTCAGATGCCCGTCCAAAGAATTGGTATGCGTAAATTATCTGAGTTGAATTGCTTGTAGTTCTTTTATTTGGAAGTTATGTCTAACTCAGGGGAGTATTCAGAAGTATACTTACTTGATATTAATGTACTATTTTTCCTACAATTAGGAGCATTTTTTCCACTGGGTTTTTGCTACCTAACGAGGTTTTGATGAGGCACCTATCTTGAGATGATCATACTCTGTTGAGATCACTCCTCAGTCTATAGGTTTTGTACCTATCTTAGGTTTTACCACAACGAGGTTTTGTGAGTTTTTCTACCAATGCATACTTTCTTTAATTTGAGACTCGCATTCACCCATTGTGTCAATGACTTCATCAACTGTTCTACCTCAACTGCTAAAGACCTGATGCGGTGTTTTGTTTGAGTATTTACACACTCAAGGGGGAATGTTGCAGTCCTTTTAGATTAAGAATGTGATTGTGTAATGTATCTAGGGATGTCTTGCAATATTCCCTAGGGATTAGATATTATCCTATTAAAGTTGTAATCCTATTAGGGTAAGGATTTAACCTTGCTTGCTACTATAAATAAATTTACAATGGGGTGATATAACACACACCTCATAAACACATATCTCTCTTCTCTCTCTGTGCCGTCGGCCCCCTATCTCCTTAGTTCTAAAGATAGTTCAGTAAATTGGGCCTACAACATAATTGAAGTTGTTATTCAAGTTTGTGAGATTGAAGAATCCTTATATTTGTCATAAACCTTTTATTTCAACTTGGTATCGGAGCAGAGTTTGATTATTGGTTGAACTTTGCTGTGAGTGCTTCCCTGTAGGTGCATGAAGCTAATTTTCTTCATGCACCCATAGACTGTGAACTTGAGATGAAGATTGTTTATGACTGTTAGAAGAAGATAAATTTTCACTGCCATGAAGAAGAAAAAAGGGAAGAAAAGTATGTTTTTGCTGCCTCGGAGAAGAGATTAGGAAAAAATAAAAATTTTGTCAAGGTAGGATTTGTTTCCTATCATGTGTATACTATTTGTATTTTATTTTATTTGTTCTTGTAAGTTTAGTTTGTTTTTTAGTTTGAAGAAGATAAAAAAGGAGGATGAAAAAAAAAATGAGAAAAAAAAGAAGAGATTTGGTGGCTGAGGCTTCCGAAAAGAGGCATTACTTTCAGTTGGCCTTTCGAAAAGATTAGCGTTTGTTCCAATTGGACTTTCAAAAAGAGGCGTTAGTTCCAACATATCAAGAGATTTATTTATCGGGATTTCGAAAGAATACGTTAGTTCCAATTGGGCTTTCGAAATGATTAGCGTTAGCTCTAGTTTGGCTTTCGAAAAGAGGTGTTAGTTCCGAGAACTATGATTTGTTAATCAGGCTTTCGAAAAGAGACATTTGTTCTAGTTGGTCTTTTGAAAAGATTGGCGCCAGTTCTAGCTAGGCGTTCGAAAAGAGGCGTCAGTTTTAACAAATTGTGATTTGCTGAGATTTCAAAAAGATTGACATTAGTTTCAGCTTATCAGTGAAGATTTCCAGCATGTGTGACTCACTTAATGCGTGGTCCCATGTGAAGGGAGGTGTTGAGTTTACAATTTCAAATTAGATCTTATTTCCTTCTTCGCAAACTCATGATTTCACATAATGAGTTTGAGGGGGTGTTGGAAAAAAAAAAGAAAGTATTTTAGAGATATGATTTAATTAATGGTTTTATATGATTTAATTTGGGTTTTGATATGATTTGATTTGGTCTTGGTTTACTATTTTGTTGATAAAAGATTGTTTTGATTTATTTTCTAGTATTGCTCCTTTATAATCTTATAAATATCTCCTTATGGAGAACAATAAAGAATTGAAGTTGTTATTCAAGTTTGTGAGATTATTGAAAAATTCTTATATTTGTCATAAACCCTTATTTTTACTTCTAACTCATTACGTGGGCGTATACACTCCGTGACATGACGAAATTAGTGATATTTTTATTTTTTATTTTTTTATCTTTTAAGTTGTTTTGCCGGATCAGTTTCTCAAGACCTTTGGTCTGTACCTCGACCCAATGAAAAAAATGAGATCACTTCTTATGAATTCGTTGAGAATGATTCTGATCTAGTTCATGATCTATTATAAGCAAAAGGCTCCAGTGGGATCTTAAAAAGTATTTAAGGTCACTATTATATCAAAATATGCTTTCCTCCTAGTTAGTGACAATTTTTAACACCCAAAAAGCAGAAAGATATAAACACACATGCAAAACAAATTAACAAACACATTCATGTAGGATTACAAGTTAGAGTTCACTGTTATCATATGCGGTGAACATAAAAAAACACCTGAATGCTAGCGACGATGGAGAGAACGATGTGATAGCTTAGTCTTTTGAGAGATATAGATAAACTAATGTTATTAGCAGTGCATGCTATCATATGCGGCGAACAGAAAAAACCCAAATGTTGGTGACAACGGAGAGAACGATGTGATAGTTTGGTCTTTTGACATGTACAGATAAACTTATGTATTAGCAGTGTATGTCGAATTAAAATATTTAAATTTTTTTTTCTTCAAAGAAATTATGGAACATTTCAATAGTGTAAACCATAAAGATTTGGTAGTTATTATGTGGGTATGTTAAAGAAAGGATTTTGAGGAAGATTCAAGGATGGAAGCAGCAGTGACTCTCTTAGGGTGGCAGAGAAATCTTAATTAAAGTGGGCAAGCTGTCCCGGGTTATCCTATATCTATCTTCAAATTTCTTGATAAATTATGCAAAGAAATTGATGTAGCGCTTGCAAAATTTTGGTGGGATCAGAAGGAGAAGGAAAGAAGAATACATTGGATTTGCTAGGAAGAAATGGGATATACTGAAGGTGAGGGGGGAATGGGTTTTCGAAATCTAAAAGATTTCAATCTTGCCTTACTAGCAAAGCAATGTAGGAGACTTATTCATAAACCTGATGCTCTATGGGTTAAAGTGCTAAATGTGAGATATTTTCCTCATGTTTTGTTTTTTAAGGCAAGAAAGGGAGGGCGAGCTTCTTGGATTTGGTCAAGCTTATTGGAAGGTAAGGAGTTACTTAGGGAGGGTGCCCATTGGCAGGTCCTAAGTGGACATCAAATCAAGTTGTGGGTTGATAAATAGTTGCCGGAGACTACAACAGGACATCCGAGTCCTGTAGATGGAGTGTGAGTTGATAAAAATCAGAATGTGGCTTCAATTATTCAGGATGATACTAGAAATTGGTGCTTAAACTTTATTTGGAATTTAATTTCGGAGGAGGAGTGTTTGGCAATTGAAGCAACAAATGTAGGAGATTCTGAATCTAATGATAGATTGATTTGGCCAATGGGAAAGAAAGGAAATTACTCTGTGAAGTCTGGTTACAGATGGATTCGAAGTAAGAAAAGAAGGAGCCAGGTGCAGCGGCCATCCTCTTCCTGCACGACTGATCCGGTAGTGTGGAAGGGGATTTGGAGTCTTGAGGCCTAGCCAAAAATTAGGAATTTTATTTGGAGAGTTGCGAAAAGGGTAATTGCAACGCAGGCAAACTTATTCAAGAAGAAATGTGCTCCATCATCGGTTTGCCCAATTTGTAATGAATATGAGGACACTGTGGAGCACATGCTCCTTATGTGCCCATGGGTGAAGCTGGTTTGGTTTCGGGGTCCGCTTGGCTATAAGATTGATAGATGTTCAGTGATAAACATCAAGGATTGGTTGAAGGAAATGATGAAAGGGAGTTATGCAACAAAAGAGGATAGAAAAAGATCTATATCTTTAATGGCTTTCACGTGTTGGCATATATGGAAAGCTCGATGTAAAGCAATTTTTAATCATCAAAATCCATCTCCTTCGCAACCATTCATGCTATCAATTGTGCCAGTTCGATTTTCCGAACGGCAAAGGAATTGACAAGAATCCAGCAATCCCCGGGTATGGAAAATCAGAGCAGAATGATACCCTGGTCTCCTCCCCCTTCACAGATGATAAAAGTGAATGTTGATGCAAGTTGGAAACTCAGGTGTAATGATGGTTATGTGGGAATTGTGATTAAAGAGATTCACAAGGAAGATGTAAGAGCATATAAAGGAAGAAAGTATGTGCTTCGAATGCTTTGATAGCGGAGGCTAAGGAAGTGCTTCAAGGTTGTCGAAGTGCAAGGCAAAGGAAGTTTCCTTGCATAATTGTGGAATTTGACTCAAAGCAGGTAATTTCGTCTCTTAATGCAGAAAAGGAAAATTGTAGCTGGGAAATTTTTCCCATTGTCAGTCGCATTAAAGACGTTGGGAAATCTTTCCAGATTTGTCAATGGTCTTGGGTGCCAAGATCAGCGAATGAAACAGCAAATTTTGTTGCAACCTATGTGGGTACGGAGATAAGCGAGGAATGTAGGATTGACAGACCTCCATCTTCGTTGGTTAGAATCTTAAACAAGGATGGATTGCCATGTCCTCCTATGTAGGTGGCTTATCGGAGTAGGGAATGACGCATGGTTTGTTATATTGGCGTCTACTTGTATTCGCTACTCCTTTTGTTGTGTTTATCCTGTTAACCTTGTAGTTGTACTGCGGCTTTTGCTGTGTTTTGGAATGCATTTCCAATTTCTACCAAAAAAAAAAAAAAAAAAACAAACAAACAAACAGGATCAACTCAAAGGCAGAACCAGAAAACCCCAGAAGTCGTCACGAAGTTTTCCATTAGCCAAGGCAAACCCTAGCTAGTGTCCTAATAATAGTCCTATCCTAGGGTACTTCTACTTTTCCGGATCACTATTCTAGGGACCCTAGGGATCCCGTGATCGTGACTGTTCATCGTACATCGAAATCATTTCAAAATTTAAAATTTAAAATTTAAAATTAAATATAAATAATACCTAACAAAAACTGACCGCATGATGTAAGATGAATGATCATGATCACGAAATCCCTAAAATCCCTAGGAAAAGAATCCGGCAAGGATCCTTTTCCCTACTTTTTTTGTGCTCCCTTCACCAGAAGAAGACGTTTGTTAGGGTTTGTCTGCTGCTTGCCAGCAAGTGCTATTTTGGGTTCTTTTCAAAGGGGACAGCGGAGATTTCAGGCCTAGAATTACCCAGAGAGGTTGGGCAATTAATTGTTGTGTTCAAGAATTTTTGGAGCTTGCCTCATGGACTTGAGTGACAGCTTAGGTTTGAGCCTGCAAGTAGCCATCACAACAGTTTATTTCCATCAAATTACGACTTATTCTATCTTCCTCGCTTGACTTTGTAATCTTTGAACTAAAAACATTTTGTGTGAATGCGTGTGGAAGTACTATAGACATCACGTGTTAATATCTCAACAAATGTGGCTGTGTTTCATTTATTTCGTGTATTGTCTCATTTGATAGCTTATTTATTCACCGTAAAATAAGAAATCAACACATCTTAGAAACCAAAAATTAATACAACAAGTTGGTGTCTCTTGTATTATTATCTTATGTGGAGAGTGTGAACATGATTAAACCCTATTAAACCAACATAGCCATATAACCAACTCATCATTTTTTATTAAAGGAATTGGCTGGTGTCTTTGCCATGACACCAGAGGTCGGGTAGACTTATAGAGACATTTTAACCTTCCTTGACCACCATCATGCGATTCATCAGTGCCAAAAATCGAACCTAGAACGTGCTATGTGGAATACAAACCTGAAATTCGTCCTAATTACTAAGCCACCTGTGGGGTTACCAACTCATCATTTGAAAGTTTCAACTATCAAGGACATGACTTCACTAGTTGAAATCAGATTTTGATTAACATATCATTAATTTCTTGGGAATTAAACTTGACTGAGTTTTGGAATCACTTTTCTTCAGCATATAATTTATAAATACCTTATCGCATTTAGCAGCCTATCTGCATTACTCACTCTGCTCCCACACCAACATTATAAAAAGCTGTCTCATTCCCATTTCCTCTATACTTGGAAACAAAACATTGGTTCTTAATTTCTGTTCTTACCTAACCTCTTGTGTTACTCCAACTCCACACCAATGGCTCTATCTAGGCTTCCTCCAAAGAGAGGCCGGATCAAAGTTAAGATAGTATTCAGGCTTGTCAAATTGGTGGTAAGAGTAGCTTCGAAAGTCGGGAGAGGGTTGAGCTGCCGTAGAAAGGTGGCGACACAGGTTGTGCTGGCACCTATGCAGCCGGATAGTGATCAAATTAATCACGTGCAGGTCATACGAGCGTTGATATCTTCAGCTGCATAATATTATAGCAGTGTACTGCGGTACTATATGTATTAGTAGAGCACATGCATGCTCTTAAAAATGCATGAGAAAGTTTGTAATGTGGGTTTACTTTTGGTTTTATGTATTGATCCTACCATCAGTCCGTAATAAAAATTTCTTTTTCTTCTCACTCTTTACATTCTTATGGAGGATGGAGAGTCCTGTTCTTGTAGACAACGAACTCTTGTGTCGTTCTGCATGGTTTTTAGAATACAACGGTGTTTAACGAACATGAATTTCGAGCTATCTGTTGCCCGATTCCAGATTCAACCGCGCGTTTTGGAATCATGCAAGTATGCAACAGATATACCTAATGTATTTGTTTCAGTTTATCAAAATGTTGAAGTAGTCTTAATGGATGACTCTTGTTGATGAACGTAAAGTCTCACATTGGAAATCTTACATAATAAAATACAACTTATGCTGAGTAGAACTTTTGCAGTTAAAGAAAGATAAAGAAAGATAAACTTTTTCCAAATTCATGCAAAAGTTTATCTTTCTTTATATCGGGGTTTTTCCAAATTCATGCATCCAAAAAAGCTCGTTTGACAAGTTTCCCTCGTCAAGATAGAATACTGCCCAAAAAAAGGTTTATCCATTACCTGTCGTTATACACCGTCCAGACGTACCAACCTAGTTATGTTGGGGTTGTATGGTTTAATACAGGTCATGATGGACTTAATTTCACATTGAAAAATGTCTCAACAATCTACAATATAAAAGTGGTTTAAAGCAGCGAAAATTTTTAAGATAAAACTTCACACTTGAACAATTAAGTTAGGTATAGTATTAGGCTTGGCCGAACCGTGTTGGACTCAAGTAGTTAAGTTGGGATAATATTAGCACCGGATTTTAGGCATAGGTCTTTAGTCAAGGATTTGATTCACAAACCCTGTGTTCGGTGCGCCAATAAAAATAAAATAAAATGAATAAACCAAATACGTGAAGAAGTTGGAAGGCTACAGAGTTCCCTCTGTTTCATTTTCCCTTCTTTTTCTTAGTCTGAATCCAATATATGTCTTTAGTCAAGGATTTGATTAATCTATTTTATGTGTTTGGCTTTATGAGGCATGTAAAAACCTTTGGACAACAATATAATTATGGTTTATTATTGGAATTAGGGATTCAGAAGATGTACGTGAATTCGAGTGGTGATTATTAATTTGCAAACAGATAGGATTTTTACCACCTGCAAAAGTAGGAATAAAAATACTTAAAAATACTTGCAAGAAAACAATGCAATTGTAGTATAAATGGCTCAAACAATCTTGTTTTCCACAGGAATTGAAAGAATAATTTGCATTTAAACTAATTATCTAAAACAAGGTTTTGGAAAATGTTGATTTTATGACCTAAAATATTAAAAACGAATTTAAAATTAAAACAATTACAGAAATTAGCAAAATAAAGAAACCAAAAGGAAACGTTTTGAAAACCAAATTGTAAATGACACACTCCGACCAAAATCGAGGCATGTTGGATGTCACGTGAGGGTGACGTAGCCATGTGCACAGTGCGGAAGTGATAGTGACACGATGTGGGTAAATAAAAACCAAACTAGCTAATTTACACTAGGTAAGTATATAAGTGCGAGTGAAGATGTTTAAAGCATGGATACACATCATCAGAGCATAGATAACTTAAGTGCAGTCTAGCAAGCTAAGTGTTAATTATACAGGATGTGAAGGAAACCCTACATTGTTTGGAGTCTGTCAGAACCGTTGTAGAGTCCTCGTGAGCCACTAACACGAACGTCTAACTAAAACCTAGCGGGGTGCAAAACAGAAAACGTGAGTGGGCAAAAACAAAGCTTTTAAAAACCATTTCTCTTTCCAAAAGTAAAAACCCCTCACAGTAAAACTCGTATAATTTCCCAGAAAATAGTAATACATATGTATTTATAGAAATCAAGTTCGAGAGTAACGAAAACCAGGTATATGCCATGTCACTATCTCAACAGTAAATATGTAAGCCAGGTGATATAAATCAATGTAAAAGTGATATGCCAGCCGAAGTCACCTAATGTGACTTGTATGGCTGAACCTATTGCTCATCAATCCAGTCGGAGTCACTTAATATGACCTGTACGACACTAAACCTGCACACGAGTCGGAACCACCTAATGTGGTCTGTACGACAGGCTGGGTGTAAATAAGTACACTCAAATGCTACGATCACGTGAAGGCTGTGCGACGAATTGCAGGTCACCTACGAGTCGAAACCACCTAATGTGGTCTACACAACATGCTGACACCTGACTTGAATCTAAGCTGAGCGTGCGATGCAGGAGGTGAACTAAGCCACGGGAAAAGAACTAACACCGGGGTGCAAGACAATGAGCTCTACGTGCATTAACTCATAATCAACTACCATGCAACTATACCGTCAATATATACTCACCTGAACTTACATGGGTCTCCGTAGCATCATGCAATATTATGCAAAGCTATACTAATGCATATGCTAAAATGTAAAGCAAACATGACATGACATTTTAAATGAAATTCCATGTAAAATAGTTTCTGGGAAACGTGTACACATATATATATAGAAAACCAAAAGCCCATTCACTGGGATGTAGCAGGGTCGTAACCCCCAAGTCTCGCCTGGCTGCGCTCATCCTTCGAAAATGTCTCACTTGATGTCGTTAATATATTTTGTCAAAGTTGACGGAATATTCCCCCTCCTTCTTCTGTGGTTCGCCGGATTCTGACGTTGATTGTTGCTGCATCGCCAGAAACACTTTAAAGTCCTAAAATCGAAGGGAAATAGTCAGAAAATCCTTCGATATTCTGATCAAAACTACAACTCAAGGAACTGACCTATCTCGACGTCCAAAACTTTCCAAAACTTCTCTATGATCTATGTGAAGTTGTTTTAAGATTCCCTTGAGCCTTGAAACTCCGTGAAATGTCCACGATCACGATGGAGTAGCAGAGCACCTCGCCGGAGCTCTTGAGTTCCGGGGTTTCCGAGGTCCTTTCACAAAACTAATGGTATGATTAGGTTCCTGACCTTGCAAGGAACTCGAAAGTAACCTCTACTAGTTCGATATGTGAAAGATGAAGATGGTTAGAGGTGTGTGTGTGTACGGACTATACGGACGAAGGAAAGATTGAGAGAAAGAGTGAGGGTATGTACGTGTGCGTGAGTGTGTGCGTGTGGTCTAGATTGGGCATAGGTAAAATGGATCTTAAGCTTTAATTGGGCTGCATGTTGAGGGCTTTCATTTGATCCAATAACAACCTAAAATTCTTAATTGGGTCCAAAAAAAGTAGGTGGTGTGGTGATTGGTCCATTTCCTTAGCCCAATTACACATTCACTTATTTGTAACATTTTCGTTACGAACCCAACTCGGACCTAAATCACGTCAACACTCTCGTGACATCGAGTGTGATTTAATTACGTCAACGGGAAAATAATTTAGAACCATATACGTACATCCACCTCACTACGACTCGAGGGTATAATTGTCATTTCCACACATTTGAGGATAAAGTATATATTAATTCGGGACAGGTCATCACAACCTACCCCCTTAATAAAATTTCATCCTCGAAATTTCTGTGTGCTAGCATAACAATATATCAATACTCATAAAATAGGGTGGATATAAATCTCGCATACGATCCTCCGTCTCCCAAGTAGCTTCCTCCATTGAGTGGTTCATCCACAAAACTTTCACCAAGCGTACAGTCTTGTTCCTAAGTACCTTATCCTTCCAGTCTAAAATCGTCACTGGCTCCTCATCATATATTAAGTCTGGATTAATTTCTAGTGGTTGAGGAGGTATCACGTGTGATGGATCAGAGACATAATGACGAAGCATAGAGACGTTAAAAACGTCATGCACCTTTGATAACTCTAGGGGGTAACTCAAGTCTATAGGCAACTTCATTGACTTGCTCGGTGATCTGGTACGGTCTAATGTAGCGAGGACTTAACTTACCTTTCTTACCGAACTATACAACGCCTTCCACAGAGATAGCTTCAGAAATACCCAATCTCCAACTTTATACACCCTATCAGTGGCGTGTTTATCAGCAAGGTTTTTCTGTCGATCCTAGGCTGTTTTCAGGTTAGCTTTAATTACCTGAATATTCTGGGTAGTCTCAGTAACAATCTATGGGCCCACTAACACCCTCTCACCAACTTCTGACCAACAAAGAGGAGTACAACATGATCTACCATAGAGTGCCTCGAAAGGTGACATACCGATACTAGAATGGTAGCTGTTATTGTAGGCAAACTCCATCAAATCTAAACGCCTATGCCAAGCATCGCCAAACTGTAGTATTGAAGATCTCATCATATCTTCTAGTGTTTGGATAGTTCTCTCAAATTTCCTATCTGTTTGTGGATGATACGCCATATTATAGAGCAATCTCATACCAAGAGCTTCTTGGAAAGCCACCCAAAACTTAGAAGTGAACCTAGGATCTCGATCAGAAATAATACTAATCGGAACCCCGTGGTATTTAACAATCCCTGATATAAATAACTCAGCTAATCTTCTTAAAGAATAGTTCTCTCAAACTGGTATAAAGTGTGCTGACTTAGTAAGCTGATCCACTATTACCCAGATGCCATTATAACCATTTCGTGTATGGAAAGTGGCTGCATTAATCCAAAAGGCTTCTTCCTCTTAGCTTTGACTTGCTGACAAATTGCACATCGACTTACGTATTCAACAATCTCTCTTTTCATGCTAGGCAAATAGTAAAAAGGTCGAATAGTGTGATACATCTTGGTACTCCCAGGATGCATCGCATAGGCTGATATATGTGCTTCATCGAGAATATCTTTCTTTAATTCTGCAATATTTGGCACGTACATTCGACTTCCCCTGCATAAGCATGCTATCAGATTCCCGAATTCTAAGATCATTCTTTTTCCCTCGTGATACTGCCTCTGATAATTTATGAGATTCCTCATCATTCATTTGAGCCTTGAGCACACGATTAATTAAAATTAGTTTGACCTGGAAACTGGTAAGTAAAGATTCTTCTTGATCTATCACTCCCAAATCAACTTCAGTAGATCTCAATTCCATGAGGAGAAAGATATGGCAAGCATATAAAGCATTAAGTCGGCCATGTGATTTCCTGCTAAGCGCGTCAGCCACCAAGTTTGCATGACCAAGGTGGTACTCAATTGTGCAATTATAATCACTGAGTTCTATCCACCTCCGATGATGAAGGTTAAGATCCTTCTGGGTGAAAAGGTACTTGAGGCTTTTATGATCTGTGAAAATTCGGCACTTTTCCCTATACAAATAATGCCTTCAAATCTTCAAAGTGAAAATAATGGCTGCTAGCTCGAGATCATGGGTAGGGTAATTCATCTCATGTGGCTTCAATTGTCATGAAGCATATGCAATTACCCTGCCATGCTGCATTAATACACAACCTAAGCCATTTAAGGAAGCATCACTGTAAATATCAAGATTACCATTGTCGTCTGGAAGTGCCAAAACATGTGCGTGAGTGAGACAATACTTTAGTTGCTGGAAACTTTGCTCGCAATCATCGTCCCACTCGAACCTAACATCATTTCTAGTCAACCTTGTCAGTGGTAAAGCTATAATAGAAAAATCTTTAACAAACCGTCGTTAATAACCTGTTAAGCCAAGAAAACTCCGTACCTTGGTGACGGTTCGTGGTTGCTCCTAATTTTCAACCGCAGCTACTTTCTGTGGGTCTACCTGAATACCCTGAGCTGATATTACATGCCTCAAAAATGCCACTTGATCTAGCCAAAACTGGCATTTGCTAAACTTAGCATATAATTGGTGCTTCCTCAATTTCTTCAAAACCAAAGTGAGATGTCGAGTATGCTCTGCCTTAGACTTAGAATACACCAAAAAATTGTCAATAAAGACAATAACGAACCTGTCGAGGTATGCTTGAATACCCGATTCATTAGGTTCATAAAAGCTACAGGTGCATTCGTTAAAAGCCGTCTTAGGTACATCTTCATTTCTGATCTTTAATTGATAATACCCAGATCTCAAATCAATCCTGGAGAACATGCAAGCACCTCGAAGCTGGTCAAATAAATCATCTATTCGCGGCAACAGATAACGGTTTTTAATCATTACCCTATTCAGTTGTCGATAGTCGATACACAACCTCAAAGTCCTGTCTTTCTTCCGTACAAACAAAACTGGAGCTCCCCAAGGTGAAATATTAGGCTGAATGAAACCCTTATCAACTAATTCCTGTAACTAAGTTTTCAATTCCTTCAACTCGGCAGAAGCTATTCGATAAGGAGTTAGGGAGATAGGATCTGTACCTGGAAGTAAATCAATAGTAAACTCTACTTCTCTACCTGGTGGTAATCTAGGTAAATCGTCTGGGAAAACATCAGGGAAATGCCTAATTACTCGAACATCCTCCACACGGATAGGAATATCCTCATTCAATACCAGATGAGCCAAATAACCCTGGCAACCTTTCCTCAATAGCCGCTTGGCCCTTACTACATAAATGATGCTGTGTTTCAATCCACTACATACACCCACAAATGTAACCACAGGCAGGTCCAGCCGATTAAAAGTAATTGTCTTCTCATAACAATCCATCTTAGCATGATTGTAGTGTAACCAATCCATGCCTAGAATAACATTGAAGTCAACAATATTTAATGGAACCAGATTAGCTGGCATAACGATGTTTTCCTCCAGAACAGGACATCCTTGATATACCCAACTAACATAACATTTCTCACCTCTAGGCATCAAAAACTCTAACTCATAACTGAGAGGTGTGAGGTAGGGTTGCGTCGTCTGAACAAATGTATGAGAAATAACAGAGTGTGTGGCACCACGCAAAATGGCCAAGAATATTTAACGTACCTATAATCAAATTAGGATTGTTCTGAGCATCTTGTAAGGTGATATGGTGAACACGACCCTGTGGTTATTGCTGTCCTCCACAACCCCTGTTACCTTGATTTCCACGTCATTGTGTACCGCGTCCCTGGCCAGACTGATTAGGCTACCTCGATGATCTTGCACTGCTAGAAGCAACCTCAACGTTATGGGACTGTCCTCCGGGATACCACTGTGATCCACCAGCTGAATATGTCGGATATGGTGCATAACTTCCTAGATACTGAGTGTAACCACTATGCTGATATAGATCATGTAGGTACTAATAATGTCCTCTAGAATATGGAGCTATATAACCCTGATAATGATATGCTCTACCATAACCCGTCTGGCTATAACCACTAAGCCCGGGAATCTGCTGAATAGGAACTGGTGGTGGCAAGGCAGATGGTTGGGGTTTCTGTTGGCTCTATGGGCACTAGATAGCCCGATGTCCCATCTGACCACAAACAAAACATCTATCTATGTTGCCTTGTCTACAATCCCCAAAATGTCGACTATTACATCTACGGAAAAATGGGCCACCAGAACCACCAAAATCTCTGTCTTTGAAAGCGGGAACCTCCAGAATAGTCGCCCCTCCATGGCACCGTGGAACTCGAACCCCTACTAGAGGAGCCAGAACTAGTACCATTTCTCTTCAAACTCTGTGTCTTGCAAGGACCTTACGATGTTTGACCTTTATCTTTATTACTATTTTTCTTCTGATTATTATCTTTTTCTTCTTCCTCCTTACTATCATCTGGAGCATTTTCAGAATCCTCAACTCAAAGTAAAACTTCATAAAAATCTTGATATGTTGAACAGGGAGTAGTAGTCGCCATGGAACGCCACTTCTTTCTAGCACCCTATTTAAATCGTCGAAGCATTTCAGCAAGATTTTTTGCAATCTCCGGACAATACCACGACAAATCAGTAAATTTTCTATAATACTCATTAGCTGACATTTTCCCTTGCTTTAATTGCGAGAATTCTTGCCTTCTATGATCCAATTACTCTGGGGGTACAAATCTTTTCTGGAATAATCACTTAAAAACCTCCTAATCTGCAACTTCTTTCGGTGACAATTCAAAAGATTCTTGTCTCCACCAGGATGCAACCTCCTTACCCAAAAACCAAGTAGTTGTCTCGACCCATCTATCCTCAGGGAAATTCCTTTGTCGTTGCATCGCTCAATAGGTTTTCTCGACATGGTTAAGTCACTACTCGGCTCCCTCGGGCCCATCATTACCACGAAATTATTTAACTTTAAGTTATATACAGTCTCTAAGGGAGTTCTTTGTGGAAGACAAAGTGAGGACCGAATGACATTAGCAATAGCCTCCCCAAGTTGGTAATATCTGGAAAATTAGACTCAGAAAAGGTACGTGGCCCTTTACGAGGCGGCATGGTTCTGGCATAAGACATCAAAATGATTAGAATACTCACAAAATATGCAGGACTGCCAAACCTGGTTATGATTCCAAACGGACACACCCCGACCTAAATCGAGGCATGCTGGCCATCACGTGAGGGTGATGTAGCCATGTGCGCAGTGCGGAAGTGATAATGATATGAATATGTAGGTAAATAAAAACCAAACTAGCTAATTTACACTAGGTAAGTATATAAGTGCGAGTGAAGATGTTTAAAGCACGGATACACATCATCATAGCATAGATAACCTAAGTGTAGTCTAGCAAGCTAAGTGTTAATTATACAGGATGTGAAGGAAACCCTACATTGTTTGGAGTCTGTCAGAACAGCTGTAGAGTCTTCGTGAGCCACCAACACGAACGTCTAACTAGAACCTGGAGGGGCGCCAAACATAAAACGTGAGTGGGCAAAAACTTTCTCTTTCCAAAAGTAATAACCCCTCACCGTAAAACCCTTATAATTTCCCATAAAATAGTAATACATATGTATTTACAGAAATCAAGCTCGAGAGTAATGAGAACCAGGTATATGCCATGTCACTATCTCAGCAGTAAATATGTAAGCCAGGTGATATAAATCAATGTAAAAGTGAAATGCCAACCGGAATCACCTAATGTGACCTGTACACCACTAAACCTGCACGCGAATCGGAACCATCTAATGTGGTTTATACGACAGGCTGGGTGTAAATAAGTACGCTTAAGCGCTACGATCACGTGAAGGCTGTGCGACAAATCGCAGGTCACCTATAAGTCAGAACCACCTATTGTGGTCTATATGACAGGCTGTCACCTAACTTGGATGCAAGCTGAGCGTGCGGTGCGGGAGGTGAATGATCATGTGAAGGCTAGGCCCTAGCCACAAACGGAGCACTAACACCGGGGTATAGGACAATGAGCTCTATGTGCATCAACTCATAAGCAACTACCATGCAACTATACCATCAATATATACTCACCTAAACTTACCTGGGCCCCCACATCATCATGCAATATTATACAAAGCTATACTAATGCATATGCTAAAATGTAAAGCAAACATGACATGGCATTTTAAACGAAATTTCATGTAAAACAGTTTCTGGGAAACGTATATATATATAGAAAACCAAAAGCCCATTCACTGGTATGTAGCAGAGTCGTAACCCCCGAGTTTCACCTAGCTACACTCGTTCTCCGGAAACGTCTCACCTGATGTCGTTAGTATATTTTGTCAAAGTTGACGGAATATTCCCCCCTTCTCTGGTGGTTCACCGAATTCTGGCACCGATCACCGCTGTGTTGTGGGAAACACTTCGAAGTCTTAAAATTGACGAGAAATAGTTGGAAAATCCTTCGATATTCTGGTCAAAACTGCAACTCGAGGAACTGACCTATCCCGAGGTCCAAAACCTTCCAAAACTTTTTACGATCTATGTGCAGTTGTTTTAAGACTCCCTTGAGCCTTGAAACTCCGTGAAATGTCCACAATCACGATGGAGTAACAGAGCACCTCGCCAGTTCTCAGGTTTCCGAGGTCCTTTCACAAAACTAAGGGTGTGATTAGGTTCCTGACCTTGCAAGGAACTCAAAAGTGACCTCCACTAGTTCGATCTGTGCAAGATGATGATGGTTGGGTGTGTGTGTGTGTGTACGAACTGTATGGACGAAGGAAAGATCGAGAGAAATGGTGAGGGTAAGTACGTGTGTGTAAGTGTGTGCGTGTGGTCCGAATTAGGCATAAATAAAAGGGATTTAAGCCCTAATTGGGCTGCATGTTTAGGGCTTTCATTTAATCCAATAACAACCTAAAGTTCTTAATTGGGTCCAAAAAAAGTAGGAGGTGCGATGATTGGTCCATTTGCTTAGCCCAATTACACATTCGTTTATTTGTAACATTTTCGTTACGAACCCAACTCGACCCTAAATCGCGTCAACACTCTCGTGACATCGAGTATGATTTAATTACGTCAACAGGAAAATAATTTAGAACCATATATGTACATCCACGTCACTATGACTTGAGGGTATAATCGTCATTTCAACACATTCAAGGATAAAATATATATTAATTCGGGACGTAAAAGCCTAGGCTTCTGCTGTCACCTTAACAATATTATGCAGTTTTACCAATTACTTATGAATTACACATGCAACTTTGAAGGTTAGATTTTTCTAATGCATATTCTCCTCGTGATATTCAAGTAAGAATGTATGCAATCTATCTATGATATTCAGATCAAATATGAATATGCAAGACTCATTAAGTTTTGCGAAAACCCTTTGAAAACCCATGTAACCCCTAACATGCAATCCGTGGTATTCGCATTAAGTGAAATTACAATTATTAACCACAAGAAGCAATACTCAATCCTCAGGAGATATTCTGACCGAATTGCATCCGATTACTTATCTAAACATCCTAATGGTAGCTAAGCATTAAGACATAGAGACAGTTTAAACACAATGATTAATAATTCAAAATAAATATGCATAATATCATAAGCAATTGAATAAAGACTACATATTCATGCTAAGGCTCATGGCCTTGCCCTAGCAAATGGAAATTAGTTATGAACAACCATAAAACAAAATGAATTTTATTGAAATAGAAAAAGAATAGAAAACACATTGAAAGAAAAATACAAATTGTCAAATGCTCTCTAAATTAGTGCGTCCCCTCTAAAACCTTAATAGCTTAAAAGCTTTATTTACACTACTACAAAATAAAACCCTACCTAGAAAAGGTCTTAGACTAAAATTAGGAAACCAATTAAATTAAAGTAAACTAGGAAACATAATCCCAAATTATTTAGGAGAATCTGCCATTAATCTGCATAGCCATGTTTTGAACCCATATCTACTCCAAAATCGGCCCAAAGTAGCTGGATTTAAGGTTTGGACTATGCTGAACACTTCTCTAGAAGGCCACGAACCCATCGGATGTCATCTTGGGCTCCAAAAATCATAATTAAGCCTAGAAACATCACTTTCCAGCACCACTGCTTCTTTATTTCATCGCTAGAAAATAACCACTTGGTACTAAGCAATTTACAAATATCCTCCAATTGGAATGACTCCAAAGTTCTTCCATTTGATCACGTTTTCCCCCAGAGGAAGTCGGAAATCTTATATTGAAAATACAATTTAAAGTATCAAAATTCTTCCGAAATAAGAACCAAAATAAACTAAGATTAGGGTAATATATATAGCATAATATCGACTCATCACGAACTATGGTGAAAGGGGAATGCAAGAGAGACTAAATTTGTAAACAAAATTTTATAAACTAAATGACATGAAAGTAGATGATTGGATTATGACTTGAGTGTTGATAAACATGTTCATCCCTATTGATGATACATCATTTAATTTATAAATTTTGTTTACAAATTTAATCTTCCTATTATTATCCATGGTCCAAATACGAGTTTAACTAAGAGACGAAGTCGGGGGTCCTTTCACTTGCCTCATCGGTTTCTCCCGTGCTATTTTTTTTATAAATGTTTTGTAGGGAATGATTTACGTTTAAATTGTATTGTTGATTATTTGGTCTTGGATTTAAATTGATTTTGGTCTTGATTATGAAATTGCATTTGAATGTGTTTTCGTGTTTCTCCGAATGTGACCCGTATTGCATGTGGTGATGACCAGTTGTTATTTAGATATTTGGCGTACATACTATATCCCTTGTGTGAACCCCTCCGCTTTATGGCATAGGTAGTTATTATGTTTTATTTGGTCATTAGCAATGTTGGTATATAATGACATTTGGGTAATCACGTGCCATTGGTTTTAACTTATCGATCGAGCATGCTCATTATTTGAGATTTTAACCAAATGTTGTGTGTGTGTGTGTGTGTGTAACCCCTCCGCTTTATGGCATAGGTAGTTACTATGTTTTATTTGGTCTTTAGGCAATGTTGGTATACAGTGACATTTGGGTAATCACGTGCCATTGGTTTTAACTTATTGATCGAGCATGCTCATTATTTGAGATTTTAACCAAATGTTTTATATATAAAAATTTAATATGGAGAAATTAAATAAAAATACATATTAAATAATAAAAATTGAATATAAATTTTGATAAAAGTACATTTTAAGGGATTAAACTGAATATGTAATCTGGCATCAAATTTTTTTATTTATTTTAATTTTAATCTTTTGCAAGGACTAATGTTCAAAAATTCCTATAAATATATATGTGTGTGTACTTAAAATAAAAAAAGGCAAACCCTGAGGGAGAGCAATGTCATACGTGTTGCTCACCCTTACTGCTGCATAGATCACAAAAAGATAATGTATGAGATGACATGGTAGTGGCGACATTAAATTATATTTGTTATTCTCAAAGGCTTAATTATGCATTACTATATTGGTGATGTGATTATCATGCTAATAGTTGGATTGTTTTAGCAAGCTGAATTGGCCCCGCATCTTGATGTAACATGCTAGGCTTTGAGGGAACACTAAATTGATAAATGTATATATGTTGGTTCCCTCAATGGTAAATTGAATTTCTTTTATGTTAGGAAGGGTCATTTGGATTTATACGTCACTATGTTTGTCTTTGTATATGCATTATAGCCCACACCAAACGTTGATTACTTCATCTCGTGGTATTTGTGGGACCACAGAATACGTCTTCGGTGACCGGTAATGATGCCCGTTTACAACTAGTGATATGACAGAGGTTGAGAGAAGTCAAACTATTGTATGGATGCAGTAGTAAGTGTTTTACTGTCAGCCAAGCATGACTTAGGAAATATAAACGAACTCAATTTGATTACTTCAATTTAAGGTTTGATACAGTGCAAAACTCCATGGAGTGGATGGTGAAGGTTGATAGGATTTTTACTACCTATAAAAGTTGGAATAAAAAATACTTAAAATACTTGCAAGAGTACAAGATTATCGTAGTATAACAGCTCAAGCAAGGTCGTTTCCATTGAATAAATAATTTGTATATAAACTAATCCTTAGCTAATTATTTAGAACAAAGTTTCCAAAAGTTTGATTTTGAAATTTAAAATAATAAAAACGAATTTAAATAAAAATAATTAAATAATTGGCAAAGTGAAGGAAACAAAAGAAAAAGGTTTTGGAAAATAATTTAAACACTAGGGTTCCGCCATCACCATTAACAATCCTACGCAATTTTACCAATTACTTATGAATTTCTACATACATACTTTGAAGGTTAGGTTTTCCTAATGCATATTTTCCTCGTGATGGTCAAGTGAAAACGTATATCTAACATACAACCCGTGATGTTCAGATCAAATATAAACATGTAAGACTTATTAAACTTTGTGAAAACCCTTTGAAAAACCATGCAACCCTTAAGAGTGTGATGTTCGCCTTAAGTGAACTTACAATTACTAATCACAAGAAGCTCTCTCCAACAGAAATTGCATCAAATTACTTGTCTAAAAACCCTAATGCTTATGAATCACTAAGACAATTAGATAGTTTAATCACGGTGATTAATAATTCAAAGCAAGCATGTATCTATTCATAAGCAAATTAAAATAATTACATATTCATGCTAAGGCTTGTGGCTTCGCCCTAACAAAAGAACTAGTTATGAACAACTATAAAACAAAAGAAATTTTATTGAAATAGAAAAAGGATAGAAAATACCTTGAAATACAAATCGTCAAAGTCTAGCTAAGTTCTCCAAAGTAGTGCTTTCTTCTCCACACCCCCCCCCCCCAACCAAAAAAAACAAAAAAAAAAAAAAACCCTAATGGTTGAAAAGCCTTATTTATACTACTCCAAATTAGAACCCTCATAAAAAACGTTTTCTAAAAAGTAGGAAATAAAATAATAAAAGGATAACTAGGAATTACATTCCTATTATGACTAGGAAATCTGCCTAACACAGAGATAGTCGCGTTTATGGACCTTCAGGGCTCCAAAACAGGCCCAAAATGACTCAAATTATAGGACCTCCTGTTCAAGTTCCAAGAAGAGCCCAAGTCCAAAATCCATCATCTTCCAGCCCAAAAATTGTAAATAAGCTCTGCAGCCTAATCTGTCAGCAATGCGCGCTGGTCATAAATTAATTCGCTACGATTAGATGCTTCGAGATAAAATTATGAAATTTTGAGACAAGTTTCTTGACAGATTCACGAACCCGCTTCAATTGGAATCACTCAAAAATTCCACTATTTGATTACTTTATGCTCAAAACAAGTTTGCATGTCCTACATTAAAAATGCATAACAAAGCATCAAAATCTCACCAAAATAATAACCAAAATATACCAACAATAGGGAAATAATATATAATATAAAATCGACTCATCAAAGGCTTATGATTAAATGAAACCGGCACATTAGACATATTAGTACTAAGCATCTGGAAGCACAAGACTTACCACTTCATTCCAAGAGAAACATTTGTTTAAATTCTTCAACATTTAGGTAGTTCTAGCATTAACTGAGAGAAGAGACATTACTTGCATCCTACAATGCTCAGGTAAAATACAACGCAACACGATTATTCTTGTATCCTTCTCAAGGGACTATCGACCAGGGAAAATTAGATAAATTACTCAAATGTTCATAATGATCCCCAAGGATGCTAAGATCACTGACGGGTGAACATTATAACCTTTCAAAGAACATCCGAAAGGTTACACTCGTTGAGGGGCTCATGATCTTACATATAATGACATGATTCAACACTCAAAAAGTATGCAGACTTCAGATTGTCTCTTGTGGGCTAAGCATAAGTGCTTGGCTCTTGAATTGCTACGTTCAAAAAAGTTGCTTACAACTCCTTTAAATCATCTAAGTACAGTTCATCGCCATTGTCAACATTGGTAAATTCAGCATCACCACTAGCTATTGCCGAGTTGCTCGATCCATCTCCATTAGAGTTCTCATTGGTCTGAATTCAAACCATAGAAAATTTGAGTGATACAATTAAAGCAGTGTCCATTCAATTTGTGCTAGTCAAAGATAACACCCCATAGAAAAGCAACCCAAATTCCTCACTGGCATCCACGGTCAACTGTGTAAAAACAATTATCATAAGCTTTAATAGACCTGAGCACTTCTATCTCATAACTTCCAGTGCAATAGGATACACAGTTTTGAGGTTAGAAATATAAAAGCGTGACGGCTAATAAGTGAAACTACCCTTCTGTTCATCGCTAATAAAAATTTAAAATTAAAACTAACCTTCTTATCAGCAACTGCAGGTTCTTCCTCCCTATGGTATTTCTCATGTGCCTTAGCATCATCCACAAAATGAGCTAGAATCTGACAAAAATAGTTCACAGCCACTGCAAGAGTGGAAACAATAACCGAATCAGTTTTCCATATTTCAATTGAAAGATGGGCAGCTTACCTATTGTTGGAACCCTAGTTTGTACCACATCGGACAGAGTGGGGAGAGAAAAGAAGTTCAAATAGAATTACTCCACTTTAACTAACACCGAGACATTTTGTGATAAAACCCCACACCTAAGGATTGTACAGGTGGTTAAGTGGGGACAGTATCGGTGTTGTTGGAATGGGCCCTCGGTCCGTCGACCTGAAAAATTCCACATGGTATCCGAGCTAGAGGACGGGCCCGTACTGCCACGTGATTGGGTGGGTCCCCTTTGGCCCCTCGCAATGTCCACGTAGGCCAAAGATGCCACATGATTGGGTGGGTCCCCGTTTGGCCCTGCGCCATGGTGAGCCCCCACTGGCTCTACGTGGTTCTCGACTTGGATTTTCAAGTGTGACCTATAAATGGGGTCTCACGTGCAGGGGAGTGTTGGAACCCTAGTTTGTCCCACATCGAACAGAGGGGGGGAGAGAAAAGAAGTTTGAATAGAATTACCCCACTCTAGCTAACATCGAGGACTTTTGTGATAAAACCCCACACCTGAGGATTATGCAGGTGGAACCTAGTTTGTCCCACATCAGACAGAGGGGGGAGAGAAAAGAAGTTTAAATAGAATTACCCTACTCTAACTAACATCGAGGCCTTTTGTGATAAAACTCCACACCTGAGGATTGTACAGGTGGTTAAGTGGAGACAGTATCGGTGTTGTTAGAGTGGGCCCTCGATCGTCGACCTAAAAAATTCCACACCTATTTTCTAGGTTTCCAAGTTCAATATAAGGAGAATGGAGATAACTGTTGTCAATCAATCCAA
This sequence comes from Pyrus x bretschneideri, assembly GCF_019419815.1. NCBI lineage: Eukaryota > Viridiplantae > Streptophyta > Magnoliopsida > Rosales > Rosaceae > Pyrus > Pyrus x bretschneideri. The sequence goes on along the minus strand of NW_025999836.1, from coordinate 263,296 downwards.
ATATATCAAGGATTTGACCCACAAGCAGGGATAGACTCACGTAAACCTGCAAAAAGGATCAGCTCAAAGGCAGAACCACTAGCAGGTTTTCTTGGAAAACTTCATTTATTCTGGTGTGGATGGCAGACATGCCTATATTTCTTGGTTCCAATAGGACTCCTTATGAGCATTGTTTCTATCTACTATTATCTAAAAATAATCAAGTTATTAATGACTGGACGAAATCAAGAAATAACCCCTCATTTTCCGAGTCAAAAGCGGCTAAAAACACTCAGAGCGGTTGTAACTAATTAAGTCTTCTGATGGCCTAAGCAAACCCTAGCTAGTGTCCTTATTATAGTCCTAGCCTATTGTACCTCCATTTTTTTGTGTTCCCTTCGCCAGAAGATGACATCTGTTAGGGTTTGTCTACTGCTTTTCCAGCAATAGCTTTTTCAGGTCCTTTTCAAAGGAGTCAGCGGAGATTTTAGGTCTAGAATTACTGAAAGTGATCCTCTCCGGATCTCTTCAATCAAGTTTATCAAGTCCACTCATATGGGCCATTGAAATTTGATCCAACGGTTAAAGTTATTATAACTATTAAAGGATTCTCCTGTTTGTAACCGTTAGATCAAATTTCAATCATCTGGATGGATGAACTTGATGGATGATGAGTCAATATTATATTATATATTTCACCCTATTCTTAGTATAATTTGGTAATTATTTTGGTAGAATTTTGATACTTTGCTTTATATTCTCAACATATGACATTAGACTTCCTCTGGAGCAAAACATGACCAAACAGACGAATTTTGGAGTGATTCAAATTGGAGGACGTTTGTGTGTTCCTTAGCTTGTTCGTATCAAAATCTCAGCAATTTCTAACAACGGTTATTTTCTGGAGATTAAATGAAGGAGTAGTGCGCGATGTTGGAAATTGACGTTTCGGGCTTAAACTGCGTTTTTGGAGCCCAAGATGACCTCAGATGGGTTTGTGGCCTTCTGGAGAAGTGATCAGAATAGTCAAAGCTTTGGATCCAACCATTTTGGGCCGGTTTTGGAGCTGATATGGGTCCAAAACGTGGCTGTGCAAGATTTTGGACGAATTTACCAAGTCAATTTAGGATTATGTTTCCTATTTTATTTTAATTTATTTAGTTCCCTAGTCTTACTCTAAGACCATTTTTAATTAGGAGGGTTTAATGAGGGTAGTATAAATAAGCCTTTTTGGCAGACCTAGGGTTTCTAGAGAGGAGAGAACTCATGCAACTTTTGGAGAGAAGATTTTGGGCAAAGTTTAGAGATTTTCAGATTTTATTCTACAAGGTGTTTTCATTCTTTTTCTATTTCAATAAAGACTGATTTTTAGTATGAATATGCATAACTAATTCTTTTTGCTAGGGTGAGGCCATGATCCCTAGCAAGAATATGTAGTCTCTTTTTAATTTGCTTATGAATTTATGCATGCAAGTTTTGGATTGTTAATCATTGTGCTTTAAACTATCTATTTGCCTTAGTGATTCGCGACCATTAGGATATTTAGAAAAGTTATTTGATGCAATTTTGGCGGAGGGTTGTCCCTAAAATTGACTAAGGCTTCTTGTGGTTAATATGTGTAACCTCTTAGGATGGACGACACGTTTTAAAGGTTATATGGTTTTCAAAAGGTTTTCATAAAACTTAATGAGTTTTGCATGTTCACATTCGATCTGAACACCACGAACGGGTTGCATGTTAGATATACGTTCTATGTTGGAGGTTTCAAGTAGGATATACTCTAGGGAAACCTAACCTTCAAAATATACATGTATGGTTCGTAAGTAATTTAGAAGAGCTACATAGGACTGTTAGGGTGACGGCAGAACCCTAGTACTTTCTCACTTTGAATTCTAAAAATTGTTTCCTTTATCTTTCTTTAAAGTTGTGGTTTTTAAGTAATCTTTTTAATTAAATTCGTTTTTCTTAGTTTAGGTCATTAAATCACCTCTTTCAAAAGAAAAACTTTGTTTTAATTAATTAGTTGAGAATTGATTTCGCTTTGATCTCTTTAAATTAATCCTTGTAGAGAACGACCTTGCTTGAGCCAATTATACTACAATAACCTTATTTCTCTTGCAAGTATTTTAGGTGTTTTTAACCTTTTTGCGCAGGTAGTAAAAATCCTATCAATGAACTTGGTGGAAGGGATCCGGAGAGAGAATCCCTTTCCCAGAACTACCAAGAGAGATTGGGCAATTAATTGTTGTTTTCAAGAATTTTTGGAACTTGCCTCATGGTCTTGAGTGGCTGCTTAGGTTTGAGTCTTTAAGTAGCCATCACATCCATCAAATTACGACTTATTCTATCTTCCTTGCTTGACTCTGTAGTCTTTGCACTAAAAACTTTTTGTGTGAATGTATGTGGAAGTACTATAGACACCACGTTTTAATATCTCAATTAATGTGATAGTATTTCATTTATCACATGTCTTATTTCATTTGATATCGTATTTATTCACAATAAAATAAGAAATAATCACATCTTAAAAATAAAAAATTAATATAACAAGTTGGTGTCTCTCGTATTACTATCCTCTATGGAGATTGTGAACATGATTCAACCCTATTAAACTAACATAACCATATAACCAACTCATCATTTCTTTTAAAGGAACTAGCTGGTGGCTTTGCCACGGTAGTTCACCTTTTCAGGGGTCGGAAACACTCATAGAGGCATTTTAGCCTCCCCTAATCATCATTGTGTGATTCGTCAACGTCAGGAATCGAATCCAGGACGTGCCGTGTGGAATACGGGTCTGAAATTCACCCCCAACTACTAGATCACCCGTAACTCATCATTTGAAAGTTTCAATTATCAAGGACATGACTTCACTAGACATCAGATTTTGATTTACATATCATTAATTTCCTGGGAATTAAACTTGACTGAGTTTTCGAATCACTTAAGGAAGCAATCTCTATATTAAACTATCAAACATTGGGATTAAAATATCAAATGGAAATCAGATTAACCTTTTTAAAACAGTGCAATTTCCTCATGCATGTGTTTTGTTCAGCATATACTATATATAAATACATTATCGCACTTAGCAGCCTATCTGCATTACTCACTCTGCTCCCACACCAACATTATAAAAAGCTGTCTCATTCCCATTTCCTCTGTACTTGGATACAAAACATTGGTTCTTAATTTCTGTTCGTACCCAACTTCTTGTGTTACTCCAAGTCCACACCAATGGCTCTATCTAGGCTTCCTCCAAAGAGAGGCCGGATCAAAGTTAAGATAGTGTTCAGTCTTGTCAAGTTGGTGGTGAGAGTAGCTTCGAAAGTCGGGAGAGGGATGAGCCGCCGTCGAAAGGTGGCGACACAGGTTGTGCAGGCGCCTATTCAGCCGGCTAGTGATCAAATTAACCACGTGTAGGTCATACGAGCGTTAATGTCTTTAGCTGCATAATTTTATAGCAGTGTACTGCAGTACTATATGTATTAGGAGAGCACATGTATGCTCTTAAAAATTCATGAGAAAGTTTTTAATGGGGCTTTGCTTTTGGTTTTATATTTATGTACTGATCCTACCATCAGTTCGTAATAAAAATTTCTTTTTCTTCTCTCTCTGTACATTTTTATGGAGGATGAAGAGTCCTGATCTTGTAGACGATGAACTCTGTGTTGTTCTGCATGACTTTTAGAATACAACGGTGTTGCACAAACATGAATAGAGCTATCTGTTATACGATTCCAGATTTAACCGCACGCGTTTGGAAATCATGCAAGTATGCAACACATATACCTAATGTATCTGTTTCAGTTTATCAAAATGTTGATGTAGTCTTAAGGGGTGACTCTTGTTGAAGAACGTAAAGTCCCACCTCGGAAATCTTACAGAATAAAACACAACTTAGAAAACTCCACACACTGTTTACTTAATTTTTTTACCTGAGTTTTATTTTTTCATTTATTCGTTTTTTATATTCTCAACAAGTTTCTGCAATTTTCAGTACAGTTATAACATGTGCAATTATATGGGCGACAAGGTTGATCCAGTCGTGCAAATTTGAAGCCTTTTTATCCTAGACAGTATAAAGAAAGACAAACTTTTGCAGTTGAACCCGACAAACCCTTCATTGTGTTGTTGATCAATTCCAATACAAAAAGTTTTAACTGTTAGGGAGCAAAGCAGCACTATTCCTTGTCAAGTTTGGTTTATTACCGATCAATAACCATATAGCTGTCAACCAGAAAATAAAAAAGAATAATCATATATCTAATTTTAAGCGTCCAATTATTTAAGGGCTCATTTGATTAGTACTTCACTTTTAGTTTTTGAATTTTGTGTTTGTGATATAAAAAAAGTACACGAGCAAAATTGAGAAACAAAGGAGAGTGGTGAAAAGGAGAGAAAGAAGAAAGAAGGATGAATAAAAAAAAAAGATCTAAACTAACTTAAAAAGGTCAACACAAAATGGATTGTTTTGATTTCTGCAACGTTAGAAAATGGAGATGTGTAAATTTTTCCTTCGATTATGGTCCCCTCCTGAGAAAAAACTTGTATTCCCAATTACAATTCAAAGTTGCGAAAGGTTCTTCCAAATTCATGCATCCAAAAAGCTCTGCTTGTCACGTTTTCCTCATGAAGATAGAATATTGCCCAAAAAAAGGTTTATTCATTACCTGTCTTTATCCTTCCAGACGTACCAAACATAGTTATGCCGGGGTTGTAGGGTTTAGTACAGGTTATGATGGACTTAATTTCATATTGAAAAATGTCACAACAATCTACAATATAAAAGTAAGTTGTAAAAGCAGCGAAAAGTTCTAAGATAAAACTTCACACTTCAAAAATTAGGTTGGGTATAGTATTGGGCCTGACCAACCCATTTTAGACACAAGTAGTTAAGTTGTGATAATATATGTGTTGGATTGAATGCATAACAAGTTAGATATATGTCTTTAGTCAATGATTTGATTCATAAAACCCCACATCTGGTGTACCAACAAAAATAAAATAAAAACAAATAAATGAGATAGGTGAAGAAGTGGGAAGGCTTCAAAGTTCCCTCTGTTTCATTTTTCCTTCTTTTTCTTAGTCTGAATCCAATATGTGTCTTTAGTCAAGGATTTGGTTAATCTAAGTTCGATTTTATGTGTTTGGTTTGATGAGGCATGTAAAAACCTGTGGACACAAATATAATTATGGTTTATTATTGGAATTAGGGATTCGGGAGATGTACGTGAATTTGAGTGGTGATTATTAATTTGCGGACTATGGTGAAAGGGTAATGTTAGAGACACTAAATTTGTAAATAAAATTTTGTAAATTAAATGACATAAAACTTGATAATTGAATTATGACCTAAGCGTTGAAAAACGTGCTCATCCCTATTGGTGACCCATCATTTAATTTGTAAATTTTATCTACAAATTTAGTCTCTCTAATATTATCCATGGTGAAAATACAGTTTAGCTTGGAGATGAGGTCGGGGGGTCATTTCACTTGCCTCATCGGTTTCTCTATTATTTTTAAATGTTTTGTAGGGAATGATTTACGTTTAAATTGTATTGTTAAGTATTTGGTCTTGGATTTAAATTGATTTTGGCCTTGATTATGAAATTGTATTTGAATCTAGTTTTGGGTTTCTCCGAATGTGTCACCCGTATTCCATGTGGTGATGACCAGTTGTTCTTTAGATATTTGGCATGGTGCTATGTCCCTTGTGTGAACCCCTCCGCTTTATGCCTGGGTGTTGTAAAAATTGTGGAAATGTATTTCCACATGCTTTGGCTAATAGTGAGGCAGATTTGAGAATAGGTGTGTTGTTGCTGATATGTGAGGTTTTTCAAGAGACAATCATTTCATTTTTTGTAAACCTTCACAGATGTGGCTCTATATAACGAGCACTACGTGTGTGATCACAATACACAACAAAGAAAAGAAGTGAAAGCAATAATATCAGTATCCCTCCCTTCCTTTTTTACCTGCAATTCTTTTGTGTTATAGTTACGAAACTAAATAGTGTGAACCTTAACCAGTTCTTCTTCCTCCTTTGTCTCACCTAATTGATGTACCCTCGCCAAGATCTGCTAGCACCGTGCCTGCTCCTAGTTCTCAATATAACAATTACTTATATTTTTTATTTCTTGTTTGGTGTAGCTCATGATTACTAACCTAGTGTTTATTTATGTTAATTTTACTGCAATAAAAAATGGTGCGGTACAATCTCCCATCTTGAACTGCATATTTAATTTTAGGAGTGTGATATCCACACACCCCATTTTACTTCTCAAACACCTTTTTAATTTTCGGCTGTCGTATAGAATGAATTGAAGAAGATCAACGGACAAAAATTATCAAGGGGTGTGTGAGAAGTAAAATGGGGTGTGTGGATAGCACACCCTTAATTTTATTGCAATTTTAGTTGGTGCGGTATAATCACCCACCCTGCTCTGCATATTTAAATTTTCCTACTGCTTGAGTGGTGCGGTATAATTGCCCATCATATGCTATATTGTTTCAATGAGAGTGGTGCGGTACAATTGCCCTCCTCATTAATCATGTAAATCTTGAGCCTGAAGTTTCGAGCGCTTATCATTTTGGCTTGAAGATCAAAACGAAAAATTTGTAAGAACCATAAGTTCTAACACTACATTCCTTAAGAATAAATATTATTGCAAGTTCTTACACATCTCATTTTTCTTTTAGAAAAGAAAATGGCTAACTTGGCAAAGCTTGATTTTGTTGCCTTGGATATTACTGGGAAGAACTACCTTACCTGAGTCATGGATACCAAGATCTATCTGGAGGCAAGAAATCTTGGAAAAAGTACCAAGGAGGAAAACAGTGCATCCTTGGAAGATTGGGCGAAGGCCATGATCTTTATCCGTCACCACCTTGATGAAGGATTGAAGAACGAGTACCTAACAGTTGAAGATTCATTAGCCCTCTAGAAGGCATTGAGAAATGGATACAATCACCCGAAAACGATGATTCTTCCAAAGGCTCATTATGAGTGGACACACCTAATGATCCAGGATTTCAAGTCGGTTGTTGTGTACAACTCTGCAATGTTCAAAATTAGCTCCCAGATAAAGTTTTGTGGGGAGACCATCACTGAGGAAGATATGCTGGAAAAGACTTTCAGCACCTTTCATGCCTCCAACGTGCTTCTGTAATAGCAATACAGCGAGCAAGACTTTACAGAGTACAACCAGCTGATATCGATGCTCATTGTGGCTAAACAAAACAATCTTAATGAAAAATCATCAATCTCGAGCCACTGGATCGGTGTCATTCCCAGAAGTGAATGCTGCTTCCCTCGAAGTGAACACCACATCTTCTCATGGCAATAATTACAAACGAGGACGTGGCCATAAGCGAGGCCGGTGGAATGGGAAATTCAAGAATCATGTTGTCTAGTTTTACAACCAGGGTCCAAGGCATAATTCAGGCCCAAGCTTCAAAAATATAAATCATCACGAAGGTAAAGCTCATATGAATAACACTCCTAGAAATCCTGAAGAAGCCTGCCATAGATGTGGTGGCAATGAGCACTGGGTGCATACCTGTCGTACCCCAAAACATTTGGTGAACCTGTATCAAGCCTTCCTCAAGCAAAAGGGTGTCGAAACCCATTTCCTCGACTAGGCTAAACCAATGGATATACCTGATCCAATGTTCGATTTATCAGGGCAATTGAACACAACCCACCTGGATGTCTCAGACTTTATTGTGGAAAGAGGGAATGAAATGTATTGGTCCGATTGAATCATTTCTGTTTGATGTACTCTTATTATTTGAACTTGTAGTTTAAAGCTCACATTTCAATTCAATAAAAGTGGCATTTCAATTTCCTTTTATTATGAATAAATTGTTTTTAACTATGATTCCCTTACTCATAGAGCATGGATTAAAACTATGGTTATTCTCAAAACAAGAGCAATGATGGAGATATTTGTCTTGCAGACAGTGCAACCATGCATACAATACTTTGAGATCAAAAATATTTCTCAAGCTTGATGCTTACAAAAGTAAAGGTAACAACAATATCAAGCCAATTAGATGTAATTGAAGGCTTAGGAAAAGCCCAGATTATGTTACCAAATGGAACAATATTATCCATACAAAATGCGTTGTATGTTACTCGATCTACTCGAAATTTGTTAAGTTTGAAAGACATATGTTTAAATGGATACCAAATTGAAACGAAAAGTGCAAAAAATGTGGAATATCTATGCATTACCTCCAATGATACCCAGAAACGTACATTGGAGAAGTTGCATGGTTTATCAAGTGGAGTGTATTATACATACATAAAGACAATTGAAGCACATACTGTCATGAACCAGAAGTTCATTGATCCAAAAATTTACATGCTTTGGTATAACCGTTTGGGTCATCCAAGATCCACCATGATGCGTAGAATCGTTACCAACTCTAATGGACATCCATTATTGAGCAGACACATTGGTATCTCAAATGATAACCCCTTACAAGGCTTGTTCTCAGGGGAAGTTGATAAATAGACCATCACAATTAAAGATTGATACTAAATCCCCATCATTTTTGCAAAGAATTTAAGGGGATATTTGTGGGCCTATTCAACCACCTTGTGGACCATTACGATATTTTATGGTTTTAGTTGATGCATCTACTCGATGGTCACATGTTTGCCTCTTGTCTACTTGAAATGTAGCTTTTGCGAGATTTCTTGCTCAAATAATTAAGTTGCGAGCACAGTTCCTAGATTACCTTATTAAGTCATTCCGACTTGATAAAACTGGTGAATTTACGTCTCAAACCTTTGATGGTTACTGCATGACACTAGGCAATGATGTTGAACACCCTGTTCCTCATGTCCATACTCAAAATGGTTTAGCAGAAGCATTTATCAAGCGGCTTTAATTAATAGCTCGCACTTTACATGATGCATCATTGGTTCGATTGAGACCTATAGCCAACCACCAATACTTCTCACTACAACTCATGTTTGGACATCAGCCAAACATTTCACATTCAGGAGTTTTTGGTTATGCTGTTTATATGCTTATTGCACCACTACAACGCACTAAAATGGGACCTCAGCGCAGACTGGGAATTTATGTGGGTTTTGATTCACCATTTATCATTAGATATTTGGAACCCTTGACAAGTGATATGTTTACAACTCATTTTACGAATTGTCACCTTGATGAGACAGTCTTCCCATCGTTAGAGGGAGAAAAGACCGTTCCAAAAGAATGGCAAGAGCTGACATGGGTTGTACCCACCTATCTTATTTTGATCCACGAAGCACTCAATGTGAAAATGAAGTGAAAAGGATCGTTCATCTTCAAAGTATTGCTAATCAAATGCCATATGCATTTAATGATGCTACAAAAGTGATAAAATCATATATACCAGCTGCAAATGTGCTTGCAAGAATTGATGTCACTATTGGACAAAATAAAGTGGCAGCAAATGATTCATCCGGTGCACGCCTGAAGCGCGGTAGACCCCCAGGTTCAAAAGATTCAGCACTTCAAAATAGAAAGATGAGGGCATAGCTGAATCCAAATGAAATCATTTAAGAAAAGAAAATGAATGACAAATCCACAATTCATGATTCTATACTTTCAGAAAAAGAAAATGTTATTGATGAGACATATGTCCCTCTGAAGAGACAGAAGTACATGAAAGCAAAGAAATCTACATACATTATGCATGTACTAATGAATTGTGGAATCGAAATGAAATAATCATCGACGACATGTTCGCATTCGTAGTAGCCACTAAAATCATACTAAGTGATGATATTGAGCCCCGCTCTATTGATGAATGCAAACAAAGACAAGATTGGCCTCAATGGAAAGATGTTATCCAGGCAGAATTAAATTCCATAGAAGGCAAAGTGTTTTTGGACCAGTAGGCCAAACCCCGCCTGGAATTGATTACGAGGAGACATACTCTCATGTAATGGACGCAATTACGTTCCATTACTTAATAGGTTTGGTGGTTTCAGAAAAACTTGACATGCGACTTATGGATGTCATCACTGCGTATCTATATGGAGAATTAGATATTGACATATTTATGAAGGTCCCAAAATGACTTAAGTTGCTTGAAATGACTAACAAACCACAAGGTATGCTCTCAATCAAATTAACGATTATATGGGCTAAAACAATCTGGACGAATGTGGTAAAATCGTCTTAGTGAGTATTTGATCAAAGAATGATATACCAACAATGTCATTTGCCCTTGTGTGTTCATTAAGACATCAAATTCTGGATTTGCTATAGTGGCAGTATATGTCGATGATATGAACTTAGTTGAACCCCTAAAGAGCTTACAAAAATTGTTGAATATCTAAAAAGCGAGTTTGAAATGAAAGACCTTAGAAAAACAAAATATTGTTTAGGCCTGCAGATCGAGCATTGTGCTAATGAAATTTTGGTCCATCAATCAGCTTACATTGAAAAAATCTTGAAGCAATTTGGCATAAACAAGGTTTATCCACTCAGCACGCCAATGGTTATTCGTTCTCTGAACATTAAGAAAGATCCATTTCGTCCAAAAGAAGATGCTGAAATTATCCTTGGTCCAGAAGTACCATATTTGAGTGCAATAGTGTTTTTTTTTTTTGTTGTATTTAGCACAATGTACTAGACTAGATATAGCTTTTTCAATCAACTTGTTAGCAAGGTATATCTCTGCTCCAACAATTCGTCATTGTAAGGGAGTCAAAGATGTTTTACGATACCTTCGTGGGACAACAGACATGGGTTTCTTCTACTTAGAGAAATTCACAAATGACCAGATCCTTGTTAGATATGCAGATGCTGGTTTTCTCTATGATCTGCATAAAGCCCACTCATAAACTGAATATGTGTTCACTAATGGAGATATAACAATCTTATGGCACTCAACAAAGCAAACATTAGTTGCTACATCTTCTAATCACTAAAAAATACTTGCTTTACATGAAGCAAGTTGTGAATGTTCTTGGTTAAGATCAAGGATCCATCATATCCGAAATTTATGTGGTCTATCTTCAAAGACAAACAGTCCAACTGTCGTTCATGAAGATAATGCAGCCTGTGTTGCCCAAATGAAGAAAGAATTCATCAAGGGTGATAAGATTAAACACATATCTCCAAAAATTTTCAATGCACATGAGCTTCAGAAGGATAAAGTTATTGAAATTAGACAATCTGTTCCAATGAAAATCTGGCAGACTTATTCACCAAATCTCTACCAAAGTGCACGTTTCATAAGCTAGTGCATGATATTGGATTACGTTGACTTACTAATCAGTTAAATTTGAAGAATGCGGAATCAAGGGAAGATACATATAAGAAGAAGCATCCATGATACATGCATGTTGTACTCTTTTTTTTTTTCGACTAGGATTTTTCCCACTAGCTTTTTCATATCAAGGTTTTAAAGAGGTAACATAAGCATACTTAACCCTATATCAACAATCCAAGCAAAGTTGTACTATTTTTCCTTCGCTAGGGTTTTTTTCCCACTGGGTTTTTTTTGAGCAAGGTTTTAACGAGGCAATTGATGTTGATATGTGGGCATCCAAGGGGGAGTGTTGTAAAAATTGTGAAAATGTATGCCCACATGCTTTAGCTAATAGTGAGGAAGACTTGAGAATAGTTGTGTTATTGTTGATATGTGAGGTTTTTCAAAAGACAATCATTTCATTTTTTTGTAAACCTTCACGGATGTCGCTCTATATGAAGAGCACTCCATGTGTGATCATAATACATAACAAAGAAAAGAAATGAAAGTAATAATATCAGTATCCCTCCCTTCCTCTTTTTACCTGCAATCTTTTTGTGTTATAGTTATGAAACTAAACGGTGTTATATTTTGCACTCATTTCGCTCCTGTCCTTAGCAAAGGTTACCTCTCTAACTTTTGCCTATTCATAACACTAGATAGTTATTATGTTGAGTAAATTACATAAAACTACCTTAACTATGGGTCGAACTACAATCTCATACCTCATGTTTTAAATATGACAATGTCATGCCTCATCTTATGAATTTGTTGCAATGTCATACGTAATTAGTTGTTAATTTTTCTGTTAAATGCTAACATGACTTAAGGCGAGGTCCACCCCCTAGTCAAATGGATAAAAATATTAATTAAATATTAATAAATGAAAGATAAATTATTTTAAAATTTTTATTTAAAAACATGTGGAACCCATCGCTTCTCTCTCTCCCTCTCTCACATCCAATCTCTCTCATAATATTTTTATTTAAAGTAAATACACAATAATCATATCACAATTACAAAAGTAAGGAGGATATTGTCATTTTTAAAACATGAGGTATGAGATTGTAGTTCGACCTATAGTTAAGGTAGTTTTATGTAATTACCCTATTATGTTTTATTTGGTCATTAGGCAATGTTGGTATACAGTGACGTTTGGGTAATCGCATGCCATTGGTTTTAACTTATCGATCGAGCATGCTCATGATTTGAGATTTTAACCAAATGTTATATGATATATATATTTGTACTTAAAATAAAAAAGGGGTGAACCCTAAGGGAGAGCAATGTCGTATGTGTTGCTAACCTTTATCACTGCATATTTTCTATGCAGATGATCCCAAGAAGATAGTGTGTAAGATGACATGGCAGTGACGATATTAAATTACTTTTGTTATTCTTAGGTACTATATTGGTGATGTGATTATCATGTTAATAGTTGTATTGTTTTCGCAAGTTGATTTGCCCCCAGATCTTGATGTAACATGCTTAGGCTTTGAGGGAACACTAAATTGAGAAATGCAAGTTGGTTCCCTCAATGATAATTGAATATCTTTTATGTTAGGGTCATTTGGATTTATGTCACTATCTTGGTCACTATATAGGCATTATAGGCCACACCAAACGTTGATTGCTTCATCTCGTGGTACTTGTGGAACCATAGAACATGTCTTTCGGTGACGGGTAATGATGACAGTATCTAACTGGTGGTACGACAAATTTTCTTTTGGGGTTGTGAGACGCCGAACTATTGTCTGGACACAATAGTAAGTGTTTACTGTTGGCCTAGCATGAATTTATGGAACATAAACGAACTCCGGCTGGAATTTGGTTACTTCAGTTGAAGATTTCAGACAATGTAAAACTCCATAGAGTGGATGATGAAGGCTTATGATTCAGTCTCCAACGTTCGGTTTGTTGGGACCAAACGAAGCCGCCACATTTGACAGATTAACACTAAGCATCAGGAAGCACAAGAATTACCACTTGAATCCAAGAGAAACATTTGTTTAAATTCTTCAACATTTAGGTAGTTCTAGCATTAACTGAGAGAAGAGAAATTACTTGCATCCTACAATGCTCAAGTAAAATACAACGCAACATGATTATTCTTGTATCCTTCTTAAGGGACTATTGACCCGGGAAAATTAGATAAATAACACAAATGCACATAATGATCCGCACGGATGCTAAGATCAACGACGGGTGAACATTATAACCTTCCAGAGAGCATTCGAGAGGTTATGCTCCTTGAGGGGGTCATGAGCTTACAGATAATGACATGATTCCACACTCAAAAAAAAAGTATGCAGACTTCAGATTGGCTCTTGTGGACTAAGCATGAGTGCCTGGCTCTTGAATTGCTACATTCGATAAGCTTGCTTCCAACTCGTTTAACTCATCTATGTCCAGTTCATCGTCATCATCAACATTGGTAACTTCAGCATCACCACTAGCTGTTGCTGAGTTGCTCGGTCCATCTCCATTAAAGTTCTCATTGGCCTGAGTTCGAACCATAGAAAATTTGAGTGATACAATTAACAGTGTCCATTCAATTCTGTGCTAATCAAATATAATACACCACAGAAAAGCAACCCAAATTCCTCACTGGCATCTACGGTCAATAGTGTAAAAACAGTTATCATAAGCTTTAATAGACCTGGGCACTTCTATCTCATAACATCCAGTAAAATAGAATACACAGTTTAGAGGTTAGAAATATAAAGGTTTGACGGCTAACAAGTGAAACTACCCTTCTGTTCATCGCCAATATAAATTCAAAATTAAAACCAACCTTCTTTTCAGCAACTGCAGGTTCTTCCTCCTTGTGGTACTTCTCATCTGCCTCAGCATCATCCACAAATAAGCTAGAATCTGACAAAAATAGTTCACGGCCACTGCAAGAGAGGCAACGATAACATAATCAGTTCTCCACATCCAAAATGCCCCTTCATCATTCATAGTTATTTCCTTTGTTAACATCAGAAAGTTAATGTTTGTATCCATTTTATTTTTATTATTTTTTCTTCTTTAAAAGGGTGGGGTGATAACAAATTGGAGAAAGTGGAAAATAAACACACCTCATATGGTCATTCTTAGCTCGCTCAGCCATTTTTGCAGCTAAGCTGGCATCTCTTTCTGCAATATTTTTCTTCTTCCATTGCATAAATAGCTCAGGAGTCATAGGTGTTGAAGTTGTCAATTTAACACGCTAAAACCAAGAGGTGAATGTTTGGTTAGGTTACATATCAGGAAATGATAGCAATGATAAACTGAAAGCGTTTAGACAGTCAAACTCGAAATGCTATAACTTGATGTAAAGACTTGTTCAAATAACCTGATTTTCAATCTCCTCCTCAATGGGTATTTTTTCACTCTCTTCCTCCAGCAGAGCCTTCATTTGCGACTTCAAAACATATCCTGGAGGAAGAGCATGCCTGTAGTGGCAATTTTTGCCGCCATTGGGACAGACCCAAAACCAACCATATTGTTTCTTCTCCACTGCTTCTAAAAAGTATTTACAGATTTGCACATGTATTAAGAACAACAAAGGAAAAAGTCATTTTGAAGTCTAACAAGTTCATTGATGGTTCAAACATCTATATTAAATAAGCATGTACGAAGTTGGGAACTAGAATGCAGGTTGTACAAAACACCTCAGCGAGAGAACTTACAATATCAGTTGGTTTGTTCTGCTGGTACTCATTTTTCTTTGACTCCACCATCTTCTCCAAAGTTTCTTGATCCCAATCCTCCATTGTTTCTTCTATAAAAGATATAACATCAAACTCAGATCAACATAAACCACAATGAAATCCAAAATTATCAAACAATCGGCATCATACTGAAGTTAAAAATTATAATGGTACCATTATAACGCTTATCACTGTAAATGTCAATCTTTTCTCCTTTCCTCTGAACATTCAAATCATGTGAGAACTTGCACTTGAAACCTTTTGCACACTGCCCCGCTTTATAGAACTCACATAGTATAGACTTGGGATCAACACCTACGCACAGATCAATTAACCATTTATATCATGTTGGAATTTCAAAAACGTCAATCAACTAGACACTAGAACAGAAAGCAATCACTTACCAACTGGTACTTTCGGTTGACTAATAGCAACCTTAAATAAGTCATTCAGTTCCTTGTCCTTGGCCTTCTCTTCCTCCTTGTTCTTCTGTTACACAAATCTCACAGACAAAATTTCTCTCATTTTAGTTACTATAGAAAAATAAAAAACTCCATATGAAGCAAAACAGATACTTAAACGCTTGAAAAAACCAAAGTCTAAAACTCGAGAACAACTATCATGAAACAGAGACGCCAAGGTGGTAGTGTCCCAAACCCATCATGCAACGCCATCCAAGAAACTTAAAACACATGGCGCCACATCATTATTTCGGGATGCCACGGTGGCATCCCAGGTTGTAGCAACTCCCTTCTCCCCAAACCAATACATGTGTAATTGAAATGTTTCCCTAACCATGCAAATTCAAAATTTTATTTTCTAATCTTTCGTTTTCCAAAAGGCAGTATCCTAAACTATTTTAATTCGAACTTGGGAAGGGCAAATTGTCCTGACCAACTAAACTAATCAACATCTGCAACGTTAATTCTTATCTAAATTGATGGATCACATCCATTCTGTCACTTCACATAGAATCAAAACAAAAATCGAAACTTCTATTAAAAATAATTTCTAATACATCAAAATCAAGTTAATTAATCAACCAATCAATCAAAATTTAATCATTCATCGATTAATCATAGAAAGTAAGAAGAAGATGAAGAAAATGGGACTTTAGCAGCGGTCTTGGAAGGATCGGGTTTCGTCTGGACAGATTGCTTGAGGGTCTGAACATACTTCTGGACATTCTTGCTCTTGTTCTTGTTCTTGAGCTCGAAGGTCTTGTCCTCTACGATCTTCTGCTTCTTCGCCAAATCGGCCTTCGATTGCTGCCTCGGCTGCATCTCTTATCGGCATCAAATGTATTCGATTTCCTGAAATTTCGGACGATTGCAGGGTTTTGATCTTCCGTCTGAATTTCAGAAATGATGTGTCGCTGACATCCGGTCTGGTAATCTGGTTAAGCAATTTGGACTGGACGGGACACTCCAGAAGCTTGAGATTGTGTGGATTTCCGGGTTTGCCCTTGGAAATTCTGGACGTGGCGGATTGTTGGGGGCGGGTTGATCTTACCCTCGTGTAATTCTACCGCCTTTTGCCAGAATTGGCGCCATGTAGGAGTTGGACGCGAAAAATGCTTGGCTTATTACCTAACTACATGTCGTTTAAAAAATAAATTTCGTGTTTTTTTTTAAACACTACATGTCGTTTTGAGACAGTGTGCTTAATCTCCTAATTAATTTGATTATTATTCCGTAACAAGTTTGATATGAATTTATTTTTACATTCCTTAGCATGAATATATCTGTCACGTCCCGAACCCGGAGTCGGTGAAAAAATTCAAACCCGAATCCGAAACGCAAACTAAAAACTAAATAAATAAAATTAAAACTAAAACAGGGTGGAAAATAAAATTCTTCTTATTTAAAATAACTCAATAATTCTTTACAAGGCTAAATAAATAAATACAAATTCTAGCCTCACATCTATTTCGTCTCATCTAGTCTACCATTTTGATAGTGTGGTTAGTAAACTTGCATAAAAATTGAGGGTGAGCTTCAACAGCTCAGTAGGTACATAACCTTACCACAATAAATTAACAATACTAAAATATGTGTTATAACCATGTAATCAAGTACCAAATCATTATCGATAACAATGCATGAATGCAATGCAACACTCTTCATCTTTACCTGTTAATTCATATAGTAAAACACGCGGACTTACACTTCTCATACCATGCATTTTACCTCTACAGTGGTGGTTCAAATGTTCTAATATACAAATTAATCCCTTGTAACTCAATCATCCCAATTTCCCCTTTTGTTAATCATCTTGCCAAAACCCTTCGTCGCAAATCCCGAATTACCCAAAAAAAATTGTGCACTGTGAGCTCGCTTGAGACTTGGTACCTACTAAGAGTTTGGCTCAACTACAAAAAAGATCCATTCCAACTACCCTCATTTCCAAAATTTCCTCCTCAACACCGAAACTCCAACCACATGACCAATTATGAATGATTCACAAATACTTTCATTTATCATTCACATATACCACATTATATTCTCAACCAATAGCATTACATCAATAATTCCATAACCAATAGAAAGTAAACACGAAGGGCAGTATTTATTCAATTAGCAAGCCAAATAACATTAATCAACCAAGAAGATCGATAATAATAATATAATACTTCACGAAATTTAATAAAGCCAATCTTTGTAAAGGTCTACCATATTTCCCCTGCCTGGATTCCAAAGCAAGCAATCACGAACCAATCACAGTGACCACACCTTGTGAAATCCGATGTTCTCCCTTTAGTTTCCACATTCATTTCTGCATTCAGTAACCCAAGAATAAAACCATAACCCTTAATTAACAAGGGTAAGATCACTTTGTGCAAAACAAATCTCAATAGCCTATATTTCTCATATTAAGGTCCCTGCTCTCCTTATTTCCTTTTCTTTCTTCCTAATTCCTTAATCTACACGTGTAGCCATATATACATTTATGCATTCCCTCTTAGTTTATAGTTCAACCTATATGAAAACTCTTCATTCTCTTCCTTCATAATCACACAACCCTTTGCATATATGCATATATATTAGCTTGTATAAATACTTAAACCCTAGATTCCTTTAAGAGTATCAAACTAGCTTGAATAATACCACCCATGGACCATAACAGATGAGTTAACTTCACGGAATTAATAAGAGCTGACTGCTTCTATTTAGGTCAATCCCTTATATTCCTCATTTTAGTTGTAAGGAAAGAATAAAGAATACGAAATCCTTGCCTATAATTTGGGTGCCATAGCGTTAACAGGGGTGTAGTGGATTAGTGTCTTAATCACTTCCTTCTTTTTTTTTTGCTGGCCGTCTCTCTGTCCCCTCTCTCTCTCTCTTTCTCTCTCTCTCTCATTCTCTGCAATTCCCTTCTTTTTTTATTCTTGTAAGAAACTGATCTCTGCACCCTTGGCTCAACCCCTATTTATAGGAAGCTAAGATGCAGCAGTAGCTCTACTCTGATTGGATGGTCTAGCGGCAAGAGACAAAACATTAACCTGTTACGGATATGTGCGTACACGTAGAGGAGGTGCTGTCAACAATATAAGGATGCTCCCATCCTACTTATTACTTTTCCTAATCACTTCATTAATCACAACCCGTGTTTACACATTTAACAAAATCTTAAAACCCGCGCCATCGCGCGACTCTTTTGCTCGTGGATTTCTAAAAGGATAATTAGGCCTTGGTTATTTGGAGCCCATACTCTTTGGAGGACCACTTTAGCCCTTGGTACAACCCAGGCTTCTAGTGGAGCTTGCAATTTTTAGCCAAAAGTCAATAAAAACTTTACTATTAAGTCATATATCAATGACATATTTTTGTTTTGGATTTAATCAATGATATATTTTTATTTATTAGGCATATGTCAATGATGAATGCCATATAGGCTTTAAGTCATTATAAATAGTTAGAATTGACTATTCTATCATTCACTTTCTTTTTCTCTCTCTATAAATGTTATATGAGCTTAAGCTATTATAAATATGGATTTAGATCATCTTCGGATTAATTTGTGGAGATCCTCCGGACCGATGGATCTCATCCATTGATACAAATCCAAGGGTCAAAATCTCTTATCCTTCCTCTTTTCCCCTCAACTCTTCTCCTTCTCCGTCACTTCGAAGCTCTCAACCTTAAACCACCAACCCCTCAAATTCCAAATTAAATTCAACCCCACCACAAAATTAGCCCCAACATTACCACAACCCACCTAACCCACAACCACCAATTGCAAGTCCCTCACCTTACCCTCTCCGAAATTAGCCCCACCGCCACCACGTCCCTCAGTTGCAAGTTTCTTGACCTTAAAATCTCAGCCGATGTTAATGAAACAACAAAGAGAGGGGTCGTGCAAACCAATGTCTTGGTTGCAGAGATCTTTTTCATAACTATGGAAGAATTAGAGTGAAGAAGTCTCAAAGATGAAGAAGAAGAAAGAGATGACAAATAAAAAGCTAAAATAGTAAGGGATAGTGAAAAAATAAATCAGACTTAGAGCACAGAAAACCTACAATTGAATTTGGGGTTTGTTAACAATGATGGGGTGTGGGGGTGCAGGGGAGAAATAGGAGTTGAGGGGGAAAAGAGGCGGGGGAAGAGGATTCGGCTATTGGATTTCTATTTCTATAGAACATGTATATTCAATAAATAGTTAGAATATGTATATTCTATCACTCTCTCTCACCTTACGTTTACATGAAGGAATCTACTCAAGTTTGAAAAAAAAAAAAAAAAAAAGGAACCAGGAAACGGACACTACATTGTAGTGTTTGAATCCAAATGTAAAAACCAGGACCAGGAAATAGACACTGCATTGTAGTGTCTAAATCTAAATGTAAAAAACAGAGCTAGGAAATAGACATTGCATTACAGTGTCTGAATCTAAATGTAAATCAGGAGTTGTGTGAAGTGTAGGAGATGTGTGAGTGATGGAAAAAATAGAACCAGGAAACGGACACTGCAACTTAGTGTCTGAATCCAAAAGTGAAAAATAGAACCAGGAAACGGACACTGCATTGTAGTGTCTGAATCCAAATGTACAAAGGAACATGTAGGAGGCGTGTGAGTGATGGAAAAAACGAAACCAATAAATGGACATTGCAACTCAGTGTCTAAATCCAAATGTAAAAAATAAAATCAGGAAATAGACACGCATGGCAGTGTCTGGTCCGTATTGACTTATTCCAAATATAAAACTATACATGATTGACCTATAAAATTAGTTGACGTGGGTGCCAACTGTAGTTGCAGATTTTGTAATTTTTGTTTATTTTAAATGCATTTAAGTATCACAATACATGGTTGAGCTATTTATAATTAACATAAATATTATTGATCCATTGTTAATATTGTAACCTTTTTATTGATTTTTTACAAAATCACCCCTTTTTATGTAGTTGATCCATTGTGTAACTTAGATCAAATTTCTCACCACTAAATATAAATATATCATTGTATATTAATTAAAAGACTAAGCGTTAAAATGATTAATTGGTTGACCAACCAACAAACAGTACATAGGAGTTGCTTCTAAAAATTCTTAACCCCTAGCCCCTCTCCTCTAAAATTAAAAAACAAAAATTGAATAATGCTAATCATACCACATGATATGTGGTACGAGATTGTAACTGCCACATCAAATTAGTGTTTTATCTTATTTAGTGTTGATTTTTATCTCATTGGATGCTTTTTTTTTTTCCTTTTTTATGATCAAGGTTACTTCATTAGCAAAACAAACATATTACAAAACTAGAGGTCCAAGTACAATATCCACATAAACAAAAACATGGACCTCAAAAGTAACCCAAAGCCCAAAACAAAGTTTGGCCCACAACAAAAAAAAAAACATAAAACCTAAACCTAATTGCTTTCTTCCAACTCTTCTGCCAAAATCGCTGCCGCAACAGCACACCCTGATGATCTCGAACCGCCACCACTACCTAGAACCATCACCTCAGAGGTGAAAAAAAGATGGATTCTGACTTCCAAACGATAGCATCTCGTCAAACAACTAACAAGACTACCAAAGCAAAGAAGGCCTGTGGGATTACCACAAATAATACTGCTAGAAAAGGCAGACACATGTGATGTGGCCACCCGGTTTGAACATCGGAACTCTACACACCTTCTCAGTTGGTGACCGCAACAACTCGCGGTCAAAATTGGTTATAGGTTTGAATAGAGATGAAATCGGTGGAATCCGAAAGAAAGACATGTAGATGGGTATATGGATGAAAAGATCTGAGAGTTCGATGAGTGGATCTGAGTGGATGGAGAGTTTAGTGATAGTCGGTGGTGAAAAGGCTATGGAATACGCTGGAAGTAAATTAGGAAAAATAAACAAAAAGAAAAGAAAAAGGTTGCAGAGGGAAAGAAGAAAAAGGTTGCCACCGACCATAATCGGAATTAGGATGTGGCAAAGGAAAATTCTAGGGTTTGTTGCTGCTCTCTCACAGAGGGAAAAACTCTCACTTTTAGAGAGAAAGGCCCTCACTCACAGAGAGAAGGTAAATGTTATCTCATTGGATGCTAATTCAATACATTTTACATCATTTGGTATAAAATGTGGTATTCATAACTGTGACGCTTGTGTCCAGGCTTGCCAATACAACAGGGCTTTTCGCCTTTTACAATCTTTGAAGAGCAAAAACTATACGAACATAAAAGCCTTTTGGTTCAATGCAGATTTTCAGAAAGTATAATGCTAGGGACACTAAATTTTTGAATCAAATTTGGAAATGAAATGATGTGTTCTAATAAGAAACAAGCATGTTAATCGACACTTAGTTAACAATCCAATCATCTGCAGCAACATCATTTGGTTTGCAAATTTGGTTTAAAAATTTTGGTCTCGCTAGAAAAATATGCGTGCAGGTGGGATGAAACCTGATGTTATTGCATTTATAACAGCTACCAAGGTTTGAAGCTTTCCTCTCTCGCGATTTATCCTGTTTGTAACCACTATTCTTCCTACATGTACGTAATTAGATGCAAAACTGCATTATTTTTCCGCCCTAAATGTAATGGATCATGACATTTGGTTCATAGGTGTGTGTGTGGAAAGTGGAAATTTGGAGCGAGAATTGTCGTTGTTTGCAGAGATGAAGAAATATCAAATACACCCAAATATCGTGAGTACCAAGAACAAATGGTTCTAATTTCCAATCATATGTCCTAGCATGTTCTAAGAAAAGTTTTCGTACAAATTAGCACGATTTACAAATAATTTCATGTTAATTGGTTTACTTTTGGATTTCCTTTTAGCATGTTATGTTCTACTGGCCCTGCCATAAGGATGGAACTGCTCCAAGATGTATGAAAACATAATCGCCAGTCATTTTGTAGCTTTATTTTATATAAGATACAAGAAATTCCAAACATGTCTGGACACGATTTTGCGAATAATTTTAATGACAATGAAAACAAAATGATCACAAGTCCAATACAATTCTGAGGGCTCGTATCAGATAGCTTTCTGTGAGCGAAATACAACAATGCCTGGCTGTACATCGGGACATGCGGAATGCAGGGTATACCAACACAAATTTTGGTTGTCATGAACAAGTACATTTTGCTTATTATGCATTTATTCCGCAGTTACAAATCTAACGATCATTACTCGAGCAACTAGTTGAGGAGTGGTGTGAAGGAGTTATACAAGACAGCTATGCCAAACAAGGACAGCTCAGTTCCCACGACAAAACTGACATAGTGAGACCTGGAAGGTTTGCAAAAGCATATTGCTGAAACCTTAGCAGTTGACCTTCAATGACTGACAAAGGTATTGGTATACATTCGGCAGAATCTCGGAAGATTATGTCATTATGTGATTTCGTAAGGAATCGTCCCTTTGTTAAATGTTCTCGGTTTGCTACAATAATTGTTGAAAGGTATTGGTATATATTCTGCAGAATCTCGGAGATTATGTTATTATGTGATTTCGTAAGGAATCGTCCCTTTGTTAAATGTTCTCAGTTTGCTACAATAATTGTTGAAAGGTTGAAGCTTGGATCATTCTTCTTGCCGTTCTACGAATGATCAAAGAGAACTATAGCTTGCTGATAAGCTCATATTTATATATATTTTATATCAAATTCACTTGTCTTTTTTTAGTTAGTTCCTTATATTTTTGAGTTATTTACCTTGTTTTTGTATTTTGTAGGATTTGTCAAGTAAAGAAAAGAAAAATAACACAAGTGGAATGTTAAGTAATAAATTCGTCAAAACTGCCTGTGCAGGTCAGCTGACTTTGGAAGCAAGTTGCGGACAGCTCAGAATGAATTAGAGAATGAGCCTTATATTCTTGGAAAGCTACGGATGTCTATTTTCTGGAGCATTTTACAGATTGTTAATATCATTTTTCTAGAAAAAGTTATGGCCATTCAAACACTGAAAGGTTCCCAGGAGGCTGAGCAGTTTGCAACTGACAAAGAAACATTGAAAGCAATAAATCCCATAAAACTAACAGCCAAAACTGATGCAGCCAAGAACAAGCCAGCTAACACCTATTCAAATATCAGAGGAAATGAAAAATTAAGTGAGAGTAATGGGCATAAAGGCTGCCCAAAGAGTTACAATTGTTTTGGCATTTCCTCCCACTTATTGTCATCACTAAATGGCTGTTAGTGGGGTGAGTTATGGAGAAAAAACTGTGGCAGCAGAAAAGAAGAAAATACCTACAGGTTGCAGCAACAAAGGGGGAAAAAAGTGTGAAAAAAAGATAGAAAAATAAAGAAGCAAAGCAAGGGAAAAAGGCAAGGCTGCTGCGTTGGGGAAGGAAGGAAAGGAAGGAGGAAATCTTGGCATTCTCTTCTCTCGGTTTTATCTTCTCAAACTCATGTCTTTCTTTTGGTTTAATTTGAGAATTATGTGTAACTAATTTTTAGTAGTTAGGGGCTGTTTTGAAGCCCCTAATATGATTGCAAGTTTGTTATGACATTTCGTTTGAATTACTTTTACGAATGGATGAAAATTGGTTCACTACTTGTCTCATTGATGAATTCTTTATGTGTTTTCTATGGATGCATACTTAGTAAGCATATCTAGGATTCTAATGCTATGAATATGTGTGTGTCTGCCCTTGTCGAATGAGGACCTACATATGTTCTAGAGTAGTACTTGTTAATTGCGATTAACATGTGAATCAATTTCTAGGATAAGTAAGGACAACGCTAGTACTTACGATGCCTTGTGATGACTCAAACTCTTTTCGTTCTTAATGATTTCTACTTGTTAAATCTATGAACACACAATTCGAGATTGCATGTTAGGGACTAAGTTAAGTTGAAAACGCCATTCTCTTAACATACTACATAAGAAAGAGTAATAGGTTGAGTTCTAACATTGAGCCAACTTGAGCATCTTCATCCGAAAATGAAAGGAATTTGAATGAAACATAACATGTTTGCATGATTATTTGGTGGTGGATAGCAATTCCCCTAACTTGTTTTTCTTAATTTGTGAACTACTTAAAAATCTGTCTCTGTCTTATTTTTGTTCGATGTAATTTAAATATCAAATCAACTCCAAAAATCCCAAAAATTTGTGTGAATGTAGCTCAGTGTGTCTAGTATCTGCATGTAAAATTTCGTAGACTTTAGATAAGTGTAAGTCGGTCTAATAATTATTTTTCGGTGGCTGGTCATTAGGGACAGCAGCCTAGTTTTTGTGACATTTTAAGTAGTTAGATAAAACAATCTTCTGCGGGAAAGACCCTTATTTTCATATACTACAATTGACAAATATTAGTGTTAATAAGGAAAATCAATAGGATATTTTTGTGCTACTTTGTGGTGTGCTTTTAATCCTATCACTTGCGTATGAAAGGAATGCAATGAATGCCTTTATTTAAGTTGAAAAGCCATTTATTCACACATATTTTTGTCAGGGTAAAAAAGTCAGACTTGAACTACAGTAACAAATGAGAAAGGAAGAAGAAATGGAGGATCCTGAGTTTCAAACTTTCAGCACGCTGATGTTGAGACCGACTTATGATTTGGAGGGCATTCCGCAAAAGATGACATGCTGATCGTTGTGGGAGTCCACGATGTTGATGAAGACTCAACTACACAGAATTTAGAGGTGAAAGATGCAATAACCAAACTTCTGCAGGATGAATTGGGGCTCGATGTTCTTGCAACAGGACTTAAAACTGGACTTAATACGACAATAGAACCATAGAACATTACTGATTCAGATCAAGAGTCGGAATACATGTCAGGGAGTGGAGGAATGAATTAACGACAGAATTGATATATTCCGCTAGAAGACCTGTAGCACTAGAAAGGCTAGAGGTAAACAAGACTTCCATGCCAGAACTGAAAGCCAAACACAAAGTTACAAATGACTGCTGCCATTTCCTTGTAGCATTCAGAAAGTTAACACTATCAAAATTGTTGCCAACTCATAATTATATGAGCCATATACAACAATCTCCACCTTGGCAAATATACCATGAAAAAATCCTTGCATCCCTTGCCAAAGCCTCGATTGGCCTTATTTACCAGCATACACACCCTGAATCAACCTCTTTGGTCCTGTTCCGATTCAGTCACTGCCAATGCATGTGCAGCTACTGCAAGCTAAAAATCACCATTTAGCTTCAGACAAAAGGTCTCGACACACCCTCGTCTCCTCCAGTAGGATTTCCCCTCTTTATTGTCTGCAACCTGGCAACTTGTCAGCGCGCCCATTTCCAGCAACACCTGTCGAGCCAGACAAAACATTCCTCATACTTCTCCTCCTTCAGGACCATCTTATCACTTGCGAATCCCATAGCGTCACCTGCTGCAAAACCCCTACAACACTTGAGACTATACATCACCAGGAGAAGTGTTGCTTCGAGTACCTAGAGGGCATACTCGAAGTCTTCTGCCACAAAATTGCTACAACCCGGACCAAGATCATCCTTTCTTTTTCTCAAAGGACAATTTTTCTTTTTATGCCCGAATTCTTTGCAGTCGTAGCATTGTAGACCCTTGCCTCCGGAACTCGATTTGAACCTACTGCCTTGAACAACTAAAGCAGTCTCGTGCCCACCATCAACAACGATCTTCTTCTTTTGTGTATCATAAGACACCAAAGAAGCCTGCACCTGCTTCAAGCTTACTGTATCTTTTCCATGCAGTAAGGTTGTCACAAGATTCTCATACGAATCTGGATGTGAGGTAAGAAGTAAGAGGGCTTTATCTTCTTCCTCAACCTTAACATCAACTTTCCGCAATTGATCCAAGTATCCGTTGAACACATTCATGTGGTCCATGAGATTCCCGCCTTCATCCATCTTTAGCTTGTACAGCTTCCGCTTCAGATGTAACTTGTTGGTCAAACTCTTAGCAATATAGAGTTTTTCCAACTTCTCCCACAGGGCAGGCGCAGAATCTTCATCCATAACATTATTGATAATGTTATCAGCTATACAGTGTCGAATCGTGCTAACACAACGCGACTCCAGCTCCCCCCACTGGTCATCTGTCATTTCTTTAGGCTTCCCATCTTTTCCCTTCAAAGTTCTAGCCATGCCTTGTTGAGTCAAGAAATCCTTTACTCTCATGTGCCAGAGAGTAAAACTGCCTTTCCTATTAAACTAAACTGAAAATGACATGTTTGTAGTCATCATGGTGAATAACAAATCTGAACCTTCAATGAACCAAAGCTTCCAACAAAGCTTTGATACCAATTGTTGTGCTTTGGCCGGTCAGAGCGAACACAAATTCAGATTATCTCACCAAAATACAAATCCACAGTTGAACAGTTTAAAATACAAGAAATAAAGACACCGAGAGAATTACGAGGTTCGGCAAAATCCTGCCTACGTCCCCAGAGAGATATTGCTCTTCACTATGAGAATAGCTAGTACAAGATACACTTGAGTTAAATCAACATAACCAAAACCCCAATCCCTAGTACACTCACCTAATTTTCCCAAGAGCCTCACTCTACCCCCAAGAATTTCTCACTCTCACTCTCTATTTTCTCTCCTTTGTGTTCTCCTCCGGATGCTCACACAATGCATAACTATTTCCTTCACTTATAGTCATGCACCAACAATTTTGCCAACCAAGACCAAGAAAAGCTTAAGTTCACATGGCGTATTCAACACCCTATTCTATACCTAGCCTATAGAGTACAACTATTTCTCCATTTGCCATTTAATGCATAGAAAATAAAACATGCACAATTGCATGCAAGCAAACACAAAGTCAAGACTTGCTTGCTTCCAACTTTGCTTGTGGCAGTCACCATGTCTTCTCTTGAAACAAGACTTCCATGCCACAACCGAAAGCCAAACACAAAGTCACAAATGGCTGCTGCCATTTCCTTGTAGCATTCAGAAAGTTACACTATCAAAATTGTTGCCAACTCATAATTATATGAGCCAAACACAACAAAGCAACCCAAATTCCTCACTGGCATCTACTGTCAATAGTGTAAAAACAGTTATCATAAGCTTTAATAGACCTGAGCCCTTCTATCTCGTAACTTCCAGTGCAATAGGATACAGAGTTTTGAGGTTAGAAATATAAAAGCATGACGGGTAATAAGTGAAACCACCCTTCTGTTCATTGCCAATAAAAATTTAAAATTAAAACTAACCTTCTTCTCAGCAACTGCAGGTTCTTCTTCCATGTAGTATTGATCATGTGCCTCAGCATCATCCACAAATAAGCTAGAATCTGATAAACATAGTTCACGGCCACTGCAAGAGTGGAAACAATAACAGAATCAGTTCTCCATAGTTGAATTGAAAGACATGGGACAGCTTACCTATTTTCTAGGTTTACGGGTTCAATATAAGGAGAATGTAGATATCTTTTGTCAATCAATCCAAATATATCAAGGATTTGATCCACAATGCAGGAATAGACTCCTGTAAACCTGCAAATACTCCTTGTAAACCTCTTCACCAAATGCTACATGCAGAAGGACAAATGTAATTAATGATTTGGCAATTATTATGTCCAAAGGATCAGCTCAAAGGCAGAACCAGAAAACCCCGGCAGTCGTAACTAAGTTTTCCAATAACCTAAGCAAACTCTAGCTAGTGCCCTTATAACAGTCCTACCCTATTGTACCTCCATTTTTTTGTTAGGGTTTGTCTGCTGCTTTTCCAGCAAGAGCTTTTTCGGGTCCTTTTCAAAGGGGACAGCGGAGATTTCAGGTCTAGAACTACCAAAAGAGATTGGGCAATTAATTGTTGTGTTCGCGAATTTTTGGAGCTTGCCTCATGGACTTGAGTGACTGCTTAGGTTTGAGTCTTTAGGTAGCCATCACAACAGTTTATTTCCGTCAAATTACGACTTATTCTATCTTCCTTGCTTGACTTTGTAATCTTTGAACTAAAAACATTTTGTGTCAATGTATGTGGAAGAACTATAGACACCAGCGTTTTAATATCTCAATTAATGTGACAGTTTTTCATTTAGCTCGTGTGTGTCCCATTTGAAACCTTATTTATTCACAATAAAATAAGAAATCATCACATCTTAGAAACCAAAAATTAATATAACAAGTTGGTGTCTCTCGTATTATTATCCTCTGTGGAGAGTGTGAACATGATTAAACCCTATTAAACCAACATAGGCATATAACCAGCTCATCATTTTTTTAAAGAGAACCAATTGGTGTCACCCGTGAGGTTACCAACTCATCATTTGAAAGTTTCAATTATCAAGGACATGACTTCACTAGTTGACATCAGATTTTGATCGATTTACATATCATTAATTTCTTGGGAATTAAACTTGACTGAGTTTTCGAATCACTTAATTAAGGAAGCAATCTCTATATTAAACTATCAAACATTGGGATTAAAATATCAAATGGAAATCAAATTAACCTTTTTAAAACAGTGCATTTTCCTCGTGCATGTGTTTTCTTCAGCATATACTATATATAAATACCTTATCGCACTTAGCAGCCTATCTGCATTACTCACTCTGCTCCCACACCAACATTATAAAAAGCTGTCTCATTCCCATTTCCTCTGTACTTGGATACAAAACATTGGTTCTTAATTTCTGTTCTTACCTAACTTCTTGTGTTACTCCAAGTCCACACCAATGGCTCTATCTAGGCTTCCTCCAAAGAGAGGCCGGATCAAAGTTAAGATAGTGTCCAGTCTTGTCAAGTTGGTGGTGAGAGTAGCTTCGAAAGTCAGGAGAGGGTTGAGCTGCCGTAGAAAGGTGGCGACACAGGTTGTGCAGGCGCCTATGCAGCCGGCTGGTGATCAAATTAATCACGTGTAGGTCATACGAGCGCTAATGTCTTTAGCTGCATAATATTATAGCAGTGTACTGCAGTACTATATGTATTAGTAGAGCACATGCATATACTCTTAAAAATGCATGACAAAGTTTGTGATGGGGCTTTGCTTTTGGTTTTGTATATAAGTACTGATCCTATGTTCGTAATAAAAATTTCTTTTTCTTCTCTCTCTGTACATTTTTATGGTGGATGAAGAGTACTGTTCTTGTAGACGATGAACTCTTTGTTGTTCTGCATGACTTTTAGAATAAAACGGTGTTTCACGAACACGAATTAATAGAGCTATCTGTTATCCGATTCCAGATTTAACCGCTCGCGTTTGGGAATCATGCAAGTATGCAACAGATATGCCCAATGCATCTGTTTCAGTTTATCAAAATGTTGATGTAGTCTTAAGGGGATGCCTCTTGTTGAAGAACGTCAAGTCCCACGTCGGAAATCTTACAGAATAAAACACAACTTAGAAAACTCCACACACTGTTTACTTAATTTTTTTACCTGGGTTTTATTTTTTCATTTATTCGTTTTTTAATTCTCAGTAAGTTTCTGCAACTTTCAGCACAGATATACAATGTGCAATGATATGGGCAACAAGGTTGTTCCAGTCGTGCAAATTTGAGGCCTTTTTATCCTAGACAGTATTTGTAACCATAAAGAAAGACAAACTTTTGCAGTTGAACCCGACAAACCCTTGATTGCGATGTTGATCAATTCCAATATAAAAAGTTTTAACTGATAGGGAGCAAAGCAGCACTATTCCTTGTCAAATTTCGTTTATTACCAATCAATAATCATATAGCTGTCAACCAGAAAATAAAAAAGAATAATCATATATCTAATTTTAAGCGTCCAATTATTAAGGGCTCATTCGATATTACTTCTTTTTTAGTTTTTGAATTTACGTTTGCGATATGAAAAAATATCAGAGCAAAATTGAGAGACAAAAAAAAGCGGTGAAAAGGATAGAAATAAGAAAGAAGGATGAATAAAAAAATAAAATCTAAACTAAATTAAAAAGGTGAACACGAAATGGCTGGTTTTGGTTTCTGAAACGTTAGAAAATGAAGATGTGTAAATTTTTCGTTCACTGATGGCCCACTCCTCAGAAAAAACTTGTATTCCCAATTATAAAAGTTGCAAAAGGTTTTTCCAAATTCATGCATCCAAAAAACTCTGCATGTCAAGAGATTTTTCAGTGTGATCGGTATACAATATGGTACATCACGTATCATTATACAAATTGTAGAATATGTATTCTAAAAAGTTAATAACTTAAAAAATAAAATTTCTCACTATTTTTATCAAAACGCGTGGTGTACCACTTATATTCCCGTCACAATAAAAAATTTATCCTACTTATCATGTTTTCCTCATGAAGATAGAATATTGCCCAAAAAAAGGTTTATCCATTACCTGTCTTTATATACCGTTCAAACGTACCAAACTTAGTTATGTCGGGGTTGTACGGTTTAATACAGGTCATGGTGGACTTAATTTCACATTTTAAAATGTCACGACAATCCATATGTGGTAAAAGCAGCAAGCAGTTTTAAGATAAAATTTCACACTTCAAAAATCAAGTTAGGTGTAGTATTGAGCCTGACCAACCCATGTTAGACACGAGTAGTTAAGTTGGAATAATATCAGTGATGGATTGAATGGATATATATGTCTTTAAGCAAGGATTTGATTCATAAGCCCCACATCCGGTGTACCTATAAAAATAAAATAAAAATGAATAAACGAGATACGTGAAGAAGTGGGAAGGCTACAGAGTTCCCTCTGTTTCATTTTTCCTTCTTTTTCTTAGTCTGAATTCAATGTGTGTCTTTAGTCAAGGATTTGGTTAATCTAAGTTGGATTTTATGTGTGTGGCTTGACGAGGCATGTAAAAACCTGTGGACAAAAATATAATTATGGTTTGTTATGGAATTAGGGATTTGGGAGATGTACGTGAATTCGAGTAGTGATTATTAATTTGCGGTTATGGTGAAAGGATAATGTTAAGAAGATTAAATTTGTAAACAAAATTTTGTAAACTAAATAACATGAAAGTTGATGATTGGATTATGATTTAAGCGTTGATAAACGCGTTCATCTGTATTGATGACACATCATTTAGTTTGTAAATTTTGTCTCTCTAACATTACCTATAGTAAAATACGAATTTAGCTTGGAGACGAGGTCGAGGGTCCTTTCACTTGCCTTATCGGAGTCTCCCATACTATTATTTATAAATGTTTTGTAGGGAATGATTTACGTTTAAATTGTATTGTTGATTATTTGGTCTTGGATGTAAATTAATTTTGGCCATGATTATGAAATTGTATTTGAATTTGATTTTGGGCTTCTCCGAATGTGTCACCCGTCTTGTAGTGGTGATGATCAGTTGTTATTTAGATATTTGGCATACGTGCTATATTCCTCCAATGAGTTTTTTAGTTTTTTCGTGGATCAGCCACCTTTCAAGCTATTTTTTGGCTATCTTCGGCAACCATTGGGCTTCCAAATGGTATAATCTTGTTCTACACTTTCCTATCTTCATTTTGATATATTATGAGTCGAATTTGTCTAAGAAACGATTGAGTTACGAAGTTATGAAAATTGCTCAAACTTTCAGCCAAGGGCTACGGGATACTTAACAGAGTTTTTAATGGAATGACTAAAATAATGGATGGTGGACAATCTCAGAAAACATTTCTATTGATTTTCAATATCAAGGACCAAAGTGATGCGTTTTGCAAATCTCAGGGACTAAAGTCTTATGTTTTATTTGGTCAATTAGGCAATGTTGGTATACAGTGACGATTGGGTATCGCATACCCTTGGTTTTAACTTATCGATCGAGCATGCTCATGATTTGAGATTTTAACCAAATGTTATATGATATATATATATATATATATATATATATATATATATATTTGTACTTAAAATTAAAAAAAAAAAAAAGGGCAAACCCTAAGGGAGAGTGATGTCGTATGTGTTGCTCACCTTTATTACTGCATATTTTTCTATGCAAATGATCCTAAGAAGATAGTGTGTGAGATGACATGACAGTGGCGACATTAAATTATATTTGTTATTCTCAAGTACTATATTAGTGATTTGATTATCATGTTAATAGTTGGATTGTTTTTGCAAGCTGAATTGCCCCCACATCTTGATGTAACATGCTTGGGCTTTGAGAGAACACTAAATTGAGAAATGTAGGTTGGTTCCCTCAATGGTAATTGAATATCTTTTATGTTAGGGTCATTTGGATTTATGTCACTATGTTGGTCACTATATAGGCATTATAGGCCTCACCAAACGTTGATTGCTTCATCTCGTGGTTCTTGAGAAACCATAGAACACGTCTTTCGGTGACGGGTAATGATGACCGTATCTAACTGATGCTATGACTTATTTTATTTTGGGGTTGTGAGACGCCGAACTATTGTATGGACGCAATAGTAAGTGTTTACTGTTGGCCTAGCATGAAATTACGGAATAAAAACGAACTCCGGCAGCATTTTGGTTACTTCAGTTTAAGGTTTCAGACAATGTAAAACTCCATGGAGTGGATGATGAAGGCTTATGATTCAGTCTCCAACGTTCGGATTGTTGGGACCAAATGAAGCCGTCACATTTGACAGATTAACACTAAGCATCTGGAAGCACAAGAATTACCACTTGAATCCAAGAGAAACATTTGTTTAAATTCTTCAACATTTGGGTAGTTCTAGCATTAACTGAGAGGAGACATTACTTGCATCCTACAATGCTCAAGTAAAATACAACTGCAACACGATTATTCTTGTATCCTTCTTAAAGGACTATTGACCCGGGAAAATTAGATAAATAACACAAATGCACATAATGATCCCCAAGGATGCTAAGATCATAACTGGTGAACAATATAACCTTTCAGAGAGCATCCGAGAGGTTATGTTCCTTGAGGGGGTCATGAGCTTACAGATAATGACATGATTCCACACTAAAAAAAAAGTATGCAGACTTCAGATTGGCACTTGTGGACTAAGCATTTGTGCCTGGCTCTTGAATTGCTACATTCGATAAGCTTGCTTCCAACTCGTTTAACTCATCTATGTCCAGTTCATCGTCATCATCAACATTGGTAACTTCAGCATCACCACCAGCTGTTGCTGAGTTGCTCGGTCCATCTCCATTAGAGTTCTCATTGGCCTGAATTCAAACCATAGAAAATTCGAGTGATACAATTAACACTGTCCATTCAATTCTGTGCTAATCAAATATAACACACCATAGAAAAGCACCCAAATTCCTCACTGGCATCTACGGTCAATTGTGTTAAAGCAGTTATCATAAGCTTTAATAGACTTGATCACTTCTATCTCATAACATCCAGTGAAATAGAATACAGAGTTTTGAGGTTAGAAATATAAAAGCGTGAAGGCTAACAAGTGAAACTACCCTTCTGTTCATCGCCAATATAAATTCAAAATTAAAACCAACCTTCTTTTCAGCAACTGCAGGTTCTTCCTCCTTGTGGTACTTCTCATCTGCCTCAGCATCATCCACAAATAAGCTAGAATCTGACAAAAATAGTTCACGGCCACTGCAACAGTGGAAACGATAACATAATCAGTTCTCCACATCCAAAATGCCCCTTCATTGTTCATAACTATTTCCTTTGTTAACATCAGAAAGTTAGTGTTTGTATTCATTTTATTTTTATTATTTTTTTCTTCTTTGAAAGGGTGGGGTGATAACAAATTGGAGAAAGTGGAAGATAAACACGCCTCATACTGTCATTCTTAGCTTGCTCTGCCATTTTTGCAGCCAAGCCGGCATCTCCTTCTGCAATCTTTTTCTTCTTCCATTGCATAAATAGCTCAGGAGTCATGGGTGTTGAAGTTGTCAATTTAACACGCTAAAACCAAGAGGCAAATGTTTGGTTAGGTTACATATCAGGAAATGATAGCAATGATAAACTGAAAGCGGTTAGACAGTCAAACTCGACATGCTATAAGTTAATGTAAAGACTTGTTCAAATAACCTGATTTTCAATCTCCTCCGCAATGGGTATTTTTTCACTCTCTTCCTCCAGCAGAGCTTTCATCTGCGACTTCAAAACATATCCTGGAGGAAGAGCATGCCCGTGGTGGCAATTTTTGCTGCCATTGGGACAGACCCAAAACCAACCATATTGTTTCTTCTCCACTGCTTCTAAAAAGTATTTACAGATCTGCACATGTATTAAAAACAACAAAGGAAAATTCATTTTGAAGTCTAACAAGTTCATTGATGTTCAAACATCTATATTAAATAAGCATGCGAAGTTGGGAACTAGAATGCAGGTTGTACGAAACACCTCAGAGAGAGAAAACTAACAATATCAGTTGGTTTGTTCTGCTGGTACTCATTTTTCTTTGACTCCACCACCTTCTCCAAAGTTTCTTGATCCCAATCCTCAATTGTTCTTCTATAAAAGATATAAACATACTCAGAACAACATAAACCACAACAAAATAAAAAAATTGTCAAACAATTGGCATCATACTGAAGTTAAAAATTATAATGGTATTGTTCGGGCAAAGATTCCTCCGGAGAGGGCTCCTCAGCTCTTAGCACAGCTCCCCAAGGGATTGGCATTTTGGATGTGTAGTCAGGCTCTTGCTTGCTGATGTGCTGCAAGAAGAGGATAGAGTTAGTCTTGAAAGGTGACTTTGTAAGGCCTTAGGTGTAGGCCTTGAGACTCGCAATCAAAACTAAGTGCTAGGCGTGCCACTGCTATCTCAGTATAGCAGATGTAGAACAAGTGTGTTTAGTCGATTACTTGCACCCCAAGTTACTCGGACTTCTTATTATCAAATGATTGTCATGGATGGGTTAAGTCCACATTAAGTTCTTTTTCTTGCCTTGTGACCAAGGACTTTCAGTTCATAGTCTTGTATGTTCGAATGAGGGAATCCATATCCCCTTAAGTCATCTACTCGGTTCTTGATTGGTTTTAAATGAAGGCGTATTCATTAAAGTGACCAGATCCAGGCACAAATGAGACTCTTCTAGTAGAAAATAGATGGATATGACTTGAATACATGCTGGAGAATGCATTAAGCAGTAGATCTATTAACTTATGAAATGAGCTTTAAGTAAGATTTCACCTTGTCGGGTAAGGTTGAACTTCTTGCAATCACTTTTCTTTTGAGTTTACAGGGTTTATATGCTAAAATGAGATGGATGGTAAACAAGTTTACACAAGGGAATCGATACTACGCCACTAGGGGTAGTAGCAGAGCTTATAAACTAGACAAAAGATGGCTTTTGTAGGGAATGGTCTTGCAAAGGACTGATATGTAGGCTGATTACAGCTTTTAGATGCAAATCTGGCTTGAGAGTAGTTTGTATGTTTGTTTGTTTGATTGGTTGAGTGTCCTTATCTTTGGGGCCTCTTCCTTCTTTTATAGGCAGATTAGCCCGATTGCAGTGGCTTTACAAAATTATAGGCTGATTACAAAATTTCTCTCATTTTAGTTACTATACCAACAAAAAATTAAAATAAAATAAAATAAAATAAACCTCCATATGAAGCAAAACAGATACTCAAACACTTGAAAAAATCGAAGTCTAAAACTTGAGAACAACTATAATGAAACAGAGATGACAAGGTGGCAGTGTCTCGAACCCATCATGCAACGCCATCCGAGAAATTTAAAACATATGGTGCCACATCATTATTTCGGGATGCCACGGTAGGCATCCCAGGTTGTAGCAACTCCCTTCTCCCCAAACTAATATATGTGTAATTGAAATGTTTCCCTAACCATGCAAATTCAAAATTTTATTTTCTAATCTTTTGTTTTCCAAAAGGCAGTATCCTAAACTATTTTAATTCAAACTTGGGAGCAAGGGGGCAAATTGTCCTGACCAACTAAACTAATCAACATCTGCAACGTTAATTCTTATCTAAATTGATGGATCATATCCATTCTGTCACGTCACATAGAATCAAAACAAAAATCGAAACTTCCATCAAAAATAATTTCTAATACATCAAAATCAAGTTACTTAATCAACCAATCAATCAAAATTTAATCATTCATCAATTAATCAAAGAAAATAAGAAGAAGAAGAAGAAAATGGGACCTTAGCGGCGGTCTTGGAAGGATCGGGTTTCGGCTGGACAGATTGCTTGAGGATCTGAACATACTTTTGGACATTCTTGCTCTTGTTCTTGTTCTTGAGCCCGAAGGTCTTGTCCTCTACGATCTTCTGCTTCTTCGCCAAATCAGCCTTCGATTGCTGCTTCGGCGGCATCTCTTATCGGCATCAAATGTTTTTGATTTTCAAAATTTTGGACGATTGCAGGGTTTTGATCTTTCGTCTAAATTTCAGAAATGATGTGTCACTGACATCCGGTCCGGTAATCTGGTTAAGGAATTTGGACGGGACGGGACACTCCAGAAGCTTGAGATTGTGTGGATTTCTGGATTTGCCCTTGGAAATTCTAGATGTGGCTGATTGTTGGGAGCGGGTTGGTCTTACCCTCGTGTAATTCTACCGCCTTTTGCCAGAATTGGCGCTACGTAGGAGTTGGACGCGAAAAATGCTTGGCCTATTACCTAACTACATGTCGTTTAAAAAATATATTTCGTGTTTTTTTTTAAACACTATATGTCGTTTTGAGACAGTGTGCTTAATCTCCTAATTAATTTGATTATTATTTCGTAATAGGTTTGATATAAATTTAGGGAATTGTTATTGACACTCCAAAAATCTCATTTTATACTCCAAATTTTCTATATTTAGAAAGAAAAATACACTTATGAGGAGTGTGGAATGAGATTTTTGAAGTGTCAATAGCACTTCCTTAAATTTATTCTTACATCCCTTTGTGTGAATATATCTTGTATCAAAAAGGAAGAGAAAAATTCAACAACCCAATGCAGATATAGATTTGCTTAGTTAGCTAGTGTAGTGTATTCCTATTTTGAATCCAAGGTTAACTCTCATACATCCTCTCATAATTTAGATAATCCAGAGTTGGATATTGTTTATATCAAAAGGAATATAAAAATATTCAACAACACTACAAACTAATTCATCTAGCTTATGAGATTTGAACCGTGAAAACATCTAGTAACAATTCGGCATAATTGTAAGTGGTGGATTACTCTGGTGTTTAGAGCCTTCATTTTTTACCCGTTGCCTCATGGATGTAAACCCTTTCCTTCCCGTTTAGTGTAAAATATCATAATAATAATTTAAAAGAAAACCATGCGTCATAATTTCCTTATCTGAAATGTTTGAGACCTGTATTTTTTTTAAGAAGTAATATTCACCTTGAGGGACCCATGCAAGGACTTATTTTTGAAGGGGATTTGTATGTACGTGACTAAAGGCTAATTTGGTACTATTGTGCTTTGAAAAAAATAAAAAATAAATAAATAAATAAAAAGCCTGTTTTTGCTGTAATGTGAAATAAAACAATAAAAAGTGTTTTTTTTTTCAACAAACAATAAAAAGTGTTTAATAAACTGTAGTTGTAAAAATATTTGTCTTATAGTATTTAATTATTTTTTATGTAAAACAGGTATGACTGTTTAAAATGATTAAGACCATCTTTAAAAGAGATGTTAAATTTTAAACCTAAAATTTAAATATGAAGGCTTATGTGGCACTTTGACATCTTTCGAAGTTTTACTCTCCAATCGATATGCCAAATTTTAAACATAAAATAAAATATCATATTTATTTTCTTTACATTGGGAATGAAAGAAAATTAATTAAAAAGTATAAAAATATTTGAACATTGGATTAATAATGAAAGAAACAAAAGAATAGTATTTTAAACCAATAAAATTAATAAAAACCATTTAAAAATTAATTTAAAAAAAAAT
The DNA here is from genome assembly GCF_019419815.1 of Pyrus x bretschneideri. Classification (NCBI taxonomy): domain Eukaryota; kingdom Viridiplantae; phylum Streptophyta; class Magnoliopsida; order Rosales; family Rosaceae; genus Pyrus; species Pyrus x bretschneideri. Next base: position 225,217 of record NW_025999836.1, on the reverse strand, counting down.
CTGAAGGTACTGTCAAATTTGGTAGCAAGGGGGCCGGAGAGATGTCATTCTACGTCATGCCATATCAGATTTGGCTTCTCAGTTGGAAAACATTATTGTTGTCTTTTGTTATCGTTATTGCTGATTTGGACATTTTGACATCTCCGTTGAAGATGCTCTAAAATGCATAAATTTTTAAGACTTTTCCACCGTTTTCCTTTTTCTATTGACGACCCTTTTCTAAAATTTCAAAGTCCTCACTCACCTCTGTCTCCTTCCCCTATCTCTAGTTTTGTCCACTGTATTGAAACACGCATCTCATTGGACAATGAAATCACATCGCAACTCGAAATGTTTTCAATTGCACTCACTCTCGTTTTCTTTACCAACATTTTGATCCTGCAAAAACATTTGAATATCGTTTCGTTGTTTCTAGAATGAAGAAAAAGTTTTTCTTTGTCTCGCTCCATCCTTTATGTTGTGCCTCTAAATCGGGTCAGTGTTTTTTTTGGTGTGAATGTCGCAGTCAGGATGGTAATGCAAGCTATGTGACGGTGCGATGCGCATCTAGCCAAACTGTAGGGTGGTGATCACAAACGGCGATGTGTTTTTTAGGAGAAACAAGAAACCGAATAACGAGGAAAAAAAATATGGTAAGTGTGAATGTGAAATTCTTGCGACAAATAACACAAGAACACTTGTACAAAGTAAATGATTGTATTAATGTAGAATTAGGGTTATGATCTGATGCGAGATTTATACGCACACAAATTAAACCCTCTTTTTGACAATTGTAGTATAAGTATAAGTAGGGATCGTTCTGGACCGGGGATTAGGAGGGATTGCTAAAACCTTGGAAACTGACTCAAAAACGTAAAAACAAGATAAAACACTAAACTAGACTCAAAGAATGTGAAACTAAATGTTAAAACACTAAGACAAACCAAAAGACTCAAAATGCTTTAAAAACACAAACTAAATTGATTTCTAACTAAATTGAACAATAAAGTAAAGGGGAATTGGATTTGGACGACTTTAAACTAAAAATGGAAACTTGGAAACAAAACAAATTGTAAATATGGATTTGACGGAAATGAATGGATGGGAAGCTAGCTAAGGGGTTCATCTCCACATATGTTATACTTGCATACAAAACAATGTCTAATTGCTTTTCAATAAACCATGAATTCTCAACGCCCCGGATTAATTAGGTCCGCTTAAATTAACTGTCAAGTTTTCCTTAAGTTAATGAATTGGATGATTGCATACGACAATCCAAAGCATTCCTCACAAGTTCCCTACATGAATTGCATAATAGAGATACAAGCAAGAATCATTAAGCATCATGAAAACTATAAGTGTTGACGAGGCATTCGTTACTATGATTGCATGAAACTTATGCCAAGAATATGTTTAACACGATTGTTTATAAGCAACCTCCACTACTTGTGAATATAAGTTCATAACTATTACGTGAAACTCACTTATATTCTAGCGTCAAATTCATGCATGAAAATTAAGCGTTCATTCTTAATAAACATACATAAATAGGTTATCAATCAAACAGTTAAACAAATTGAATTCACAACTTATGAAACGTAATTAAAAGTAATCAAATCATATTACAAACATAAACATAGTTTCGAATTACCCCCTAGCTAAAGGGGGTTTAGTTCCTCATAACTTTGAAATCAAAGAAACACCTAAACATTCCAACAACTCAAAACTTTGAATTGTATGAACGTTTAAGCACTCTTTTCTTCCATTTCTCATACGTACAAAACAAAGAGAATTAAAATGAAACTTTGAAATCAAAGAAACACCTAAACATTCCAACAACTCAAAACTTGAATTGTATGAACGTTTAGGCACTCTTCTCTTCCTCGTTGTTGTAGCACAAGGTTTAAGGATAGGTTGGTTGGGGGGATGGAAGTGTTGGGGAATTATGGAAATGGATGAGGATTGGTGGAAATGGAAGATGGTTTTTGGATTCTAAGGGAGAAAGGAATGTGTTTGTGGTGTGTTGTTGTGTTGTGAATGAGATCATTTTTGAATGAATGAATGCAAGGGTATTTATAGGAGGAGTGGAGATGTATATGGCTATTTGTTTAAGGTGTTTGTGGTTGCAATGATGAAGAATTGCATGTGGAAATAAAAGGGAAAATGTGGTGAAATGATGAAGTAGGAAGGTGGAAATGCATGTGAGATGTTGGAAAGGAAATGGGAATATGAGTAGGCCATGGCATGGGAGTTGTTTTGTTGGTGTAAATGTGCCATGGTTGCAATGATGAAGAATAAAGGGTGCATGTGGGGTGGAATTGAATGAATGCAAAGTGAATGAATAATGAAATGAGTTAAAGAGGGAGAATGTGGTGAAATGATGAAGTAGGAAGGTGGAAATGCATGTGACTTGTTTGTGGAATAAAGAATGAATGGTGGAAATGTGAGTGAATGATGTGCATGTGTGTGAATGCATGTGTTGATTTAAAGAATAGGTATGCATGTGAATTAGTTTGGAAAGAGGTGGGTGTGCATGTGAGATGAAATGCATATGTTTGAAATGTGTAGATGATTATGAGTATGATAAGTGATAAATGAATGATATGTGGTGAGTGATAAGTGAATGGAAATGATAAGTGATAAGTGAATGGAAGTGATAAGTGAAAGGTTTGATAAGTGATAAATGAATGATATGTGGTGATAAATGAATGATATGTGGTGAGTGATAAGTGAATGGAAGTGATAAGTGATAAATGGACTAGTTTAAAGGGCTAGGGTTTAAGTACATAGAATGGGCCTAAAATAGGTTGGTTTGCATGGCATAATATGTTTGATTGGGCTAGAGGTTTTCCATGGCTCAAAGGATTTGTTTGATTGGGCTATGCCCTTTGTTTGATGTCCCCAAAGAGCATACAAGGCTTCAATTTCGTCCATCCTCTTTGCTCCATGATTAAGCTATCCAATCCATGCCCAAAAGTGCCCCAAATAGCCTCAAAATGCACTTTCTTGCTCCCTAAGCCCTTAGAACCTGAAAACACACAAAAGAAGCATAAAGGACTAAAATAACTATGAATTACCAACATAGATGCACGAAAACAAGCTAAGTAAGTCGCCTAAATATGCTCCTATCATGATCTTTGTTGCAATGTTTCAATGCTCCAATTCAATCCTGGGGTTGTAGAGTGTATATCTACGGTCGTTGATCCGAAGGCCGCAGTGACTTGATCTCGATGCATGCCGCAAAGATTTGGCTTCTGGCAATAAAGGAATCGGCACGTGTATGGGTGCTTGGGAATGCAGAGAGCCTTCTGAGTGTGTAAAGTGCTTGGAAGTTTAAGTGTATGGGTGTGTGTGGATGAATTTCTGAACCCCTTATGATGAGTCAATTTCATATTATATATTTTACCCTATTCTTAATATGTTTTGGTAATTATTTTGGTAGAATTTTAATACTTTGCTTTATATTTTCAATATGGGATATTCGAATTCCTTTGGAGCAAAACATGACCAAACAGATAAAATTTGGAGTAATTTAAATTGGGGGACGTTCATGTGTCTCTTCGCGTGTTTGTATCAAAATTTTAGCTTTTTCCGCCAAACAATTATTTTTTGGCGATGGACTAAAGAAACAATGCACACTGCTAGAAAGTAACGTTTCTGGGCTTAATTGTGATTTTTGGAGCCCAATATGATCTCTGATGGGTTTGTGGCATTTTGGAGGAGTGTTCATAATTAAATTGAGCTATTTTGATCCGGTTTTGGAGCAGATATGGGTCCAAAACATGGGTATGCAGATTTTGGGCAAATTTTACTATTTAATTTAGGGTTATGTTTCCTAATTTATTTTATTTATTTATTGGTTTCCTAGTCTAATTGGAAGACCCTTTTCTAGGAGAATTGAATTATAGTAGTTTAAATAAGCTTAGCCGGCCCTATTATTTCTTCTTCTTTGTGCGATATCTGAGACAGGAAATTGGCCAAGCATAGGGATTTTCAAACTTTTACATTCAAGGTGTTTTTGATCCTTTATTATTTCAATACAATTCCCTTTGATTTTAGTTATAAATATGCGTAACTAATCTCTTTTGTTTGGGTGAGGCAACGAGCCTTAGCATGAATATGTAGTTTCCTTTCAATTTGCTTATGATAATATGTATGCATGTTTTTGAGTTATTAATCACTGGTTTAAACTATCTAAGTGTCTTGATTCGCGATCATTAGGATATTTAGAAAAGAAATTTGATGCAATTTTAGTCGGATGTCAGTCCCTGAAATTGACGAAGGCTTCTTGTGGTTAATATATGCAAGTTCACTTAGGATGAATACCACGTCTTAAGGGTTGCATTGTTTTTAAGAGGGTTTTCACAAAACGTAATGAGTTATGCATGTTTAGATTTGATCTGAACGCTATAGAAAGATTGCATGTTTAATATACATCCTATATTAGGGATCCAAGTAATTGAGAAGCAAAGTCCACCTTATTGCTTTTCATAATAGCAAGCATTTCCGAATGAGAATCGGACTTAGCTTCCAACGAACGTCTTGGCACAGACTTCGGCATTGGGGGCATGACAAAACCTCTACACTAAGCAATACTATCAGCAATCGAATTAGCCATTCTCGACATAGCAGGCGCCACAGGCTCAGATCTAGCAGCCTCATTTTTCTTCCCATTGGAAAAAGTCATGTCAATCACAAGCCTCTCAACAGCAGGTGGACCCTCACGAGCAACAAAGGAAGTCTTCAGTTTTTTCTTAACCAGCATCTCTTGAGAAAATGGGGAAGATCTATTTTTTCCACTTTCATTCACAGTAGGCTCCACGATAACGATCAAACAAGCCAAGGTATCTGCCTTGATCATCTTTACCTTTTCTCTTTGGAGTAACCCACATTTCTCCCAACGAAGAAAACTAAGCAGCCAACGCTATTCACATTACTCAGCAGGGGAACTCAACCCATACTGGCTTTTTCCTCATTTTTTTCTCTCAGACTAGCAAGCAGAAGGCCTGCATGCCCAACATTCCAACAGCCCATGAGGGCCGCGAGCTCCTTATCTCTCTCAATCGCCGGCCTGGTCCCCATCATGTCTAAGAGCCCAAAAGACATAAGCCATGCTGCTCGCCTAGTACTACACCCCAGTGCCTCAATCCGCAGCCCCAGTCGCGCAAGCTAGCTTTAGCCAAACCGAGCAAGGCAAGTAGTGATCTTTGCCATAACACCTCCTGGCCCATGCCAAGCCGACTCCTAGCCCCTGCCAGCTGACGTGCTGCACCACCCTGACGGTTGCCCCGCGACAGCACTATCCAAGAAGAAGACAAGGAAAATTAATTTTTTCTTACCTCGGTGCGGCGCGGAGAAGACAAAGAAAGCAACGAAAGACGATCCTTTGCACGGGCAAGATGTAGAAGATTGCTAGAGGAGGGGGAACAAATATCCTCTAAGCTCTCTCTCTCTTGTAGGGTAGAATAAATCACTCTCCAAAGTTGATTTAATAACCCACTTAAGGTGGACTTAAATAGGTTTTGAGAGAAATTTATTTCCCTTTCCTAGAATGATCAAATTTCCTATTAAAGATGGAATCAACATCAAAATAGGAAACAATCCTATGTTTCCTAAAGCAAGAATATCTCTACACCTGTTGCCATTTCCTACGAGCAGCCCACCAGGTGTGGGGGCATTTGTGTAGCCAAAAATAATCAAGAGGCGACATGTGGATTTTTGGGCATAAAATGACAAAATTACCGTTGAGGATCACCAAAATTCTTACGCGCAAAATTCTAACTTTGGCATCGGAGGTTTTTTGGCCAAAGCGCCCCCCAATTCATTGTGGGCGTGTGAGGCTCTTGGCCTTGACCAAAGGTGTTATTTGTTTTATAGGTGCAATTTTGTCCAAAATCAAGGAGGAAGAAATTTGCATCCACATCTATTTTCTTTATAATATCTCAATCTTTAGTTTATCACGGAAGCTTAACCAATGGCTACTATCATAGTTTCTAGCAAAGTGGAAGTGGGTGCTTCAGACAGTTTTTGTATTGAGCTTGTTGACTTGAATTGAACGCAATTCAGACAAGTATTGTCTTTGTAGACCTTATCAACCACAATTACCAGGTATTTATTGTCCCAAACACCCAACTATAACTAACATAAAGAGAAGATTAGCATATATATCCAAAATGCCAACAATACGACCAAACAAACGCAGGCTTGTGAGCATTTTTATGAAGAATTCTGCTATCGAATGGCGTGTTTTCGAGCAGAGAATTCGAAAGGCAGTTAGACAAACTAAACATATCCTACCAAGGCCTAAGGCGAGGAGTATGTATAGATATCCACGGTGCGACGAGTGTATGTGCAACATGACAATAACCTCCCGACTATTGTTTCCTAGAGTTTTGTCATGCTTTTCCTGACAACTTGCGGCATTCGGATATCTGACTAGTCCTGAAGAGTACGTATAATCCTCCCTTTAATCTGACCGGCCAGGACAAACAACCGGAGGTGGCCCTGCATGAGCGCTCCCCTTGTTGCTGATTCAATTGTAATATGTAAAATTCATCATGATTTGTATTCTAACCATTGATCCAATCATAATTTTATTCATTCAAATTCCATTTATCAGAGTTGTGACAGCTAAAACTTCTCATCATTTCAATATCGAAACGGGAAAAACCGATAAGGGTATCCTGACAATATGATTTAAACTTCCAGTACGAACAATTTCACCAAATGTAAAATCATCCATCGCTTGCGTCACTTTAACTTGTATATGCAGTTCTTGGATGCCTTCTGGAGCAATCCTAAACCAAGTTGGACACAGATCTACTATTGTCCCATTAGGTGACACCGCAGAGCAAACATAAGTCTCTGGCTTGCTCCCCACGTTATTGAAAATCCGTCGGACGATTTGAGACCCCCTCAATGCCGATAATGTTATCGAAGGGAGCTTCAAATTGGCCGGATGGTCAAGTGTGTTATCGCACGGTTCACCAGTTGCATTTCTAACTGCAGCTGGACTGATTTCAGGCAATGAGCACAAGAAGCTGATGTAATCTTCATATCCGGAAGTGGAAGTGGAAGTGGGTGCTTCAGACAATTGCATGCAAAGCAATTGTCATTCCAGCCATCGCCATCTTGCATGGCAGTGTGGAGCTATCAAGATATTGAAGTGGGGGATGATTCTGATCGAGTTGTTTCCACATGTCGACCACGACGTTTGCCATCTCATTCTAAATATCCAAATAGTTGGCAAGGTCCATCACCATCTCCATCACACCATCAAAATTACCATCACTTCTCTTCCCCCACAAATCATCCTTCAATTGTGAGTTTGACTCTTTTGAACTTGCAATAAATGGAATTCATACAAGACATGAGAGTGCAGATGGAGTAACTCTATCGTGAGATTTTGGAGCTACGAGAATAACTAAGAGTCTAAGAGCTCTGTAGACATGCAAATGGTAATGCAGCATTTCATGAAGCAAAGGTTCATTCAGGTTCGTGTTGTTCTTCTTATTCGTTTCACATAATTTAGGGCCTCAGATCAACATGAGCATATATTGTGTATTTTTTTGTAAGTGATTTCTAGTAGTTGTTAAATATTGTGGCAGTTGAAAATCTTTACTTCTGTGATTGTGATATGATTACTGTATATTTACTTTATTTAATTACAAACAAGTGTGATGGAAATTTAAAGTTTAATTTATGCATGCTCCTCCCACTATCAATCTGTTGCTTGGAGTTTACATTTTTTGTACATGATACCAAAAATAAATAGGAATAGCAAAGAAATTGTTAACTATGTTTTTTTCTTCAGATCAGGGAATGCTTTTCTCATGCTGAGATTGTAAGCCAATCAATAAGCAAGTGAAACACATAATTTCTATATCACATGTGAAAAGTTGGGACATAGAAAACACGATATTTTTTATATATTGTAACTACATGGATGTACATAAGATAAATTTTACATAATATTTGTTCTTTATAGAACATAGGGATGTAAATAGATTTTGATATGAATATAAATAAAGTTTTTACAAGTCCCACACATTTAACAAAGTCTTAAAACCCACGCCATCACGCAAGTTCTTTTGCTTGTGGATTTCCAAGGGGGTAATTAGGCCTCGGTTACTTGGAGCGTATGCTCTTTGGGGACCACTTTAGCCCTTGGTACAACCCAGGCTTGTGGTGGAGCTTCAGTAATATGTCTAGTCTTATTAATTTTTGCTTATAATTTTGAGGTTTTAGGTTCAAATCGACGAGTTCAATACCAATTTTTTTATATAGTTGATTCATTGTGTAACTTAGATCAAATTTCTCACCACTAAATATAAATATATCATTGTATATTAATTAAAAGACAATTAAGCGTTAAAATGATTAATTGGTTGACCAACCAACAAACGATACATAGGAGTTGCTTCTAAAAATTCTTAACCTCTAGCCCCTCTCCTCTAAAATAACAAAAAATTGAATAATGCTATTCATACCACATGATGTGTGGTACGAGATTGTAACCGCCACATCAAATTAGTGTTTTATCTCATTTAGTGTTGATTTTTATCTCATTGGATACCTTAGCAAAACAAACATATTACAAAACTAGAGGTTCAAGTACAATATCCACATAAACAAAAATATGGACCTCAAAAGTAACCCAAAGCCCAAAACAAAGTTTGGCCCACGACAAAAAAAACATATCGCCGTCGTAGCAGCACACCCCAACGATCTCAAACCACCACCACCAACTATTACCAAGAACCATCACCTCAGAGGTGGAAAGAAGATGGATTCCAACTTCCAAATGATAGCATTTCATCAAACAACTAACAAGACCACCAAAGCAAAGAAGCCTGTGGGATTACCACAAGCAACACTGCCAGAAAAGGCAGACATAGAGAAGGAGGCGGTGTGGCCACCCGAGCCGGTGTGAACACTGGAACTCTACACACCTTCTTAGTTGGTGACCGCAATAGTTCATGGTCAAAATTGGTTATAAGTCTAAATAGAGATGGAATCGGTGGAATCCAGAAGAAAGACATGTGGGCATATGGATGAATGGATTTGAGAGTTCGATGAGTGGATGGAGAGATTAGTGATAGTCAGTGGTGAAAAGGTTATGGAATACGCTGGAAGAAAAGCAAGGGAAATAAACAAAAAGGAAAGGAAAGGAAAGAAAAATGTTGCAAAGGGAAAGAAGAAAAGGTTGCCACCGACCATAATCAGAATTAGGATCGGTGGCAAAGGAAAATTCTAGGGTTTGTTGCTGCTCTCACTCATAGAGAGAAGGTAAATGTAATATCATTGGATGCTAATTCAATACATTTTACATCATTTGGTATAAAATGTGGTGATTATAACTGTCATGCTTGTGTCCAGGCTTGCCAGTATGATCGGACATTTCGCCTTTTACAATCTTTGAAGAGCAAAAACTATACGAACATAAAAGCCTTTTGGTTCAATGCAGATTTTCAAAAAGGACAATGCTAGGGAGATTAAATTTTTGAACCAAATTTGGAAACCAAATAATGTGTTCTAATAAGAAACAAGCACGTTAATCGACACTTAGTCAATAATCTGAGAGATTTTTCAGTGTGACTGGCACACAAAATGGTACGACACGTTTCATTATACAAATGATACAAAACTGCATTATTTTTCCGCCCTAAATGTGATGCATAATGTCATTTGGTTCATAGGTGTGTGTGAAAAGTGGAAATATCAGATACACCCAAATTTCGAGAGTATCAAGAACAAATGGTTCTAATTTCCAATCATATGTCCTAACACGTTCTGAGAAAAGTTTTCGTACAAATAAGCACGATTTACAAATAATTTCATGTTAATTGGTTTACTTTTGGATTTCCTTTTAGCATGTTATGTTCGACTGGTCCTGCCATAAGGACGGAACTGCTCCAAGATATATGAAAACATAATCGCCAGCCATTTTTTCGCTTTCTTTTATATAAGATACAAGAAATTCCAAACATGTCTGGACACGATTTTGCGAATAATTTTAATGACAATGAAAACAAAATGATCACGAGTCCAATACAATTCTGAGGGCTCGTAGCAGATACCTTTCTGTGAGCGAAATACAACAATGCCTGGCTATATATCGGGACATGAGGAATGCGGGGTATACCAACTAGGCCTGGTAATTTCTGACACGACCCGATAACCCGACCCGACACGACACGAAATTAACAGGTGTTTGAGTCGACACGATAACGAATCGGGTCTTATCGGGTAACCCGATAAGCACCTATTAAGATAACGGGTTGGTTCGGGTATACACGTGGGTAACACGAAACACGATAAGCAGAATATTATTTTTATAATTTTATAACCCTAAAAAAATACTGTAATAATTATATACATTAATTTTACAATTTTATACCCCTAAAAATTATAATAAATATATATATAAATAATTAACTATAAAATTTATTATAATTATAAATTTATAATAATTATATATACTATAATAATTATACCCCCAAAATATTAAGTCCATCTATAATAATTATATATATATATTAAATTTTATAAAAACTGTAATAATTATTAATTAATAATTTAATATGCATGATCATGCATTGCATATTTGCATGATTTTGCATCCATTGAAATTTGATGCGTCAGACTCAGATGTGATTTGTTTCCATTCAAATTTCAATAATCAATTTTTTGCCATTGCCATTTGCCAACTTTGCCGCCCTTTTTGAAAAAAAAAGATGGAGGGAAAATGAAAATGTTAAGAAAAGTTGAAAATATAACAAAAAAGTGAGGGAATTAGGGAAAGATATTGGAGGAAAAAGTGAAAATGATAAGAAAAAGTTGAAAAGGTAACAAAAAACAGAGGGAAAAATGAAAATTAATAGAACTGGTGAGAATTTTTTTTTTTTTAAGTTATTAACTATCGTTCTACGAAAAGTGAGGGAATTATCTATCGTTTTACAAATTCTTCAAAACTAATTTCAACGATCCAAACCGTCAAAATTGTTTGTATATGCTTGGAGATCACTTCAGCAAAAAATCACAAAAAAAAAACATTCAGAGATCAAGTAACGGGACAAAGCTTTTCAACGGTTATAAACGAAAAATCACGATTTAACGGTTATTTTAACTCCGATTTTGATGATTTTTTATAACTACACTCATTGACCCTATATGAATACAATGAATGAATTCGATCTTCAATTTAAAATATTTACACAAGTGGATACCACAAAATCTTATGTTATACTTAATGAAAGTATAAATAAACTCTAAGTGTTAGTCAATCTATCGTTTTACGAATTCTCCAAAACTAATTTCAACGATCCAAACCGTCAAAATTGTTTGTATATGCTTGGAGATCACTTCAGCAAAAAATCACAAAAAAAAAACATTCAGAGATCAAGTAACGGGACAAAGCTTTTCAACGGTTATAAACGAAAAATCACGGTTTAACGGTTATTTTAACTCCGATTTTGATGATTTTTTATAACTACACTCATTGACCCTATATGAATACAATGAATGAATTCGATCTTCAATTTAAAATATTTACACAAGTGGATACCACAAAATCTTATGTTATACTTAATGAAAGTATAAATAAACTCTAAGTGTTAGTCAATCTATCGTTTTACGAATTCTCCAAAACTAATTTCAACGATCCAAACCGTCAAAATTGTTTGTATATGCTTGGAGATCACTTCAGCAAAAAATCACAAAAAAAAAACATTCAGAGATCAAGTAACGGGACAAAGCTTTTCAACGGTTATAAACGAAAAATCACGATTTAACGGTTATTTTAACTCCGATTTTGATGATTTTTTATAACTACACTCATTGACCCTATATGAATACAATGAATGAATTCGATCTTCAATTTAAAATATTTACACAAGTGGATACCACAAAATCTTATGTTATACTTAATGAAAGTATAAATAAACTCTAAGTGTTAGTCAATCTATCATTTTACGAATTCTCCAAAACTAATTTCAACGATCCAAACCGTCAAAATTGTTTGTATTTTCTTGGAGATCACTTCACCAAAAAATCACAAAAAAAAAAACATTCAGAGATCAAGTAACGGGACAAAGCTTTTCAACGGTTATAAACGAAAAATCACGATTTAACGGTTATTTTAACTCCGATTTTGATGATTTTTTATAACTACACTCATTGACCCTATATGAATACAATGAATGAATTCGATCTTCAATTTAAAATATTTACACAAGTGGATACCACAAAATCTTATGTTATACTTAATGAAAGTATAAATAAACTCTAAGTGTTAGTCAATCTATCGTTTTACGAATTCTCCAAAACTAATTTCAACGATCCAAACCGTCAAAATTGTTTGTATATGCTTGGAGATCACTTCAGCAAAAAATCACAAAAAAAAAACATTCAGAGATCAAGTAACGGGACAAAGCTTTTCAACGGTTATAAACGAAAAATCACGGTTTTAACGGTTATTTTAACTCCGATTTTGATGATTTTTTATAACTACACTCATTGACCCTATATGAATACAATGAATGAATTCGATCTTCAATTTAAAATATTTACACAAGTGGATACCACAAAATCTTATGTTATACTTAATGAAAGTATAAATAAACTCTAAGTGTTAGTCAATCTATCGTTTTACGAATTCTCCAAAACTAATTTCAACGATCCAAACCGTCAAAATTATTTGTATATGCTTGGAGATCACTTCAGCAAAAAATCACAAAAAAAAAACATTCAGAGATCAAGTAACGGGACAAAGCTTTTCAACGGTTATAAACGAAAAATCACGATTTAACGGTTATTTTAACTCCGATTTTGATGATTTTTTATAACTACACTCATTGACCCTATATGAATACAATGAATGAATTCGATCTTCAATTTAAAATATTTACACAAGTGGATACCACAAAATCTTATGTTATACTTAATGAAAGTATAAATAAACTCTAAGTGTTAGTCAATCTATCGTTTTACGAATTCTCCAAAACTAATTTCAACGATCCAAACCGTCAAAATTGTTTGTATTTTCTTGGAGATCACTTCACCAAAAAATCACAAAAAAAAAAACATTCAGAGATCAAGTAACGGGACAAAGCTTTTCAACGGTTATAAACGAAAAATCACGATTTAACGGTTATTTTAACTCCGATTTTGATGATTTTTTATAACTACACTCATTGACCCTATATGAATACAATGAATGAATTCGATCTTCAATTTAAAATATTTACACAAGTGGATACCACAAAATCTTATGTTATACTTAATGAAAGTATAAATAAACTCTAAGTGTTAGTCAATCTATCGTTTTACGAATTCTCCAAAACTAATTTCAACGATCCAAACCGTCAAAATTGTTTGTATATGCTTGGAGATCACTTCAGCAAAAAATCACAAAAAAAAAACATTCAGAGATCAAGTAACGGGACAAAGCTTTTCAACGGTTATAAACGAAAAATCACGATTTAACGGTTATTTTACCTCCGATTTCGATGATTTTTTATAACTACACTCCTTGACCCTATATGAATACAATGAATAAATTTGATCTTCAATTTAAAATATTTACACAGGTGGATACTACAAAATCTTATGTTATACTTAATGAAATTATAAATAAACTCTAAGTGTTAGTCAATCTATCGTTTTACGAATTCTCCAAAACTAATTTCAACGATCCAAACCATCAAAATTTTTTTGTATATGCTTGGAGATCACTTCAACAAAAAATCACAAAAAAAAAAAACATTCAGAGATCAAGTAACGGGACAAAGTTTTTCAACGGTTATAAACGAAAAATCACGATTTAACGGTTATTTTAACTCCGATTTTGATGATTTTTTATAACTACACTCATTGACCCTATATGAATACAATGAATGAATTCGATTTTCAATTTAAAATATTTACACAAGTGGATACCACAAAATCTTATGTTATACTTAATGAAAGTATAAATAAACTCTAAGTGTTAGTCAATCTATCGTTTTACGAATTCTCCAAAACTAATTTCAACGATCCAAACCGTCAAAATTGTTTGTATATGCTTGGAGATCACTTCAGCAAAAAATCACAAAAAAACAACATTCAGAGATCAAGTAACGGGACAAAGCTTTTCAACGGTTATAAACGAAAAATCACGATTTAACGGTTATTTTAACTCCGATTTTGATGATTTTTTATAACTACACTCCTTGACCCTATATGAATACAATGAATGAATTCGATCTTCAATTTAAAATATTTACACTAGTGGATGTGGATATCACAAAATCTTATGTTATAATTTATATACTTAATAAAAGTATGAATAAACTATAATATTAATAATTATATACATTAATTTAATAATTTTATATCCCCTAAAAAGTAAAAACTATAATAATTATATATATTAAATTAAATTTAAAAATTGATGACCATTGGATCGGCTGAGATTTAATCTCAGCCGTCCATTTCATAATTATATATATATATTTTATTAAATTTGAAAAATTGATAACCATTGGATTGGCTGAGATTTAATCTCAGCCGTCCATTGTGTAGGTAATCAACACTCTCATTAACTCATCTTCAACATTACTCTTGAAGGCAATAAATCAAGCCAAAGTTCTAATACAATTTCATGATGATCGATGTAAATTGAAGATTTTGTAAATGAAGGTGTAAACTTTTGAGAAAGACTTACAATCTTAAAAACAAAAACTCTTTATCCTTGCACATTTAATATTTGTAATAGATTAGTAGTGTATGTATTATTTTTTTATTAGGCTTTTATTTTTGAGTGTAGACATAGTACTTGAACGAGAAATGTTTTAATGTTTTGAAGTAATATTTACGTGGCAATGTGTGGTATGTGCAAATTTAAAAAAAATATATTTTTTTCTTAACGGGTCATAACGGGTCGGGTCACTTTACCCGTTGGGTAAAGTGACACGACCTGTTAAGGACCCATTAAGATAACGGGTGTGACACGACACGACCCGTTAAGATAACAGGTGTTACACGAAAACGACACGAACACGATAGACACGACCCGTTTGCCAGGCCTAATACTAACACATATTTTGGTTGTCATGAACAAGTACATTTTGCTTTTTATGCATTTATTTCGCAGTTACAAATCTGACGATCATTACTCGAGCAACTAGTTGAGGAGTGGTGTGAAGGAGTTATACAAGACAGCTATGCCAAACAAGGACAGTTCAGTTCCCAGGACAAACATAGTGAGATCTGGAAGACCTGTAGCACTAGAAAGGCTAAAGGTAACCAGAGGATCGCTGCTACAGCGGCTGTGGAAAAGAAGTGCCCCAAGAAATAGGTTTGCACGTTCATAAGGAACGACAGATTCAATGATGATGAGGAACAACAATTCAACGTAAAACTAGTTTCGCCAAAGGAAGAAGTTTATAAAATTACAATCCCACATTAGGAACACATTTCTTTGATTATATATACACAGATGCAACATCAACAGAGGAATAAGAAAAATGAATATATCATTCACGCGGAAACAAAGTTACAAAATCATTGTTCATCATTTCATTCCGTTTCCTTTCAACTTAACAATTCGAAGGATATTACACCATGACAAACTAATCTCAAAGTAAATTCATGACTTACCATAAAACATCAAGCTCTGAGGCTCATATCCAATCCTGCTCCTGCAGTTTTAGCGGCAAATAAACCTGAGTCAAATATTGGAAGCCGAATGCGCTCAGAGCCTGAATTTCTGCTTTCTGCTTGGTCTTCACCATAAGAGTCAGCTCCTCAACCCATTTTGGATTCTTCTTCACAAAATCTTCCTCCAACATTTCTTTCCCTGTTTTGATATCCTGATCTGTCATCGTCAACCTACACTGCTCTGGAATTTTGTACTTGTCCAAATCACTCGGCCGTATCCCCAACCATTTGATATCCGGTGTGGTCAAATTCGCACTGTCATATGACATGTTCTTCGACCCACAACCATAAACCGATAAAATCTTCAGGCCATATGGATCACTGTCCACAAGGGCGAGCACCGGTAGCTTCAATTCAAGCTTCAATTTCCTCAAAAAGAGTCTAGTGGCTACATCCGGTTGGCCCTTCGCAGTCAGAATAATACACGGAAACCTATTGTAAAACCGATCCTCAGACAATCGAATAAAAGCCGCATCCTTCTCAACCAGCAATATGAACAATGCATCACTCTGCACATCACCAACTTTGTGGATATTGGGCGGAATGGCTTTTCCGCCCATTCCCATTTTGGTGCAATCAATCATATCGCCATTGTCGCTGAATATAAGCCTCCCCACAACTACACCTTTCTCGGAGGCAATCACATTGAGACTAGAGCGCGTACAGCCAACCATACAGGCCGCATCATCGAGGACCGAATCGGACTGATTCTGGTCCTGAAAGAGTTTGACATCGGTGTAGAAAAGGTCACGCTTGGTGACGTGGATGTCCTTGAGGCAGAGCTGGTGAATCAGCTGCAGAACACGAGCTGTGATGGTGGCCTTGCGGACGGTGGAGACGTTGGCGTACGGGCGAAGGGAAGTCTTGTCCTTCAACACGATGCGGTCGAGCTCCGGGATGTACAGCTGGTTGGCGGCGGCGCGTGAGGGGACCTGGAATGTGAAACCGTCGCCGTCGAGGATGGATTTGATGACCTTGAGCATTTGGAGTTCGATTTCGTACTGTACAGACTCGTGGTCCAGCTCGCGGACCTCTCGGCAGGTGGAGGAGATGGGGAGGTCGGCGAGGGTTAGGGATTTGGAGGAGGAGGCCGCGGCGGTGGTGGAGCGGAGGTTCTCGAGGGTTTTGTTGATGATTGTGTCTTTCTTGGGGACCTTCTTGTTGGGATGGTGGGTTTCGTCGTCGGAGCTCGGGTCGGGTCGACGGCGTTTCCCTTTCTTGTCCGCCATCGTTCGGATATGGGGAAAGAGAGAAGGGTTGAAGTGGCGGGAAGCGCTGAGGTTCGTGGCTGCGACTGATTTTTTTCACTCTAGGTATTTGTATTTAGGTTTTCTGATTACAAATGGAGGCCCGAACCCGAAGGCCCAACAAAACCCAAGTTGAAACTTTAAAGGCCCGAACTCGAACCAGGACGCGAACCCGAACCCGAACGCGAAGGCCCGATCAATTATTTCAGACGGTCGAAAGTGCCCCGCTACTCCCCGCTACATTACACATGGAGTAGCTTGAACGAAGATATTTGGTACCCAGTAGTATCACGGACGTACTAAGTATAGACATTCGTCGTCTACTGAATATGAACACTTTCGCTGATAACACGAAGATGGTGGTAGAGAACGACGACGTCCACATACTCCTGGCCAAATGAAAAAACTGTAACCCTGGCCCTTCATTAATCAACTGCAAACCCCTGCAATATATAGAAGTAGAGACGATTTTCAGCTCGATCGCTTAGTCAGAATTTAATCTGCAATACGATATATTGTTCTGCTAGAATAGCACCAAACCAATTGGAAATAAACATAAACTAACCCACAAAAAATATATCAAATGAAATGCAAGAACAAAATAGAAAAGACACCAAGATTTAACGAGGTTCCTCAACAGTCAGTGTAACTGGAGTACGTCCTCGGAGCTGTAGGAGCTCACCCAATAATCCACTATCAATCAAATGGAGTATTTACAAAGTGTCTGGCAATCTCACTACTCAATACCCCAATATACCCAATAGCTCTTACACACCAAAGAAACAAATAGAAAAGAAAATATAGAGACTAATTTCCTCTCTATACAAAGCCAAATGCTCCAAACTCCTACTGCCCAACATTTTCTTTATATATGCAAACTGTGAGCCAAGTTCAAGCAATGAACAACGCTTGAACAAACTTAGCTACACCAACAACCTCAGTCAACATTTCAACAAGGGTTGTATTTTGTTGGAATCTTTTGGAGATTTCACCAACTTCACGCACAAGTAATAATGCACATCTATGTGATTAGTCCTCGCATAATGAACTTGATGCTTAGCCAAATAAATGGTGCTCTAACTATCACAATGCACCTCCAATTGCTTCTGATCAACCCCTAAATCTCTAATAAGTTCATGCATCCAAATGACACCCTTTATAGCTTCCACAACTGCCATATATTCAACCTCTACAGTAAATAAGGCAACAAACCACTGCAAAATGGACCTCCAACAAACTGGCCCTTTAGCATAGTACAGATAGCCTATAGTAGACTGCCTTTGATCCAAGTCACCTGCATGATCTGAATCAACGTAACCAATTGTAAAGTTGCCAATACCAGAGTCATCCCTCTCAAAGCATAAACCAACATCTCTAATATCATGGAGATAACTCAATGTCCACTTAGCTGCATGTCAATGCTCTTTACTTGAATTATGCATATATCAACTCATCATACCAACTGAGCAACATCCGATCTACTAGCTTTGATGAATAAATATTGTCATTTCACTTGAAGCGTGCCATCATTCTACATCCAGAGACTCTAGCCAAATGAAAAACTAGTAACCCTAGCCAGTCATTTATCAACTGCAGTGCCCCTGCAATAGATAGAAGAAGAGACGATTTTCAGCTCGATCGCTCAACCTGAATTTAATCTGCAATAGAACTTATATAATTCCATTGTTTACCTTTGAAATTCAGGACTTCGAAACTCATTGAAAAGCTTCAAGTCTGTTGGAAAATTGCGGCAACTGAATGTCTCCAGGACAACATATGCTTGGCAATGGAAATCTGCGACTTTGATTTAATCGCTTCCTGACCGGAAAAGACAATGCATGCTGATGCACTTGAAATCATATAGCTGTCTTAGTACTTGTCATCTGTTGCTTACTGCTCAAACATAATCAAAGATGCTCAAAAATTGGCTCAGACGGATAAGAGACATTACCTTGTCAATTTACAAGATGTTCTTTTTAGCGGGGCCTGCAACTATGTTATACAATACCACCTTGCTGCCTGTGAAACAAACAATTTCTCACGCATACATAAAATTAGCACTACAATTATTGCCAAAAAATAAAAATGGTTAATTATAACTTGTAAATGTTCTCGTGATGATACATACATCGTATAGTACTTGTAGTAAGATGAATATACGGTGTCCTGTTCAAAAGAATGCTTCCACTCTATCAATAAAGCTTCTTGTAGGACATCTTAATACTCGCCTAGAATGCTTCTAATCTTGAACATTTGCTTGGACTCCCTTGAAGAATCCATTCAACATTGACCCAATCCCCTCAAATCTGACCTGGTTTGTCAGTCTCATATCATCCTAAAGATATCAGACTGTTGCTATCCGAGAATATCCTTTTGATGGCTAAAAGTTGCATTGTAGTAAACAGCAGTACTAATTTGTCAATACAAGCGACCAAAATCCCCTAATACAAAAGTTGCAAAATATCCTGTCCCATAATCTCACTGCAAAAGAATAAGGAAGACCGTCAATTTTAAATCTGGAAGTTGTAAACTAACATTTTGATGAGAACATATTTAATGAACTGAATGCAGTATGTGTTGCCATACATATATTATTGCAAATTCCAATCATATATAAGTGAAAAATAGTCGGTACAAAACAGAGCAACCTTGAATAAAGTTTATGTTTGGCAAGAAGCTAAACAGATGGCTATGTCAAATAGTAGATACTAGAGCTTTAGCCCGCGCATTGCCCCAGGAATGTCAAATGAATTATAAGCATTGTATATAAGTGTTAGAATAAGGAACTGAATGTGTTGTAAGGATTGTGCCTAGATATGTAAACACTATTTATATAAAACATGTACAAAATATTTACACAAAATATATAGCAGTTGACAACTCTTAATACATATAAAGAGTTAATCAAAATATAGCGGCTCCTATTTTACCGATGTATAAATTTATGTTAGCATGAAACTTATAAGAAGAAAATGGAGGGGGAAAGAGGGAAGGGGATGGGGAGCTTACAGACGTGCAAGCCCATTGTATGACTGGGTGACTTGTTGGAGTCGTGCATATAGCTACAATACTTCAGCTGATAAATTGATAATGCCTATGCTATGCTAAGTTCTTTCACAAATTGATCCTACAAACAAAAGCACAGACGATACTTAAAAAAAAAAGATGCCAATTAATGAAAGCTAGATAATCCCGACCCTGAATCTTCTATAAACAAAGCACCATGGAAAGTTTCAAACACTAAATGTTTTTTTCACACGAAAAAATGAGACAATGAAATAAATGTTTTTTTTTTTCCTACTAACATATTAAAGTTGATAGAGAGAACTTCAGTTGTATATGCAGCTGAACCATCCTCATTAGCCCTGCCATCAGGGGATTCTAACAACCCTTTGGTCTGGTCTGTTCTAAACTTATCTAAAGTTCCACAGAGCTTTGATATTCAACCACGGTATTTATTCACTTATTAACAATGATAGGTTTTGAAGTCACGGTACCATATTTGAATTATCGAAGAAAATGTGATTTTGTGTGCAGGTAAACATTTTAAACACCCACATCATGTGTACTTTTCCATAAGCAAAATGAATTCTATTTCAAGTTTATTAAGCCTAAACATGTAGTCCATGTCTTATTAAGTTGCTAGTACAATTTTGCAGATGTGAAAATATAATCATTCAACAGTGTACAGAATCATATGGTTATTCTTTATTATTGTTACAAAATAAAACATAAGCAAAAAACCAAAATTGAAAAGCTTCTTCCCGTACACAACTTTTACACTAAGCCAATATAACAAAATCTAAAAATTCATAGAAAACCAATTCCAAATTCAAACTTACAATTCTAAATAAAAAGAAAATTGGACAAAAGCTTCATAAACAATCAAGAACTCAATATAAGAGAGAAACACAGTTAATTTAGTCACCTTAGAGCCATACTAGACCAAAACTCTAAATCGCTTACCTTGACGTGTAGAGAATGTTGTCCTGAATTCAGAAACACTTGAAACTTCGTTTTAAAGCCCTAAAGACACAAACATAATCAATTAAGTACAAATGTACTGAAACATTGACAAATAAAAACACACTACAAAATAAAGAGTGCACGGTAAGATCAATAGTGAACAAAGGGTATAAATATTAAAAGAATCTAAATTTGAAAACATGTTGAATGGAAATGGCTTAATGTTTGGAATTAGGTTGTAGGCTTAGGTATCTAATGATTGAAAAAGAAAACATACCATATAGTAGTTGTTAACTGAAGTGGAATGTGTGACTTTTATACCCATTTGTAACAATGCAAAGGGCAAATGCAAGTTATAAAACAATGATCAAAAGCCTCCACATCATCAAATCAGTCTTTCTTACTTATTATTAATTAGTTTGTTACTATATTAGATATGATGTGATGCAAGTACATAAATTGGCCAATCACAGTTTTGCACCTTGTAGTTTAGAGATCTTTTATTTTCGTTTTCATGGTTCCAATTTGGTAATTTGACTCATGTAGTTTGCTTGTTTTTACAACTGATCCACAATGGCTTACGCCATTAAAATTGAAGACGGAAATATGATCCATCATACGCATGGTGATATGCAAAAATGAACAGTACAGAAAATGGCTTTGATGTACAAATCAAAAGTGGGAATTTGCAATCTTATTTGAGTTTTTATCATTTTTCTTCAATTATGTTTTCATTTATTATTGTTCATAACTCATAAGAAACGTAATTATATAGTATCTAAGAAAACTACAATAGAACGAAATTATAGTGTGCTTAAAGTTGTATTTACTTTGGCAGATCTTAAATTAATTACCTATAATTCGATTAATGTAAGTCACATGATGGTAAAAATTTTTAGGCATATAACTAGGGCTTTGATATTTTATATTCTAGTTGAAACTGTAGAGACAGCCACCTTAGAGCTAGGAAACGAACCTCGTATCAGCCAAAAGCCTCTTTGATGCTTGAATGAGAGAATGCCAAAGCCCTGCAAAGAAGTTAAGGCTGGAAAAATTGTGGGAGAAACTTTCGAGCGCTTAGTGCTTCTTGAAAACCCATCCCTTACTTCACTAATCTTCACATCAAAAGAACCCAGAAATTCAAATGAAAATATTGACCTAAACCCTTGAAATTTAAATGAAGAATCCTACAAAAAAGTAAAATCCATTTGATAAAGATGTGAGTAAATTCATTTCGTAGAGATAAACTCATAAGTTTAACACAATTAATTATCCAAAAAGGAACAGAAGTTGTCCACACCTTGACAAATTTTTTCATAGTGAGAACCTCAGTGCAGTTATCCACAACTTCCTTCAAGCTCTGCACCAATAACTAAAAACAGATAAAACAATCAAATAATACCTTATCCTTTATCAGCCATCTCAGGCATTGATATTCTAGGACGATTCTACACCACGAAGCACAGTAAAATGTAATTGACAAAACCAAAATATAATAGTCGAATAAATTTCACAAAAAACCGCAATAAAATAACAAAATAATCAAACAATCCCACACAAAATCCAATCAAAACTCTAACAACAACAAATAATACACTAATACTTCATAGGTGGAGCAGCAAACCACTTTAGTTGGGTTCCCTTGGCACAAATTTCAGTTAGAAAGTCAGGAGAATTCTAAAATCATCATCAAATACTTCAGAACAATTTGACAAAATAGTGTGCTTTTAATATTCCTTCCAACAAACAGTAAAAGGTTACGTTGTCCCTCCAGATAAATAAATAACAACAAAAAACAGAACAGTCACTTTACCCCAATGCCTCATGAGTATAAATGTGTTCCAAATGTCACGGTCATGTCTGCCTTCTCAAGGAGAATATATATGCAAGAACCACCATATGCTCCCTGCATGCCCTCTATAAATGTAAATATATTGCAACTTGGCTAATTAATAATGTGTGTTGTTGATATATTATGGATTACTTATGATGTAATTTAGGTGATAGAATGGAACTAATTAAGTTGGGTGTGAACACAGCGGAAAAAAAAAAAAAAAAAGGACTTGCAATCGGAAGTGCTTTGCATTTTGTACATCGTGTATTCCAATCCGTTTAAGACTTGAAGTGGTTTATACTGTTGCAAATACGCCTCCATAACAAACACAAAACATTGAATTCCGTTACCTTGTTGTTATTGAACTCTTTCTCAGTCAGAATCGTCGGAGCTTTGGAACCCAATCCGTCATCCTCTAAAGCTTTCTGCTTTTCAGTTCCTTCTCTCTTGCCTGCCAAATATCAAAAAATCGAAATTACTTTCCTTCGAAAACTCAGTAATTCACATAATTATCCTTCTGGGTCTGCAATTATAACATTAAAGGAATCAATTTTTCAAGATGTTACCTTTTCTTCCTCCTCCTTTTTCTTCTCTGGGTCTTCAAATCCTTGGAGCTGCCACATGCATACTCCCCACGCACCAATCTTGTAATTCAGATGATGTTATGGGGTCTGATGAGGGAGAGAATTGGATCTGGGTTTTTGATTTGATGAGAGAAAGAGGGAGTTGAGTGATATGCAGAAATGCAGCATTTGGGGGAACATAATGGCATTCGAGATGCAATTTGCAACGATGGGTGAAGACGGAGAAGCCGAGCGATCTGAAACCAAATGGAAAATGAGCAAGCAATTGGGGAATTTCTGCTACTCGTAAACTGTCCCAACGAAAACCTGTCTCAAGGAACCAATTAAAAATAATAACTTTGGTGTTAAAACCAGAGGAAACAAAAAGTGATGACGTAAACTGTCAAGGTTTAGAATGAAGAAGTAGGGTACCTTTAGAAGGGTGAATGACCCAGAATTATGGCTCAGTCAACGATAGATAAATCGAAGATCCTGAATTTTGGTCCCTTGAACTATAGATTTAAACAGAATATGTCAGAAACTTGACCATAATTTTAATTAATCGACTCTAACAAATGATACATTTAAATGCATGTATGAATACGAACAACGCTTCAAAACTCAGAGATGAACTTTATTTTTTATTTTTTTTCAACTAATAATATAAACCATATCCTTATTTCAACTAATTCACCGATTAACTGAAGTGGGGAGAGTGGAGAACAACCAAAAGAGACGCAAGGATATGATTGGAATAGGCAAGTAACCAGATGCATATTATGATGTAAACATATCTTGTCACAATTTTGTAAAGTTGAAAATTGTCAAATATTTAAAGAGACGGTTAATGATACTACTTTTTACAATACAAATAGTGTCTCAACTTAATCATCTATTGTAATCTTAAAAAAGCTTAAATATGATTAGGTATTGAGTTCTGTAACAAAAGGTTGTATTTTATTTTCTTAATTCATATCATGTACATTAAAGTGTAGTCTAGGAAAAACGAAACAGAAACATACATATAACATGACAACTAATTCAGTTTAATGAAAAGTAAAGGAGAAAAAAAAAAATACACGATAAGTACTCACGACAACCGAAAAGGAAGAAGGAAAGAGAAAAACCTATAATCCACGGAATATGTGAGATTTTGGGCCATTCTGTGCCATCTCTCTTGCAGTTCTCTTGTAGAAGAGGACAATCAGTAAAGCGTATGTTTTCTAATTTGGCAAGGCATTTCATAGCTTCAACTGTAGGTAGATATTTAAGATTCCTGCAGCACCATATCCGTAGGGACTTAAGAGATGCAAGGTTTCCCAACCACTCCGGAAGAGCCTCAATTCCTTCAAACTCGGATATGCTCAAATCTTTAAGAGAAGTAAGGTGTTGAACTTGTTCAGGCAGAGACTTGAGCTTAGACCAACCCGTCAATCCTAAGCTTTCAAGTTGTGGCAGAACCTGAAACGGAGGGAATGAATCGAGCTCCTTCCAAAACCCACCAATATCCAATTTCTTCAAGCTGGTGAGGCTATTTAATCCACCGGGCAGGCTTTTGAATCCACCACAACTAACCATCTGCAACTCTTGGAGATGGAGATGCGCGAGGTTTTCTACACTTGGAGTAGTTTCTAGATTTGGGCATCTTCTTATTTTCAGTATCACAAGAGAAGAAGACAGCTGTAGCCCATCTGGAAAATGCTTCAGATTTTCACAACCGATGATAGACAGTGAATCAAGAGAGGTACAGTATTCCAGCTCAGTTACCAGTTGGCTTATCACTCCATCACTACCTCCAATTTCCAATTTACGGAGGGACTGGCAGCCCCGTAAAGTTGGAATGGACTCTAGACACCTGCATTCATATATCGCCAGAGAGTGGAGGGTGGGTGGGAGGCTGTGAATCCCAGTGGATGTTAGTTTTCCGCAACAATATATTCTCAAATCCTGAAGAGAGGTACAATATTCTAACCCACTCGGCAGAATTGATAATTCAGGACAATGGTCAATAACTAATTTACGTAGAGCTGGGAGGCCCTGTGCAAATGGAATGGTTGTTATTTTGGAGCAGTAGCTTATTACCAACTCTTGAAGAGAAGTGCAGTATTCAAGTCCATAAGGTGAACTGGATAACTGAGGACAGTTATAAATGTGTAATCCATAGAGAGAAGTGAGACCGTGCATATCTGGAATAAGCTCTAGACTACTGCACCTCCATATATGCAACTCCTCAAGAGAGACAAGAGTTTGTAGCCCATCAGGTAGACTCCTAAGTTTAGGGAAATCAGAAATATGCAGAGACTTAAGGGAAGTGCAGTATTCAAGTCCATTAGCTAGTCTCGATAGCTGAGGACAGTCCATAATATACAATTTGGAGAGACAAGTGGGACCGTGCATATCTGGAATGAGCTCTAGACTACTGCACTTTTTTATATGCAACTCCTCAAGAGAGACAAGAGTTTGTAGCCTATCAGGTCGACTCCTAAGTTTAGGGCAATCAGAAATACGCACGAACTTAAGGGAAGTGCAGTATTCAAGTCCATTAGGTAGTCTGGATAGCTGAGGACAGTCCATAATATACAATTTGGAGAGACAAGTGGAACCGTGCATATCTGGAATGAGCTTTAGACTACTGCACCTCTGTATATGCAACTCCTCAAGAGAGACAAGAGTTTGTAGCCCATCAGGCAGACTCCTAAGTTTAGGGAAATCGGAAATATGCAGAGACTTAAGGGAAGTGCAGTATGCAAGTCCATTAGGTAGTCTGGATAGCTGAGGACAGTCCATAATATGCAATTTGGAAAGACAATTGTGACCGTGCATAGCTGGAATGAGCTCTAGACTACTGCACCTCTGTATATCCAACTGTTTAAGAGAAACAAGAGTTTGTAGCCCTTTAGGCAGACTCCTAAGTTTAGGGCAATCAGAAATACGCACGAACTTAAGGGAAGTGCAATATTCAAGTCCATTAGGTAGTCTGGATAGCTGAGGACAGTCCATAATATACAATTTGGAGAGACAAGTGGGACCGTGCATATCTGGAATGAGCTTTAGACTACTGCACCTTTGTATATGCAACTCCTCAAGAGAGACAAGAGTTTGTAGCCCATCAGGTAGACTCCTAAGTTTAGGGAAATCAGAAATATGCAGAGACTTAAGGGAAGTGCAGTATTCAAGTCCATTAGGCAGTCTGGATAGCTGAGGACAATCCATAATATACAATTTGGAGAGACAAGTGGGACCGTGCATATCTGGAATGAGCTCTAGACTACTGCACCTCCATATATGCAACTCCTTAAGAGAGACAAGAGTTTGTAGCCCATCAGGTAGACTCTTAAGTTTAGGGAAATTAGAAATATGCAGAGACTTAAGGGAAGTGCAGTATTCAAGTCCATTAGGTAGTCTAGATAGCTGAGGACAGTCCATAATATGCAATTTGGAGAGACAATTGTGACCGTGCATATCTGGAATGAGCTCTAGACTACTGCACCTCTGTATATCCAACTCCTCAAGAGAGACAAGGGTTTGTAGCCCATCAGGCAAACTCCTAAGTTTAGGGCAATCAGAAATACGCACGAACTTAAGGAAAGTGCAATATTCA
Organism: Pyrus x bretschneideri; assembly: GCF_019419815.1. NCBI lineage: Eukaryota > Viridiplantae > Streptophyta > Magnoliopsida > Rosales > Rosaceae > Pyrus > Pyrus x bretschneideri. The sequence continues at coordinate 198,328 of NW_025999836.1, read as the reverse complement.
AGTCCATTAGGTAGTCTGGATAGCTGAGGACATTCCATAATATACAATTTGGAGAGACAAGTGGGACCGTGCATATCTAGAATGAGCTCTAGATTACTGCACCTCTGTATATGCAACTCCTCAAGAGAGACAAGAGCTTGTAGCCCATCAGGTAGACTCCAAAGTTTAGGGAAATCAGAAATATGTAGAGACTTAAGGGAAGTGCAATATTCAAGTCCATTAGGTAGTCTGGATAGCTGAGGACAATCCATAATATACAATCTGGAGAGATAAGTGGGACCGTGCATTTCTGGAATGAGCTCTAGACTACTGCACCTCCGTATATCCAACTCCTTAAGAGAGACAAGAGTTTGTAGCCCATCTGGCAGACACCTAAGTTTAGGGCAATCAGAAATATGCACGGATTTAAGGGAAGGGCAACACCCAAATACATCATCCATAGTAATAGAACTCAAGTCCGGACATTCCTCTATCTTCAAGTATGCAAGATTCTTGTTGTTTTTTAACAACCCATCTGGCAGACAATCCAGTCCCTTTATCTTCTTTAGTGAGAGAGAAGTAAGAGTGGCCAGGTTGCTACTTATATTTGCTATTGGCATGCTGCTATCCATGGAATATATCTCTAACTTTCTAAGAGATGGAAAATGACTTGGAGCACTTCTCAATTTATCACAATTCGTCATAAACAGCTCATCGAGGCATGGAAACAGAACAATGTTTTCTGCAGCTTCCATCCATTCAATTAGGTTCTTGGCGTCATGGATTCTTAATCTTTTCAATGCAGGAAAGGGACTCCCAATCATCCACGATGCAAATTTCTCACCCATAAAGTTGCGAATCTCTAAATATTCCAGTTTAGTGCATGGTAGTTGAAGGCCTTCTAGTACATCCTCATCATTAATTTTGATCCGTGACCTGTCTCCACCCCATTCAAGGAATAATCTGTTTATGTTTGTCTTCTCCACTAATTTGGCTTTCTTTGCTTCTTCTCCATCTCTCACATTCTCTAGATTATGAATGGATAATTTGCCTTTCAATTGCTTTAAGCCAGCCAGCTCCTCTATTCCACGACCTCTCCCCTTACCCACAATGAAAAAGCATAATGATCGGAGATTAGTCAATTGCCCAACCCCAACTGGATATATCTCATCATCTCTTTTAAAATAAAAATGTCTCAAATTGATCAGATTAAGCAGCTCCTTTGGAAACTTTTCAACTTTAACTCCGAACATCCTTAATGTCAGTAGATTATAAAGCTTGCCGATAGATTTGGGGAGCATCCTGATTCTTGTTCTGGAAATATCTAGATACCTCAAGTGTTTCAACTTCCCAATTGACATTGGCAACTCATTGATATCAGCCCTGTATAATTTTAACACACGTAAGCCTTTAAATCTTGATAAGATGTCACCGAGAACTTCACCATTCCAAAAAATTGAGCGCAATTTATGTACACCTCTTTTTGGAATCTCTTGTAGCATTGAGGTAGAAATCTGTGCCACATATCGAAACTCATTTGATTCGTTGCTCTTTGTTGATACATGTTCTGCAAGATCATGCACAATATCGTGCATCTTGCAATGGGCAATAGTAGTAGCACTATATACTACTCACTTCAACATCCTGAAAAAAGGAGTTCTCCAGTAGAACATTAAAGTATTCATTTCCCACATCCTCCATCTCTAGATTACTTTGGTTCGGAGTAGGGCACTGAAGTAACCCATGAGCCATCCATAGATGAATCAAGTCACTCTTTGAAATTCTGAAACCTTTGATGAACATTGAGCAATATGCAAAACACCGTTTTAGAGATGCAGATTTCAATTCATCAAAACTCAACCTCAAAACTGACAAGATTCTATGTTCTCCTTCTTGTGAACCCCATATTTGATTGTTTAGAATTGATTGCCATCCATCACCCATTTTGCATCGCATCATATTTCCCAAAACCTATTGATACACAATCATGATTTTGAATTCTTATCAAAAAATACCGCGCTAAAATTTAAGAAGAAATAACAATATAAATTAAGAAATATGAAAAGTTTCATAGGTACAGTCGTTTTGCTAGGTATCCTTGTACGAATTTTTCCTTCCACTACTGTACATATCTAAAAGAAAAAACAAATAAAGTAAACATTTTAATCGAAGAAATGCTTGACCTTATAAAAAAAGAAAGCAAAAAAAAAAAGAAAAATATGTTGGACCATTTTAATATAGAGCTATTCGTACATTTGACAAAAACAAATTAAAAGTAGTAATCCAATGACAATTATTTCATAAAAGAGTTCAATGTTGCAGGTGGTGGATCACCTCTTGACCAAACAATAAAAAATGTGGTTGCTCACTGGGGCTCCACCCATTACTGTTTTGAAGGAGTAGGATTTTCTTCTCTCTTATTCTTATCTTCCTTCCTCTCCTCCTCTCACACATTATTTTAAGGCACATTCCCTAGAGTCATAGTGAAGAAGCTAACTTTTTTATGGGTCCAAAAAGATATATGGCAGACGGTTTTGGTAAAAGACAAAATGCTTAGACTAGACTATTGTTAATTTCCTTAGGAAGACGAGTGGTGAATTGTTTTGATGGTTAGGAGTTTTTTTTTTTCAACCCACTATATTCCAGTTTTAAACTTTCCATTTCCTTGGTGTAAATTAATTTAGAATATCGTTTGTAATAATGATAATATTTGAAGAATGGTTATGATACATGCATTTACTTAGTACATTCATCATCTGACAATCAAATATGCAACTAAAAAGAGAGAATAAAAATATCATATCTAACCATATATGACTGTTAAATAGTGAATGTATTACGTAAATGCAGGTACAGTTGCCAAGTTCTATTTTTTAATGTAATTATTGACTACATAATATTTTTAGTTGCTTTGGACTTATCTGGGTGCAACTTATATGTAGAAGTGATTTTACTTATCAATGACTTTGATTTTCTTTTTCTATAAGCGATATTCTACACTAATCTACACTAAAAGGAAGAGGGAAGGTTTGAACCCCAGACACAATTAAGTCTCAACTCTGGTAGAGCCCACCCTAAGCTCCTACAGCCTTCCTTCTCGACGACGACGTCCTCCTGCTGTGAAAAGTGAATTTTTCGAACTCTCTCTTTCTCCCTTTGATTGAACCAGTCAAAAATACAATGGTGGCCTTGAGGTTTGCTCGGCCAATCAATGGTGACACCACCACAGGTGAGCCATCAACCACGTCGGCGATCCATCAATCTTAAGTTTTGTAACAAGATGTTGACTGATAGGGATCTTAAGTTTTATCCACCTTCTATGCTGAGAATATTGGCTTGCAACAACAATATCAGGCATAAAACTTTCAAAAGTTATCGGATTTACTAGTAGCTAAGAAGAACAACCAGCTTCTGATGAAAAACCATTCGCCATGCCCAACTGGTTGAAACGTCGTTCCTTTGTGAGAAGCAAACGCGAATGCGCATTAAGGCCTAAAACACCAAAGGAGGGGTAGGGGTTAGGTCAGGAGCAAGTCGCCCCACTCAGCTGACAGGGGGAGGCAAAGTACAAGGCAAGCAAAGAGTGTGACCTAAACGTGAGTCTTTGGCTACTAAGGCTCAAGACTTCAAGAATAAGGGCAAAAAAAACTAAAAAAAAAAGGTATTTAGCCGACCTTGATATGTGTTAGCGTTGTAGCTCACCTAACCATTGGTTTAAGGTTTGCAAAGCCCCAACACATGTCGTGAAAGGGTACCACACCAAGAAGCAGACTAGGGAAGCTAATTTTGGTCAAGTCTCAAAATCGCCCAAGTCAAGAATCCTAAAGATACGATGTTGGAGGTTTCAGATTTCCAAGAGGTTGCTGCACCTTTGAAAGATTATAATTTTAGACATGGGGCCCTATGTTGGTCGAAATTTGCTAGTATTTCGGTCTAAGTTAGCGAACAATTTTACGTTTTCGGATTTCTGAGTTTGGTGTTTTGTATTTCGGTTTATTATTAGATTGGATATTGTTATGGGTTTCTTGAATGATTTAATTGAATTCAAATATGGTATTTGGTTTCCATAAAGGGCTTGCTCGGTAAAATCGAACTGGATGGGAAATGTTATTTATTTAATAAATGAATTACTATTAACCGTTGAATTTTGTCCAAATTGAATCTTCGCCCTCATTTAAAATCAACTCTCTCTCTCTCTCTCTCTCTCTCTTCACTCAATTTCCCACTTTCTCACTTCCCCCTCTCTCGACTCCTCTGGCCACACCACACCACACCACACCATGCCACACCACCTTGACGCCATACAAGCTCCTCCGCTATGGTTTTCTTCTCTACAACTTCTCCAGCTTTAAAGGTGGGATTTTTCACCATAACTCTGAAATTTTTTGTTTGAATGAAAAACTTAGGGATTTTGAAATTGACTAGGGTTTCAATTTGAGGATTTTGAAATTGATTTAAGGCATTCGATGTCAATCCCGTCCCAAATTTTATTGTAATTTATCCACCCGACAATGTGAAATTACCAAAAATGGCCCTAATAGGCTTAAATGGGAATCCCACGTAAACCTTGAAACTCTTTTCATAATTTGTCTCTTTTCTTGTATTATTAGATAGTACTCGATCTTACAAGCATGTCTGCAGAGACAAGACGTAAATCAAACGTGTAAAGAGTGATTTGCGCATGTTCCAAAGCGAAAGGCAAAATGGTAATTTTGCTCCCTCAATAACCCACAACTTGTTTCCAAGACAGCAGTGGGATGTCAATAATGCAAGCTGCATTTTGTGGAACTGTTGATTTACTAGCTAGACTTGTTATTCAAATAAACAGCAGGACTTGTTAAACAAGTGGGAAACTTGGCCCATTTATGTTACTATTTCCTAATTAAGCGTAATGCCTAATTAGCTTATTGTTTGGGCTTGACCCAAACACACGCATAGAGTAAATTGACCCATTCTTTTAGCATATTCTTATAATAGTCGTGACCACAAACGTGTGAGCACAAGAGAAACAAAATTTGAAGCTAAATAAAGATTTTTACAAAACACGAAATATCAAGGGCAATTTGATAATTTCACCATTTACTGAAGAGATTTGTGTTTCGTCTTTTTTGGTCTTATTTTGGGAGCAACTGGGGTCCACACCTCTTTCCCTTGTCCTAGTTCCCTCTCATCTATGTCTCATTCTGCTTTCTGTCAAACTCCCTCACTTCATCTTTCTTCTTTCTTTCCCTTATTTGTCATTGCTCTCTGTGCACACGGCACCGAGACCACCACCAAACCACCATAACTCGTCCCTTCTCTTCTCCTCAAACCTAGAAACAAGGATAGAAACCTCGAGCTCAAACCCAAACCAGAGGGATAACGATCTCTAATTCAAACTTCAAGTTCTCTATTGAATTTCTCAACGTTTCCAATCATGGTCATTCCCAAGCTATTTTCCAGCCAAATCTCATCGTCTTGGGCGAAATTAACACCACCAATGAATTCCCCACAATCCCATGGACCAGATTCGAGCTTTACATGCTAGAACATGTCACTTTCTTGACAAAACCCAAATTAGCCAAGACTTTCGGGCCCTTTTCAGCCATTTCCGACCACCTTTTGGCCTCGATTCAGATATAATTTGAACTCTCTCAATCTAAGCTCCATTTTGATATGTTTAAGGTCAAATTTGGTTGAGAAATGCCTCTGATTTATGTAATTTTCAATTTATGGCAAAAACTTCAGCCGGTGAACGGCTGCGTCGGCAACCATCATTGGAGAAGATGACGGAATATTCTTGACGGCGTCAACGTCTCCGTTGGAATATCAGGTTATTTGGTTAGCTTAAACAAAATATTCCGTTAGCTTTAACAAAGTATTCCATTAAGAGACGTAATATTCTAGTTGGTTCCAGTTAGCTCAGACTAATGCGAATCGGCTCGAACCGACTTGACCAACTTCAACCGAATCGTTGACCGTTGACTTTTTACCGGATTGGCTTTAAGACCCCTCCTAAGGTATTTTGAAGGGCCGATTCTATTTCTGCACTCCATTTCAGCTTATATACTTTTATGAAACTAATGGTTTTACAAAATTTTACTTTTTGGATCATTCATGTTTGTTTTTTGCCCCTTCAGAACTTAGTAAAGGTGCTGTTGTGGCGACAAGGATTACTAGCAATCACTGATCACCGATGATGTAGGAAGTTTTTTTTCCTTTATGTTGCACTCATACTTATGCTCTGGCAATATGCTTTGTAATAAAGGTTTTAACCCGCACATTGCGCACTCTCACTTTAGTTACTTTAAGTTTTTAATTTATTCACATTTTCCACTTTTATGGCTTCGACAAATTTCAAGTGTCGATCATCATACTAGACTGTCCAGGTGGACATTTCAGATCGGGTTGTGTCATTCGACCTGAGGATTTTGAAATCGATTTTGGGAATTTTAAATCGAGTTAGAGTTTAATATAATTTTACTAATTCTAAATCTCTAATCATGTGGGTTCTAAATATTTTTAAAGGAGAAGCGTTTCTGGTGCAATTTGAGGTGGATCTTCGTAGAATCCTCTTGCGATTATAGGCAAATCTCAATCAAATCCTCTTGCAATTCCTACGTCGAATCCTTTTATGATTTTGGGCAAATCGATATTATTTATGTCTTACTGATTTTCGGTAAACCAAAATTTTGGTTCGGTTTCAGTTTTTATTTCTTATTCTCGAATAACTTGATTTCGCTTTTTGGTAACTGGTTTTTGGGTTGATTACTAAACTGAAACCAGCCTTGTGTGTGTGTGTGTGTGTGTGAGAGAGAGAGAGAGAGAGAGAGAGAGAGAGCGTGATTTCTTTTCAATTGTAAATTTTATTTTGTTAATAAAATTAATAATATTAACTGCAGGACCCATTTGAAGCTTATCAAGGAAGAGGATTATACGTGGAGGCTCTAGAGGTAAAGTCGTGCCGGACTCGCTTTTTAAGTGAGTTTTGCTAGCAAATCTCTTAAACTAATCTATAGCAAAGGGAGAATGATGATCTAAATTTTTGTTATAACATTCTACACTTTATTTTGGCTCTCCCAATATCATTACCAAACTAACTCTTTTTAATATTCTTATGTGATCTTTCCTTTTCTTCAGTCTTATGCCCAAAAAAAAAAAAGTTAAATTCATAAGAAAGCATGTGAAAACTTGAACAAATCGGTAATATGACGTACCTTTGCAACTAATGGAACACCTGCGCATTTTTTGGCGATCTCCCTTGCCATTCTCTCTTGATCTTCAGTTAATGAAGCACTCCCATCTGGAAATGCTTTATCCTTCAATATGAGCCAACATTCATCATCTGCTAATCTTCCCAAATCGCGCCGATGAAGTGCTTGCACAGTTGATGCAACAGTAACACTTCGGGAAGTGATAAGGATGTTGCTTCCTTGAGTATCATTAACACTCGCCAAACAACTCATCAAATCATTCCATTTATGAGAATCTTCATTCCAAACATCATCGAGTACAAGCAAATACCTTTTCCCTTTCAAATCCTCTTGCAGATTTTTTAGTATTGCTTCCTTACCCTGCATCCCAGTCTTTTTCTCGTCAAGCTGTTCCAAGATCATGCTTAAAATCGTCTTCACTTCAAAATTGGTAGATACACATATCCATATTTTTTTATTGAAGTGTCTATCTATCTCGGAATCATGATAAACTTTTTTAGCCAATGTTGTTTTTCCCAAGCCTCCCATTCCCACAACGGCCATAACCGAAAGAGAACTCTCTTGGGTATTGCTTGAGTTAATCAAGGTTGTAACTATCTCTGATGCAACTTCGTCCCTTCCCACTATGAACATTTCATCTTGAACAAAGCAAGAAACGGTCTCCCTACTGTTAAGTAATCCAATATCACAAGAGGACGTTGGATCTGCAATTAATGTGGACCTAGCAACTAGTCCAATACTGGCTGCCATCTTATTCAACTTCTCCAAAGATGCGTTGATGTTCTTAATCTTATGTGCCATTTGGACACGAAATGCAATGGGATTGTGGCGTGAAAAGAAGTCGAGTACCTTTTTCTTCATTTGGTTTCGCAGTTCCACCTTGCGCCGGAGAACTTCATATCCGTATTCATCCAACACATCATCAGCATCATGAGCTATGTCTTCAAGCTTCTTCACCCAAAGTTCCACGGCTTCGCTCCAAACTTGTGATTGTTCGGCATCTCGTAACATAGCTTGCGTGATGGACAATGATTCACGCAGCCTTGTGAGTTCTTTCTTGAATCCCCAGAGAAGACTGAATTCTTGAGTGGCAAGTGAAGCAACTTTCTTCAGTACTTCCTGGGCGGCACCGAAAGTAAGAATCCTTTCCATCTTTCCTTCTGTTACTCAACACAAAGAACACAATGATCAACCGGTTGAGGAACCAACAAGAAAATTTCTCCCGGCCTGAGTGGTGAAGGCTATTATGCATTCATAGACAAACAACTTACATTAAAGGTTAAATGGCTGACGCTATTGAAATCGTCGTCTATATTTGATTAGATATTAATTAGTAGGTACATTATACTGACTTGTGAGGTTGATCAACGGCTACTAATAGCCTACTTATTATAAAAATTTATCAACGCCGTCCAAATTTCAGACTTTGGAATAACTACAGATGCATCTCTTTCGTGGCTTCCCTCAAAAGTCAAAAACAGCTGTCAATATTTGTCTTGCCTTCATGTATTATTAGTTTAGGGAACCACATCGCCCACCAGCAATAATTGTTAATATATATTCTTTTTCAAAGCCCACCAAACCTTATCGAATCATGTCACCATGGAAAGTGCCCTGAAGTTTTCAGATTCAAACTGTGAATGTGCTTTTCTTTTGGATCCAATTGAATTGTGAATCTGGTATATGAAGCATTTGGTGTCCAGCCGGCAAGAAGCAGACAAATCAAAACCTGTTGTAAAAATGCATGGTAAATATGAATGTTATTTATGTAGTTTGAGTAGTAGGTAAAGGCTTGGGTGGAGTAGGTAATGGCTTAATGGGTGTAGTAGGTAATGGCATTAAGTGAGTGTGGTATGTTTTGATTTAACTCCATCCTGTTCATTTGCCTATATAAGGAAAGTCAAAGTGCAGGAAGGAAAAACACATCAAGAAGAGAGGAAATTATGAAGATAACATCAAAGAGAGGAAGAAGAGAGGAAAGAACAAAAAAAGTTATCTTTGTACTCCTACTATTCTAGATAATGAATGAAAGCAGCAGTGCCCCGAGGTCGTACTCTAGTTACACTGACACTACCTTCCTTTCATTTGTGTCAGCTGAAATCTCATAGATAAGAAAATCTTTTCATTTCATCTTCAAATCTCTGTACTACTAATTTTCTTAAAGCAACTATATATCTTGGTATATAACTTCTATTGTTTGCAAAAAAAAAAAAAGGGGAGAGATTGGATTCAATTCCACAATCCAGCGCCTGAAGCGCTTGGAATCACCATGTTTTCTGGTGACAAGATCGACGAAAAGAATAAAAATTTATAAAAAAGGGAAATGGGGTTAAAGCTTTTGGAATGGTGCAGTTTTAATTGGAGAAATTTTTTATTATGATAAGAACATGAGTGGTAAATCAAGAGTTTTTATATAAATGGTGAAATTTTTTATTTTTTAAGTTATTAATTTTTTAACACACATATCATATTATTTGTATATTAACACATAATGTTTCATCTGTATTTCAATTACACTGAAAAATCTCTTTTTTAGTTGCATCATAAGAAAAAGTAAAATTGATAGTGGGAAGCAATGATGGCACCACCTCTATGTGATTAAAAATGTTTTGAAATGATGCGTAGACATTATATGAAAGGAAAATAAAAAAATATAAAAAAGTTTTGGAATGGTGTGTCGACACCATTAAAAGGTTTTGGAATGTAAAAAATAAATAAAATAAAAAAGTTTTGGAATGGTACGTTGGCATCATGTGGAAAAAAAAAAAAAAAAAAGCTTTGGAATGGTGCCGATAAAAAAAAAACAAGTTTTTGAATGATGCTTTGGTACCATGTGAAAAGGAAAAAAAAAGCTTTTGGAATAATGCATTGCACAATATGAAGAAAAAGAAAAAAGCAAAAGCTTTTGGAAATTGTGCAGAAAAAGCAAAATGCAAAAGCTTTTGGAATGGTGCGCTGCACAATGTGAAGAAAAAGCAAAAAGCAAAAGCTTTTGGAAATTGTGCAGAAAAAGCAAAATGCAAAAGCTTTTGGAATGGTGCGCTGCACAATGTGAAGAAAAAGCAAAAAGCAAAAGCTTTTGAAAATTGTGCAGAAAAAGCAAAATGCAAAAGCTTTTGGAATGGTGCGCTGCACAATGTGAAGGAAAATCAAAAAGCAAAAGCTTTTGGAATGGTGCGCTGAATCATGTGGAAAAAAAATAATAATATATGATGATTTTCTAAATGTGAAATAATGATGGCACCATGTGAAAAATTAAAATATAACAATTGGTGGTCGGTGTAAATGAAATTAGATTCTATGTGTACTTCGTATTATCTTCATTAATTTTGTTATTTATGTGAATAATACTAGTCTAAAGCCCTTTTTCAAGTTTTATTTATTTAAAAATAATTTATTTATTATCGTTAGAATTACTGTCTATTGCTTTAATTTATTTTTAAGTTTTGATTTATTTATGTGAATGGTGCTGAATTAAAATCTTTATCACAAGCTTTATTTACTTAAAAGCAATTTATTTACCATGTCTGGAATTACCGTTTATTATTTTAATTTATTTATTGTACTTCTTATGTTATGATGAGTATATACAAGACTCAAAGCTCCTTGATTAGATCAGAACTTGTAGTTTCTTATTCCTCATTATATAAAATGATTGGACTAGAGATTCCATCGTAAAAAAAGATCGGGCATGAAGTCCATTGATCATCAAGATTGGATATGAAGTTCCTTGATGAGTACTGTAAGTTTGAAGTGTCACAGTGCCACAACTTAATAAAGGTCATAAGACTCTCAGTCCACAGACTATTAAATAAGGACCAGAAGTTACTTGATTCATGTAAATGATGATATAATCCATGCATATTTGCTAAAGAGTTTACATCTCAATTTTTTTATGATTATTGCATGTCACTGGGTATTGATGTTGAACATCAAGTTCATAATGTTCCTGCTCAAAATGGTTTAGCAAAAACATTTATTAACCGGATGAAATTGATTACACACACTCTGCTTATGAAAACGGAATTGCCAGTTTCTACTTGGGGACATACCATTTTACATAATGCATTATTAGTTCAGTTGAGACATATTGTCAACCATTAATACTTCTCAGTACAACTCGTGTTTGGGCACTAGCCAAACATTAAACATTTACGAGTTTTTGGTTGTGTTATTTATATGCCTATTACACTGCCACAACGTACTAAAATGAGGCATCAACACAAACTGGGAATTTATGTTGGATTTGATTCACCATCTACCATTCAATATTTGGAACCCTTGACTGTGGATATGTTTACAGCACGGTTTGCGGACTGTCATTTTTTATAAGACAGTTTTCCCGCTATTAGGGGTAGAAAAGACCGTTCCATAATAACGACAAGAATTGTCGTGAGATATACGCACTTTGTCTTATTTTGATTCATGAAGAAATCAATGTGAAAATTAAGTGCGAATATTTGTTCATCTTCAAAGTATTGTCAATCAAATGTTAGATGCAATTAATAATGCAACAAATGTGATAATATCACATATACTAGCTGCAAATGTGCCTGCAAGAATTGATGTCCCTGTTGGACAAAATAATGTGGCAGCAAATAATTTATCTGCTGCACGCCTGAAGCGTGACAGACCCTCAGGCTCAAAAGATTCAGTCATTCAAAAAAGAAGAATATGGACACTACTAAACTATTGCATTCTCTAAGCATAATTGTTACATGCCGGAAGCATGACAGCTGCTATATGGATACACGTCCCAAAAGGACAATCCACGAACATGGGAATTTTGATGTCTCATGCATCAAGCATGATAGACGTATATGTTTCAATGACTCAACTCCTGGAAGTTGAGATTAAAATCCAAACTCTATAACGCTCAAGAGAAGGTTATGATCTGCATTCTCTAAACTATGATTATCTTGGAAGAGATAGTGTAATGCCCTTGAAGACGCAACAGATATCCAAAGAAATGAAAAGCTTTTATGCATGCGCATGTACATGAGAATATGAGATCACTGATTGATGATAACCAATGGTAATTTTAGTTTTTTACAAGTAGCTACTTAATTCTTCAATGAGCTGTGTTGATATTGAGTCTTATTCTTTTTTCATTAACAAAAAGAAAAATTATTGGCCAAAAATGGAGAAAGGCAATTCCATTACAATTTTGTAAGAACGTGGAAAAATGGACCTATATATGTATATAATACACAATAGCCAAAAGATGTTAAACCAAGAAGGTTACATATGATACAGTAAAATACACTCACATGATATGACACAAGGTTACTAATTGAAATCTGAAATTATACTCCTGTAAACGAGTTCATATGAATGGATAATTATATACGAAGGGTTGTGAGATGCCTACATCATATCTCCATAAGTAAATCCCTCAAGTGTACATGGGAGCCAGTTACTCTGTATAAATTCCAAAGGAGAATGTGTCATGAAGCGTAGAAAATCCATGAAGGATTCAAATTTCTTGAAGTAAGCCCTGTAAGGGTAAAGCATAAATTATGTACTCAATACCAATGGATGATATAAATTTCCTTAGTGAGTACTTTCATTATGATATTTTTGCAACACGCTAAATCTCTTGCAAGAGTTGATGATATTAGATTGGAACTCCTGAAGAGTCTAGAAAGATTATAAGTGTTGAAAGAATATTGTCTCGAGTTATAGATCGAACAATATGCCAACACGAATCTTATCCATGATGTTTATGATATTAAAGGACCGTATGGATTGAAGAATATGAATACTCAAATGATTAACTAATATTTAGACACTAAGAATGATCATGTATCTTCGTGAGGAAAAAGATAAATTGATATTTGGTCCAGAAGTACCACATCTTTATGAAATATATGCTTTATTGTATTTAGCACAACAATATTCTTATCCATTAAGGTTCATTGATTTATATTCTTGGAACTAGAATATTTCATCGTTTCCTCATTTATTTATTTATTATAAAACCAGAAGTTTTCCATGGGTTTCTATATCTAACAAGATGGAATAAAGGTTTTTAGGCATTGATGTGATAAATAATAGCACGCAAATTAAACCATCTTGTTGACAATTGTAGTAAAGATGCAAGTAGGGATCGTTCTAAATTGGGGATTAGGAGGATTGCTAATCTACTTGAAACTAACTCAAAAACATAAAACTAGGCTTAAAAACACTTAACTAGACTCTAAGACTCTTAACTAGACTTATATGACTCAAAACAAACTAAAAAGACTCAAAACAGCACAAAACTATCAAAATGACTCAAAACAGACTCTAAAGGATGATTTGGACTGAATTCTAACTTTAACTTGACTCAAAACACTTAAAAACACAATTTGGATAGATTCTAACTAATTTGACACAACAAAGTAAAGGGGATTGAGTTTTTGACGAATTTAAAGCAAAACAAATAGATTTAAAGAAGCAAAATAAAAGGATACAAATTTGGGTGAATTGATGGGTGATAAGCTAGCTAGAGGGTCATTCTCCACACATGACACACTTGCATACAAATTGATTTCCAGTTGTTTTTCCAATAAACCATGAACTCAACACCCTAAGTTAACCGTGATGCACAAATTAATCATCAGATTTTCCTACGTTTATTGAATTGGATGAATGCATACAACAACCCAAAGTATTCCTCAATAGTTCCCTACATGAATGGCATAATAGAGATACATATCAAGAATCATTAAGTTCTATAGAAATCATAAGCATTGACATGACATTTGTAACTATGAATTGCATGATACTCCTGCCATGAATGTACTTAACGCGATCGTTTATAAGCGACCTCCACTACTTGTTAATATAAGTTCCTAACGATTAGGTGAGACTCCCTTACATTCTAGCATCAAATTCATGCATGCAAACTAAGCGGGTCATTCTTAATCAACATACAAGAATAAGTTATCAGTCAAGCAGTTAAGTAAATTGCACTCACAATTTATGAAATCACAACTGAAGGTAATCAATTCATATTGCAAATATAATCATGGTTTCAAAGTCTCCTCTAGCTAAAACAAGTTTAGCTCCTCATGTTTACAGCAAAACAAAGAGAATATAAATTAAACATTAAAAACTAAGATAGATTACACCTAGAAACGCTCCAACAATCAAGTTTGAATAGCCAAAACATCCAAGGTTTCTCCTCTCTTCTTTCTCCTTTTTTGTTGCGGCACAAGGATGTTTGGGTATGAATTATGGTGATGGATGTATAGGTTGGATGGTGGTAGGGGTGGATGATGGCTGAATGAATGGAGAGTGATGAATACCTTTATTTTGTGCGGCATATTGTGTATATATAGAGGGAGAAAGGTTAAGGCATTAATTAATTAATTTGGGAAGGTTTTAAGACTCCAAATCCTCCAAGAAAAGGGTAACAAATCAGAATCCTAAGAGAGAAAAGAAAGGGAAGTTGCGGCAGCACCTAGAGAGAAAGGGAATGTGTTTCCCTTGCACGGCAAGGAAGAAAGAAAGGGCAATTAGGTGCGGCATCCCTCTTTTGCTGGGATTAAGACTTCTACAACTTATATTTAGGTGTCCTAAATTGATTAGGAACCCATTTTGATAGCTGGAAATTAAGTAGGAAAGATTAGGATTGACTAAGTCAAAATAAGAAAGTTTGACTTATGTTTCCTACTTTGTGGTTGATTCCTTTTCTTGCAAATCTTGAATTAATTTCTTCCATCCCTTTAGCAGATTCCTAGCCCTCTTTGGTCTTCAATTTCGTCCATCCGCCTTGCTCCATGCATGTGTTATCCATTCCAAGCCCAAAACTGCTCTAAAATGCACCAAAATGCACTTTCTTGCCACTTTAACCATTTGGACCTACAAACATACTAAAATAGCTTAAAATACTAAAATAACTATGAACTAACAACATAAATGTAAGAAAACAAGCTAGCTAAGTTGCATAAATATGCTCCTATCAGGCATAAGGGAGGAAATTTTTATACATACATTACTTGGCAGAACCTTAGAAGGAGAAAGCACTGGAGACATATGATGTGAAGCCTCAAGTACTTAACAAAACTCCAAAAGGAGGAGGCACTGGAGATAAATCATGTGGATCCTCTGTACTTAGCGGAACTCCAAAATGAGAAGGCACCAGAGGTTGATTATTTGGAGCTTCAATACTTGGTAAAACTTCATACGGCGAAGGCAATTGGTGCATTCGGAATAAAGCCACAAACATCTGATGGTCACTTTGAATCTGACTTTCAAATTCCTACAGCTGGTCAAGTTTTCTTTTCATGCTCGTTGAGTAATTATATGCAAGAATAAGCAACTCTCTATTTTTGTACTTGAACGCTCTGATCTATTGTCTAAGATTTGTCACCTCAACCATTAATGATTCAACTTGGCGAGTTCAAGCAAGTAGACGTAGGCCCATATTGGATACAGAGCTCATACACTGAACACTGAAAGCCAGAAGTCTTGAACAACCAATTCATTATATTGTTTTGAAAGTATCATGTTATCCTTAGGAGTGAGAAGATTCCTAGCTACCACTGTGGCGATTATGTCATTCTTCATCACAGAGTCCCCAATCGTAAGAGGACCATTAGAGGATAAGAAAGATGGGTGTCATATATTGTCTTGAGGAGACATGCATGCATCTTCCACAACATTCAAATTGAAACGACGGTCAGATGGGTAAGCCATTTTCAGAAATGATAAAGGAAAAGAGATCAGATAAATTGAAATCTCAAAACTGCAAAAAGGGAAAATTTTCTACAGACGGCAACTTTTTGAGCATGTTTTTGAACACAATTGATGCCTCTATAAATGAAGAGGCAACATGGCCACTTGTTTAAAAATTGAAGAGGCACTGCTCTTCGAATTTCAAAAGCCAGATTTTCCTGAATAAAGTTCATTGACACTTTTCAGATGCAATGTGAGATCCCATATTTTAGATATATATATTATATTTAAAAAGTTTTTAAGGTTTTCTTCTTAGTACATTACGTATATGGGTGTGTGTGTTACTTGAAAGAAGATGATTTTTATAGGACTCAGATCCTCTCCTGAGTCGTTGCCAATGAGGCCTAGGGATCAATTGATCCTAGACTTTCAAATTCATCATGCAGCCAAAAAATAAGATAGAGTTGGAAATAGAGAAAAACGGGGAGAGGGGGAGTGAGAGAAGGGGGGATAGAGAGAAAGACAGTGAGAAGTTGAAGAAGATAAGCGAAAGCTGAGATCTTTGGGTGTGGTAATAACCTTGTGAGAGAGATCCTCGTTGACGGGGTTGGGAATCGGAGCATGCAAATCCGGCTCGGCGGGGTTGACTAAATTGTCTGGTGAATTATGGTGGGTTTTTGGTGATGAGAGATGGGCTTAGAGTCCTGTGTGTAGCTGATTTGTTTTGTATTTAATATTATTAGATATGGATTCGTATGAAGTTGGAGATTAGGGGTTAGGGGAGTGGGAATTGTATGGAAGGAAAAACAAAACTACCTTGGGTTGAGTGAAAAAAATTTGAAAGCTGCTTGGCCATTCTTGGTTGCAGGATGAATTTGAAGGGCTGGGATCAATTGATCCCTAAGCCCCGTTGGCAACGGCTAAGGAGAGGATCTAAGTCCATTTTTACATATAGACTTTTTTTTTAAGTTTCTTTGTATATTTATATAGTATAATATTGTATTAGTATCCATATGGCGACAATGTTTGAAAGGATGTATGAAGTACTTGCAGAGCTACTTGGAGAACACTCAAATCTAGCAGGAGCTGGCATACAACGAGACAACAAATAAATTATTTATTAAATATCCTTTGTTAGTCGCCAACTTGCTCGTCATTATCCTACAACCCAACCAACTGAAGCTATGTATTTATAGGCAGACCTTCAATACTGAAACAAGAGGGAGACAAGAAAGAAGAACGAGAGAGAGAGAGAGAGAGAGAGAGAGAGAGAGAGAGAGAGAGAGAGGTTTATATATTTATAAGAGAAAGGATTAAGAAGCTGTAAACTGAGAGATGGCTTGTGGTGTTAACCAATAGCATGCTATGTATATATGGAGGATTATGGTGTTGTTCTTTGGTTATTGAAGGTAGAAATGAATGTGAAAAATAAAAAGAGAACATCGAATTTCACAACGTACGACCAGTGTGGTTGGTTGGTACATGGAGCTAAGTTGTAGCATGACTAGCTTTAGAATCCAGGTAGGGGAAATAAGACAAACCTTTACGGAAATTGATTTTATTAAATTTTGTGAAGTGATAATGTTCTTGATATTTTTGGTTGATTAATTTGATTGGATAATAATTGGATAATTGCTTCAGTTAAGTGTTTACTTGTTCTTGGTTATGGAATTATTGCTGGAATGTTATTCGTTGAGAATATACTGTGATACATGTGAAGGATAAAATGACATTATTGGTGCATCATTCATGTTGATGTGGTTGAAATTTCAATATTCAGATTGGAAGTATGGAAATAAGGGTAGTTGGAAAGGATCTTTTGTGTAGTTGAATCTATTCATTGTGAAGCCAGTTCCAGGCGAGCTCGGTGTGCACATTAGAATATGATCAACGAGAATTGTGAATGTTGGTGATTTGGGTTGGAGATCAATGAATTAGATAAGATAACTAGCAAAAGGGGTTTATGAACTTGGGATATTATATAGGGGTTAGTTTCAATAATGGAACATTCGAACAACCTCTGTAGAGGTAAAATGCATGGTATGGCGCAAGTTTTATTATATAAATTAACGAGGGTAGCCAAAGAGGTTGCATTGAATTCCTGCATTTTTATCAATAATGATTTGGCTATATGATTTCATGACTTGGCAAGAGTTGTAAGAAACTAAAGTGTTTTCATTGGAGAATTAGTACACATATGATTATATATGCAGTGAGTATTTCTGAACAAATCGATATATTTATTGCTAAGATGATACTAAGATTTTGATTACTTTGGATTTGTAATTTTACAATTGAGTTATGAATTATTCTATAGTTAATTTGAGCTCTAGGAGTTAGGTTTGAACTCAGTGCTGGTTCACTATTTTAAAGAATCACTTGCAAAATTATTATTATATACATAATCATAATATGAAGGAGAATTAGTGCTTCAATATGAGGATTTGGGTGTTTATATAATGGTAAGAAGAATTTGAGAGTACCTATATTGATGCATAGTACTTATTCTCTCTTTTTTTGGAAGCTAAGTAGTGATTGATATGTATAAGTTTATATGACCAAGGGAAGTAATCATTGGAGCTAAGAGTGTCTTGTACACAAATATCTTTGAGGCTTAATAAATATTATTGGTGAGTCATGAATCAGATGATCTAGTTCCTTAGGCATGAATATAGATGACGTATGTGTATTACCGACTCAAATTGAGGAACTCCAGTACCATGAATTATCTCTATGGAGTTTTGGGTTTGTAGGTTTAAGAAATGAAGTTACCATTGTGACGTGGAATTTAGTCTCGTTATTCAAGTACATAAGATGAAGTTATTGGAGAATGTAAGATTTTAGTCCTTGATAAATTAATACGCGGTTGAAGTTATTGGTTAGTAAAGGATTAGAATAGTGAGATAACTTGGAATATTGGTTGTTCAATGAAATCATGAAATTAGTTTCAAATTGACGTCAGTAAAGTGAGATTGCTGTAAAATTTTAGTTTCTCAGTATGTGACTTTTTAAGAAGGATTTAATTATTTTGGATTTGGAGATATAAGTAATGCATGTACGAATTTATAGAAATACTTGGAAGAATACTCACTTTAAGTTGAATTCCGTGGAGGATATTTGAGATGAGATTTGACAAATTTACATTGATGACATAATATTTGGAAGACGTTAGTGGACAACAGTTTTATGATAGACTTGTGGGACAAGGATATAAATGGTGTTTTGATACAGAGTGAATATTGCATATTGAAGGTGCATGAGCTTGATGATATTTTACAATCAAGAGAAGTACTTGGATTATAGATGTGATAGTTGGCAGATTAGGTTCGACAAATTTCAAGGACGAATTTTTTTTAAGAAGGATGGATTGTGAGATCCTGTATTTTAGATATATATATATATATTATTATTGTATTTAAAGAGTTTTTAAGATTTTCCTCTTAGTACGTTACATATATGGGTGTGTGTGTTATTTGAAAGAAGATGATTTTTAGATATAGATTTTTTTGTTGAGTTTCTTTGTATATTTATATAGTATAATATTGTATTAGTATCCACGTGGCGACAATGTTTGAAAGGATGTATGAAGTACTTGCATAGCTACTTGGAGAACACTCCAATCTAGCAAAAGCTGGCATACAATGAGACAACAGATAAATTATTTATTAAATATCCTTAGTCGTCAACGTGCTCCTCATTATTCTACAACCCAATTGACTGAAGCTATGTATTTATAGGTAGAGACCTTCAGTATTGAAACGAGAGGGAGACAAGAAAGAAGAAACCGAGAGAGAGAGAGAGAGAGAGAGAGAGAGAGAGATAGTAGAAGTAGAAGTAGCAAAAAGTTTATATATTTACAAGAGAAAGGATTAAGAAGTTGTAAACTGGGAAATGACTTGTGGTGTTAACCAATAGCATGTTATGTATATATAGAGGATTATGGTGTTGTTCTTTGGTTATTGAAGGCAGAAATGAATGTGGAAAATAAAAAGAGAAAATTGAATTTCACAAGGTATGACCAGTGTGGTTGGTTGGTACATGGAGCTAAGTTGTAGCATGACTAGCTTTAGAATCCAGGTAGGGGAAATAAGGCAAACCTTTACGGAAATTGATTTTATTAAATTTCGAGAAGTGATAATATTCTTGATCTTTTTGGTTGATTAATGTGATTGGATAATAATTGGATAATTGCTTCAGTTAAGTGTTTACTTGTTCTTGGTTATGGAATTATTGCTGGAATGCTATTCGTTGAGAATATACTGTGATATATATGAAGGATAAAATGACATTATTTGTGCATCATTCATGTTGATGTGGTGAAATTTCAGTATTCAGTTCAGATTGGAAGTATGGAAATGAGGGTAGTTGGAAAAGATCTTTTGTGTAGTTGAATCTATTCATTGTGAAAACAGTTCCAGGCGAGCCCGATGTGCACATTAGAATAGGATCAACGGGAATTGTCGAAGTGGGTGATTTGAGCTGAAGATCAATGAATTAGATAAGATGACTAGCAAAGGGGGTTTATGAACTTGGAATATCATATGGGGTTTGTTTCTACAATAGAACATTTGAACCACCTCTGCAGAGGTAAAATGCATGGTATAGGACGTGTAGGTCTGCGTGTTTTATTATATAAATTAACGGGGTTAGCTGAAGAGGTTGCATTGAATTCATGCATTTTTATCAATAATGATTTGGCTATATGATTTCATGACACTTAATTTAATATTGTCAATTTACTGTGATAAAGTTATGTCCCTACTGAGCTGTTAAAGCTCATCCCTCTATTGTTATGTAGGTTTACGAACTAGACATTCAATAGGGTAGGCAAGATGAGATCGAATTAGAATGGAGTAGAGAAAGTTTATTCATTTATTTACTATAAGTTGTAAAGAATCCTTGATTTGTTTAAGAATCACGAATTATTTTAATAAGAGGAGTTACTCATTTTCCAACTCGTGTCAATTTCCTTTTATGTATTGAGCTTTTAACTCACATTTCGGATTTGGGTTCAAGGCATGACACGTAATCTCAGCTTTTCGGATATCATAGGCAACTTTGTCAAAGAACTCTGACAAAGTTAAAACATGTAAAGTTCACTATTCCAACTACACCACTGTTGCTGACAAGTGTGGATGCCAAGGTCATAACCGCACCACTACCTACTATTGGGAAATCTCTATATATGCCAACCTTCGTCCTCTATGGCAAGGCAAACCTGTAAGAATGCCTAACTATTCCTCATCTCTGAGAGTGCATTTTAAACGAAGCATCTCGAAATACTCAGTTTTCTTCCTCTCTGAGAATACCTCTTCAACCAAGTCACTCAAAATGCTCAACTCATTTCCTTAGCAAGAAAATAGTTTTGATTAAGAAGTTTTGCATTAGTATCAAGACCTTCTACTGTTTTCTTCAAGAGCAAAAGTATCTCATATAATCAAGGTTAAAATCAAGAGTATCTCATATCATGCTTTTTCCTTGTCTTTTCCTTTGCCCTTGCTCTTACCTGCAAGACAAGGAGAATTAGAGCAATCAGTCGGAACTTGAAATCAAACTTCTGATCTAGAATTGATTGCCTACAACCTTTGCCTGATTGCTTACCTTGCATTGCTCTCGAGTAGTCATCTTTAACTGTTGTTAGGTCTCAGATTTCCTCAACAAATACCTCAGAACAATTGATATGATGTTGGCTCTTTACACTGAAGATGCCAAGCATGGATGAGTAGATTAGAAACAATGTTTTGAAGGATCATTCAAAGGCAAAGGTTGCACACCACTTCTGCTATGCAAGAGACTGGAATAGATGGATTAACGATGAGCCCACAAAAGTTCAAGTTTTACATTGACACGCATCAGCCTAAAGAATTTGAAATCAGGGGGAGATATTCATCAGGGGAAGCATCTAAAACATATCAAGATCTTAACAAGGTAGCCAATATTGATATATGGTCATTCATGGGGGAGTGTTGTAAAAATGCATGGTAAATATGGATGTACACTAAGTAGTGGGAGTAGTAGGTAAAGGCTTAATGGGTGTAGTAAGTAAAGACATTAAGTGAGTGTGGCAGGTTTTGATTTAACATCTTGCCTATTCATTTGTCTATATAAGGAAGGCCAAAGTGTAAGAAGAAAAAACAAATCTAGAAGGAAGGGAATTATGAAGACAACATCAAAGAGAAGAAGAAGAGATAAGAGAATAGAGAAAGTTATCTTTGTACTCCTATTATTCCAGATAATGAATGAAAGCACCACTGCTGCCTTGAGGACGTACTCTAGTCACACTGACTATAGAAGAACCTCATAAATACTGTGTCTTATTTCATTTATTACACTGCACACATATCGTCAATTTTACAACAAAACCTTAAATTTGTGGTTCATGTACATTAGATTTGTTATTTTAATTATAACATAAGACACCAACCTAAATCTTTAGTTATAAATGAAGAGGAATACTAGATTATAGTGATAGACTTCTATTACCATAGGGTTGCAGGTTTACTATCTCTTTTGTGTCTCATTTCTGTCTCGTTGTTAATATTTTCGCACATGTCCTCTAACTTAAATTGAAAAATTAAAGGAAAACTAATGAAAAGAGCTTTAAAACTTTGAGTTTTAACAAAAAGTCATCATATAACTTTATTTAATGATAAAGACAAGATAATGAAAAAAACAAAAAAAAAACAAAACCTAAGTAAAGCGCAAGCAATACTTCATCAATGCCTCATTATTCTTCATCTCCTTCTCCTCCATCAACTACTCTCCCTGACAACAACGCCTCTTCTCTTTTTCTCTAACAATTTTATATTTTTTGTTGATGCACAAAATCGGCGAGGACTTTGGTACAACAGAAAGTGTCAAGTTTGTGACATTCGCTAGATCGCTCTGGTCATTAGTGTGGATAAGTATGTAAATGAATAGAGATAGGGAAGCAAATAACACAAGATGTACGTGGTTCACCCAGATTGGCTACGTCCACGGAGTAGAGGAGTTCTCATTAGATGTGAAGGGTTTACACAAATACATAGGTTCAAACTCTCTTTTAGTGAGTTCTAATGAATAGTTTAGTACAAATGACATTAGGGGTTATTGTGGGAGAATGATCCCCTTTTATTGAAGAGAGTTTCTAGCTTTGTTCTGACATTGACACGTGTCGTGTTGTGATTGGCCTTTGATATCGACACGTGTTGCGCTGTGATTGGCCTCTGATACCGACATGTGTCACATTGTGATTGGCTTCTTAGTTGGAGGAAAAGTCTTGTGGGTCCTTGACGGTATACTGTTGACCAGTGCTTAGTTGTTTCGGGATTGGTCAAGTATGGTACAAATAGTGCTCCCCTAAGTTCTCGAGTGAGGGAAACTCCTCGGTTGGGGACTTGTAAGATCCAAGCCATTGAGTACTCAAGAAACTTCCAAGTACCGAAGTGTGGTGTCGCCTTCACTTGCCTTCTCTGTTCTATAAGTGGATGTGGCATCTTCTCTTGGAAGTACTTTTCCTTCATCCAGGAGTGGTATCTTTAGTTGGTGTTGACGCACAAGGTAATGTATCATTTTCATTTGAAACTTACTTGTAGTTTCGGGTTTGGTCAAGTGCGATACAAGCCATATAGTAGGAGTCCCCCAAGTCTCTAAGCGAGGAGCTGCCGAATGAGGTGACAGACAAGGTAAGCAATCAGGGTTCCAAGTAATCAGTCTCAGATCGGTAGGTTGATCTTGGGTTCCGGCTGAATGTAGTCATTCTCCCTATCTCTTATTCAGCAATAAGGATAAAGAGAAGAAACAGGGAGAAGATATGATATGAGGTACTCTTGTTTTTGGAGAAGACGAACGAATCGGCACTGCTTTGTTGTACTTGACTTTCCATAGGTGTATTCTTGAACTAAGCTGAAGGGTTTTCTGGTTTCCTCCAAACGAGCGAGCCGACTCCAGAATTTGAGGGTCAAAATAAGTCTGTCAGACCTAGAGTATGTTCGATCCTGATGATATGGGATACTTTTAAAGTTTGACAAAGTAATAGATGTGGTATGACGAAGCTTTGTTCTTCGACGACTGTGC
The DNA here is from genome assembly GCF_019419815.1 of Pyrus x bretschneideri. Lineage (NCBI taxonomy): Eukaryota > Viridiplantae > Streptophyta > Magnoliopsida > Rosales > Rosaceae > Pyrus > Pyrus x bretschneideri. The sequence continues at coordinate 174,437 of NW_025999836.1, read as the reverse complement.
CAGCAAAAGGCTGTTGAGGCTTCTCGATCTCTTCAATTAGAGCAATGATCCTGAGCTTGGATTTGACTTAGACTCTTCCGTCTGGATTATGCGGTTTCACAAGAAGGGTGTCATGCTGTAGTGATTTGTTCTAGCTCGCCGTTGAACCTTCTGCTTCAATCTTTTGTATAGCAGTAATGGTGCGCAACCTTTGCATTTAAATGGTCATTCATAGCACTACTTCTCAGTGACTCATCCATGATTGGCAGCTTCAGTGTAAAGAGCCAATATCGTACCAACTGTTCTGAGGTATTTGCCGAAGGAATTCATGACCTTGACAACAGTTGAGGATGAGTACTCGAGAGCAATGCTAGGCAAGCGACCAGGCAAAGGTTCCGGGCAATCAATTCTAGATTAGAAGTTTGATTTCAGATTCCGACTGATTGCATTCTTTCTTCTTGTCTTGCAAGTAAAAGCAAGGGTAAAGGAAAAGATAGGGAAAAAGCATGATATGGGATACTCTTGCTTTCAATCTTGATGATATAAGATATTCTTGCTCTGATGTGGCTGGTTGGTATGGCTATTATCGAAGGAGAAGAAAACGGAGTATTTCGAGAGGCTAGATTGGGAGTGCCATTTCGGATGTGAGGAAGGGTTGAGCATTTTTTTTTTTATTTGGCAGGTCTGCCTGGCTGTGGAGGATGGAGGTCGACATATATAGGAATTGTCCCAACAACGAGTGGTAATGCTGTTCTTTTACCCTTCTCGGTCAAAGCAATGTAGTGATTGCTGCAAGGTTCACGTGTTTTAACTTTGTCAGAGCACTTTGAAAAAGTGGTCTGTGGTATCTAGAAAGCTGATGTTGTGTGTGAGGATTGTGGACAAATTTTATCCAATGAAATCCGACTCTCGAAGTTCAGGGAGCGATGCCTATTCGATTTCTAAGCAGATAATCTTGTTGAGGATATGGTTCTCGAGATTCGGAGAGTGGTGCCTCTTCTATTTCTGGGCAAGCAATCTTGTTGGGAGTGTTTTCTCAAATGTGAAGAAAGGTTGGGCATTTTTGCAAGTCTACTTTGCCACGGAGCACAGAGGTTGACACACATAAGGATTTCCTCATAATCAGGCAGTGGTGCTGTTCCTTTATCCTTGTGGGTAATAGTAGGGTAACTGGGCCTTCAACATTTACCTGTCTTAACTTTGTCAGAGTTCTTTGGCAAAGTTGTCCTTGGTATCCTAGGAACTGATGTCGTGTGTGAAGATTGCTAATAAATTTTAACTCAGAAAATTCGCTTCTCGAAATTCGGAGTGTGGTGCCTCTTCGATTTTTGAACAAGTAGCCTTATTGAAGATCTGGCTTTTTCTTTTATAGGAACACCAATTAAGTTCAAGGAGTACGTTCGGAAAGTTATTGCTTGTAGGAAATTTTCCCTTATTTTCGTATTTCTGAGACTTACTGTACCTCATTTTTTCTTCATTTTTTCTGAGAATGTCTGGCCCGTCCGACCATCGTTTGGACTTAAATGCTGTAGAAGAGGTAGCCATGTCTTTTTAGGATAACATATGGCGCCCATCCTTCTCATCTCCTACTGGTCCCCTAATTATTGGGGATTCTGTGATGAAGAATGATATGACCGCTGTGGTGGTGGCCAAGAATCTTCTCACTCCCAAAGACAACAGACTACTTTCCAAACGATCCGATGAGTTGGCTGTTAAGGATTCTCTGGCTTTCAGTGTTCAGTGTGCAGGTTCTGTGTCTAATATGGCCCAACGCCTATTTGCTCGAACCTGCCAAGTTGAATCGTTGGTGGCTGAAGTGATAAGTCTCAAACAGGAGATCAGATGGCTTAAGCACGAGAATAGACAGTTGCACATGCTCGCACATAGCTATGCTACGACCATGAAGAGAAAGCTTAACCAGTTACAGGAATCCGAGGGTCAGATTTTAAATGATCATCAGAGGTTTGTGAGTTTGTTCGAAAGGCATTTATTGCCTTTGTCCTCTCGGGCTGTACCACATATTGAAGCTCCAAATGATCAATCTCTGGTGCCTCCTCTTTCTGGGGTTCTACCCAGTACTGAGGCTCCAAATAGTCACCCTCTGGTGCCTCAATGTGTATGCACGTATTTGTAATTTATCGAAGATATCAATAAATAAGCTTTACTTCATTCAACGTGTTGTGTTAAATACACTAAGGTATCATTCACTAAGTTCTTTGAATTTTTTATTTTGTTGAAGTTTGCATGTTGAAACTTCGTGGGTGGACCCTGTAGGTTGAAGTAGTGCTCCTTTAATTTGTTGAGTGAGGAAAACTTCTCGGTTGGGGACTTGAAAAATCCAAGGCACTATGTAGTCGTGAAATTTCTGAGTACCAAGGTGTAGCGGTATATGGTAGGAGTCCCCTAAGTCTCCGGTCGAGGGAGGTGTCTTGCTAGTAGGTAATTTTCCAAACAAAACTTCACCATTTTCCTTTCTAAATGGTTGCCCAAAACTCCTCCTTCATATATATTTGGTATGAAAGTTGTTTAGGCCCAAAGAAAGGAAGGCCTAGGCTCATCTTTCTTTCTTTCTTTCCTTTTTTTTTTTTTTTTTTTTTTTTTTTTTGGGTGAAGCTTTGATGTTGAAGTTTTGTAGGTGAAGTTTTGGTGTTGAAGCTTTTGTGTTGAAGCTTTGTAAGTGAAACTTTTGTATTGAAGTTTTGTAGGTGAAGCTTTTGTATTGAAGCTTGGTCTGGTATTCCCCTGTTCCCTATATTGGTTATGTTCTTCATTTCTTGTCTAGCAGAAACTATAAAGAAGCCTCGCCTGGATACCTCGGTTTTTCCGGGACCGGCGGAATCGTCGGCGCGGAAGTCCACTTCTAGGCACTAGCGTACGCATACTCGGATACTCGATCTAACTACTCGAGAGACCAGAGAGAAGGGGAAGCAAAATAAATGTATTTTTTTATTTTATACTACAAGTCATTGGTGAAGCCTTTGTATTGAAGCTTTGTAGATGAAGCTTTTGTATTGAAGCTTTATAGGTGAAGCTCTTGTGTTGAAGCTTTGTAGGTGAAGCTCTTGTGTTGAAGCTTTGTTGGGCACCATAAATTGATTTTGCTTCACACTATCTTGATCAAGAGTGTGTGAAGCTTTTGACAATTGTAGTTGTTCTCCATTGATGAAGCTTTGTTTGATGTTGAAGCTTTGTTGTTGAAGCTTTGTTTGATGTTGAAACTTTGTAGGTGAAGCTTTAGTGTTGAAGCTTTGTTGGGCACCATAAATTGATTTTGCTTCACACTATCTTGATCAAGAGTGTGTGAAGCTTTTGACAATTGTAGTTGCTCTCCATTGATGAAGCTTTGTTTGATGTTGAAGCTTTGCTTGATGTTGAAACTTTGTAGGTGAAGCTTTTGTGTTGAAGGTTTGTTGGGTACCATAAATTGATTTTGCTTCACACTATCTTGATCAAGAGTGTGTCTCAAGATAGTGTGAAGCTTTTGGGAGTTGTAGTTGCTCTCCATTGATGAAGCTTTTTTGCTTCCACATTATCTTGATTAAGAGTGTGTGAGGCTGTTAACATTTGTTGTTGCCTTTCACTTGTTGAAGCTTTTGTTGGCACCATAAATTGGTTTTGCTTCACACTATCTTGATCAAGAGTGTGTGAAGCTTTTGAGAATTGTTGTTGCCCTTCACTTGTTAAAGCTTTTGTTGGCAATATAAATGGATTTTGCTTCACACTATCTTGATCAAGAGTGTGTGAGGCTTTTGACATTTGTTGTTGCCCTTCACTTGTTGAAGCTTTTGTTGGCACCATAAGTTGGTTTTGCTTCACACTATCTTGATCAAGAGTGTGTGAGGCTTTTGACATTTGTTGTTACCCTTCACTTGTTGAAGCTTTTGTTGGCACCATAAGTTGGTTTTGCTTCACACTATCTTGATCAAGAGTGTGTGAAGCTTTTGAGAGTTGTAGTTACCCTCCATTTGCTGAAGTTGTTGAATTTCCCATTTTTTTTTTCTTTTTTTTTTTGGGAAAATTAGAAATTTGAAAATGTGGGAGAGACAACATATACAAATTTTGTGGAAGAGAGATAACATATACAAATTTTGCTTCTACACTGTTGAGCAAGAGATTGTGATGCAAGCCACACCTTGTAGTAGTCGAAGGTTTAGATGAGCCATATAAATTGAATTTGCTTCGAACAGTCTTGATCAAGAGTGTGTGAAGCTTTCTACGAGTTATAGTGTTTGCATTGTTACAGAGGAGAAATGTCTGAAGCAGATGTAAGAGGGCTGAAGAGCTTGATCTTCATATACCATGCACTGAAGCCGTTGTTGGCTTGCAATAAGACTTTGTTGGTGACTATAACTCTTGTTAAGCATAAGTGCTCCCCTAGTCGAGTTGTAAAGCTTGAGGGTTTTTGATTATTTGTGAATGCTAGGAGTTCACATGTACAAGTTGTACCACTCGTCTTCTGGTTGGCGGAATGAATGGTGAGTTGCTTTCATCACTTGGTTAGTGGTACGAATGTGAGTTCCTTTATCACCTTTCATCACATTTCATCACCTGGTTGGTGGCACAAAGATGAGTTCCTTCTTCACTTGGTTAGTGGCATGAGTGGCAAGTTGCCAAATGATATTAGAGTACAGGTTATACATTTTATCACCTGGTTGGTGGCATGAAGGAGAGTACAGGTTGTACATTTCATCACCTCGTTGGTGGCATGAAGATGAGTTCTTTCTTCACATTTCATCACTTGGTTGGTGTGAATAAGGGCAAGGTGTCGAGGCACATTGTAGCAAGTGTCGAATGACACAAAGTATGTTGAACCCTTTCGAAGCACAATTGGCTTATGTATGGATGCGTTGGAATGTATGATGTTTATGTTGATTGACATGAGTGATGCTTATGAATGTTTTGCTATGCATGAAGGGATCCCTTGTTTTGATATAAGTCATGTTGACATATACTTAGACTTTATTTCATGTTGTAAGCATTCATGTTGAAGCTTCAAACCTGAGCGTTTCAGTGATAGGGGTGTAAGGGAGTTAGGACCAAGTTGTCTAAATCACCTCTTTATTGAATTGATGCCAAATGGCCTTCATTACATAGGATGCCGAATGGCCGTAGCTTAACACTTGTACAGTGTGAGTCTACTTGTAATAGTACTTTAAGTGATTAGCGTTCCATGGATGGCCAAGGGTCTTGCCATTGGAGCTCCTTAGCTTGTAAGAACCAGGGCGACTGATGCCAATAACTTTAAATGGTCCATCCCAATTTAGGCTAAGTGTGCCTTTACTCGAGACTCTGTCGCAGAGTAGTCTTTTCTTCAATACCCAGTCCCCCACTTTGAAAGAGCGAGGTTTAACTCTTGAGTCATAGTAGTTGGAGATGCGCTACTTGTAGGCGACATTCCTCAAGTGAGCTTGGTTTCTGTGTTCCTCGACTAGATCCAAGTTGAGGGTGAGTTGTTTGTCATTTTCACTTTGCATGTAGTTCTGGACTCAGAACGTTGCTTGCTCAAGCTCAAGTGGGACAACAGCCTCTGTATCAAAGACAAGTGAGAATGAAGTTTTTCATGTTGAAGTCTAATATGAAGTGCGGTATGACCACAGAACTTGGTGTACAAATTCTGGCCAACAACCTTTAGCCTTGTCCAAGCTGGTTTTCAAAGTGCACTTGATTATTTTGTTGATGGCCTCAACTTGTCCGTTAGACTGGGGATGAGCTGGGGAGGCAAAACATAAGTTGATGTTGAACTTAGAACAGAACATCCTGAACTTCTTGTTGTCGAACTGTCACCCATTGTCTATGATTATCACATTAGGAATGCCAAATCTGCAAAAAATGTTTTTCCATACGATGTCTTCTATTTTTGCCTCAGTAATGGTTGCCAAGGGTTCTACTTCGGCCCACTTTGTGAAGTAGTTAACTGCAACGATTGCATAGCGGACCTTGCTCTTTCCTGCAAGCATTGGGCCGATCAAATCAAGTCCCCATTGGGCGAAGGGCCAAAGGCTGATCATAGGAGTAAAAGGCTCGTGAGGGGAGTGATGAATAGTTGCGTAGCGTTGACACTTATCACATGAGCGGGATATTCTGATAGCATCTTGGTGGAGTGTTGGCCAGTAATATCCTTGGCGAAAAGCCTTGTGTGCCGGGGATCGAGATCCAGCATGATCTCCGCAGACTCATTCATGTATTTCTCTAAGGACAATTTCTGCTTCTGCAGGTGTGAGGCACCGTAAGTATGGTAGGTTAAAACCTCGCTTGTAGAGTTGGTCATTAATGATCAGGTAGCGGGTAGACTTGTATCGAATCTGTTTAGCTTAGACTTTATCATTTGGGAGAGTGCCATGAACAAGGAATTTATATATTGGGGTGATCCAACTATCCCCCTGTTGCAAGTTGCACACTTCTGTGACCATGGTGCTTGGTGTTGCCAACAATTCGACATGAATTTTTCTCCCAATCTTGTCTTCCACTGCTGAGGCGAGGCAAGCCAAAGCGTCTGCATGACTGTTTGCCGCTCGAGGGACTTGGGTGATCTGGTAGTGGAAGTGCTTGAGCAAAAGCTGCGTTTGCGCAAGATACGCTGCCATGGAGTTATCCTTAGCGTCATAGTTGTTCATGACCTGGTTAACCACTAATTAGGAGTGACTGAAGATATTAATTTGTTTAACTCCAAGGTGTTTGTCCAAACGTAAGCCTACTAAAAGGGTCTCATACTCGGCTTCATTGTTTGATGCCTTGAATTTGAAGCAAAGAGCATACTCCATTGCCACTTTGTCGGGGGTAGTCAGGACTAGTCCTGCTCCACAACCCTGTTGGTTGGATGAGCCATCAACATATAGAGTCCATACTGGGAGTGTTTGTTCTACCTTCCAGGTTTCCAGGGGTGATGAAACCACTGCCTCAGGTGTAGGAGAAATGTCAACGAGATAAGTGAATTCGGCAATGAAATCTGCAACTGCTTGGCCCTTTTCAGCTAGCTTTGAGTGGTAGGAGATGTCAAACTCTCCCAGTGCTATGGCCCATTTGATCATTCGCCCCGAAGTGTCAGGACTCTAAAGTATTTGTTGAAGGGGGTGATTGGTAAGCACGATGATGGAGTGTGCTTGGAAGTAGGGGTGAAGTTTCCGAGCAGACATGACTAATGCTAGAGTTAATTTCTCAATGTTGGAGTATCGTGTCTCCGCATCTTGTAGAGCCTTGCTAGCGTAGTAGACAGGTCGTTTGATACTACCATCCCTACGAATGAGGACGGAACTAACTGCTGAAGCTGAGACAGATAGATAGACAATTAGGGTGTTGCCAACTTCAGGTTTAGAAAGCAGAGAGGCTTTACTCATGTACTCCTTGAGGTTCTTAAATGCTTCAACACATTCATCGGTCCATGTAATGTACTTCTTACTTCCCTTAAGTGCTTTGAAAAAAGGAGCGCATTTGTCTGTGGCCTTAGAGATGAACCTGGTCAAGGCTGCCACCTTGCCAGTAAGGCTCTGGATGTCTTTTGAGGTTACTGGTTCTTTCATGTCCATGATTGCTTTGATCTTTTTAGGGTTAGCTTCAATGCCTTGTTGGCTAATCATGAAGCCCAAGAATTTTCCAAAGCCAACACCGAAAGCGCATTTGTTGGGGTTCAACCTCATTCAATACTTCTTTAGGATGGTGAAGGTTTCAGACAAGTTGGCGATGTGTTGGTCAGCATGTTTGCTTTTGACTAACATATCATCAACATAAACTTCCATGCTTTTCCCAATCTGTTCAGCGAACATTGAATTAACTAATCTTTGATAAGTCGCCTCTGCGTTCTTTAGGCCGAATGACATGACTTTATAGCAATATAATCTTCTATCAGTGGTGAAGGCCGTGTGTTCTTGGTCCGAAAGGTTCATAAAGATTTGATTGTACCCTGAGTAAGCATCCATGAAGCTCAAGAGTTCACACCCTGTTGTAGAGTCTACAAGTCTATCAATGAGAGGAAGGGAAAAGCTATCCTTCGGGCATCCTTTTTTAAGTCGGTGTAGTCAACACACATTCTCCACAAGATCTTTTGAAGTAAGAGACTTTCCTTGGTTGGATTTTTCTTAACAAGGACCACATTTGCTACCCACGTTGGATAATTAACTTCACGGATGAAGCCTATGCTTTTGAGTTTTTCAACTTTTGCATTCATTGCTTCATATCGTTTAGCATCATAAGATCTTTGCTTCTGTCTCACCGGCTTGGTCTTGGGATCAATACTCAAGCGATGACAGATGATATCGAGATAGATGCCTGGCATGTCCTCGTATGACCAGGCGAAGACTTCAGTGTTCTCTTGCAAAAAAAAGATCAATGCCAACCGAATGGGTGGTGATAAAGTGGTGCCAATCTTCACTATGCGATTTGGATAATCTTTTGAGATAGAGACCTTCTCCAACTCTTCAGCAGGTTGTGCTTGCTGGGTGAAAGTGTCATCTCGAGGATCGTCGGGTTGGTTGTTACCACCGTGAATATTCAAGTTGGCTTTGTCCAAGCTGGTCTTGATAACTTGGTCATGTATAGAAAGTGTTTCTTTGGGTATATGCAAGTGTTGTTGCTTGACTGAAGTGTTGTAACATGATCATGCACTAAGTTGATCTCCTCTGATGTAACCATTGCCATAGGGGGTTGGAAATTTCATCAATAATATATGTGTGGATACCATGGCCTTGAGATCATTAATGCCTGCGCGGCCAAAAATGACATTGTATGCCGTTGGGCAGTCAACCACCAAGAAGTTAGTGGTGATGGTGGCTGTGTACGGGCCTGTATTGATGGTGAAGGGTAAATGTACGCTACCTAAAGGTTGCACGACATCACCAGAGAAGCTTATCAGAGGAAAAACCGAGTGATCGAGCAAGTATTCAGCTACATTAAGTGTTTTGAAAGCTTGAGCAAACATGATATTGACCGACGTCCCCGTGTCTACCAGGATTCATCGTGCATCAAAGTTAGCCATGTGAGCCTCCACAATTAGTGGGTCATCATGAGGATAAATGATACCTCTTTCTTCCTCAGGGTAGAAACATATTGGATCCCAGTTAGGCTTTTGATACTTACCTCCCTGATGTCTTTCACGTGAAACACTTGGTGGCTAGGCTTCAACGTTCGTTCATTGTTTTTCATGGCCCTGTTGGAAGATTCAAATATGGGTGTGCCGCCGCTTATGGAATATATCACATTCACTTGGCGTTGGTTGCGGTTATCCCTTGGAGGGTGAATGAGGAACTGGTCAATTTTTCCTTCACGTGCCAAAGCTTCAATATGATCACGGAGGGTGATACATTTCTTGCCGTCATGGCCATTATACTTGTGGTAACCACAAAACATGCATGTGTTCTTCGTGGACTTGAAATCTGGCTCCCTCGGCCTTGGCTTTGGTATCAAGTGAGCTATACTGGGGTAAATGGCCATGCATGTGGCGTTCAAAGGTGTGTATGTCTCATAACTCGGGGTAGGACCATTCTTGACACGTGTTTGGCCCACTGCATTGACTGCCCGGGGGCGGGTATTATCGTGGTGATACCTTTGGTTATCGCGATAATGCCCCTTACTTTTTTTATTAAAATAAGACTGGTGAGGATTGAAGTCTTTCCTCTTGCCCTAAGAATGATACACCTGTTGACTTGGCGAGGTATTAGGTAGGGTAGAGGGAAGCGTCGCTGTTGTTTGGAAGGTTAAGGTATTCTCATTCGGTTGGATTTGGCTTTCACTCCCCATTTGCTGATAAGGGATGGCTGTAGGGAGTTTCCCTTGATATGTCCTTGCCTCGGCGGAGGCATGGTTATAAGCCTGTGCCATTACCTTAGAGTAAGTCTTCCAAGTGTTAGCATTGATCATGTACTTAAAGAAACAATCACGTAGGCCTGCCGTGAAGGCTTTAAGGACGGTCTTGTCATCTGCCTTAGCACAGCGAGAATACTCATGGCTGAGGCGGCCAACATACTTTTGTAGTGACTCATCCGGCTTCTGGCGAATAGTGTACAAGTCATATACGGAATGCAATCGATCTGTCTGGAAGATATGTTGAGAGACAAATAGTTTCCTCAGTTCCTCAAATGAGTCTACTGTCTCAGGTGGAAGACGGCAATACCAATTCAGAGCTCCGCCAGAGAGGGTAGAGGGGAAGAGAAGACATCGTTCTTCGTCAGTGTGCATCCAGTATGCCATGGTGGACTCAAAGAGGTTAAGGTGTTTAATCGGGTCCTCCCTTCCAGTGTAGAGTTGTAAGCCAAGCTTCTGCTTTGTCTTTGCTTGGAGAGGGTGTCGAGGATCCTCCTTGTAAGAGGGCTAGGCCTAGGTTGGTTCCAATCAGGTATTTTGGCCTGACGTTTGGCCTTCAACTTGTTTACTTCCTCAAGGAGTTGTAGGACAAGGGGGTCCTGAGTGGGGTCAGGTACTGCTGGATCCTTCTTCCGTAAGTCTCCATCTCCTCTTGGAAGTAGGAAAGCTTGGTCAAGGGCATGAGATTTTTCTTTGGACTCACCGTACTGACTTCCAGGGCGAGCCTGTCGAAACGCCCCCAAGTCCCCCGTACCTTCATATTCCTTTAGGACATGTCGCTCATTCCCTAAATTGGCAAATGGCTTGGGGCATAGGAGAAGACCGAACCTTTCAGAAACCCTTGGATCATTGACCTTCGAGCTTATGTGGATGGGATTCTCTCGACGTTGCCTCAGGAAGTCCCGACAGTCGCAATAAACGACTTTGTATCCTTCTATTCCTTCTGCAAGAAGGTGCCTTCCTCCACTTCTCTTGCTTCGGGTCGAAGCAGCTGGGTCGAGAGAGGTCTCATGTTGATCAACACCTTGATGAGTAACTCGCTCCCATTAGAGATATCCATGTTGAAGGCAGGTGATCCCCCGTGTTGGGGGGCACCCAGATGGTGGTTGACTTCCCCGGGGGCGATGAGTTCGTGTGTTTGAGTATGCCTAGCTTCATGGAGCATTCCGAAAAGCTTCTCATACTGCTCCTGGAGGATCTCATTCTTTATCGCTATCTTGTTGTTCTAAGCCTCTAGCTCATCGACTTTAGCCTGAAGAGCAAACCTCTTTCGTTCCTTCTTTCGTTGCTTTGCACTAAGTGCGAGGGGGGTGTCGTTCTGCGTACTGTGGCTCCCTTCACTCCCCATGTTGAAGAAGGGTGCCTAGTCGAAAGAAAGTGTGCGAATGGTGGAAACTAGCTTGACAAAGCTGGAGAGAGTAGGAATAAGTGCGATTCCCACAGACGGCGCCAAATGTTGATGCATAAAATCGGCGAGGACTTTGGTACAACAGAAAGTGTCAAGTTTATGACCTTCGCTAGATCGCTCTGGTCATTAGTGTGGATAAGTATGTAAATGAATAGAGATAGGAAGCAAACAACACAAGATGTACGTGGTTCACCCAGATTGGCTACGTCCACGGAGTAGAGGAGTTCTCATTAATTGTGAAGGGTTTACACAAATACATAGGTTCAAGCTCTCTTTTAGTGAGTTCTAGTGAATAGTTTAGTACAAATGACATTAGGGGTTATTGTTGGAGAATGATCCGCTTTTATAGAAGAGAGTTTCTAGCTTTGTTCTGACATTGACACGTGTCGTGTTGTGATTGGCCTCTGATATCGACACGTGTTGCGCTGTGATTGGCCTCTGATACCGACATGTGTCACGTTGTGATTGGCCTCCTAATTGGAGGAAAAATCTTGTGGGTCCTTGACGGTATACTGTTGACCGGTGCTTAGTTGTTTCGGGATCACGAACTTAGTGAAATTCGTCCTTTGTAGATTATATACACAAAAGTAAAATAAGGAATTTTCTATTGTTTTTACACATATATAATTAATCTTCATCTACCATTAAATTTCATAAACAGTGTAGTACTTTTAAGTTTCATAAATAATACAATAACGTTAAGTTTCATAAGCAGTGTAGAAAGTTTAGTATAGTTAAGTTTCATAAGCAGTGTAGTAAGTTTCATAAACAGTTTGTGTGAGGACGCGCAGGTTCGAGCATTAGTTTTTTTTTAGTATTAAAATTATATATTTTTCATTAAAATTTAAGTTCTTTTGTCTTTTTTTATTAAAATTTAAGAGTTTTTCATTAAAATTTAAGTATTTTCATTAAATAAGGTTACAACATGATTTTTTATTAAAACAAAGAAAATTTTATTTGAGCTCATCTAATCTCTTTCTACACCCATATATCTACTAATTAATAAAGCACTCATTGTCGACCAAAACCCCAGAAAATTACCAATTTAACCCTCTAATTAAAACAGAACTTGAATAAAAAATATGAGGCAGAAATGTAATTTCACACAACCAAATTTTGCTGTTTTTTATCAAAACCTCATCTACATGTAATCCTAACATATCTCTAATAACATAAATTAAAAAAAAAAAAAAAAAAAAGCTTCTCACTCCCACATTCTCTATCACTCTCTTCCTCTCTCCTATTTCAAAAAAATAAAATAAAAGAAAATTTTCACACACTTTGTGTTTGCCCATATGCTAGTTATTTTTAATTAAAGAGCTAATATCTCTTTAAATCCAAATTTGCTACCTAAACTACCCTAACAAACCCAATTTATAATCCGGTGAAGTTTTTACTTGTTAATGGGAATGAAAGCTTTATAGAGTTTGACTTTTGTGGACAAGTTGAATAATTTGGTGAAGTTTTTACTTGTTCAAGGGAATGAAAGCTTTCTAGAGTTCGACTTTTGTGGACAAGTTGAATAATTTGGTGAAGTTTCTACTTGTTTATGAATATCCATATACTTAACACTTCAATATCTTGTTTTCTTGATATACATGTTCCAATAGTTTTATTTGCATAAGCATAAAGTCCTGTGCTTCCATATGCCTGCTTTCATATTTTAATAGGTCTTGCAACATTCCTGCTTGTAACTGATAGAGAGCAAAGGCCATATCTGCAATCCAGTCCAAAGAGATGGGGTCTTATCATTGGCACAGGAGGATACTTGACATCTGCTTTCCTCACAACAGGATTCAAGGTCATGGCTCTTCTGTTTACTGTTTATGTAACCTGGCCATTGCTTGGCTTTCCGGCCTTGATTTCTGTCATTTCCTTTCTAGTTGGCTGTGTTGCTCAACTTGCATTTGAGAAGGGTCTTGAAAAACGTCAGTCATCTTGCTGGCCTCTACTTCCCATTATTTTGAGGTAGTCATAGTTTTTTTAGATTCATCAATGTTCTTTGTTTTGGAGTTAGATCCAAGGCTTTTGGCATCTATTGGAATTCTTCTTTTGTCAAGCTCCAAGATTGAACTTTACTTCCTTGAAAGCAACCACCAAAATTCAAGGCAGATTAATGTTTTGCACAAGCTAATCAAGATAGGACCAAGGAGTTTCTCTAACGCCTCAAAAGAATTTAGTTTAAAAGTAAAATATGTAATTCAGAGGAACATACGAATAGGCACATAAATATAAGAAACTCCAGAGTCACTGAGTTCTTCTTCCTATACTTAAAAATAAACTGAAATCAAGCAAAAAAATACTTGTATAAATCGATCATGCCTTAATTGGAGGATTTAAAACTTCAAACCACCATCCATTGATAAAAAGAACTCGTTTTTCTCAGAGCTCTTAGAGCTTTGGACAACGTATAATAAAGATTGCGTGATGGAATAATTTGATTATTGGGTGTAGGTTTATTAATAAATTTTAGTTTTATTGTTAATTTTATCTTATACTTGATGGAAATTATTCAATAGGGTAAAAGAGACAATTCACATCTAAAGTTTAAGTTGAGTACAGAAAAAAGATATATGGGTTCAATTAAAAATTTTCTTAAAATAAACTTAGTTTAAGTCATTTTTATTAAAATTCTCAAAAATTAAAGAAAAACTAATGAAAAAGACTTGAAAACTTTGAGTTTTAACGATAAGGACGAAATAAAGGGTAAAATGAATAGTACTATATTTGACTTTTTAGTGTAAAAATATGATTTTTCGTTAAAGTAAATAGTATTATGGACTTTTCGTTAAAACTTCCAAAAATTAACTCTCTCAACTTTTATTTAGCATTTAAAAATTAAAAATACAAAGAAATACGCCCAAAAAAAGCCGAACCGCAGGAGGACAGTTGTAGAATTCGATAACATGATTGTAATTTCTCATGAACATTAGAACCGCCGAAGGAAGCCGAATCGCATTTCCCTTCTTCTTCTGTTTCCGTTTCCGCTTCAATCGAATACGATTCGTCGCGACCTATCAGGCACGAGTACGATCTCTTCTTCTGAGGGAGAGAATTGAGCTGCGTTAGGTTTGTAAGCTTTTAGTTGTGTCGCATGCCTTTTGGTTATGGATTTTCATCTGTGGGTGTTGATTTATCAACTGCAATAGCGGATCTTGAAGGAACTCAAAGATCTGCAGAAGGATTCTCCTACGTCCTGCATCGCCTGTAATCTCATCTTCCGGTTGTGAATTTTGGACCTGTGTAGATTTTCGCATGAAGTCGGATCTTCACTCTCATCGATTCACTATTCTTCCTCGCTCCGATAGGGTTTAATTTTTCTGTGTATGTTTAGGTTGCTATCAGCACAACCAAAATAATAACCCCATCACCTTCTCTTCACAAACCAACTTTCTTCTCTGCAAATATCTGTTTTATTGAAAAAGAACAACTCCCTGTTAACAAAACTGTTAGAGAACAGTTGGCTATCCTACTTTCCCCACTTACTGTCGGCAGCTTCTCTTTGATAAGGAGAGAAGTACTAGAGAACGCAATCATGATTTTCTTTTTTTTAGTTTTTTTTTTTTTTTGCCATACAACAAAACACAAAGATTTAAAAAACCAAAAAGATCCTGCAATTAAAAGAAACAAATTATCAACTTTTCCAACAAGTTGTTGTAGCAAGGGTTGGTTCGGTGGGATCCCGAACCAAAACCCAAACCCCAAATCCCAAAACGATCCTTTTCGAGATGGGATTCCAAAACTTGAAACTTAACTGATCTGTGGGTATTCTCTAATTTCGGGATTCCTGAAGTTGTTTCAGCACAGGATCAGGAATGAATATAGTCAGCATATACTAACCTAATTTAAAAAGATCGAATGAATGCATCCCCAAATCACAATTTTGTAGACAATCCCTAAAAAATCAAAGAGAAAACAATACAGAGATTGAAGAAAGTCCTCAATCAAAATTCATAAGTAAAAAAATTGAAACCAAATACAAAGACATCTAGCAATAATTGAAATTACATGATTGTCAAAACAGAAGTCCTAATTTTAATTCTCAATCCCCAAATTGAAAGTTCAAAACCCTAATTCACAATTTCAGTATCCAAATCCAAATGAAGGTACAATAATTTCGTGAATCTTGGTACTGTTTAGATCAAAGAAGCTTGGATTGGAGGTTGCGGTGGGAGATGGAGGTGGAACTGTGGAAGTCTGGATTTGGAATATGGATGAGTCATAGAGGTGTGGTGGTCTATGGCTTGACGGCTGATGTATTGAGTCCGTTGATGGAGGGAGGAGGAGGAGAGTAAAGAGTGCAAAGACAATTCGAGAGAATTGAGAAAGTGTTGAGTGTTAACAGAGCAGAGGAGGAAAGGAAAGAGTGCAGATAGATTTAAGAGGTTTGTGAAAGAGAGCATGCAGACCTAATTTGAGCTATTACAGAGAGTGAGTTTTTTACTAAACCTTGAGATTTAATCAACCGAATCCAATGCTTATTTATGCTAATATATATATATATATATATATATATATAAAAATCTACACATATACATATAAATGTTCGAGATTATTGAACATTTTGGCAACGCTTATTTATGGGCTTCACACTCAAAAATTTTGCATCCGTTTAATTATCATATTTTAGGAAGATAAAACGTAAATGACCATATTTCGTTATACTTTATTTATTATATGCAACTAATCTTGCAAGAACTTTTATTTTGAAACGCTATCATTATTTATCAATATTGAATTGATAAATACAATACGACTCAATTCATATTCAAGAATGATTAATGAGTACATTCGGCTCAAAAGTGTTGTTCAAGAAATTGAACTTGTGATTTATATGTTATTGATGGTTAATTAATCTGCTCAAAAGTTTTTTTTATTCAGTCCAACTATAAATCAATGTATAGTGAAACATGGAATTAACAAGATTATATACTTCATCTGCTCAAAACTATTGAAGCAATGTATGAATGCCCTTGTGTTTTATGTTTTAGCTATGCAAATGTAATATAATCAATTTCTATTCAATGATGATTCTGGAACTATATGCTCTGGATGCAATCGGAAAACAATAAGTTAAAGTTTTATGTTTTTGTCAAATGTTAGATGAACAAAACTGACCAAATGATCTTGTAGAGTTTTTCAGTCACAAGAATCACCTCGCTATAGATATCTGGGATAAAGATGTTGTGCTCACAAATTTTATGTATATGAAAGTATTTGAAAGGTATCTGATTCATTTTGTAGACATTGATAAAGTTTTTTTTTTTTTTTACTCTTTTAATCAGTGGGAGTAATAATGTATCTACATATTTTTGTCTCTTTAATCAGTGGGAGTTAGAGTGTGACAACCCACATCGACCAACGGAGAGGGGGTGATGTGCCTTATATGTACATGCCCACCTCCATATAGCACGAGGCCTTTTGGGAACTCATTGACTTTGGATTCCGTTGGAACTCCGAAGTTAAGCAAGTTCGGGCGAGAGCATTCCTAGGATGGGTGACCTAGTAGGAAGTTCTCGTGTGAGTTCCCACAAACAAAATTGTAAGGGCGTGGTTAGGGCCCAAAGTGGACAATATCATGCTACAGTGGAGTCGAGCTCGGGATGTGGTGGGGGCTCGGGCAGGGATGTGACAATTTGGTATCAGAGCCAATCACTATCCGGAAGTGTGCCGACGAGGACGTCAGGCTCCTAAGGGGGGTAGATTGTAATATCCCACATCACCCAGGGATGAGGATCCTGTAAGCCTTATATGTATATTCTCATCTTTACCTAGCACAAGGCCTTTTGGGAGCTCACTGGCTTAGATTTCCATCGAAACTCCGAAGTTAAGCAAGTTCGCGCGAGAGCAATCCCATGATGGATGGCCTACTTGGAAGTTCTCGTGTAAGTTTCTAGAAACAAAACCATGAGGGCGTAGTCGGGGCCCAAAGCGGATAATATCGTGCTACGGTAGAGTCGAGCCCAAGATTTGGTGGAGGCCCGGGCCGAGATGTGACAATTTGGTATCAGAACCACTATGCCGTGTGGTGCGAGTGTGCCGACGAAAACGTCAAGTCCCTAAGGGGGTGGATTGTGACATCCCACATCAACCAACAGAGGGGTGATGTGCCTTATATGTACATGCCCACCTCCATATAGCACGAGGACATTTTGGGAACTCACTGGCTTTGGATTTCGTCAGAACTCTGAAGTTAAGCGATTTCGAGTGAGAGCATTCCTAGGATAGGTGACCCACTAGGAACTTCTTGTGTAAGTTCCTAGAAACAAAACTGTAAGGGCATGGTCGGGGCCCAAAACGGACAATATCGTGCTACAGCGGAGTCGAGCCTGGGATGTGGTGGGGGCCTAGGCTAGGATGTGACAATTTGGTATCAGAGCTAATCCCTGGCCGAAAGTTGATGTGATAAATAATAGCGCTCAAATTAAACCCTCTTGTCGACAATTGTAGTAAAGATGCAAGTAGGGATCGTTCTAGGTCGGGGATTATGAGGGATTGCTAATCTACTTAAAACTGACTTTAAAACATAAAACTAAACTTAAAAACATAAAACTAGACTCTAAGACTCTTAACTAGACTTATATGACTCAAAACAACTTAAAAATATTCAAAACAGTACAAAACAATCAAATAGACTCAAAACAGAAACTAAGAATGATTTTGGACGAATTCTAACTTAACTTTGACTCAAAACACTAAAGGAAACAAACTAAAACAGGTGCTAACTAAGTAAAACACGAAATATTAAAAGGGGGGGGGGAGTGGTTTTGACGAATTTAAAGTAAAACAAACAAAATTAAAGACTCAATCAACTTTGGATGAATTTGGGGAAAACTATGGGTGATAAGCTAGCTAGAGGATCCTTCTCCACACATGACACACTTGCATACAAATCGATTTCCAGTTGCTTTTTCAATAAACCATGAACCTCAACACCCCAGATTAACCGTAACATCACTAATTAACCCTCAGATTTTCCTTAAGTCATTGAATTGGATGGGATACGCATCGTCAACCCAAAGTATTCTTCAAAAGTTCCCTACATGAAAAGCATAATAGGGATACAATCAGAGATCATTAAGCTTTGTGAAAACCATAAGCATTGACAAGGCATTCGTAACTATGACATCATGATACTCATGCCAGGAATTTAACTTAACATGATCGTGACCAACAACCTTCACTACTTATAAATATAAGTTCATAACGATTATGTGAAACTCCCTTACATTCTAGCATCAAATTTATGCATGCAAACTAAGTGTGCACCCTTAATCAATATACAAGAATAAGTTCTTCATCCAACAGTTAAGCAAATTGCATTCAAAATTTATGAAATCACAACTAGAGTTAATCAATTCATATTGCAAATATAATCATGGTTTCAAAGTTTCCTCTAGCTAAAACAAGTTTAGCCTCTCATGTTCACAAAAAAACATAGAAAATATAAATTAAACATTGAAAACTAAGATAGATTACACCTAGAAACGCTCCAACAACCCAACTTGAATGGCCAAAATGTCCATGGTTCTTCTCTCCTTCTTCTTTGCTGCGGCACAAGGGTGAATGGGTGTGAAATTGGGTTTTGGTGTGTGGTAAATAGGTGGTACAGTTTTTGGTTGAAGAATAGGTGGATGAATGGTGCGGCTGTGTGATTGTGGAAGGGAAGAATGATGGCTGAATTGTGTATATCCCTTTTTATGTGTGCGGCAAAGTGTGTAAAAATAATGGAAGAAAGGGCAAGGTATTAATTAAATGTTTTGGGAAAGAATTGGGCTCCAAATCCTCAAGGAAAAAAGGTAACAAGTCAGAATCCTAAGAGAAAAAGGAAGGAAAAGGTGCGGCAGCACCTAGGGAGAAAGGGAAAGGTGTTTTGCTGCAAGGAAAGGGAAAGAAAAACCATGCCTTGCACGGCAAGGTAAGGAGAAAGGGTAAGGAGGTGCGACATCCCTCTTTGGCTAGGATTAAGGCTTCTAGAACTTATATTTAAGTGTCCCAAATCAATCAGAAACCCCCTTTGACAGCTGGAACCTAGTAGGAAAAAATTAGGATTGACTAAGTCAAAATAAGGAAGTTTGACTCATGTTTCCTTCTTTGTAATTGATTCCTTTTCTTCCAAGTCTTGAATTAATTTCTTCCATCTCCTTAGCAGATTCTTAGCCTTTCTTGACTTCAATTTCATCAATCTATCTTGCTCCAAGCATATGTTATCCATTCCAAGCCCAAAACTGCACCAAAATGCACTTTCTTGCCACTTTTGTCAATTGGACCTATAAACATATGAAAATAGCTTAAAATACTAAAATAACTAAGAACTAACTAAGTAAATGCAAGGAATTAAACTAACAAAGTAGCATAAATATGCTCCTATCAGAAGTGTGCTGACGAGGACATCGGGCCCCTAAGGGGGGTGGATTATAAGGTCCCACATTGCCCAGGGGTGAAGATCTTGTAAGCCTTATATGTATATTCTCATCTCTACCTAGCACGAGGCCTTTTGGGAGCTCACTGGCTTCGGGTTCCATCGAAACTTCGAAGTTAAGTGAGTTTGCGCGAGAGCAATCCCATGGTGGATTGTGACATCCGACATTGACCAACAGAGAGGGGGTAATGTGCCTTATATGTACATGCCCACCTCCATATAGCACGAGGCCTTTTGGGAACTCACTGGCTTTGGATTCCGTTAGAACTCCGAAGTTAAGTGAGTTTGAGCGAGAACATTCCTAGGATGGGTGACCCACTAGGAAGTTCTCGTACGAGTTCCCAGAAACAAAACTGTAAGGGCGTGGACGGGGCCCAAAGCGGACAATATTGTGCTACAGTGGACTCAAGCCCGAGATGTGGTGGGGGCCCAGGCCAGAATGTGACAATTTGGTATCAGAGCCAATCCCTGGCCGGAAGTGTGTCGACGAGGACGTTGGGCCCCTAAGGGGGGTGGATTGTAAGATTCCACATCACCCAGGTGTGAGGATCCTGTAAGCCTTATATGTATATTCCTATCTCTACTTAGTACGAGACCTCTTGGAAGCTCATTGGCTTCAGGTTCCATCGAAACTCCGAAGTTAAGCGAGTTTGTGCGAGAGCAATCCCATGATGGGTGACTACTAAGCAGTTCTCATGTGAGTTCCCAAAAACAAAACTCTGAGGGCGTGGTCGGCCCCAAAACGGACATATCACCCTACAATAGAGTCGAGCCCAGGATGTGGTGGGGGTCTAGACTAGGAAGTGATAATTTGGTATTAATGCCACTCTATCATGTGGTGTGAGTGTGCCGACGAGGATGTCAGGCCCCTGAGGGGGGTGGATTGTGAACGCCATGTGTCATTAAGGGGTCCACGTGGAAATTAAAAATTCAAAAAAATATTTAACTAAATATTTATAAAAAAAAAAAAAAACCAAACTAAATTAAAAAACCCACCCACACCCAGATCTTCCTCATCGACCGTTCCTTCTAGCTAGGATGAAGAACTTGAAGAAGAAGAAGATGAAGGTTCAGGGAGAGAGAGAAAAAGAGAGAGAGAGAGATGGAGTCCCGACCCTCTCCATCATCTGCGACCGCAAGAGTAGGGTGGTAAAGGAAGGTTTGGTTTGGGGGGAACACTGGTCAATGGGAAAATCTGGGTGTGGTTAGGAGGGTGGGCAGATGGGATTTGGGGAAAACCTTGAGCTTCTTTTCAAGTCATTCCCCAATTTGAAGTCACCGCCTTTATCCACACATTTCTCATCCTCTCTTTCTTCTCTGTGCAAATGGACCTAATTGTATGAATCAAATTCAAAAAATTTGGATTTTGATTTTGATTTAGGGTTTTGGAGAATTAGAGCTAACAAATATATTGGGAGAATGTTTGCGTTAGAAGCAGATGAATGGAGGAGAAGAGGGAAATGGGGGAGAGGAGTCGGCGATGAAAGGTGGGTTCGGTTGATTGGATGTTTACGGACGGTGATGTGAATAGGGGGAACTAGTGGGTTGCAATTCTCAGTTGCATATGGCAGGTTGAAAGAAGATGAAAGAATCTACACCTTATCTTAACACTCAGACGAGGGATTTTGGCAGAATAAGAGAGGAAGCCGAAATTAGATAGGATTTTTGGCGACATCTTAGACGGCCTGGGCGACAGGAAGATTTAGGTGTGGGTGGGAAGGTAGGCCAAGGGGGATTTGGGGAAGACGGTATGGGTTTTGCTTTTTATTTATTTATTTATTTATTTTTTTATAACTTTTCTTTAAATAATTTTTTTTTTAATTTTTAATTTCCACGTTGACCACTTAATGACATGTGGCGTCCAATCATTGTCTACATAGGCGCCACATCTTCAGTGAACGATAGAGTTAACAGTTTAACTAATAGATGTATGAGACTGTCCCAAAATTAACACTTTAGGTATGACTCTGGGATGAAAAAAACTTCATGTACCAAATGTCGAAAACCATGAAACTTGAGGGTAGTAAACTGATATTTACCCTAAGTTTTAATAAGAGGTTTTGATTTTGTAAACAGTATGTGGTATTTTACTTGTTCTTTTATCATATTGTAAATTAATAGAAAAGTTGGATTTGTTGTTACCAACGTTGTTGAGTTCTTTTGTGAACTACTTTTGTTTTGACGGATTAGTATAATTCAACACTATCCTTGGTGCCATAATGTTGTCGGCGTCATGTACTACTATTTTGAGTGTATGTGAGTATAGAGTGAAGGTGTAGTTGGATATGCATCTTGTTTTCTATAGTTCTGCATTCAGATTAACAATGATAGTTTTTACAAGGGTTTGGTTACAAAATTTTGTAGACTCAGTGATCACTATTATTCTAGTTATATTTGACGGATTCTATTACAAGTTCATTGACACTTAAGTAGAGAATGTAAACATAATTATTAGTATCAATGACTTGTCAATCAATCATTTGATTCTCGAGTAACTTATTTTTAGGTGACTTGATTATCAAAGTAATTTTATGGACCCTATAATTGTGATTATGGTGTTTTTCATTTGATAATAGGCTTAATTGAGAGATATCCTAGCAACCATATAAAGATTGTCCATACTCTCACAATAGTCGCTCTATTATGTGCTAAACCATTTTCATAGCAATAACATATAGTTTGGAGAGAGTAGAAGACATTTTTATGCACATGTTGATTCCTTTGTCATCCGGAAGAGCCATGTTTTCCGTATTCTACAAATAAATTCAATATACTATAGTTCATCTTTATTTTATATTGATTCAATTCATTATATTCGTGATCCTAATGTCTTGCTATTGTGATTTCAAAATATGTCGTACAATAGCATTCTACACATAATTTTGTCTCTCCCAATGTCATTACCAAAATAACCCTACGCCTCGTTCTCAACAAAAAGAATTAAAAATCATAAGAAAGCATGTGAAAACTTGCACAAATTGATACCATGACGCACCTTTGCAACTAATGGAACACCTGCACATTTTCTGGCGATCTCCCATGTCATTCTCTCTTCATCTTAAGTCAAAGGAGCACTCCCATCTAGAAATGCTTTATCTTTTAATATGAGCCAACATTCATCATTTGAAAATTTTCCCAGATCGCGCCTACGAAGTGTTTCACAATTGATGCAACACTACTGCCTGGGGTAGTGATAAGGATGTTGCTTCCTTCAGTATCTTTAACACTCAACAAACAACTCATCAAATCATTCCATTTACGAGAATCTTTATTCCAAACATCATCAAGTACAAGTAAATACCTTTTCCCTTTCAAATCCTCTTGCAGATTTCTGAGTATTGCATCATTACCCTGCATCCCAGTCTTTTTCTGTTCAAGCTATTCCAAGATCATGTTGGAAATTTTGAGCAGAATTTCATTGTCCCACATTACTCACCACCACAAGGTTTCCTCACTTTATAAGACTTTGTCCCTTATATAAAGTGATTGGAGTGATACATCTTGGAGAATAAAATTAGGCTCACCCTTGGGTTATAATTAATTGTCAAAAGATGGGCCTTGGGGCTCGTGCTCTACTAATTAAATTATTTAATTAATTATTTTCAGATTGAATTAATTATTTTTAATTAATTTCGAATTTATTTATTTATTTACCAACAAACTCATCCTTTCAGATGAAGTCTGAAGAGTTCAGAAAGAATGCAGAGCAAAGCACCCATCTAGAGAAGATGTCTCCCAACAGACACATCTCATTCTCATACCTGTTGCGAACATGCATCCATCTACTAGATAAACATCCATTTGCATGGCATTTAGAACACAGAAAATCAACATTCTTCTTCTACAATCATAAACATCCTTTATGAGAGAACCACACAGAAATTCGCTAGAAGTCAATTTTTCCGGTGCTGGAATTCCTAACTTAGATCGTTGAATCTTGATGAAGCAGACGTCCATAGAACTGCAAGCACTGAGTAAGAACGAAATTTCTATTTCAAGGACATTGTTGTACGCAAGCTTCGATCTTCAATTTTTTTGTTTAATATTATTTTGTTGCTCATACTCTATTCAATATTTATTCGCATTTATTATTTATTAGCATATATAAGTTTATCATAGATTGTTGACATATCTCCAACGGATCATGCTTAAATTGTCTTGACATCAAAATTGGTAGATACACATATCCATAATTTTGTATTGAAGTGTGTATCTATCTTGGAATCATGATAAATTGTCTTAGCCAATGTTGTTTTTCCTAAGCCTCCCTTTCCCACAATGACCATAACCGAAAGAACACTCTCTTGGGTATTGATTGAGTTGATCAAGGTTGTAACTATCTCTGATGCAACTACGCCCCTTCCCACTATGAAAATTTCATCTTGAACAAAGCAAGAAACGGTCTCCCTACCCGTTAAGTAATCCAATATCACGAGAGGACGTTGGATCTACAATTAAAGTGGATCGAGCAACTAGTCCAGTACTAGCTGCCATCTTATTCAAATTATCCAAAGATGCGTTGATGTTCTTAATTTATGTACCGTTTTGAAACGGAAAGCAATGGGATTTTGGTGTGAAACGAAGTTGAGCATCTTTTTCTTCATTTGGTTTCTCAGTTCCACCTCACGCCGCAGAACTTCATATCCGTATACATCCAACACGTCGTCAGCATCATGAGCTATGTCTTCAAGCGTCTTCACCCAAAGTTCCACGGCCTCGCTCCAAACTTGTGATTGTTCGGCATCTCGTAACATAGCTTGCATGATGGACAATGAATCACGCAGCCTAGTGTGTTCTTTTTCGAATCCCCAGAGAAAACTGAATTCTTGAGCTGCAAGTGAAGCCACTTTCTTCAGTATTTCCTTGACACCAAAAGTAAGAAATCCGTCCATATTTCTGGACTACTCAAGACAAACAGCACAATGATCAAGGGCACAATGTATTGCTTCTCGCCTTAGTCGTGCGGGTTATTATGCATTTATAGACTAACAACTTACATTAAAGGTATAAATGGCTGACGCCATTGCAAATAAAATAATTATATCGTCTCTTATGTTTGATTAGATATTAATTAGCAAATAAATACTACATGCATGATGCATCAACGGCTACTGATAGCTTACTTATTATAAAATTATATCAATGCCGTCTAAATTTGAAACTTTGGAATAACTACAGATATATGACTTTCGTGGCTTACTGCAAAACCAACTGTTAAAATTTGTCTTTCCTTTCATGTATTATCAGTTTAGAGAATCACACCGCTCAGAAGCAATATTTGTGTATATATATTCTTTTTCAAGGCCCACCAAACCTTCTGGAATCATATTAAAGAACACCAAGGAAAGTGCCCTGAAAATTTCAGAATCAAATTGTGAATGTCTTTCTTTCGCATCATCAAGCCGGCAAGAAACAACGAAATCAAAACCTCAAATACATCGATGTTGCATTATTTTATTTTAATTATAATATAAGAATCAAATCTAAGACCTTTCACTTGTAAATAAAGATGAACACTATTAAATTATAGTGATAAACTTACATGAGCTGTCGGGATGAGTTTTCTTTTTCCTAAGGATGTTTTATGCTGTTGTCATATTTTTACATAGTGACAAACTTACATTGACGCAGAAAAGACAATGGTCTCGAAAAGGGAGGGGGAAGTAACTTGAGAATCACTAAACTAGGGGCAACGGAATTACTCACTTCGCTAATCGTGGAATCATTCAACATGACCAAGTCTCACACTTGATTTTAAGGAGGAGAAAATCACTCTCTTCTTAAATTGATTATAATTCACTAGATTGACTACTTTAAGGATACATATGGAGCCATTTAAATAGGGAAATTACAAAGCATTGATATACTAAATATTTAAGAGCAGGATAGTTACTAGGCAATTCAATTAAAAGAGAAGGTCACAAAGGTTTTGAGAGATGAGAAGTCACTAAAACCTAATATATTTGTTACCCATGCACTGTATCATATATGATGCCAAGTTGTTTGGGCCAATGTCAGTTATTCCATGAAATAACAATTAGACGGCAAGTTTAGAATTGTTGGACATGAATGAAAAAAAACAATCTCAGTTATTAAGATCCTATTTAATAACCAATTCGGTTTTTGAATTTCAATTTTTTGTATTAGTGATACAGGGAAAATACACGGAGGAAATGAGGGATGAATAAGAGTGAATGAAGGGAAACTTAAAACCAAATACAAAAAAACTATTTTAGATTGTTTTCTTTTTCAAGATTCACCCTTCATCATTTCTTGTCCCCGACATGCTTTTATGATATTGAATCTCAGGCACAAAAGTGAAAACAACAAACTAAAAATAGGGGCGTCATGAGTCATGACATTGTAAGATGTCTTGCTCAAATGAATATGTACAGTAAGACTGCTGTTATCGGCACTCTAAAATATTATTGTGAAAATGATTAATCTTTCAATGAAATAGAATTGAAACAAATGATAAATTGGTAAAGTCAGCCTGTTTGTGGCAAAATAAGCAGCTGCCCGGTTCTGGAATCTTCATTGGCCTCTGTTCTATGTTTTAACGATGGTTCATGTATGGTGCATCTCAATATAAGTCGGTAGTAGATGAATGTGACCTTAGGTCCTCCTTACCCTATCGATACAATAGTTAGACAGCTGCCGAAAATACGGATATAAAACTTAATGAGGTTTCTGTTGTGGAACATTTTTCTGCTAATTTTTGTGCGCTATAGAATATGAAATTGTTGGATTTATTTTTATTGAAATTGAAAGCTTTACTTTTCTGTAACAATATTCCTCTTCATTGATTAATTATTACACTTGCAGTATTGTGTGTGTGTGTATATATATAGCACTATTCTATGTACAAAAGAATTTCTAAGAATCTCTAACAACTTTTATCTAATTACATACAGTTGTAATAAACTGATTTGCTGACTAGAATAGGAAATAACAAACTTGTCATGACTTGGCATCTTCATCTTTACACCCCCCTCAAGCTAAACTTGGAACAACTGAAGGTTCCAAGAGCTTTAGTAAATATGCAACTTGATCTTGACTGCAGCATATTGATCTTGACTTGCACTTTAGTAAATATGCGACTTGATCTTGACTTGGACTTTAGTAAATATGCAACTTGGATTGAAGAAACAGAAACCTGTTTTGGACAAGGACTTTAGTAAATATGCAACTTGATCTTGACTGCAGCATATTGCATCTGAACCAGATTTGCAAGAACCACGTCTCTAATATAATGGTAATCAACTTCTACATGCTTGATTCTAGCATGAAATACATGATTTGAGACAAGAGAGATGCCAAAATATTGTCACAACAAATGGTAGGTCTGTGACATAGAGGAAAGCCAAAATCTTTATACTTTGCAAATCCAAGTGACCTCTGCTGCATTGCGTGATACTCAGGCTTAGTGGAAGAACGAGCCATTGTTGGCTGTTTCTTAGCACTCCAACTAATAAATTAGGTCCCATAAATACATAGAATCCACCAGTGGATCTCTTGTCAAAAGTGCAACATGCCCAATCTACATCAGAATAGGCTAAGAGAATGGGAGGTCCCTTTTTAAACCAGACTATGAGATGTAATATTATCCTGTGATACAATGACCACGTTCTTGTAATAGTAGCACTTCAAACCACAAGGCTCCATAAACAACTATTGTATTAAAAACTATCTCATATAGACTCAATGGGACTCTCTAATATTTAGTGCACTCTATGTATGATTCTACGTATGATAAAAAGTTATTTAATGACTATAGGAAGTTTCCCTATCTATAGAATGTGAGATACCTCTTTGGAAAACACGTGACTATTCATAAAGAGTCAAAAGTTGCAATTTTTCATTTGAATAAACACATCTTTCTACCAAAATGCTCCATTTCTAATTTCTTTTCAATTAATAAATTTGATATAATAACAAGAATAATATTAAATTTTCCAACATATGTTTCCGCTGAAACAGCACACTGCATCCAAGCAAAGGTGGCTGGTCTAATTTGTAATACAATACCGGGGAGCTTTCTTTTGAAGTACATAATTTGTTCCATCCAGCGTTGAACTTATATTTGAAGAAAGTTTAGCTAATGAAATTACAGTTTTAGAAACATTGCTGCATGCCTTGGTGAAGTGAAATTCTCTTTCTAGACAGTAACAAGAAACAACTGCATAAACCAAAACAAACTGGCAATGACATCTTCATATCAACTGCAGTGTCCCTGCCAGGCTGCCATAGATAAAAGGCGACAAGTTTCAGCTCAATAGCTTAGCCCGAATTTAGTCGGTGATAGAACTAATATAAGAAGAATACCAATGTTTACCTAAAAAATTGATATAGCAGGAACAGAGTTTACCTAAAAAATGGGGAGAGACCAAATAAATTAGAAAATTCCGAGTCCATCGGAGTCCCTTAAAACAGCCGCAATAGAATGTATCCTTCCCAAATGAAAATCTGAGACTTCTCCTTGCTCACTTCCTGCCCAGAATCAAGACTGCATGCGTTTGGGGAAGAAGCTTACCCTGAATCTGGTTCAACGCAAGTTTAAGCAATTGGGGAAATGCTGCTACTTATAATTAGAATGAAAATAGCGTTCGCGAACATAGCTACAACCGTCCTGACAACAGTACCTATCGCAAGGAACCAATCAAAAATAACAACTTTGGTGTCAAATGTTAATGCCAGAGGAAAGAAAAAGTGATAGCTATAAAAAAGCTCGGTACTCATTTGGTGTTAAAAGGTTTGGAAGAAAAAGAGGGTACCTTTAGAAGAGGGACTGACTTGAGTTGAATAATGTAACAATCAGTACTCATTTGGAGATAATTGGAAGATTCTGAAGTCGGATCCCGTCAACTACAGATTTAAACATAATACGTCAGAAACTTGAGCATAATTTTAACTAATTGACTATAAAAAATGGTACCTTGAAATGCTCGTATGAATACGAAGAACACTTCAAAACTCTGAGATAAATCTTCTTTTTACTTTTTCCAACTCATAACATAAATCATATCCTTATTTCAACTATTCACTGATAACTGAAGTGGGGAAAGGAGAGAAACAATTAAAAGAGATGAGAAGACATGATTGGACTAGGGTAGGTAACCAGATGCGTATCATGATGTAAACATATCTTGTCACAAATTTGTAGGATTGAAATTTGTTAGATATTTAGAGAAACGGGCCACTTACCCACTCATTACCAAATGAATATTGTTTCAACTTAACCATTTGTTGTTGTCTTAAAAAATCCCACCTATTGCTAGGTGTTGAGTTTTATTGCAAAGCCCTTGTGTTATTACAAGTGAAACCATACACTTATATAGTATTTTATTTTTTTTAATTCCCCGATGCGAGACTTATATTCAACAAAATTCATATCATGTACATTAAATCGTAGTCTAGGGAAAACGAAACAAAAACATACATACAACATAGCAACTAATTCAGTTTAATGAGAAGTAGGAAAGAAAAAAAGAATACATGATGAGTACTTGATACATGAACCGGAAAGAAAAAAAGAGAGAGAAATACCTTCAATCTCTGGAATATGTGAAATTTTGGGCCATTCTGGCCCGTTGTTCTTGTTGCACCTCTCTTTTAGAAGAGGACAATCAGAAAATGTTATGTGTTCTATTTTGGTGAGGCATTTCATGGCTTTAACCGTAGGTAGATACATCAGATTCCTGCACTCCCATATATGTAGGGACTCAAGAGATTCAAGGTTCCCCAACCACTCTGGAAGAGCCTCCATTCCTTCAAACTCGAATATATCCAAATGTGCTAGAGAAGTAAAGTGTTGAACTTGTTCAGGCAGAGACTTGAGCTTACGCCAACCGCACAAGCTTAACCTTTCAAGTTGTGGCAGAACCTGAAAAGGAGGGAATGAATCGAGCTCCTTCCAAAATCCACCAATTTCGAATTTCTTCAAGCAGGTGAGGTTTCCTAAACTTGGAATAGTTTCTAGATTTGGGCACCTGTTTATACTGAGTATCTCAAGAGAAGAAGACAGTTGTAGCCCATCTGGAAAATGGGCCAGACTTTCACAACCTCTGATAGACAGTGAATGAAGAGAGGTACAGTATTCCAGCTCAGTTACCAGTTGGCTTGTCCCTCCATCACAACCACCTAATTTCTAATTTTCGGAGGGACCGGCAGCCCTGTAAAGTTAGAATGGACTCTAGACTTGTGCAATCATATATCGCCAGAGAGTGGAGGGAGGGTGGGAGGCTGTGAACCCCAGTGGACGTTAGCTTTTTGCAAGAAGATATAGTCAAGTCCTGAAGAGAGGTACAATGTTCTAACCCACTCGGCAAGCTTGATAATTCAGGGCAATTGTGAATATCTAATATACAGAGAGAAGCAAGGCCCTGTGTGATTGGAATGGATGTTATTTTGGAGCAGTCCCTTATTTTCAACATTTGAAGAGAAGTGCAGTGTTCAAGTCCATTAGGTAGACTGGATAACTGAGGACAGCCATCAATGGATAATTCACAGAGAGAAGTCAGAGTGTGCATATCTGGAACGAGCTCTAGACTACTGCAACCCCGCACATACAACATCTCAAGAGAAACAAGAGTTTGCAACCCATCCAGCAGACACCTAAGTTTATGACAGTCAAAAATAATCACGGACTTAAGAGAAGTGCAACACCCAAATACATCATCCATGGTAACAGAACTCAAGTCCCAACAATTGTAAATCTTCAAATATGCAAGATTCTTGTTGTTTTTTAACATCCCTTCTGGCAGATAATCAAGTCCCTTATATTCTTTATTTCCAAAGAGGTCAGAGTGGTCAGGTTGCTACTTATATTGGATATTGGCATGCCGCTAGCCATAGAATATATGACTAACCTTTTAAGAGATGGAAAATGACTAGGAGCACTTCTCAATTGATTGCAATTGTGCAGACGCAGCTCCTCGAGGCATGGAAAGAGCACAATGTTTTCTGGTGCTTCCATCCATTCAATTAGATTGTTGGCACCGATGATAGCTAATCTTTTTAACGAAGGAAAGGGACTTCCCATCATCCACGATGCAAATTTATCACCCATAAAGTTGCGAATCTCTAAAAATTCCAGTTTTGTGTTCGGTGGTTGAAGGCCTTCTAGTACATCGAGGTCGTTAATATTGATCCGTGACCTGTCCCATTCAAAGACTAATCTGCGTATGCCTGTCTTGTCCACTAATTTTGCCTTCTTTGCCTCTTCTCCATCTCTCACAAGCTCGAGATTATGAATGGATAATCGGCCTTTCAATTGCTTTAAGCCAGCCAGCTCCTCTATTCCACGACCTCTCTCCTTACCCACAATGAAAAAAGATAATGATCGGAGATTAGTCAATTGCCCAACCCCAACTGGATATATCTCATCATCTCGATCAAAATAAAAATGTCTCAGACTGATCAATTTAAGCAGCTCCTTTGGGAACTTAACTTTGAGTCTGAACATCCTCAATGTCTGTAGATTATAAAGCTTGCCAATACATTGGGGAAGCGTCCTCATCCTTGTTCCTGAAACATCTAGATACCTCAAGTGTTTCAACTCCCCAATTGAAATTGGTAACTCCT
Source organism: Pyrus x bretschneideri (assembly GCF_019419815.1). NCBI lineage: Eukaryota > Viridiplantae > Streptophyta > Magnoliopsida > Rosales > Rosaceae > Pyrus > Pyrus x bretschneideri. The sequence goes on along the minus strand of NW_025999836.1, from coordinate 143,253 downwards.
TGATAAAAGCCTCGCATAATTTTAACACACGTAAGCCTTTAAATCTTGATAAGATGTCACCATGAACTTCACCATTCCAAAAAATTGAGCGCAATTTATGTACACCTCCTTTTGATATGCCTTGTAATATTGAGGTAGAAATCTGCGCCACATGTCGAAACTCATTGGATTCTTTGCTCTTTGATTTTGATACATATTCTGCAAGATCATGCACAAGATCGTGCATCTTGCAATGAGTAATAGTAGTAGCAGTATACATATCCACTGTAACATCTTGAAAAAAAGAGTTCTCCAAGAGAATATTAAAATATTCATTTCCAATATCCTCCATCTCTAGATTACTTTGGTTGGGAGAAGGGCACTGAAGTAACCCATGAGCCATCCATACTTGGATCAAATCATCCTTTTCAATTTTGAAATCTTTGGTGAACATTGAGCAATATGCAAAACACCGTTTTAAAGATGGAATTTTCAATTCATCAAAACTCAACTTCAAAACCGATAAAATTCTATCATCTCCTTCTTCTAAATCCCACATTCTGTTGTTTAGAATCGATTGCCATCCATCACTCTTTTTGCATCGCATCATATTTCCTAAAACCTATAGATAGACGATCATGATTTCAAATTTTTATTACACAATAATGGGCTATTAAATTGAAGAAGTAATAACAATATAACTTAAGAAATATCAAAACTTATAGAGGTACAGTCATTTTGTTATATTTGGCCATATCTGACCCCAACCATTTTTAGGCTATCGCCAATGGACCTAATTGTTAGAAAAATTGAATAACTCATTCAGAGGCACTAGGCGGGCAAGGCCTAGCTGAGTTTTTTTGGAAAAATTTGAACTGCAGCCGTATGATCTTCTATGCCTTATTGGGTAGAGAACGCAGCAGCGATCAAAGGAAAGAAGAAGATGATAATGAATAGTAACATTTTAAAATAACCTAGGCTGAGAAACTCGCGGGTTGGAACAATATATAATAACCATAAAAAAACATTTGAAAACTTGAGCAAATTGATAATATAACTTACCTTTGCCACTAATGGAACACCTGCACATTTTTTGGCGATCTCCCTTGCCATTCTCTCTTGATCTTCAGTTAAAGGAGCACTATCATCTAGAAATGCTTTATCCTTTAATATGAGCCAACATTCATCATCTGATAGTTTTTCCAAATCGCACCGAGGAAATGTTTGCACAATTGAAGCAACAGTAATACTCCTGGTAGTGATAAGGATTTTGCTTCCTTGAGTATCCTTAACACTTAACAAACAACTCATAAAATCCGTCCATTGATGGGAATCTTCATTCCAGACATCATCCAGTACAAGCAAATATCTTTTCCCATTCAAATCTTCTTGAAGATTTTTTAGTATTGCATCCTTACCTTGCATGCCTGTCTTTTTTGGTTTAAGATGTTCCAAAATCATACTTAAAACCGCCTTGACTTCAAAATTGGTAGATACACATATCCATATTTTTTTATTGAAGTGTCTGCTTATCTCGGAATCATGATAAACTTTTTTAGCCAATGTTGTTTTTCCCAGGCCTCCCATTCCCACAATGGCCATAACCGAAAGAGAACCAATCTCTTGTGTATTGCTTGAGTTGATCAAGGTTGTAACTATCTCTGATGCAACTTCGTCCCTTCCCACTATGAACATTTCATCTTGAACAAAGCAAGAAACGGTCTCCCTACTGTCAAGTAATCCAGTATCACGAAAGGACGTTGGATCTGCGGACCTAGCAACTAGTCCAATACCAGCTGCCATCTTATTCAAATCCTCCAAAGATGCGTTCATCTTCTTAATCTTATGTGCCATTTGGTGACGAAATGCAATGGGATTGTGGTGTGAGAGGAAGTTCAGTACCTTTTTCTTCATTTGGTTTCGCAGTTCCACCTTGCGCCGGAGAACTTCATATTCGTATTCATCCAACACATCATCTGCATCATGAGCTATGTCTTCAAGCTTCTTCACCCAAAGTTCCACCGCTTCGCTCCCAACTTGTGATTGTTCGGCATCTCGTAACATAGCTTCAGTGATGTACAATGAATCACGCAGCCTTGTGACTTCTTCTTCGAATCCCGAGAGAAGACTGAATTCTTGAGCGGCAAGTGAAGCCACCTTCTTCAGTATTTCCTTGGCACCAAAAGTAAGAAGTCCGTCCATCTTTCCTTCTGTATTACCCAAGGCAAAGAACACGATGAGTAATCCGTTGAGAAACCAACAAGAAGATTTAAGGCACAAAGTCTTGCTCCTGACCTGATGAGTCGTGACAGAACTATAGATAATTCTCTTTCGTGGCTTCCCTCAAAAGTCGCAACCAGCTGTCGGTAATTGTTATTGCATTTATGTATTATTAATTTATTAGTTTAGGGAAGCACATCGCCGAGAAGCAATATTTGTTTATATAGACCAACAGCTGGACCACTTTTTTTACATTATTTTGTTGCGCACGTCTTACGAGGTCTATTTCATATCAACTGTTCCGGTCCGAACCGTTTATTTAAGTCTTCCGTTTGTTTCTATTAAAAAGGGTAAATTATTAACATTAGGGATGGTTTGGTATAGGATCCCATACCGAAACCCTTGTCCGGATTCCTAAACTGAAATTTTTGGGAATTCCAAATTCAATACCGATCATAAACCAAATTTTCGGGAATCCCAATTTTTGGGAATCTCGAAATAGTTTCGGGATTTCAGGATAAATCAGGAATCCTGAAATGGTTTTGAGCTTTTCGACTAAATTTAACATATTATGCTTTTGGGCTAAAATTCAACCTTTTATATTGAAAATTTGGGCTATGTGCAGTCTGCAATCTGAATCTGTGCAATCTGCCAATCTGCAATCTGTGCACAATACCTAGTGATCTGCCTATTTAATTTCTACTAATAGCATATGTGATCTATCTATTCAATTTCTACTACACATGACATGCATGCAATAAAAATAATTAAGTAACAAATCCAAAAGCAAAAAAAATTAGTTACAAGCCAAAGTTTTAAAATAAATAAAGTAACAAACTCAAAAGCAAAAAAATTAGTTATGAGCCAAAGTTTCAAAATAATTAAGTTACAAACCAAAAGCCAAAAAGCAAAGCTTAAAGTTTATGAAGATTGTTGGCCTCTTCGGCCCCTTCGGCCCTTTGATCTTGTTGATGCTTGTGGTTGCTCCCTTCTTGTTGGTACATGTACTCTTCCCCTTGGTTGAGCCCTTCCCCTTGATATTGATGGTTGAGCCCTTCTCCTTAAAATGGGTGGTCGTGGAGGTAGTGATTGATTAATTTGATTTTGACGTTGAACCTCAACTTGAGATGGTCGTGGAGGTGGAGGTGGAGGTGGCATTTCATTTTCTTATGTTGTATTCTCCTCACCTCCCAAATTAGCCATGCCTAAAACAATAAACCACAAATCATTTAGACTGAATTATAGTCTAATAGTAATAGATAATAAATACTAAGAAAATAAAAGAGGAAATTAAATTGTTTGCTTACTTTTTTCTAAGCGTTCAAGCTCCTCGTAGAAGTATAATTCGTCAAGTGTAGGCTCCTTGTAGAAACAAAATTCTTTTCCTCTAAGCCAATCACTAGTACACACTAAAGCCTCAACCGTTTTAGGTGTTAAGGAAGCTCTAAAAGGATCAACAACTCTCCCACCAAGACTAAAGGCATTCTCACTAGCAATGGTGCTACTAGGAAGGGTCAATACATCCTTAGCAACTTTACTAAGAGTTGGATATTGACCACAATTTCCTTTCCACCAATCCAAAAGATTGAAACCCTCATATGTTAGGCTTTGATGTGGATCATTGAAGTACATATCCACTTCATTGGCTATCTCATTTTGTTATGCCTCCGCTCTCTTTCTTTGGATCTTCTTTGTCATCCTTGAAGCAACATCAATATCTACCATCACACCCCCCCCCCCCCGCCCCATCATCTAGTACAACACTTGATCTTTGCTCCACATTTGAGGTAGCACTACTACTAGTACTACTACCACTACTACCACTAAGGACTACTCCTTCCTTATATGCATTATACAACTCGGTTACATAGCCTTTAACCCTTACTTTCTCCTCCCTTATTTTGTCACATCCATAGCCGAGCTCTTCTAGATTTGTCTCCAACATATCAAATTTGTACCTCGGGTCGAGTGATTGGGCCACAAAGAGAATAGGATTCACCTTTTCAATGTCACCCCAATATTTGTCAAACTTGAGCTTCATTGAGGTAGCCACACTTTGCAAAGTGGCATTAGAGGCGTTTAAAATTTGTTCTTCTATCTCCACTTGCAAGGCAATCACCGTGCTAAGTATTAAGTGTGATGTTGGAGTGAAGGTTGCACTCAATGTCAATGTGGCATCATAAATTTTTTTGAGAAAGTGAGCAAAACTCACCGACCTTTCCCAATCATCCACCTCCGGAGGACCCACCCGCTTGGCCTTTGTTGTCACCCTATCAACCTTTTTCGAGACCTCCTCTTTGAAGTAAGCAATAAAAGAATCACACTCAAAGGCCATCTTAGAGAACACTTCTTTAAACTTGAAAGCACTACTAAGCATTTGATACGTGGCATTCCACCTTGTGACAACATCAAAAGGGATACTTGACATCCTATCAAATCTCAACAAGACACAATATTCCCTAAAAGACTCCAACCTTGCCGAGGATGAGTGTATAAACTTCACACAATTTCTTATGGCATCAATCTCCCTGCGAAGCTCCGCCATTCCATCCTTAACTATCAAATTGAGGATGTGACAAGCACACCTCATGTGCAAGTGAGCCCCGTCAAGTAAAAGAGTACCAATTGACTTGACTCTTCTTTTCATGTATGCAATAGCGGTGTTATTTGCACTAGCATTGTCAACGGTAATGCTAAACACCTTGTCTATGCCCCAATCATTCAAGCAAACCTCTAGGCATCTTCCAATATCATCACCCTTGTGAGAAGTAACTTGGACAAAGTTTAGGATCCTCTTATGCAATCCCCAATTAGTGTCCAAAAAATGGGCCGCGATGACCATGTAGTTTATCATTTGAATCGAGGTCCAAGTATCGGTTGTGATACTCACTCTCAATCCCTCCATCACACTTTTTATTTTTTCCTTCTCTTCAAAATACAACTCCAAAACCGCCACCGCCACCTTATGCCTATTAGGAAGTTTGTACTTTGGATTCAAGTCATGAATAAAAGCTCGAAAGTCCTCTTGATCAACCACCCTAAAAGGCATCTCCGCTATTATAATCCACCTCACACGTCTCCTATCAAGTCTTTTTTTATTGAAAGTGTAAGTGACAACCGGACCTCCCATCCTCGCTTGTGTCAATGTAGGTTGGTTCGGATCCACATTCTCAAAGAGATTAGAACCCGGGTATTTCCTCAAATGCTTAAGAATTCCCGCTGTCCCATGAGTTCTAGGGTGTGCTAGTACTAAGAGTTTGCAATGCTTGCATTCGGCCATGAACAATCTCTCCCCATTATTATCGGTGATCGTTACCCTCTTAGCATCGTTCCACGCTGGACTTGGACCCTTTCTCCTATTGCCTTTTTTTCCGAGGAGGACTATCCCATTGTCTCACTACTTCTTCTACTTCTTCTACTTCCTCTTCCCCTTCTTCCCCCTCTTCTTCTATTTGTTCTAATGCAATATCCTCCTCCACTTCCGGATTATCATCCCAACAATCTTCATAATAATCATTATGCAAATAATCTTGAGGTGAGGGAGTGCCTAGTTGAAGGGTACCACTAGGTTGGGTTTGTTTTCGTTTTCCTAATACCGAGACCATATGTGTACTACATTGGCTACTAGACCCGTCCATCCTAACAAATAAAATAACAATGCACATTAATATATCACAACCACAATTCAGCATATATCCAAATTCCAATCAATAAAGCACAATAACACATATCCAATTCAAACGCAATAACATTAACATATTCAATATAAAACCATTTCTCTTAATATAAAACCATTTTTCAAATGTGTAATAGTTAACAATGTTTTGAAGATAAGTTATCAATAATGCAGTTATCAATAAAACTACTGCAGGACGTCGTCTAAAGCTGATGCAGTTTTATTGATAACTTAAGTCTGAAGCTGATGCAGTTTCCCTGAAGAATACCTTAACCTCAGAAGTTGGATTCCCAAATTGGTAGTGCTCCTCTTTTGCTTTGTTGCATCGTTCAATTACTGATTTTATGTTGTATATGGACAACAAAAGAAAATTGATTTATCATGGTAAATTTTAGACTAACTTTTTAATCCACTTCCCCACAATCAATATGTTTTTAATCCATATTCCAAGTCCAATACTAATCAACACCATTTACAACCTACGACCCTCATCCCCTCACCCAAAAGGAATATAAAACAAACAAAGAAAGAAGCGAAACGCCTTGGTCTGTTCGAATGCATATGACTCAGATTTCATATATTTAACACAAACAAGGGAACAACAACAGCAGCTTGTACCACACTCCATTAACTTTCCTTCGAATATTGGCCCATAACTAAACAAAACCTTAACAAACTGTGCCTTGACGTGCAAACAATTTCCATTTTATAACCCCATCCATTCCAATAAATTTAAATTACAGAATCACACGCAATTAAATATGCTAAGAATGATTATAAAAACTTATTAATTAATCGAGCTTCCATTTTTATAAAATTATGGAACTGGTGCACCATATATGAATAACCCTAAATCAACTGCAGTGACAAAATTTACGAAAAGAACAAATGGGCTACCTGAGTACCTCGCTAAAATCCATTTGAAAAATTTACGAAAAGAACGAATGGGGTACCTGAGTACCTCACCAAAATTTACGAAAACAGCTCTGATTGCAAAAGGTATTTTACAAAACATTTAAGTCAGGCTCCCTCCCCCTTTCACCTCTCATATTCCCTCTGTAACCTCTCCGTCGATTCTAAATCCCTAATTCCAAAAGCCCTAATTCAGAAACCCTAATTTCAGAAATTCTTAATTTAGAAACCCAATTTCAAATTCTCTAATCGAATTTAGAATCAAACAATTTGTATGAACTTTGGTTGAGTTTATTGCAGGAATTTCTTACCTTTTGTAGTGACGAAGAGTGCGAAATGAGATTGAGAGCTCGATTCAGGAGCCGAATTTGGTGGTTCGGTGAAGGCACGATTCAGGTGAGGAGTGAGGACTAAGAGGAATGAGGACTGTTATGGGTAGATTAGGGATTCAGGTGACGGATGTGGGAGGAGAGACAAATCGGCGAGGAGATACTGAGGTGAGGTTAGGTCTGAGAGACTCTGTGTGTGTGACTAAGTGAATGTCAAGAGACTGAGAGAGATAGAGAGTCAAACACAAGTTGATAACTTCGATTTATATGCAACGGTTGAGATTAAATCTCAACAGAATCCAACGGCTATTAAAATTCTAATTATATATTTAAAATTTAAATAATATATATATATATTTTTTTTCAATTCTGTTTGGGATTACTGAAATCCCAAAAACTTGAGACCGATTCCCATACCAAAATGTCGGGATCGGTTCGGTATTGGGTACCGAAATTTTCGGGAATTAGAGTTTGGGAAATTTTCGGTTCGGTTTCGGGAATTTTTTGGTTTGGTTTGGTATTTTTGGGATTTTTTTCCAGCCCTAATTGAAATCTTCACTACTATTGAACATATTAATAATTTTAAATTTGTCTAAGTTTAGACAAGAGTAATCTACAAATAATATTCTAAAATATAAATAATATTGTAGGCATAATTTACTGAACAATTATGAAGGCCATATAGAGAGAGAGGATGTGGCATAGAGAGAAAAAGAGAGATGTGTAATTATGAGGTCTGTTCTATTCCATCCCATTGTGCCTTTATTTATAGTAGTAAGGAAGGTTAATTTCTTACCCTTTTAGGATTACAACTCTAATAGGATATTAACTACTAGAGGGAATATTCAAAGATATCCCTAGATATACTAGGATTTACACAATCACATTCATAATCTAATAGGAATGCAATAACTCCATCTTGAGTGTGTAAATACTCAAGTAAATGGCGTATCAGGTCTTCAGCAGTGTTCTAAAAATCAGCGTATCCAAGATTTTAACTTTGAGTGGTCTTAATCAATGGACGTTAGGCGCTAATTCGACAACAGGTTAGGGTGCCTATGCGCCTAGAAGGGGTCTAGGCAAAGTACTAGGTGGATTTAAGAAACTTACTTTATCTCATAAAGTAAGTGCCTATTTACAATTACAAATAAATAAATAAATAACCTATACTTGTATTGAGAATTTGAGGTTTATTATTCAACATAGAACATACACAAATATCAGAATTTTGGCTTTAGTAATTTAGTGAATTTGATGGTATGAAACGAAAGTGCAAGCGGCTACGATTTCATAGTACTTTATGAAATACTTTTCAGAAATTGTATGAATTTATAGGGAATTTTTCAAAAATAACGGTGCCAAACATATGGTATAAAAATATTGGTTGAGTAGTACATCATCTCTTTACTAATCAAAATGCTAGGTGGCACAAACAACAATTAAAATAAAAGTGAGAGTTGGTGACGTGGGAAATGAAGAGGAAAAGTCTTTTTTCTTTGTTGTAACTAAGGCCCAAGAACAGCAAAGCCTTGGTAGTATTTTCTCTTCCACCACATGTCCAGACCGTTGGGTGGTCCTTAGAGGCTCTCACAGTTGCTTTTTCAAACGTTCGGGTGGTCCTGGGACTATTCTGGTCCAAGTGTAGATACGCCCCTAATTGTATATAGAAGTCTCATCAAAATCTGGCTATAGTAAAAGCCAATGAGTCAAAACCCATAGTCTAAGGAGAAAATGTGAGTTAATGTAACATGTCGATATTTAACATCTTCAAGACATAAGTAGTAAGAACGTACACAAGGGGGGTATGACCATCTAATGTGGGTGCCTCGTTAAAACCTTGTCAAAACCTCAATGGAAAGAATGCTCATGATCTAAAGGAAAAAAAGTGCATTAAGGTCAAGTGAGTATATTGCAGAATACTCCCCTTGAGTTCGATAAAATCCTCTTGAGAACTATGAGCATTGCAAATGAGATATTTACAAATGCCAATTCCTCGGACAAGCTTCTAGAAGATTGACTTCAATTGTGACTTCGTAAAGAGGTCGGCAAGGTTGTGTTGGGTTCGGGTTTGCTTGACTTCAATCTTCTGATGCTTTGCTGATGTTGTGTAGACACAATAAACTTAGTGTTGACTTTGTGGATGTATCATTGCTTGATCTAGTTGATACAAGTAACGTTGTCTTTATGAATCATCGTTGGAACTTGTGGACGAAAAACCACAAGTGCTTTGAAATGGCCAAAGAAAATGGCTCTTACATGCACATGTGGCTTCATGCAAGGCCGGGATCTTGTCAAATTCGAAGACGTTGCAACTAAAGTCTATTTGGTGGACCTCCAAAACATTGCAGTGTTCCTAACGATAATGACATAATTGATTTGAGAATGTGTCTTGCATGGGTCAGACCAGAAAACAGTGAGAGCAAACTACCAAGGCAAACATATTCTGAAGACCATATTCTAAGAGATGTTGGGATAAAATAAGCTCAAATCCGTAGTATTAAAAAAAACGTATTTTATCACCAATTTGGGGGTGGAGTGTAGGCCCATTGTGGTTTTTGTCAAAAGATTAACAGCGAAAGAGATGTTTAATTTAGTGGAGCTATTAACGCCAATTGCACTCAGATGTAAAACTTCAGGCTCCATAACTTCTTAAGGGGCCTCATTTTGCATCTAGCATATGAACGATTATGGGTGTACTCAAAGACAATACTTTATGAGAATAGTTCGACTAGTGAACCAAAATATCGTACAATACTTGAACTTTAGACCAAGATGGAAACGAGAATAGTGTTAGAAACAACATTAGTCATTAAGGGTGTGTTTTTTGTACCAGATTATCTCAGACTGAATTAGCTTAAAGGACTAACCCAGATTGGCTTGGCATTGACTAAGCAGTACTAAAATTGTGAAGCGTTTGGTGCGTGCTGGACTCGCTAGGACTAAATTTTTATTTTTTTTTCATTTTTAATTATGAAAACTTGCCATCGAGTACTACGTCTAGTGGTATCCTTTTCACCTGCAAGTAAGAGGTCTTATGTTCGATTCTCACCAAAAGAAAATTTGAACCACATTATTGTTAGCTCATTGTGAGGCTAAACCCACCCCCTCCACCTTAGTGTAGATAATATCATTTGTTCAAAATATATATATATGAAAACTTCCACTTTCTTGTTCTTGTCTAAAAGGCTAAGATGCTCTCTATAAATAAAAATTGTACTGGAAAATCTTTTCTTTTTCAGAATTTATAAATGTGAAAGACAAAAAAAATTGAAAAAGAGAGAACATATTGTTATTTGTAAAACCTAGACAAACTACGCTACTCACGTCTACTTTCCTCACCGCCACTCCAACTAAACAAGCCCAATCCATACAATTTTTTTGTTCTCTCTGCAGATTGCGCCTAATTAAGTTGGATTTTCTTCTAAAATTTATGTTTTCCTTCATTACTGCAATTCAATTTCTTCAATTTGTATAACATCTGCGCCCTTCCCATCTTTGAACGACGACTCGAAAAACCAACCTAGAAATCAATTGACGACTCGAAAAACAAAAGACCAAACCCAAGCAAGAAGGACAAAAGGGAGATGGAGAGATAGAGGACACTGTTTCAAGAGGAAGAGTTTACGGAAAGTACGGCGAAGGGAAAAAGGAAGATAATCCAGAGTTTACGGAAAGTACGACGAAGGGAAAAAGGAAGATAATTCTAGCTAATACCGTGTTGTAGCTCCATATTAGATAGCAACTTTTAGCGATGCAGTTAGTCGAAACGAGTCCGACTTAGTCTCATTAATAGCAGTCCAGTTTAGTTCAGTGAAACCTAAGAGCATCCCTAAAGGAGATGTTAAAATTGCCACATAGGCATACAACAATAAAAAATGACAGCAAACTCTCTCCAAACGAGCCTTCAGTTTCTTAGGTGGTGCTAAGTCATTTGAAGACAAAGTCTTTCGCTGTCAAATTTGACAGCAGATGTCAAATTTATTAAATGATATTTTAATAATTAATATAATATATAATAAATGTTGTTATATTTTTGAAATATTTGATTGGTTGCTTTAATCATTGGACTCTACAAAAAGATAAAAAATTTATTAAATGACATTATTATTTGACATATCGGGTGGAGCAAAATATTATACAAAATGTCAAATTGCCATATAATTTATCAATTATCATTTTGATATTTAAAATTTGACATCTCCTTTAAAGATGTCAAGGATGACAAACAAATGAGACCTAAAAGTTTGGTGTTCCCGTGTCAGGCACGAGCCATTTAGCCTAAAAAACGACATTAGTCATTAAAAGTTTGGGGTCACCGTGTCAGGCACGAGCCAATTCCCCCCAAAAACGACATTATTCATTAGGGTTGGCATAAAGCCAAACACTCTCCAACATCCAACAAACTTCCACTCTGCAAACTTCGCGGTTTCAATGGCTGCCCTAACCCGCCTATCAAAACCCTCCTTCTCCTCCGTCTACCGCATAAGCCGGTGCCTGTACTCAGGCGCTGCCCCTGAGAGCCACCTCTCATGGCGCCTCGCCTTACAGCCGGCGCTTGGGGCCCACGCCCAATCTCGCCGTCAAGGATCCCAAGGACCGCAGCGTGCAGTGGGTCTTCCTGGGCTCGCCGGGCGTCGGAAAAGGCACGTACGCCAGCCGGCTCTCGAATCTCCTCGGCGTTCCTCACATCGCCACCGGAGATCTCGTCCGCGAAGAGCTCGCTTCCTCCGGCCCTCTCTCTCAAGAGGTTTTTGAATCTTCTGATTGCTTTTTTTTCTTTTTCTTTCTGTCAGATCTGCATTTTATTGGGTTTTGATTGTCTGCGATTGTTTTATGGTGTTGTAGTTATCAGAGATCGTGAACCAGGGGAAGTTGGTGTCTGATGAGATCATAATAAACTTGTTGTCGAAGAGATTGGAGGCTGGGGGAGCTAAAGGGGAACTGGGTTTTATTCTCGATGGTTTTCCTCGAACGATTAGACAAGCTGTAAGTGTTTTCGCTGGAATAATGTGATTCAAAGTAGTATGAAAGATCTTTGATTTAGAAATGTATGTGGGTTCTTTGTGATTTAAACGAATTTGATTGATGTAAATGAGTAATTGACTGATTGAAAGCTGATATCTTGGAATTATGAATGCTACGTTGTATTGAATTGGTGAAAATGTGCTTGAGGATTGATTGACTGTAACTATGTTATGTGTATTAGGAAATATTGGAAGGGGTGACGGAGGTTGACTTGGTGCTCAATCTGAAGCTCCGGGAAGATGTGCTGCTCGAGAAATGCCTTGGGAGGAGAACTTGTAGTCAGTGCGGTGGAAATTTTAATGTGGCATCCATTAATGTCACGGGCGCAAATGGTCATCCTGCAATTAGCATGGCTCCACTTCTTCCCCCTGCACATTGTATGTCAAAGCTTGTTACTCGAGAAGATGACACTGAAGAAGTGATTAAACATCGGATTCACTGTGTACAATGAGAAGGTATTGCTTTATTTTCCTATCATGTGATCAGGGGCATATTTGAATAACATGTTTAAATACAAAAGGTCGATGAGGGCAGAAGAGAGAAAATAGTTCTTTTCCATGTTATCTTCAATTATTCAACTTTGATAAATTTTATTCTCAATGTTCTCGCAGAGTCGGCCTGTAGAGGAGTTTTACCGTAGTAGGGGGAAACTGTTGGAGTTTGATTTGCCAGGAGGGATACAAGAGTCTTGGCCCAAGTTGCTTGAAGTTCTTAATCTCGATGATTACAAGGAGAAGCAGTCTGCTGCTGCATAATTTATTATATTGCACCTTGAAAAGGTGAACACGCCATTATCTTGACACGTAAGGTGCGAGCTAGGGTTTTGGATAATTTCAATTTTTTGGAAGGTTGTTTTTTCATGGAGAGAATTCAGTTATATTGCATCGGGAGCGAGTCTTTCCGTTACTATTGTTTAGTTGAGCGGATGATTTATTTACCTACAATTTTGGCAGCAATAAGCCCCGGTAAAGGAGGCTGAGCATACTGTATTCTTGTAACGTATAATTGATTAATATATAGCAAATTGCATCCTGTAGGGCTCAATAATTGGTTTTGATTCTCAACTGAAAACTGTTCCTATGATTTTTCGTTTTGTCCTCTGCGATGCGACTTGATATTTCGTTCTTATCTTCTTCTTTTTTTCCTTTGAAAAGTGACACACACAGTACTGTAGTATAGTATCAGATGAACGACTCATGCTAAGATATCCGATGTTATGATACATGCTCATTTTGTCCTCTGCGACTTGATATTTCGTTCAACATTGTTTGTTTCCATATTTTTCTTGCCCTGGCCGAGTTGATTGGCACTAGTTCTGCCAATCATCAAGTAATCAGTTGCAGACATTGAATCTCGGCACAATACCAGCTCTTGACTGCATAAGTTTAAGCGGTTTCAAGATAGAATGTGCCGTACATTTGAAGTGAAAAATCTTTTCACACTTGCTTTACAATTAGATCGTAGTTATAATCCCAGTGCTTAGACTTTATGGGGTTCTTATGCATTATGAATGATTGTGTTTCTGAACTATTAGTGGGTTATACTTTGTCTCTTTCAATTACAGCTGAAACTTTGAAGAGGAAGATCAGATTGTAGAGAAGATCCATGTTCGATTCTTGGTGGTTTTTTTGGTTACTGGCTAGCGGATGCGTTGATAGTTACGCTGCATGCACTTTGTTGTTGTTGAACGTTGCGAATCTGCCCGTGACAAAGATTGTACATGTCCTTGGAGTCACATCTTTAAACTTTGTACTAGATTAGGATATTAGGTTGTCTTTGTTCCTCTCATTCCAAATGTTTTCCAGGCTCGCTCTCTCGTATTCCAGTTTCTCTTTTCCTGGTTTCGTGCATGACGACGCCGTATGATATTAAAGCTTCAACAACGTTCTGGGTTTCTCCCTTAGGACTTGATTTATTTGTATACCCTATGGAAGTCTTGCTTTTTATAACTGCAGCTAAAATTCTGCAGACACCGTCCATTTCGGTGCCAAACCATTGCCTACCTCGGTGATCACTGATCAGACAGTTTCAGTTTAAATATTAGGGCTAACTATGATTATGTTTTCAGTAATCTTATGTGTTGCTTATCATCTCAAATCGATCCAATAACTCCAGTTCTGGTTTCCTTTACCCACCTCTACTCCGCCTTGCCGACAATCGCTGAGGTTGGTTTAGGGACGATGAAGACTGTGAAACGCCTCGACCATATAGAAACTCGAAGGTGGTGGTGTCGATCGAATTTAAACCATGTAAAACGGTATAACTCTAACCTAAAGTATAGACGCTCGACGTTTTTCGTTGAAGACCATTCTCTTTCACAAATTATGAATACTCCTCCTCGTCGATGCACTGCATTTTTGTGGTCTCTTTGGAGAAGGATTTTGTACATCCATGGAATCGCAACTACATACTTTAGTGCTAATAAGCATCTCCTCAGGAATATGAGCAAGCTCTTTGAAACCACATCCTTTTCTGCGTCCACATAATTTTGCATCTTCTTTTATCTATGTAGGGTTTCATTGTTGATGTCACTTTGTACTTCGGTTTAGTGATGTTTTGCTTTACTTATTTCTTGGTTCGATTCTCGCCAAAAGCGAATTTGAACTACATTATTGCTAACTCATTGTGAAGTTAAACTCATTCTCTCTTCCTTAAAATAGGTAATATCGGTTGTTATAAAATAAAAATAAAAATCTTCATTGTTGGATAAGATTGGGATTTGGGAGGCAGTAGCAGGGCCCTAAAATCTACCAAAAGAAGATATGTGAGGTTTGCAAAAAATGTGTTTCTATTAAAAGGTAAAGCACTATGGAGCATGTTGCTATCAAAGTGCACAAGGCAATGGGTAGGGTTTGTCATTTACCCAAAAGTATTCAATGATATATTTCATGAGGGGCCTACCCACCATTGTTAACAAGACAGTATCATTACAAATTTGAAAATTAACGAGGATAATATTTCAACCATGAACTTTTATTAGTAAATTAAGAATTTAAATTTTTTAAAATTGGCCAATTACCTCCTGCTGTCTAATTTCATTTATACATTTGTTAGAATTAAGTATAAAGTAGTATTTTCATCACTAATTTTAACATGTTGGCAACACTCACTAATAAAAACACGTCACGTGAAAATATCTACAATTCAGATAACTTTTTTCTTTGTAAAAATGAAATTTTTACAATAAAAATACATTATTTGTAAATAAAAAATAAATTCATTCCTAAAATAAAAGAATGTATTATTCATCATGCAATCCTTTCTAGTTGCAGACCCTAATTTAGGATATTTTCGGACATATTTACTCATATGACCTGCTAAAATTCAGACCCAAAAGAGGAAAAGAAAATTGACACAAAGCATGAAAGCACTTGGGGTGGGGGACATTTTTGTCAACTTACAAATAATGGACCCGACACCCAAAGGAGGCAGTCCCAGCGATAACGACGTTTCCCCTCCTCTGTACTCGCCATCCAGTACACACACGTGTCAGAGATCCGATCCCAGAGATCTTCATACCCGCCAAGCGAGTCCTTGCGCTCACTGCTTTAGATTTCGTCCACCGCAGCATCCCCTCGGCCCCAATTTCCGCCAAGCTGGAAATATCTTCCTTCCGACGTGGTATTCTCGAACGTTCTACTTCTACTGCATCTCCAGCCCTTGTTTTGTCCACGTCAGCAGTCCTTCAGCTCATCTCGGAGCTCATATGTTTTCCTCCTCTCTCTCCGCTCTCTCTCCTCTCTCCTCTTTCCCTGACGAAAGGATCTCTCTCTCTCTCTCTCTCTCTCTCTCTCTCTGTAACTGTTTGCACAGTCTTATGTTTCTTGGTCCGGTCAAGTTTGTCGGAAACACAAAATCTGAAAATATCCGAACTGAGACATTTTTGGAGATCCAAACTTAGATTTTCAGGATTATTCTCTGACGTTGTTATTAACTTTTAGTTACAATGATTTTCTTGGTAATTTCAGTTCGGATCTAGGTCACTTATGGCGATTAATGAAGCTTTGCAGGTGATTTCTGCCATGTTTTGCTTCTTTGATCTTATAATTCTCCGTTTGTTTATTTATTTATTGTTTTTTAGGTACTCTGTATTAGTTGACTGGAAGTTCTTCCAAGTTAATTTATTATTTTTAGTCATTGAAGAATTGTTAATTTAAATGTTTAGTAATCTAAAATCAGAATTTTCTATTGATTTTATGCATATTTGGAATATTTGTTGATTAATCTAATAAGTATATACAGTTGCAAGTTCTTGGAGTAGCAAATTTTCTCTTTATTGAGATTTTTTTTTTTTTTTTAAATTTCATACTGGTAATTGTCATTTCTAAAGAAGTGTATGTTTTCTTTAAGAACAAATGATGTTGGTAATGTTTTGTGGTGGATTTTTTGACTGATATGATGTTCTGGTCTTACAGGGTGAAAGCAATTTGTTGGGTTTCAAGCCGTTTTTAGGCAGCTAACAACGTTTGGCGTTTGTTTCGCATCCATTGTGTATATATTCGGTTATGGATTTGCTTTCGGCATCACTCTGTAATCGGTCAACGCACTTTGTGTTAGATTTACAAGGGTCTGTAATTGCGGATGTTTGTTTTTGAAATCAGCGCTGTCCGCTATTCTTTTTCCCGATTCAAGAAGATATTTTTTTCGTTCTGAACTTGGGCCGTGTTTACTGCTAGTGTTTTGTGTCACTAACAGGGAGTGTCCTGATGAATGTTAATAGTGACGAGGACAGACAACTGTTGGAACTAAACCACCGCTCATGGGAGGGGGAGGGGGAGAGGGGTAACAATGGAGTGGAGGATGAGGAAAGGAGGTTAGTCGAGGAAGATGAGTCGAAAAGTAATGGAAGAGCTGGAGATGTAAAAGGTCGGCTAGGAGGGGCTGTTCAAGCCCAGACTGTTACTCAACAGCCTCAAGGGTCGGCGGTTTGCTGGGAGAGGTTTCTACATGTAAGATCTCTTAAAGTTTTGCTGGTCGAATATGATGATTCTACTCGCCATGTTGTCACCGCACTGCTTCGCAATTGCAGCTATGAAGGTTAGTAACTTGACTTCCGAGAGCCCTAGTGCTTCATTATGCATGACAATGTCTAGGAACTGCTGTTTATGGAAAAATTGAACGGATGCATTATCAACTTTATGGGGTTGTTGATTTTCTTGTTAACTTGACTTCTCAGGGTTCGCATGTATGAGCCTTTGTTTTTTCTTCACAAATAATGCGGAGGCTATCATCGGATATGCTATTATATGTTTTTGGTTACTGAATAGCATAAATGTGTATGTTGGTGCATTTGAAATCAACGTTGTTAGTAGAATCATTTGTCATTGCAAATACATGATATATCGCTTCCAATTTCACACAAACTCGTACACTGTCATTATCAGCAGACAATACTACTTTGTGCATTAATCACTTCTTCTTTATATATGTATATTTTTTAGTCTGAGGATGTGATACTTAAATCTTCATAATTTCAGTGATTCCAGTAGCAAATGGAGTGCAAGCATGGAAGATTCTTGAAGATTTGACTAATCATGTTGATCTAGTCTTAACTGAGGTAGTCATGCCTTGCGTATCAGGCGTTAGCCTTTTAAGCAAGATTATGAGCCATAAGACACGGAAAAATGTTCCTGTGATCAGTAAGTTCTTTTCTCCATGACCATCTCATTAACAACTGTATTGAGCAGTGATCTCCGTTATGAGGTTTGATGCAGCTTAGAAAGCAGACATTTGATTATGCCTTTTGTTGATATGTGTGTGCAGTGATGTCATCGCATGATTCAATGGGCCTCGTCTTTAAGTGTTTGTCAAAGGGTGCTGTTGACTTTTTAGTGAAGCCTATTCGAAAGAATGAGCTTAAGAACCTCTGGCAACACATTTGGAGGAGATGCCATAGTGTGAGTCCTTAAAACTTTTTGTTCTGGTATTCGAATGTTTGCCCAAAAGTGTGTATAATTCTGTTCATTTCTTGATTTTTTTTTTCATCTTTTTTCCACCTCCCCTACCTGATACATAAATTTCTCCTGAAATTTAAAGAAAGTAATATTTTCTCTTCAGATTGGAATTGAGCAGCACTAATGTTGATGAGAAGAGCTTTATAATTATATGATGATATTTAATATGTTTGCTAAATGGTTATGGTTGTTTCACATTGCAGTTTATATTATGTCTCTTACTTTTTTTGTATGACTAGTATCTAAACTTTGTTTTTTCAGTCTAGTGGTAGTGGAACGGGAAGTGAAAGTGGCAATCAAACTCAAAGGTCTATAAGATCAAAAAGTGTTGAAAAGTCTGAGAACAATAGCGGAAGCAATGATGAGGAAGATACTGATTTGAATGTTGGAGATGGAAGTGACAATGGGAGTGGCACTCAGGTATGTTAGTTATTGGATACTAAATATCTTGATGGTACATACCTATTACAAGAGTGTTGCCGACATTAAGGACAATCCACAAATTTGCAGATATGCCTAAGGATATAACGCTTGGGATATGAGTTCTATTTTTGGGGGGTGTGTGTGGACAAGTTAAAGGGGCTACATTAATTCATTTTTTTGTTGCACAGTCTCAGTATCAATTTTATGATCATCTCCTTAAAGAAAGATTAAACTGTAAATTCAAAGAATGACCTGGACTCAGATATGTACGCTGCAGTCTCACTGTGTCAGTGCGTTTCATTTTGTAGAGTTCTTGGACAAAAAGAGCTGTAGAAGTTGACAGTCCGCAACATGCGTATTCATGGCCCCATCCCGATAGTACTTGTGCCCAAGTAGTTCACTCAAATGCCGAATCACTTGGTAATAAATTGGTTCCTGCAGCTGCAACAAGGGAGTGCCAGCAACAGAAGGAACAAAATGGTATTCCTGGAATTATTTAAAGCTGTGTGATTCCATGTGTGCTAAATTCAAATGTTATTATGCAATTTCGTTATATAGTGATGTGTGTGCGCACGGCCCACCTAATTGTATGTACGTGCATATGTACTTATTTTACTTTCTTTGTGATTAGGCTGTATTTTCTATTTTCAGACAACTTTGCAATGGGAAAAGATCTGGAGACAGGCCTGACCAATTTTGAAGAATTACAGCATGGGCAGCGTAATGATTTTTCAACAAAACTAGCAGGAGCAAGACAGAGTAATCTGCTTGAGATAGGTTCCAGTAAACTTGACAAGAAAATTGATAAGGGCAAGCTGAACTTGAATCGTGAGAGTCCTTCCAGCATGCTAAAGTATGATGGTGCTACAATGACAGGTGTTGTAACTAATCTCACTGATTCCCAAATGGACAACACACAATTTGAAGCTTCTAACAGACATTATAACGCCTTAGACGTTAACAATAAGGCGCATAGTAATGTTCATGAAATGTCATCCGTGGAGCTCAGTTTGAAAAGGCTTAGAGGAGTTAAAGGCACTGAGACAACAGTACAAGATGACCGCAATGTGTTGAGACGGTCAGACTCTTCAGCCTTTTCAAGGTATTAGGACCATGGAGGACCTAGAAGTTATTATTATCAGTGGAAGTTTGAATCTGCGTTCACTTGAACTTTCTATATTTTCCTTTACCATGTTACTTCCTGTGCAGGTATAACACAGCCTCAAATGCTAACAAGGGTCCTTCTGGGCATGTTGGAAGCAATTCTCCACATGATAATAGTGGAGAAGTTACAAAAAAGGAATTCTTTCGCGACATTCGATCTCATTCAAGAGATAACCCTCCCAATCAATGCTCAAAAGGAGGCAGCAATATCAATGATATGGGATCCACTACTAATAATGCCCTTCCGAAATCTCAAGTTGCAAACAAGTCAGCAGCAGCATCCACAGTCCAACTTTTGCATCCGTTATCTACTTTCCATCCTGTCAAGGACCTTAAGAGTGCTACCGAACATGTTATAGTAGATAATTCTAACAATGTGGAAACAACAGTACGGGTTCAATCAAGAGGACACTAAGAAGCAACTCCAAATCCAGAACCGCCATCATGATTATGATCAGCATCGGGTCCATCACCATGTTGTGCACAATATGCAAGAGCAACAGCTGCGTGATAATAATGATTTATCTTTGAAGAAATTGGCTGCAGCTGCCCCACATTGTGGATCATCGAATGCCCTGACCGGGCCTGTTGAAGGTAACCCTGAAATTATAGCATCAATGGGAGTGGTTCAGGTAGTAACCATGGGAGCAATGGGCAAACTGGAGGCAGCGGTGGACATAATGTTGGAGGTACAAAGCTAGAATGTGATTATGGAGTTGCTGGGAAAAGTGGAAGTGGTGATGGTAGCGGAAACCAGAGTGGAAATGGAGTAGATGAAAACAAGTTCAAGCAGAGAGAAGCTGCCTTGACCAAGTTCCGTCAGAAAAGAAAAGAGAGATGCTTCCGAAAAAAGGTAACTAACATTCAGTTTGCAACTTTACATCCTAATAATAGATCTAAATAAGTGCTTATGAAAAATTTGCTCGTTCCTCCTTCTGTACGTGCAACATTTATATTAAATGATTAAGTTCAATCTGTTAAATGTGCCCTTTCTTGCATTTGCATGTTTGATTTCCTTCAGAAGGTTGCCGAATTCTGAAAATAGGAGAAAATATAGACAGCTTGTTGAATCTGATTTTCGGTTGGTTTTTCAGGTTCGGTATCAAAACAGAAAGAAACTGGCAGATCAACGACCTCGAATTCGAGGACAGTTTGTGCGGCATACAATGAGCGAGAACAGGATAACAGATAGCTAACTCGGGCACTTCCGGTAACATAGGTTTGAAACTTGGTGATTACCTATGAGCTGTTATCAGTTAAATGCATATGTATATTTTCTTGCAACTCTTATGAGCAAGGTACTACGTAAATATTTGTGTAGACAGATTTGGAGGTGTAGGACGTGAGAATTCCAGACAAGACCACACCTTGAAGCTGCTGTCGATTAATGTGGATTTCAAATTGCTTCTTTAAATAGGAGGCCATCGGCTTTATGCCATCAGTGTCCCTTTATTTCGTGTTAAAGAATAAAATATCTTCAATGCCTTCTCTAGACTATTGGCTTCTCGGCATTAGGCCGAGAGCCGGCCAATATTTCACTTGAGGTTAGGTTGCTTTCACCGGAGAATAATGTGAGTTCTGGTCTCTCTCTCTACCGCAGGTGGGTTGGCCAAGGCAGTTTGCCCGCCATCTTGAATCTGAGTTCAAATTTCCCTCTTCGTAAATTAGAGTAGTTAAAAGTAAAGCGTTATTGCTTTACCAAGGTATATACATTAACAGATTGCATGAATCAATGGAAACCAGTATGTTAAAATTGGAATTGATTTAACGTGAGAAGGAGAATTATGAGATTACTTGCAAACCAGTGATTTTTGCACTCTTCTTTTCACCTCGTGCACGTGCTCCCTTTTATCCTTTTTATTTATTTTTTTTTTTATTCTTTTTTAATCAGCGGATTGAACAAATCAACAAAAAATCAACAGACAAAGTCAAGCGAAGAAGTGTATAAAAATGGAGTGAGTTTCTGCCACTTCCCTTTCTTAAAAATACAGGCAGTTGGCACATTTTGGATATGGAGGAGTAAAGATCTGGGTTGGGCCTAGTTTGTCTATGATTAGAATTTTTGTTTTTCGGCCCTTGGGCTCTAACTCTACCCAAAAGTGGGAAAGAAAGAAAAAAGGGAAAATAATAAACCTAATAATCTCCTTTATACGTAATTGAATTATCAACTTTGACATGATATCATTAAACTCTAAACCTGATCGGACCGCCATCGGTAAAGCCACCAGCTGGTCTTCTTTTTTAAAAAAAAAAAAAAAAAAATTATCATCGGAGCCAACAGTCCTGAAGAAGGGCAAAACGTTTGCCGTGAACATCTACATAGACGTTTGTATCATAAAGTTGTTAGTGATTTGAATAATTTCGAGTTAATTCAGGTGGTAAGAATGATGGAGAAAAAAGAATCAAAATTAAGATAAGTTAAGGGTTCGGTTCGTTCATCACACGAAAGATAAAGTTAATACCGCAATGTAATTAGTTCAGCTTACAGCATATATTTCAGATACAAATTCCTTGTACTTTTCTTGGTTGTCTTTGTATCTATTTATTTTCCATTTTTTGGGTACGCATTGTTAGTTCAGAACTCGTGAGCTTAATTTGTTTGACTAGGAGAAGTGTTAAAAACAACTGACAAACACGATATGCTTTTTCTCCAAACAAAGTACGATGTGCTTTGCTTTGTATTTTTCTTCCTTGTATGCGGGAATGTCTTAAAGTTTCTGTTGATTGGTCGGATTCAGTTGGAAAAAATCCAAAAGAAAAGGCCATTTTATAGTCCTCATCACTGTATTTGCTAGCAATTTTTTTTTTATTTTTATTTTTTTAAAACGAAACGATAGCTTTATTCAAGGAAGCTTACTTAGGATACAAATTTTGGTAGAGTACGTCTCTTATAATGTCAAGAGTTCTTCAAACTAAACCTTTGAATCAACTCTATGTAAACTTGACTTGACGGGGCGATAAGCCATACTATTTACAATTGTGCGAGGTAAACAAGTTTTTACAATCTTGGAACTCAAATGAAAGGCCCTAGACATCCAACGTTACAAAGTTGATCCTAGACACGTCCTCGGATGTCCTTGTGCAAGCAGCCACCGCCTAAAGAAAGTCAAACTGTCACATTGAGCTAAAAGTCCACATGTCCGTTTTATTTGATGTGGTTAATTTTTATCTCAATAAGTAGTTATTTTAATTAATAACATATGTTAGGTCTTCCAGTTAGATTATGACTATTTAAGATATCGAATTCATCAAAGAATTTTTATCCATTCTTCTATTCAACCATGCAACAAATTTTCGACCTACAAAAATTTGTATCTCAAGCAATTAAGAGTATATTTTTATGACCTTATGTGCGGAATATGTGTTTGATTTCTCCTTTTGTTTCCACCACAAGTTGGAGATAGTGTTCTCTATAAAGAATAGGACCTCTTGACATGTTCGAGCTTGACCTCCCTCTTTTTTTTTTTTTTTTTTTGATAAACTGGAATTTTCATTACCAAGGCAAAAGCCAAAGAAATTCACATGAGAGCCCACGAGAGGCAAGCAAGGAAAACATCAAAAATAACTAACAGATAAGATTGGAATAGGGGATACATGAGATGACGCCACAATAATTGCAAGCGTCACCCCACCTACTCCCTAAACAAAATTAGGCTAGAGGAGGACAAGGCAGACCGTCCTTGTTGAGGATATGTGCCAAGGAAGATGGGGCCCTATTGACCCAAGTGTAAACGCGCATCTCCAGGAATTTGATTAACCTCCTTCTTTGGGTATATGTTACTTACATGTATGAGGGTATTTATTGTTGAAATGTCTCACATTGACCAGTATCAATGAGAAAAAAAAAAGAGTTTAAATATCATAACCCAACTCTAACCAATACCGAGGTCTTTTGTGATAAAATCTCACACCTAACGGATTGTGCAGGTGGTAATTACCAGTACGAACCAAGTTGGGGACAATAGTGGTGTTGTTGGAAGTGGGTCTTCAGCCGTCTCTCTGATAATTCTAAATGGTATTAGAGTCAGGGAACGGACCTGTACTGTACTGCCACGTGATGGGTGGGTCGCCTTGGCCCTGCGTGTAGGGTGAGTCCCCTTAGCTCCATGTGGTTGTCGATGTGTGAATCTCCCACGTGTGACCCACTAATCGGGAATCGGGTCCCATGTGAGAGGGCGTGTTGAAATGTCCCACATCGACCGTATCAATGAGAAAAGAAGAGTTTAAATATCTTAACCACACTCTAACTAATATCGAGGCCTTGTGATAAAATCCCACACCTGACGGATTATGCAAGTGGTAATTACTAAGTTAAAGATAATATCAGTGTTGTTAGAAGTGGATCTTCAGTCCATCTCTCTGATAATTCTACATTTATAGCATTTATTTAATTGCGTTGAATTGATGAACTAGTGAAGATTAGTCTAATCAATATCTTATTTAATAACTATGCTCGAAACTATATAAATAAATCACTAACATGCACCCGGTGACCCGGACCTGGCTTCTCTGCCCTCCAAGAAAAAAATTAATATAAAATATTGACGTAACTTAACCTTGACCGCATAAAATAGGAGAAGATGAGAATGTATGGAAACTGGAATGGCAGAGAAACCGGGTCCCGCTATCCATTCCCAGGTTCTAATAAGTTTCACTGGTGCCATCATCCTGCAGCCTTGACAGTTTCATTGATGTGCGGAGCCCCGCACAATTCCCAGAGGATATATAATACAATCTGTGTGACAGGTTTGTTTGATCAGCATGATTTGGTTTATTTATTTGTTTGTTTAATTTCCTTTATTTTAATTGATTAAACCTTGTATCTCGTAGAAGAATTGGGGTAATGCTCATAATTAAACAATTCTCTCATGTATTAGTTAAACATATAGCCAATAGTTATTTACTTGTGCACTGAGTTTAACATTCTTACACATTGCTAACCTAGACAACAAAGGTGGCATGTGTCGGTATACGCGTGAAAAGTTTCATTGTGAAATGTCTCCTTTTGTCGCATTTGAGTGATTTTTCAGATAAGTTTATTTGAGGATCATTTGTAGGATCCATTTTACATTGTATGTGAATGATCTAACCATTATTTTTATATTCTTCCCTCAAATATTATCTGTACTTATCAAAAATTGTTGAAACACTTAACCGTTGGATTAAATGGTAGTCATATTAGTGATTTCTTGATAAACTGTATTCGTCTATTATCTTCAGTATAATTACATGCCTTAATGGTTTTTATTTGTGTAACAACCCGTTCCTAATTTTACGATTTTATTAATTTTAAAAGAGTGAATTGACGAAAATGTCCCTAGAGGCGAGGGTGTTGACTTTCGTTGACCAACGTATAGTGAGACGTATGAAACATTCTTTTAGCGTATCGTCATAGTACTCGTCGCTACGAACGCGTAGGCATACGCGCAATCGAATTTGGAGTTACAATAGACATTTTACGAACTTACGAAGTGAAGGGCGACTTGGTAATTTCATGTTTATAGATATTTTGTGGCTTGTCTTGTGAGCCATGTGGGCCCACACCTCACTCCTTCCCTCTCTCCCATATCTCCCAATCCCCTAGAAAACCCATTTTTTCAACTTTCTCCACTCATTTGCTACAACCTCATCTCTTCTTCCTCATTTCACTCTTTCTCACCTCTTAGCTCCCACTCGTCTCTCTCTTTCTCTACAAGTGCAGAAAAGCTACCTAAGGCACACACCACTGAGCCATCACCCCAGCCATGTACGACCATCGCCAATTCGGTGAGCCTCAGAACCTAGACCATCTTTCCCTCGACCCTACAAAGTTAAACCAAGCTTTAGGTTACTGAAAATCATGTACAGAAGCTCACACGGAGCTCTGTTTGAAATCTGAGTTTTTCGGCGTGGCTACCAGTATAGCGACCTTGTGGCAACACGTGCAGGGGCACGTGGAGGAACCCGATGTCCCTTCTTAGGTTTCTCAACATGTTGAACCCGAATCCACTGTCCGTTTTCTGAAATTCGACCATTTTAAAATAGTTCCTTTATTAGTCGTACTTTATATGAAAATGCATTTATACGTTACTACGTTAAATATTTACGTAAATGGTTTCGTTTCTAGGTGATGCGCCTCACAAGGATTCTCGATGCCCGCGAGGTGGGTTCGACTCAACAACATGATTTGTGAGTGGGTCTTTTCTTTGATATAGTATATATATTTGTTTAGTTTTTATATGTACATCTAATAACGAAATTTCTATGTGATGCCATAATTAAATTAACGTTTATAGGAAATGGCGTAACGATGAGAATTAGGAAATCATTATAAATCCTATGGGATGCCTTAATTAGATATACGGCTATGAATAATATTATGTTGACTAGAATTATCGAATCACTCTAGCATGACTATATTAATGTTATTTGCTCATCGTGTGCTGCATCGGTGTTAGTACTCGCCCGAGATCAGGGCCTATCTTTCACGTGTATGTTCACATCACACCGTACGCTCACTTTGGATCCATTGTAGATGCCAATCCTGTCCTAGATTGTTATAGGCAATTAAAACTCGTATGTGATGCACATAGTGCCAGTCTTCACGTGATTGTAGTACTAGAGCACAAATTATTATTACACCTAGTCTTTTTCATGTCCAAGTACCTCTGCATGAACTAATGTGTTAGCATGTGTCGATGAGCACTCGATATGATATGCTTGCTGTATGCGAGATTATGTGATTATGGATGTCATGTGTTTATTTATGAAAGTTTGTAACGTATTGCATTTTTGAGATACTGCTGGCTATGGTAAGTAATTTCAAACGATACGTAGTACGTTATTTGTGGAAACTATACTTGTTTTATGGCAAGGGGTTATTACATTTTTGAAAATATTTTTACAAAACGTTATTTTTAGGCCCACTCGCCCTTATTTTTTCGCCCCTCCAGGATTTAGTGGCAGTGTTCATGTTGATGAGGATCTCTGGCAAACACTGATATTGGAGACTACTTCCGATGGTATAGTTCTTATTCTAATTTTACTGTACTTTACTTATGCTCTGACATCAAGTGTGAAATGGGTCTGCCATCAAGTGTGAATTGGGTTCATTCCCACTCACAAGAGCACTCTTGCATTTAGGCAGTTAGGTTTAAATTTACTTACATTTTCCACATCACTACACTTTATGGCTTCGTCACCCTTCGGGTGTCGGCCAGCACAACTCGATTTAGAGTCCAGGTGGACATTCCGGGTCGGGGTGTGTCAATTTATTTAATTTTTTTTACAAGGATGATTTATGTATAATGTACTAATAATATAGACGGTTTGGGTCATAAAGAAAAAAACTACAGAATGAGCATCACAAGCATAGGTGGATGGAAGTTGGGATAAAGGTGATCCCAGGACCACTTGAAGTCCCAAAAAAATACATGTGAAAATCTTCCGAGGATCCTCCAAAGGTTTGGTACGGCCCCCTTTTGTGGCTAATAAATGTTTAGTGTAATGCATGCTAGGCATGTCTCGACAAGTTGTGTTGACAACACGTGACAAATTCTCTCTATATCACTCATCGGATTACTTATGCCTCTATCTATTGACATGTGTGCAACATAGTTTGGCAGACGATAACAAGTCTACCAATAGTTCAACAAAATGCCTCAGTGAATGAGCTGAATTTTTTTTTTAGGCGCACTTCAAGCTCTGTTCCTATCTAAAAAAGGGCTCCCTAGATTCAAATCTTGGATCCACCATTGGACAGAATGTATCCCTCAACAGAAATAGACTACATATATATATATATATATATATATATATATGTATATGCAAATTGCAATGACTTTGTTTTCAAGTCTAATTTGGTTCTTTGAGTTTTCTTTCTATTTTTTCTGTATTATAAATTGAAAGAAAACATATAAATTGTCAGCATTGGAGGCAGGCGATTCTTGAATTTAACCAACCGACTATGGCGCTGTAGAGTTGGAAGGTAAATTAAAACCAGAGCATATCATGTCTGGCCACTAACATGCATGTTTTTCAACGCAACAACAAAATATATCCCTCCATATATTGTCTTATGCAGACAAAAATAATAGAAGGGTCTACACCTTAACTTGTCATGATCCACATACATATAGCCAAATTTTGTATAGTAATTTACACTGAGAGACTTAAAGGTTAGAGATTTGGACTTATTCATATTAAATAAGTATCGAACTCACCATACACAAGAATTGAACATAAAATTTTCTGCGTATAAATGAGAGAAAAATTACTAAAATGTAGTATATGCTTTAGTGTGAATATAGAAATATGAGAATAATACGAAGTTAGCCAAAATGGTCTCTAATATTGACATAACTCCTCATTTTGGTCTCTGAGATTTGAAATCGATTTAAGTGGTTCCTGAGTTTGTCCATCATCAATCATTTTGGTCATTCCGTGAAAATTTGTTAAATAAGGACAAAATGAAAAAAATACCCTCAATTTAATAAAAAATGGACCCAAATGATTTGACAAAATTTGAGGGTATTTTTATCCTTTATCCTTATTTAATGGAGGTTTTTCACGAAAGAACCAAAATGATTGATGGTGGACAAACTCAGAGACCACTTCTATCGATTTCAAATCTCAGGGACCAAAGTGAGGAGTTATGCTAATCTCAGGTGCCATTTTGGCTACAAAGCCTAAAATGAAATACGACTTTGAGGTACGACTTGAGTTGTTTCCTTAAAGTGTTATTTGCCTCCACTAAAACAAAGTTGCTAAAAAGTTATTGGCAAACCATTTCCAAAATACAATAAAGTTTGGAATCTGCAAATTCAAAGTATCCCTTTGAAAATAATTATAAAAAAAAAAAAAAAAATTGTATGATTGTAATGTGAGAGGAGAGAGAGCAATCAAATTGTTCTTAAAAGTTTTTAAAATATTCAACTGATAGGAACCTTGGGTATTTGTAGCGATCCAATGGGTGCATTTGGCATCCATTCGTTTTATCTCAAAGTGGGCAATGGTTTGATCAAATGGTACATGTTGCTTTGGTTATATCTGATGCAAACCCCTTATGCAAAGGGTTATGCCCTAGTGGCTAAGAGATACAAGACTTCACCAAAAGTTATGTTTTCTTTTTAACAAACGATATTGTCTACATTAAGAGGAGGGGTGGGGTTAGCCTCACAATAGATTAGCAATAATATAGTTCAAATTTGTATTTGGCGATAATTGAATCTAAGACCTCTTAAGCGAAGAGGAATACACTAAATCGTATTGAACCTAAAATCTCTCACTTACAAGCTAAAAAGAAATACGACTAGACCATAGTACTGAGTGGCTCACCAAAATCCACGTTGGTTCACATATATTGTACGAATTAAAAGATACATTAGTTAGGAAAAAGACCCAACCCTACTTCTTGCCGAATCCCTATTATATTCCTACATATTAATCACATGCAGTCACTTGATCCATCTAGATTGTTGTGAATGTCAACTACTTAGACAAAGATTAGATATATATCCAGGTGTTACGGCTTATTTTATTTTGACAAGGGAGAAAGGGGGCACGGTAGAGAGAGAAAGTAGAGAGAGGTGTTTTTAGGGTTGTGTAGAGGATGTTGTTACTCCCCCCCTACGTAGTACCTTTACTTATAGTAATAAGGGAGGAAAGAATCCTTCTTCTCCAAGGAATACAAGTCCTAATAGGGAAGAATAACTAGTATCAAATGCAATCTAGATTTACACAATCACACTTAAATACAAAGTTTATAACACTCCCTCATGAGTGTGTAAATACTCAAGTAGATTCGGCATCATGTAGAGTTGAGGAAGTTAACTCGTCGACACTTGATTCTGGGAACACGCTAATCTCAAAGTCAAGAACGAACTTGCATATGGAACTAAGTCTCACAAAAAACCAAATAACTATGGTAAAACTCGAGTAGGGACAAAATTCATAGTCTAAGGAAAAAAGCATGAGTAGTACAAAGTCAAATAAAACGTCTACCAGACGTCATCAGGGATATAATCAACCCAAGGTAGGTGCTTCGCCAAAACCTCATTAGGTAGCAAAAACCTAGTGGGAAAAATGCTCATAATCATAGGGAAAAAAAGTACATTAAGATCAAGCAAGTATACTTCAGGATACTCCCCCTGAGTTCGACATAATTCCAAAGAGAACTAACAATGTTACAACTTAGAAAGTTTACGCATACCTATTCCTTGAACAAGCTTCTGAAACGTCGTCTTTGGTAGTGATTTGGTGAAAAGGTCGGCTAGATTGTCTTGTGAACGAATTTGCGTGACTTCAGTCTTCTGATGCTCTTACTATTAATATGAAAAGAAAAACTTCAGTGCAATGTGCTTGGTGTTGTCTCCTTTGATGTAACCCTCCTTGAGCTATTCGATGCATGCTGCGTTATCTTCATAGATCGTCGTCAGGACATCAACGACGGGTAAGTGGCAACTAAGGTCTGTTTAGTTGACCTCCAAGAGATTGCGGTGCCTTTAACGGTGAAGACATAACTTGTTTGAGAGTGCGCCTTGTGCGGATTAGATAAGTATCCTGCATCAACATAACCAACCAGGAGAGAATCGACTTGAGATAAGGGGGTGCGGCATCACTCGAGGATCTATAGGGATAAAATAAACCTAGATCTGTAGTACCTTTAAGGTAACGAAAGATGACTTTAACACCAATCCAGTGTCTGCGTATTGGTGTATTATTGTATCTTGCCAAAAGATTAACAACGAAGGAGGTGTCAGGTCTAGTGCATTGAGCTAAGTACAATAAAGCGTCTATCGCACTTACATAAGGAACTTTAGGCTCCAAAATCTCTTCATCATCTCCTTCAGACGGAATGAATCTCATTTTGCATCTAGCGATTGAACAACCATAAGAGTACTTGAAGGTTTCACTTTATCCTCGTTAAAGCGGCGGAACACCTTCTGGTGTAGTTC
Organism: Pyrus x bretschneideri; assembly: GCF_019419815.1. Classification (NCBI taxonomy): domain Eukaryota; kingdom Viridiplantae; phylum Streptophyta; class Magnoliopsida; order Rosales; family Rosaceae; genus Pyrus; species Pyrus x bretschneideri. The sequence continues at coordinate 112,637 of NW_025999836.1, read as the reverse complement.
GATTGATGTACTAAGACTCTGTTAGAATCGTGCTTTATCTTGAGACCAAGACAATATCGAGTTTTTCCTTGATCTTTCATCTCAAGTTCTCACTTCAGGTGCGCGACAGTTCTTGCGAGCTCTTCAGGAGTTTCAATGAGGTTCATATCGTCGACATAAATTGCAACAATCGCAAAACTGGAATGTGACTTCTTAATGAACATGCAAGGGCATAGTTCGTTGTTCACATATCTCTAACTAGTCAAACACTCACTCAGACGGTTATACCATATTCGTCAGGATTGCTTTAAACCATAGAGTGAATGCCTCAACCAAATTAAGAGTGTGTTCCAGGGTTTGGAAATTTTGATCTAGTTAATGTAAGTCCTTCAGGGAACTTTCATATAAATTTTCGTATCAAGATCCCCATAGAGATACGCAGTTACTACGTCCATCAGCTGCATACTCAGTTTTTTGAAAACTACAAAACTAATAAGGTAGCAAAAAGTAATCACATCCATAACAGGTGAATAATTTTCGTTATAGCAAATCTCGGGACGTTGTGAAAAGCTTTGTGCAACAAGACGAACTTTGTAATGCACAATTTCATTATTCTCAATACGCTTCTGAACAAAAACCCACTTGTAGCTAACGAGCTTCACATGTGGAAGAGTAGGAGTTCCAGGTTTAAACACCTTATGTTTCGCAAGCGAATCGAGTTTGACTTGGATTGCTTGTTTCCAGTTTGACCAATCAGTTCTACGTCGACATTCATTAACAGTACGAGGTTCAATGTCATCGCTCAACATAATCTCAGTAGCTACTGCATATGCTAATGCATCGTTGATGATCATCTAATTTCTCCAAACATCATCCAAGCTAGCATAATAAACCGAAATCTCTCGATTCTCGAGAGGTAAATTTGTCTCCTCAAGGATGCTTCTGTAATCTAGAATTTCTTTATGAGTTGGACAAAATGAGTAGGCGACAGTCGGATTCACATTAGGCTTAGTAAGAGCTTGTGTCATGGGTTTCCTTTTCCAAGGGTGTGAATTCTTTGAACCAAGTGGTATGCCATGTTTTTGTGTAGAGGCAGAGTTGGCTAGCCGCTAATGTACGTGGATCAGCCAAAGTAGCAACTCGGGCTTCCAGGAGGGAAGTCTGCTGTACATTTGGTACATCCATCTTTGCAGGCACATTCGCAGTTAGAATATGTGATCTTGTCATTCGCGCTAGATCAATGAAAGCATCTGGTATGTTCTGAGCTACGCTCTGAAGATCTAATATGCGTTGCACTTCAATTCTAAACTGAGCGGTGTGGGGATCTAAATGAGACAAAATGGGAGTCGTCCACAATAATTTGCGTCATTCTTCAGGAATGGTGACGTTCTTATCTTCTCCTAATGACGGGAAGACTGTCTCATAGAAGTGACAATCTACAAAACGAGCGGTAAACATATTGCCTATCAAAGGTTCTAAGTAACAAATAATTGAAGGAGAAGCATATCCTTCACCCTATTTTTGTACGTAAGGGCGGCGAATCGGCACATAAACTGCACAACCAAAAACGTGCAAATACGATATGTTGGGTTCATATCTAGTAACCAACTGAAGAGTGTTATATGGTTGGGTCATAATAAGCCTCAGGCGGACCAACATAACTGCGTGCAATCTTGCATGGCCCTAAGCAACGGGTCGCAACAGGCCTCCGGCGGCCCAACATAGCTGCGTGCAATATTGCATAGCCCTATGCAGCGATCGGGAGCTTGGTACGTATGACCAACGATTGAGCAATCATTTGTAAGCGCTTAATGAATACCTCTGCCAGGGTGTTTTGGTGTGAACATGGGGTACATGATGTTCAACTTCAACCCCAACTGACATGCAATAGTCATCAAAAGTTTTAGATGTGAATTCTCCAGCATTATCTAATTGAATAGATTTGATTGGATAATCAAGATGGTGAGCCTTGAACTTGATAACCTAAGTCAACAGTTTGAAGAATGTAGCATTCCTTGTGGACAACAAGCACACATTTAACAAAAGTGTGGAAGCGTAAACCAAAATCATAAAATATCTAAATGGGCCACATGGAGGGTGAATCGGTCCACAAATGTCCCCTTAAATCCTTCGTAGAAAAATTGGAGGATTCGAACGAATCTTTTCATAAGAAGGTTTAATAATAAGCTTTCCCATAGAGTAGGTTTAACATGCGATTCCTTGAATCGAACCTAAACTTCGAGTTAGTGGATGCCCATGTGATGATTTGAGGATACAACGCATCGCTATTTGTCTAGGGCGTCCCAAACAATCATGCCAAAGTGTAATTTCGTGCACATTCCCAAAGGTAGAGCCGCCACATAGTGACTTTCTATAGGGTGTATGTTTGAAATATACAGATGATGTGATAAAAGATGGCACACAAATTAAACCCTGTTTTTGACAATTGTAGTAAAGATATAAGTAGGGATCGTTCTAGGCAGGGGATTAGGAGGGATTGCTAATCTAATGAAAACTGACTCAAAGATACAAAAATATGTTTAAAAACACTCAAACAAACTCAAAGACTCTTAACTAAACTTATATGACTCAAAACAAACTCAAAAGACTCAAAACAACACAAAACAATAAAAAAGACTCTAACTAGACTCTAGGACTCAATTTGGACGAAAATAGAATTGGTTTTGACTCAAAATACTCAAAAACACTAATTAGGACAGATTTGACACAACTAAATAAAGGGGATTGGGTTTTTGACGAATTTAAGAGAAAAACAAGTAACTAAAAGACTTAAGTAAACTTTGGACGAATTTGAGAAAAACTATGGATGATTAACTAGCTAGAGGATTCTTTTCCACACATGATACATTCAAATACAAATTGATTTCCAGTTGCTTTTCCGATAAACCATGAACCTCTACACCCCAGATTAACCGTGACATCACTAATTAACCCTCAGATTCTCCTTTAGTTATTGGATTGGATGACATCATACGACAACCCAAAGCATTCTTCAAAAGTTCCCTACATGACATCATAATAGAGATACAATCAAAGATCATTACGTTCTATGAAAATCATAAGTATTGACAAAGCATTTGTAACTATGACATCATGATACTTATGCTAGGAATTCACTTAACATGATTGTGAAAACAACCTTAACTACTTGTGAATATAAGTTTGTAACGATTATGTGAAACTCCCTTATATTCTAGCACCAAATTCAAGCATGCAAATTAAGTAGGCCTCCCTAATCAACATACAAGAATAAGTTATCCATCAAACGGTTAAGTAAATTGCATTCACAATTTATGAAATCACAACTGGAATTAATCAATTCATATCATAAACATAATCATGGTTTCAAAGTCTCCCCTTGCTAAAACGAGTTTAGCCTCTCATGTTCACAACAAAACAAAGGAAACTTGAATTAAACATTGAAAACAAAAGATAGATTACACCTAAAAACGTTCCAACACTCCAACTTGAATGCAAAACGTCCAAGGCTTCTTCTTCTCATCTTCTTCCTTGCAAAGCTACGGCATAAGAGTCTAGGGGTGATTTTGGATGGATTTCTAGGTTAAGGATGGATTTAGGTTGGTAAGGTGGTGCAGCAAAGGTTTAGGACTGGTGTATGAGTGTTTGGGTGAAGGTATGGAAGTATGGAAGTGGTGGGAGAGTGGTTGATGGCTGCGGCAAAGGCTTAAATGTTTTGTGAATGATGGCCGATTGTATGAATGAGTGATTAGGGTTGAATAAAGGCGCAGCCTTGGGTATTTATTTGAAGGAAGGAATCCTAACTTTTATTACATAGTTTAGGAAAGGATTCGACCCCAAATCCATAAGGAAAAGGAGATATAAAGTCAGAAATCAAAGGGAAAAATGAAGGAAACTTGCGGCCAAATAGAGTAAGAAAGGGAATGTGATTTAAGGCTGAAATAAGGCAAGGATTTTGAATAGAATAGGTATGTAAGGTGAGGCTTTGAATAGGGTGGAAGAGGAATGTGATCTTGTGACACAAAATAGGAAATATGCATTCCCCTTGCACAGTAAGGAAGGGGAAGTTTAAGCAATGCACGGCAAAGGACATAAGGATGCAAGGAAGGTTCAATTTGTGTCCTAAAATGTGTAAGAGTCCTTCCATGTTGCTAGAACATAGGGCTTTTAGGATTAGAAAAGGTCAAACCAAAATAGGAAACCTTGGCTTAACTTTCCTACTTTAAGTAGGAAACTTTCTTTGATTAGGAATCCTTCTTTGATTAGGAATCCTTCTTTAAGTAGGAATCCTAACATCTTTAGGTCTTCAATTTCGTCCATTCCTTTTTCTCCAAGCATATGTTATCCATTCCAAGTCCAATTTTGCTCCAAAATGCACCTTTTTGCTTCCTTAGCCATATGAACCTATAAACACACGAAAATAGCTTAAAATACTAAAATAACTATGAACTAACAACATAAATGTAAGAAAACAAGCTAACTAAGTCGCCTAAATATGCTCTTATCAACAAACCACCTAGGATACGCTCCATCTTCTCTAGAATACGCTTTTGGCCATATTCGTGAGAAGTGATGCACATAAATTCAACTCCATTTTCTACATAGGTTTCATCGTGGTAATTATTATCTGTAATGTCCTTGAAACTCAACAACGTTCTTCTGGAACGTGGAGAATAAAGTGCATCTTCAATAGTTAAGATTGTACCATTGGGCAACATTATACTTGTCTTACTGCATTCTTCGATCAAGTTGGATAGGCCTGAGAGGGTTGCCAGATGTGCATTCTTAGGTACGAAGTTAGTAAAATAGATGCGTTCATGCAAAATGGTGTGCGTGGTTGCACTATCTGCCAGAAAACTAACTTTCCCACTAGTCATACTTGGAAATAAAAATTAATTTGAATCGGTCACATGCATAAAAGTTCTAAAAACAAAGGAAAATTGTTCAAACTTAAAACCAAAAACAAGGGGGTTCGGCCACTAGGTGGAATTAGGCCCCATTATTTTAAAATGTAACTAAAAATAGTTCATGTCTAAGATTTTAATCTTCCATAGGGCTAATAGCCTCTTGAAAGTAAGAAACCTTTATCTTGGTACTCTCCGGTTCATCCATTTACATAAAGTTTGATTCAAACTTCATACGATAAGAATGATATTCAGCTACAAACTTTTGGGGAGCACGGCAAACACAGGACCAATGGTCCCTTGAACCACAGCGATAGCACAAGTCTACATCCATGGTTTCAGGTGCTTTGTCTTTATTCTTGAAGTTCGGGCCTTAGGAGCGAGGTTAGGGCGTTTCTGGGCGGTTTCCTACCTTAGATGGGGTTTGGCTCTGTTGACCTTGATATGGTGGCTTCTGGCCGCCCCTACCAGCCTATGTTGGCGTTTTGGGCATTGGTTTGTGCTATAATATGTAGCAGACACAACAATCACCCTGGTAAGTTGCGCTTGATGATTTTTCATCAACAACTGATTCTGCTTTTCAACGAGAAGTAAACAGAGATCAAATTCGAAAACTTAGTGAACTTTTGAGCCCTATATTGTTGCTGCAGGATAATATTGGTAGTAGAGAAGGTCGAATAGGTCTTCTCCAGGAGATCCTCTTCGGTCAAGTTCTCGTTACAGAACTTGAGAAGTGATCAGATTCGACAAACATCATAATTATATTCATTCATAGACTTAAAGTCTTGAAAGCGTAGATGATGCCAGTCATGTCTTGCTTTAAGCAAGAAGATGTTCTTTTGGTGATCAAACCGATTAGCCAAACTGACCCACAGTGCTCGTGGATTTTCGTCAGCAAGGTACTCGGTTTACAGTGCATCATGAATATGTCCTTGGATGAAGATCGTGGCAGTGGCTTTCTCAGCTTCGCCAACTAGATTGTCCGTCTCATCTTCAATAGCGGGACGTAAATTATTTACGATGAGGTGGAGCTTCATATCTTGGACCCACTTGAGGTAGTTTCTTCCAGAGACCTCTAAAGCGGTGAAGTCGAGTTTGTTCAAATTCAACATGTGGTTAGTGTAATGGAGAAAAATAAATCCATTCACATAGGAGTAGAACATTCAGGTCCTTATAGACATGTATTGGTTTAAATTTACATGAAAAACTTCAGGTTTTCATGCGTAATGTCTTTAAGGAAAACATTAGGTTTTCAAACAAGGCATGTTTCTAGAAACTTCAGGTTTCGAAAGAATTATGAACTTCTGGTTCATATGTTCCTATAGACAAACACAAACATATATATATATATATATATATTTATATATAGAAATATGCAATAAGAAAATATGCAAATAAATCTTTACGGTTTATTATAATAATTGAATTAAGGGTAAATTACACAGAATTACCTCAACTATTGAGTCATTAACAGGTTTTCATGCGTAATGTCTTTAAGGAAACCATTAGGTTTTCAAACAAGGCATGTTTCTAGAAACTTCAGGTTTCGAAAGCATTATGAACTTCTGGTTCATATGTTCCTATAGACAAACACAAACATATATATATATATATATATATATATATATATATATTTATTTATATATAGAAATATGCAATAAGAAAATATGCAAATAAATCTTTACGGTTTATTATAATAATTGAATTAAGGGTAAATTACACAGAACTACCTCAACTATTGAGTCATTAACAGTTTCATACCTTGTCTCTAAAAAGTTTCAATGTCATACCTTATCTTTGAATTTGTTACAATGTTATAACTTCTGTCAGTTGTCTGTCAATTCCTCTGTTAAATGCTGATGTGGCTTAAGGCGGAGCCCACTTTCTATTAAAAAAATAAAAATAAATAAAAAAATTAATTAAATATAAAATAAAATAAAAAACACCAAACCAAACCCATATTCCCTCCCCCCTCCCCACCCACCCCCCCCACCCCCCCCACCCCCCCGAAACCCCCTTCCTATCTTCCCCATCGGTCCCCCCCCCCACCTCCCCTACAACCCCCTTACCCTCCCGAGCCTCCCAACCACCTTCTTCCCCTCCACTCTCTTCACCTTCCCTCCCATTCAAAACTTAAAAAATTAAAAATAAAAAATAAAAATTCAAAGGGTCCCCATTACCTTTGTCAATAAGTTAGTCAACGAGGTAGGATCCGACAAACCCAGCTCCGCTGGTGACCACGATTAGCAACCTCTGTTGGCTGAGCGCAACAGGGACGTGACCCACCTTGGCATGGGTGGGCTTGGAGACGAGGTCGTGGGCGGTAGAGAATGTTCTGGACATGGAGTTGGTGGCGGAGTTGGGATCAGAAGAGCTGAGGCGGGAGAAGGTGGGCTGGAGGATGAAGAAGGTGGAGCCGATGAGAATGCCGACAAGGATGAAGAAGAGGCGCTGCTCCTTGAAAAGGTAGTTGATGGATCTGGGTGGCGAATTTGATGGATCTGGGTCGATGGGGAAGATGAGAAGGGGATGCGAAGTTTCGGCCCTTAGGTTTGGGTTTGGAATTTTTTTGTTTTTTGGTTTTTTTTTTAATTTTTTAATATTTAATTATTGTTTTAATATGCTGACATGGCTTGGGTCACGCCTTAAGCCACGTCAGCATTTAACTGAGGAATTGACAGACAACTAACAGAATGTATGAAATTGTAACAAATTCGTAGATGAGGTATGACTTTTGAACGACGACGTATGAAACTGTTAATGACCCAATAGTTGACGTATTTCTATGTAATTTACCCTTGAATTAATTATTTGGACTTCGGGCCAAAATTAAAATGTGGGTGAAAAATTATAAAATCCAAATTGTCTAAAAAAATAAACAATTAAACTCGAGGCCTAAAAACATAGACCAAAGCCCACGAGGGGAGGAGGGCTGAGAAAATTAGGACCGTGTGGTCTAGGCCCAAAAATTGAGTTGGGTTGAGCTTAGGCCTAATATGCAGGCAGGCCCAGCATCATAAAATAATTGGGTTGCAGGCGCAAGCCCAAAAACAGAGGCCCATAAAGGGCTCTAATCTGGTGCGATGCATGCACGGATACAACAGTGTCTAGGCTGGGATCCGGTGCAAGCGTGAAGCATAAGAACCGGGATAGCCATGCTGGGCTGGGCCCCTATGGTGCGAAACACGAGAACACCGTGGCCAAAAATGGCCGATGTTGGGTTGAGGGAGCTCCAAAGCCCAAAGGGTTAGCACTTCACTAAGAACAGGCTAAGCCCAAGTGGGTTTGGGTTCATGATCCAGACACCCCAGCGCGAGCTAGATGAACATCGCTGAGAAGAAGATTGGCGCCACTGCTTCAGGCGATTGTGTCGTGGCACACAAATCACAGCAAAAGAACCGTGGGTTTATCAGCGACCCATAAAGGTGAACGAAGAGTAAAAGCTCTCAACATTTTAGAAACTTTAAAAAAATTGGATTGGAATTTCGAAGAATCCGATGAGATTCAAAGGAATCTTAGTCAATCAACGTCAGTGGACGAGTTTTAGACTGTCAGGATGGTGACCCAAGGTCGAGGTTGGGCTGCAGGCCCACCTATGAAGGTGAAGACGCCATTAAAGGTGTTGGGTTTTTTTTTTTTTTTTTTTCAAACCAGGAGCCCATGGCTCCGACTTTGTGTTCTCGCGGCTCGGCTTAACCACACAGGTTACAGGCCTGGTGCTGGTGGCTCGATGCGGCAGAACTTGGAAGCCAGCGGCTCACGGGATGAGTTTGGTGATAAACTCTAATTTTAATTTTTTTTTTCTTAATTCCTGATTTAATTCAATGCATATTCAACATATACTTTAATGCATGAGAAGATATATGATGCAATTCATGGCAATATCAATTCACATAATTCAACAATTATGGATATAATGCAAACACAATTTATGTAGAATCTAAAATTCGAAAAATCATAAAATTTGGTCATGCATTATGGTGAATGTTCATGTTATCAGGGCTGCAAAAATATCGAGATAAAAACCGTTGTTTTGAAAGAACTTGATTGCGTGATGATATTGATGAACTGGTTTGATGCAGAAAATTCCATGTCAGATTCCTAAGCGCAGCGGTAAGAGCATGCAGATAACGTGTTGTGGCTTATTTTAATATGACAGGGGAGAGAGGGGGCACAACAGAGAGAGAGAGTAGAGAAAGATGTGTTTGTAGGGTTGTGTAGAGGATATTGTTATTCCCCCTAGGCAGTGCCTTTGTTTATAATAATAAGGGAGGGAAGAATCCTTCTCCTCCAAGGAATACAAGTCATAATAGGAAAGAATAACTAGTATCAAATCTAATCTAGGATTTACACATTCACACTAAAATACAAAGTTTATAACACCATAACAAATTTGAAGAATTTTGTGGTCCCTATAAATATATTGCATATTTATTATGAAAAGTAATTTTCAAGTATTAAGACATTTATAGAGCAATGCATGAACCGGTCATGAATATCTCAAAACCATTCATGCGTGCATGACTTATATTGGTTACTTATTTCAATAGGATACAAATATTTAAATTTGATAGCTTTAGATATTTTTTCAAACTTGTTGATACTAAGTAGCAGTAAAAATTTATTACCAAATAAAGATGAATATTATATAATAATGGTAAGCATTTCTTTGATGTTGAATCGAGGTATTCAAGAAGAACATCATGTTTCAGCTCGATACAGTCAAGAATTATTGAATGAGAACAAATTCATCTTTGAAGTATTTTGGTCCAATTCAGCATACGTGTCTGTTGTCCATGGCAAAACCCTAACCTTGTAACATTCGATTGGTAGCTGTATCTTTAAAATGATAGATGGATTGGCACGTGCGTTGTGCAAACACAGCTACCAGTCAGGGCCGTAGAATTTTAGTTTAGTGTGACTGGGAAGCCGAAGAGTGGGCACTCCTCCACGTGTCCCCTGTGCCTCTTCCCAACTAACTTTCCAAAGGCAAGAAATCTTCAAACCATAAGCGAAAAAGTGGAACAAGACAAACACTCTGGAAACAGTTACGTATTCCAAAGGCAAAGGAGTGAGTTTTTGACAAGTCTACCGAATACTTTTTTTTTTGGTAAATAAATTAAACTTCTGGGTATATTTCTTGGATTACAAGTAAATAAATCGAAGGAGCCACTATAAGTTTGTTGAAACTAACATGTCTCATTAATCAATAAGTCACCAGCTAGTTTCATTTTAATATTAACCAGCAGAACCAACCAAATTATTAAATTATTATTATATTTGTACTTTCATTTTTTTTTTTTTTTAGGTGGTAGGGTTGTGACACATTGCTTCTCGGTCTAATTCTCATATGCATTTTCTTAAAAAAAGTATTAAACGGAGAGTAAAACTATTAAATGAAGAAATGTTAAACGGAGTAAAAACATTAACAACTAGCTAGTTTCATTTTAGGGTGACTTTTGATTCTTCCTATTTATCAATGTTCTTTGACTAAAACTTGTTGGTTTTTAGTTTTTATTGAAGTTCCTGAAATTAATGCAATAATGCTTTTGTATATAGGTTATTAGAATTTGTAAATTAAAATTTGAAATTTGTTGTTACAATAAATTAATGAGATTCTAAATAAAATCCATGATTTGTGGGATTAAAAATATTAAAAGATAAATTATACTCTCCAATATATTATACATATCATACATACATACACACACACACACACACACACACACACACACATATATATATATATAAACATGGGTATATTCATCAAAATTAACCAAAACATGGGTACATTCGTCAAAACCACACACACAAAAATTAGTAGATACTAGGCTTAATAACTTTAGTAAAAGTGTCACATCCCGGCTCGGGGTGGATCACTTCTCGGGCCCGCTCCACCACCAGTAGCACAATATTGTCCGCTTTGGGCTTCGACCACACCCTCACGGTTTTGTTTCTGGGAACTCACACAAGAACTTCACGATAGGTCACCCATCCTGGGAATGCTCTCGCACACTACTCGCGTAACTTCGGAGTTCCCATGGAACCCGAAGCTAATGAGCTTCCAAAAGGCTTTGTGCTAGGTAGGGATGGGAATATACATTTAAGGATCACTCCCCTAGGCAATGTGGGATCTTACAATTCACCCCCCTTAGGGGTCCGACGTCCTCGTCGACACACACGCAGCTAGGGTTAGGCTCTGATACCAAATTGTCACATCCTGGCCCGGGGTGGATCACTTCCCGGGCCCGCTCCACCACCAGTAGCACGATATTGTCCGCTTTGGGCTCCGACCACACCCTCACGGTTTTGTTTCTAGGAACTCACACGAGAACTTCCCGATGGGTCACCCATCCTGGGAATGCTCTCGCGCGCTACTCGCTTAACTTCGGAGTTCCCATGGAACTCGAAGCCAGAGAGCTTCCAAAATGCCTTGTGCTAGGTAGGGATGGGAATATACATTTAAGGATCACTCCCCTGGATGATGTGAGATCTTACAAAAAGTCTTTGATTAATTTGACATCCCAAATCAACGAAAAAGTTTTGTATCCATATAAGTTTAAAAAATGGATTAGAAAAAAATGAATGAATTTTATATAAAAAAAATGGCATATTTTATATTAAAAAATGGTACATTGTACATATAACAAATTGGTATATTTCAAAATGGGTAATTTAAGATTAAAAAATTATATGAATGGGTACATTTAAGTTAAAAAATTAAAAATCTTTTTATAAAAAATTAATGAGTCCAAACTTATTTTTATTTTATTTTATTTTTGAATGTTCTAAATTGAAGTTAATTAGGAGTTTAATCAAGGTGTGAGTAATAGAACCCTAAATCAATTACCAAGTTTTTTTTAAAAAGGTATGTAACTAGGGGTGGAATTTTTTCCAGAAAATCCCGAACCATCCCGAAATTTGACCGAAAAATGCCCGAACTGAATTTCCCAAAAAATTCGGTACCCGAAACTGAACCCATCTCGAAAGTTTTGGTTTGGGATTCGGCCACAGCTTATATATATTTATTTATTTTTAATTTTTAATTAGAAATTACTTGAACTGTTGGATTTGTTAAGATCTAATCCAACTGTCCATTGAGTTAGGTCATTTGTTAGGTTTCTCTGACTCTCTCAGTCGCTCACTCTCTTAGTCTCTCTCACAGACTCACACTCTCACTCACAGTCCCGCCGCCCCGCTCCTCCATCGAATCCACGCTGCTCCTCGTCCTCCATCGACTCACACTGCTCCTCCATCGACTCACGCAAATGCAGGAAGGAAGACTCGAATCCGACACCAATCGAGTCCCAAAATCCAGGTAAGGGTTTTTAATTTTCACTAGGGTTTTGTTCTTTAGTGTTTAGGTTCAAATTTCATGTTAACTAACTTGATTTTTGAGTATTTTGTCGAATGTGTGAGGGTTTGACCGTTTGAGGACTGTGGGTTTCGAATTAGGATAGGTAAGTGCAAGACCTGCATGCAGGATATCTAAGGGAACCCCTGGGCTTTGCCATAAAAACTGCATCATAGATTCATCATTCATATATTGTTTTAACTTTTATGTACTCACTGTTATCAAGTTGTTTTGCTTAGTGGTGAGTTAGTGATTGTAGTGCTTCTCTTGTTTGAAAAAAAAAAAAAAAGTTTGCTTTTTGGGTTTCTACTAGGTTTGCTGTTTCTTCTTTGATTGCATAAGCTTGATGAATTGCTTCTTGTATGTTGCTTGTGTGATTAGATTTTTGGTATCCGTTGAACATCAATTCGAAACAAGTTTTTCTAACCCGTGTAAAATTGGAACATTTTCGTTATGAAGCAGCAGTTTTTAACAAGGTTCTGCTAGTTTGAAAGCTTTTATATTTCATATTCTTTTGAGTTAAACGGCGAATGTCGAAGTGAATCTTAGTTTGATATGTTTTTTTGGAGCTAGGAAGCAGAAGATACATCAATTTTCTCTTCATTTCTTCCACTTAATAGGAAACAAGACATGGTTGGTAATGATTATCATTTCTTTGTTAAATCTCATCACTTGATTTTAGGAGTCTTTTTTTCGTATTAATCTCCGTGTTGGGTGGTGCTCAAAAGTCGCATGCTTTTATTATACGCATAGTGGAAAACATCATAAGTATATTTGTACATGTAATGTTGAAACTTAACCTTGCTGTAACTGTAGGAGGATGTTTAATAATTCGTTTGTCTTTTGGGGCATGTTATGGATCAAAGATAAATATGTGTTTGACTTTGATATATATTATATGTGTTTATGGATCAGTTTATGGTTGTGATATATATGTGTTTGATCAGTATATGAGATGAGATATATGAATATTATATATATGTTAAACTGTGTTGTGATATATTATTGTGCATTGTTAGGATGGACGGGTCTGGTAGTGGTAGTGGTAGCCAATCACAATCTACTAGTACACATAGGACCCTGGATTTGAAAACCATTGTTGTCACAAAAGGTGATGGGGGGGGGGGGGTCAAGTTTTCGCTCACACTTTCAATCAAAAAAGACTTGATATGAAATGTGTGAAGTGGATAATAAAAGTGGAGATGCCTTTTAGGGTGGTTGATCAAGAGGACTTTAGAGATTGGATCCATGACTTGAATCCAAAGACGAGCTTCCAAATAGGCACAAGGTGGCGGCGACGGTTTTAGAATTGTATTTTACAGAGAAGGGAAAAATCAAGGGTGTGGTTGATTCATCAACACGGGGAAGGGGCCAAAGGGGCAAAAGGGAATGAACTTACTTGAGTTTCATTTTGGTTGCATGCACTTTCTTGCTTATAAACTATGTTTGCTTTTGGTTTGTAACTTAATCTAAATTCATTCGGAAGTTTGGTTTGTAAAACTTAACTTATTTCATTTTGGTTGCATGCACTTTTAATTAACTAGTTTGGTAGACAATTGTGAACTTGAGCTTAACTCGTTAGTTGTTGCTTCCTTGGTATGAAAATTGAAACATGTGGTATTGTGAAACTGAAATTGTGAAATTGTGAAACTTTATGTGATATTGTGAAATTGAAACAGGTTGGCTGCAAAGGTAGTGGGCTGCAAGCCTGCAATTGTTAACCTTTTTTTTTTCCTGAAAAATGGGTGGGTTTACTTGTTAAAGAGCTTAAAATTGTAAAAAGTTTTAAAACCCAACATTTTGGGCTTCAAGACCCAATCCCAAAGTGACCTGAAAATCCCGAAACACTTTCGGGAATCCTGAATTTTGGGAAATTAATAGTTTCAGTTCGGTTTCGGGATATAAAATCCCATCCTGAAATATTTTGGTTTGGGATTTGGGTTAGGGGTGTTGGTTTGGGATCCCGACCCGAACCAGCCCTATATGTAACTGACATATAAATTCATTAATATTTTAATGCTAGGGACTTCGATTAAAATCTGAAAACAAATAACGTCTCAGTCAATAAATATTTGTAACTAAGGACCGGATACTTTTTCCTTCATTTTACTTATTACTGTAAATTGAGTTGCTAATTTGGATAAATGTATCTAAAGTGGAAAAGATTAATTACACATTTAAATAAAACTGAACTAGTAATCTAATCACCTCAGATAATTAGATTAGGTTTAATGATGTATCATATTAAACTACTGGGCTACGTACACTTCACCTTATATCTAGGTTTGGCATCGGTTTTAAATGGACCATTATATTCTAATTTTTTTCCACACTACACTCTGATAGTTTTGAAGTTCAATCATTTTACACATTCTCTTAAATTGTAGCCGTCATACAAAAGAGAAACCACAAAAGGGCATGCCATCGCCATAAGTATCTACAATATTGGACAAATTTCAAACGTCTAGGTGTAATATGAGAAAATTGAAATCTGGTGACCCACTTGAAAACCTACCACAAACTTCTGTATTGTGAAACGTTTAATTTAAACCTAAACTATTTGGTGGCTAACATTTTTCTGCATAAGTTATCTTTGAGTTGTCTACTAAAATGTACATACTTTAACTATATCATCTCGCATCACTGTGCACATAAAATGGCTATTTTGTTATTTCCATTTAAATTTAAACAGAAAGTAAAAACATTTATGTTGTAATTTACATTTTTACACCTAATTCCATATGCTAATTAAGCCACTTGCATGCATATCATTGTCAAGCCTATGATTAGTCTCTATGAAATTATGGTTTGTACGATCGAAACTTTTTGTCCTTCAAAGTGGTTTTCTATTAGGCTGCTTCGTATGGTCACTAGTGGAGATAGAAAATCATATATAAGTGCCTCCTCCTATCCACAAAATAAAAGTATATATGATCATTAAGTGCCGCCGGATCGAATTACCGAGTATTCATCTCATTAGATATAGATCTGAGATCGGTGAAAAAGGAAGTTAAGTAAATTAGACCCAAGTTCCTCAATATCTAAAACTATTGATCTTAACATTAATAATTGACCTTGAGATTGGAAACTAAAACTAACCTTAATATAATTCATCAGAAAACACTAGAATAATAAGCATCCTATACTTTCATCATCCAAAAGTGCATTAAACATTAACACCGCTGCCATTATAGTTTAGTTGGTTTAGAGAATTTTTATTTATGTGCCAAAGTGTTCGATTCTCCGTTTCTTGCTATAGCTTATATCAAAAAGAGAAATTAGCACTCCCATTGTTACTAATTATTCCAAACTAAACAAAGTGGAAAATAACAAAGAAGAAGAGAATAAACAAAATGCAGATGGGTAGGGTTTAAAGGGAAGAGTACGTTGGCAACTTCCTATTCTATCCATTCTCTAAGAATCTGAAATTCTTTGTCAACTTCCTGTACTGCATGCTACACATTGAGGATTACTGCAGAAGGTTTTAAAAAATTTTGCTGTCTATAATTTAAGTCAATGGCATTCATCTTTTTGTACATTCTCTCGTTGTATTTTTATATACTGGTACCTTCTTTCCACCGATCGATCAATTCTTGAGGTTGACAATGTGTTTTTCTTCTTTTCTTGTGATTTACTTTAGGTTGACACTGTGATTTCATCTTTTTGTAATAAATGCTGATGTTCTATTTCTGTATCACCTTCATAATTTGATGCTCGAGGAAGTCCCACAGACGTTGGTGAGGAATTAATTAAGTTGGAATATGGAAGAGGTTTTTTCATCTATAAACATGGGATGGACTTTTTAATTTTTAAATTAGTTTTTTCCTTATTTCCTTTAGTATTAGAAAAGCTTATTAAATTGCTTTAAGTTTTAGGTTTAGGGTTTAGCGATTTCTTTATGGAAAAATTAGTATGCGATCTCTAGTTATTAATGTTTATTGACTGAAAACTTATCGGTTTTCATATTTTGACCCAAGTCCCTAGCATTAACATAATAATAAATTTACAAGTTAGTTACATAATTTTTTAAAATAAAAATTAGTAATTGGTTTAAAATTTTAATACTCACACCTTTATTAAACTCCTAACTAATTTTGAATTCAAAACATTTCCAAAATAAATAAAAAATTAGAATAAGTTTGTACCCATTAGCTTTTTTACATAATTTTTTAAAATAAAAATTAGTAATTGATTTAAAATTTTAATACTCACACCTTTATTAAACTCCTAACTAATTTTGAATTCAAAACATTTCCAAAATAAATAAAAAATTAGAATAAGTTTGTACCCATTAGCTTTTTTAAAGAATGTTTTAAATTTTTTAATCTTATATGTACCCATTCATGTAATTTTTTCAAATTTTTAATCTTAAAATGTATTCATTCTTAAATATACCAATTTGTTATATGTAAAATGTACCCTTTGTTTTTTTTTTAATAAAATCTATTCAATTTTTTTCTAATCCATTTTTAAACTTATATGGGTATATTCTTTTTTCTTTGATTTGAGAATGTATCCATATCAAGTTTAATCGAAGAAATTTACTAATGTTACTAAACCTAATATATATATATATATATATATATGTATATGTATATGTATATTTATTGTGATTTTGAAGAATGTACCCATATTTTGGTACAATATTTTTTTTGTAATTTTGAAGAATGTACCCATGTTTACACACACACACAAAATAGTACAATTTATATTTTAATATTTCCCACAAATTATGGTTCTTTTTATATTTAAAATCTCATTAATATAAACAACTATAAATTTCAATTTTTAATTTAAAAAATATAGTAAATAAATAGAAATAAATTATCACATTAATTTCAGGGACTTCGATAAAAAATTGAAAACCAACAAGGTTTCAGTCAAAAAATATTTATAGTTAGGAACTGCATCCAAAGTCTCTATTTCTTTATTTATAAGTGAGAACTTTCAAGTTGACTCTTTGAATTGCAAGTTCGATACTAAATTATAGTTGATTCACTGTATGACTTAGCCCAAATTTTCATCCCTCGCTATCATTATGTCACATATATAGACAATTTATAAACAACAAAAAAAAAAATTGCTTTAATATGTTAGATGAACATAGTTGAAAGTTTTGAAGAAATGGGTAACAATCTCATCTCTCAACAAATAGTTTGGATAAATTATATATACTTGTTCATAGTTTTGCGTATTTCCAATCTACTTTCTATATTTCTTAAGAGTGCTTGAAGGCTTTTTTCAAGTGAATTTTTTTTAACTCAATTAGAAGTCAAAACCATGATCACTTATTTTTAAGAGCTTATGATATTATCAAGAGGATGTTTACATTTATATATGATATGGTCATATGAAAGAATGAAAGATTAGAAGGAAGGAACGTGATGGAGGCCTTTCGAGCTTATGACATCTCAATAAACCCCCTATGTTAATGCAAGAGATGTCTTCATTTTTCAAGTATCTCACTTCTTGTATTCATGATTTCTCAGTTGCAAGGGCTTAGGGAGATGTTTTTGAGATCAGTGTCTTTTGACCTACTTTCTAGAAAATCTCTACTTGACACACCCATCTATGCCTCACCTAACTCCCCATGCCTTACGATTTTTCTACCCAAACCTAACCACCTCCTATTTCCCATATATATGTTTTGAGTCGATTAAACTTAATATGTAGGCAAAATATGGAACATGGTAACCAATCCATGACATGCACAACATTTTTAATCATACAACAGGGATAATATTCTTAGGTGGCATTTGGTACCAGTTGATACCCAAACAATATCCTTTCACCCTACCATTTTCCCTCATCCACATTCAACATCCATGGCTAATCAAGTATTTTTCCCTCACTAATCAGTATCACTAGAATAGACTCCAAACTTTACTAGGAACCCAGCAAATCCAACACTGCCACGTGTACTATTAGGATAACAGTTTCCTACAGCATTATATTATCCCATTGGGCTCCAAGTATAGTGGGCTCAAAAACCGAAAATTGAAACAAACTGAATCGAAAGAAAAAAGAACCGAATTAGAAAAACAAACCGAACCAAAATATGTTGGTTTGGTTTTAGTTCTCGTGGTTCAAAAATCGAACCGAAGAATCCTTAAAACAACGTCGTTTTACTTACACCCATATAAACGTTGTCGTTTTACTTTTATCATGTGACCTAAATGCTACTCCTCATGCCTCACTCAGTTACTCTCCTCTGCAGCACCTCCACCTCCAGTCCTTTGCACTCTCTCACTCTATGCTCCTCCTCAGTCCTTACCATCCCTCACGGCCTCACCTCTGTCTGCATCTTCGTGTTCTATAGATAAAAGCACAATAAAAAATATATAGGTAGGCGGTCAAGTTCAAGTAAATTTTGACGTGACTCAATCATAACTGTTTAAATAGGAGGTGAGGAAAGGAGAGAGAGAATAGAAGGGGAGCAAATCTTACTCCTTTTTGTTTATAGGGGAAGGTACTTGAAATGACTTTTGTTCTAACTTGAAAAGATGTAGTTACTAATGAACTTGTGATGCTGTTAGAAGTAGAATCAAATTTGATTAGGTCAATCCATTTCAAGTCGAAGTGTTGTATGATACGATGACAGCTGAAGCATTCAGTTTTCATATTTCTTTTAAAAAAACAAACCAAAACAAATGAGCTTAAAATGAACCGAACCAAAAAAACTCAAAGAAAATTGAACCGAACCAAACCGAATAGTAGTTCAATTTAGTTTTCAATTTTGACAAAAAATGGATCCGGGTAAAACCAAACTCACCAATAACTCTAGGGCATTACACCATACTAGTATATGCCCACACACAAAGTGTGTGAAATTTTTTACTTTAGTTGTTAAATTGAGAGAGAGAGTGAGACAGAACGTGAGAGTGAGAGAGTACATGTAGGTGGAGTTTTTAAAAAAAAAAAAAAAAAAACAAAATTCTGTTTTGTAAAATTACGCTACTATTCTTAACTTTTTTGTTGTTATAGAAGACAAAGAAGTCTTTTCACTCTCTTTTGGTTGACAAAGAAGGTTTCGTTAATGTAGTTTTAGATAATTTGTCAAATTGCGGGGCTGCGCTTGTTGTTTGTAGAGAACTTCCAGCGTGCTCTTTAGCCCGGTGGACAGGGACATTTGCAACCCAATCCCCTCCCAAACTAGCTCCATCCAATTTGGGCAATTGGGCTAAGGGGGAGCTCGTGGGAAAAGGCAGGCGGGAGTCCAAGGCCTGAGTACCTGAGGGAAAGTGATGTAAGGCTGACGCCAGCCACGTTATAAAATTTTTTGCGTCAACCGCATAAGCAACACGCGCACGTGGGGGAGCGTCTCGGGTAGATTTTCAGACGATGGGGCCCCTGTGTCAGTCCCACTCAGTCACTTTGAATTTGGACCGTTTGATTTCCAGATCAACGGTCCAGTTTTTTCGGCTTTAAAATTTTTTTAGAAAAAAATATCAAAAATGTTTGGGTGGGCCATGTGTCTCATTCTGGACTGATGGATTTCAATTTTTTTGTAATCCGACGGTCCAGATTAAATAAGTTAATAATTTTTTTAAACTAATTAAAAATCCAAAAAAATTTAAAAAAAATTATATTTTTTTTATAATAACTTACCATTTTCTCCCACCTTACACCACATTTCAATATTTTCAACGATTCTAAATAGGTAAGAACATGTCACGCGACGGAATTGGTTAAAAATCTTATCAAAATTTATTCACAAAAATTGTACTTTTAGATAATAACACATGTCATGACGAGATCGGTCAAAAATCTTATTCGAAATTTAAATTTAAATTATTTTTTATTATTTTATAAAATAAAAATACTAATATTTTATTACCTACTGCCATGATTTTTAAGTTTAGTGATGAAGATGTAAAATATAATTACTGTTTATTAAAGATAAGTACTATTCATTAGAAGGAATTCAATTGCCAATTGCTATGAGAAGTCTTCTACACTGGAAGTGCTCAAATAGAGTCAAAGGAGGGACGGTTAGTTGGACTTGCCACTCCCTCTAGGGATCCTTGCTCAACCCAACAACACCACTCTGCTCCCTCACTATTTTTTTGAGACCCACAAAAATAAAAACACGTAAATTAGAAAATAAAAACCCAATTTTCTGTTTCCATTTTTGTCCACTTTATAGCCCATAAAAGCCGAAGACTCAACTTTATTACGGAAATATTAAAATATAGATGAAATAATTATTGGGGTTTCCTCATTTTCCATTTTCCTGTGCAAAGTGTTGAAATTTTGTTGCAGAACTCTCTCTCTCTCTCTCTCTCTCTCTCTCCCCCCCCCCCTTCCATTACACTGTTAAAAAAAACTCTTGGGAAGTCCAGGACCAGTGAAAACGCTGCGTTTTGGTACATGTGCTGCAGCAGTACGTACTTGGTTTGAAAAGGCAAACCCGATACTCCTGTAGGATTAATCCTTGTTTTTGTTTTCATAAGCAGTTTCTGCTTTCTCTCTCCTTCTCTCTCTCTCTCTCTCTCTCTCTCTCTCTCTCTCTCTCTCTCTCTCCATTCTCCAAGATAAAAGCTCTGGTTTTTATGTCACGTTTTTTATAAATAATTTTTAAACTTTTCTATCTTTAGAGCTGAAATTTTTATTTGTTTTGTTTTGTTTTCTTATGAATTTGGGGGTGGTGCAATGCAGGCTAAGCCAAGTGTTATAAACTTGGCTTATTAAGATTAGCGGACCCAACAGATTTCTGGGTTTATGAGTTGAAGCCATTCAGGTCAGTTGCTACTTCCTTTTTACTTCTGCAAAGTGTTTTAGTTCTTAGAGTTTCTGGAATTTGTTGACTATTTTTTTATTTTATTTTACTTTTACCATACCTCTAATCTGCATCTAATATTATTTTCTTCAAAATCTGTGACTTCAACTTTTTATTTTGGGATTTAGTTTCTTGTTCTTTTATGTTTGTTGGAAGAAAGTATGTTGGTTTTCGGTTCTGTGTTTCAGCACTTTCATCGATAATTTGGAGAATTTGATTTGTATATTTATTAGATTTATTTTGTTTTAATGTTTTTAGTTGATTCAACTTTCTTTTGGAAAGAAGGGAAGAAAATATTTCTAATGTGTGTAAAGTTATATGATTGGGGAAGTAAGATTACAATCTTGTCCACATATGGTTGCTCTTGTCACCAGTGGGGTACTGAACATGTCATGGTTTGATATGTGTGGTTCAACTTCATAATATGATCTTTGAATAGAGAGGGTTGAAATTGTTTCAAATTTTAACGTCGAGTTCAGGAGATTTTGTAAAAAACAATTAAGTGGTTAGTTGAGACATTATTGATTTTGTTATTTTGGAGAAGAAATGAGCATCATTATCCCTGCTTGGAGATGTGAACTTGGGTTATATGCTTATCTTTTGATAAACAGTTTCATGGATAGTGCAAAAAAAGTTTCAAACAGACGTTTTTGCGAAATCAAATCCCTTATGCATTCAACCATGGCCATAGAAAACTTGAAATTGACATGTCAGAGACCTAGATGAGTATTCAGGAGCTGTATCTAATTGGTATTGCCAATTCTATTCAGTGTTCCGCCTTCGCTGTTTGATTTTTTTCTATGATGTGAATGCTTTCGCGTTCTAGCTTGTTTTGTTAGCGCATAATCTGTTTTTCATAATTTATGAGTGGACTAAATTGTACAAATGTTCCTCGATTTAAAGGTGCAACCTTCGGCATCATTACTTCGATGGAAAGAGTTCCTCCTCCGGGAAGTTAGTGAACACGTGTGTTAGGAAAATGGAAATCTGTATGCTTGCCTTTCCTACTTAAATCACGCATTGCTTTGAAATGGCAATGAGAATACGAGAGTAGAGGGATTCTTCAGAGATTATCTCAATGCCCCAAATCCAAATCCCAAATGCTTTGTCTTGATTGAAAATAAATGCATTAAGCCAAAGTTGTACCTTTCAACGTCTGTGATTTTTGTAGAATGCTATACTCCTAAAGACTCCTTTGACTCTTCGTCTTGTTACTTTATTATTTATCTTAGTATTTCTATATAATCCCGGTCTCATGCAGGTTTCAAGTAGATGAACTTTGCACATCTTGAGCCAACATTGGCAGTAGCAGCTCCTCAAGTATCAGTTAGTTACTATTCCATATCAAGCAACTTCTCCTGACAACTTTGTAACTTCTATTGCTTTGGGGAGAAAGATATACAGAGTATTCCAGGCATAAGATGGTGGGACTGCTATGTTTTCCTTTATCTCATGCTACTACAACACACATCAAAAATAACTAATTGGAACATAACATAAGCGTTGGAAAAAATGGATATTAAGGAAGCAGAGCGTGTAGTTATAGCTAAACCAGTTGCTTCAAGGCCAACTTGTTCCACCTTTAGGTCCTTCACAGAGCTTCTTGCAGGAGCTATTGATGCCTCTCCTTCGAATGTATCTTCTGAAACTGCTGTTCCTGCCATCAGACCAAAGACCGTGAGGTTCAAGCCAATGGTGAATCATGCTGTCGCTGGATTGGTTTCTTCCCAGGTGATCTTAATTCTACCAAAAGTGCTTGTTCCTTTTGAGAAGTTTTACCTCTGACTATTAGTGCGAAAAATTTTCAGGCACATATCTCTGGTGCAGCACATAGTCATTCATCGGAGCAGGTTTCGAAATCAGATAGCAGATCAACTGTGATATATAAACCATTGGCAAAAGTTGTTTCAAGGGCAACCGTTTCTGTCTTGGCAAATATGGTCAGTAGCTACTGAATAATTGTGTAAAGACATGGGACTTTGAAAATGTGGTGAAACTTTTGAACCTCGAATTTTGAAACAGAATTCTTTTTGTTCATTCTTACCAGGGAAACTTCAATACCAGCCACCAATCTACACAATTATCAGTTAATGTGGGTGTTCTACATCCAAATCAAGATAAATGCTTTAGATCCCAAAGCTCAAATCTGCGCCATAATAATCCATCACGTGCCGAGACAAATCAGACAACAGAGCCTTTGAAAATAGCCTCACAAAACATGGAAGAGGATCTGAAACTTATACCATCCACAGCCAATACTGATAGGCCTTCTTATGATGGGTATAATTGGAGAAAATATGGACAGAAGCAAGTCAAAGGAAGTGAGTACCCCCGAAGTTACTATAAGTGCACTCATCCAAATTGTCCTGTGAAAAAGAAGGTTGAACGATCTCTGGATGGCCAGATTGCTGAGATTGTGTACAAGGGGGAACACAACCACTCAAAGCCTCAGCCTCCAAAGCGGAGCTCATCAGGGACACAAGGCTTAGGCATACCATTTGACGGAACTGGTCAAGATACCAACAACCGGCTATTGAATAGTCATCTTAATGAAAGAAATGAAGGTTCCGAAGGTAGAGTAGAAGATCAAAATGAAGTTGGACTACCTGTGCAGTCTTACCAAACCAAAGCCCCACTACCTTATGATCCCCATGCGACTGGAGGAATAACTGCTGGTGGTGCAACTCCTGATAATTCTTGTGGTCGTAGTGCCGAATGCGAGGAAGCAAGTAAGGGGCTTGAAGTAGAGGATTATGAACCTAGAAGTAAAAGAAGGTTAGACGAAATCAGAGGCCTTGGATTAGCTATGCATGCTTTAGTTTTGAAAGCTGGTGCACCTTACTATTTGAAACAATACGATAGTCACTTATCATCTTTTGTTCTATGCTGGTTTGTATCCATTTTCTTGTCTATTCCCTTCTCCGTGATTGACCCCTGAATGTTTGGATTAAAAATGCGTTTGAAATATCTTGATTCTTGATGAGCATTTCTATCATAATACCTTGTTCACGGTTAATGTCATTGACTATGTTTAACTATGATTTTCCTTCAGAAAAAGTGAGAATCATTCCATTGAAGCAGGGATATCAGGGGAAGGTGTCCAAGATCCTCGTGTTATGGTGCAAAATTCTGTTGAATCTGATATGACGGGTGATGGCTTCCGCTGGAGGAAGTACGGGCAGAAAGTTGTCAAGGGAAATCCATATCCCAGGTTAGAAAGAGTGAAAACTCTTTTTTATTTTTTTAGGAAATGTATCCACACCTCTTAGAGCAATTGGCTAATTTTCCTCTTGCATGTGTGCTCACCTGTCTCATACGTACAATGTACCTCTAGCTCTTAGTCTACTAATATTTTTCGTGTTGTTGATGAGGTCTCAAATCTGCCCCCGTTTTTGTTGATACCGAAGTATTTTGGTTATCCGAACTCAAGACATAACTCTTCAGAATGAGATCGTAATCCAATATATAACCAACCTCTATGGATTATGTTAAGACTCAGTTTCTTAAGTTGTTCATCAAGTGCTGTTTGTGCATTCATGACATCTGCAGTGGGACAAAAGATTCTTTGTGACTAGCTAGTGCTTACTCCATAGCTTTTTTGATCTTGCAGAAGTTATTACAGATGTACCAGTCTCAAATGCAGCGTGCGCAAGCATGTCGAAAGAGTCTCGGATGATCCCAAAGCTTTCATCACCACGTACGAGGGAAAGCACAACCACGACATGCCACTGAGGAACACGAACGCAGGAGCATCTGAGAAGGATACAACAACTAAAGAAAAGCCATGAGTGAGTGACAACATCACATTCAAACTTTGGCATCAAACTGTTTCAACCCCATATTTGTCTGACAGAAATGTCAGATGGGCTCAGAGGAAAAAACAGACACCAAAAGTAACTGCTGCAGTGATTCTGATTCCCGCCTTGGATGCTCTCCTCTGCTATGCAATGCCAATAATTTCACTTGGGAATCTCTTTCATGGCTGCTTGATGGATTGGAGACATAAAATGGTGTAAATATTTTGGCTTAATTTCCCCCGTCGTTGCTGCTGCCTTGGCTTTTTAGTCAAAATGATTTTTGAGATTGCCCACCGTCAATTATTTTGATCATTTTGTGAAAAATCTTCGTTAAAGTGAGGGTATTTTTGTCAAATAACCCCTTCACTTGAACTCAATTTAATGGAGATTTTTCACAAAATGACTAAAATGGTTGACGGTGGACAATCTCAGAGATCAATGTGAGAAGTTATATCAATCTCAAAAATCATTTTGGCTAAAAAACTGTTGACTTCAATTAGCTCATCAGAGTATTACATTTTTACTTTCTTTGTATTAAATGCTATGCCAATAATTTCACGTGGGCAACTTCACATAACAAAACTTTCTTACAAAATGTTAATGGCAGTAATTAGGTTGATGACTTGATAATACAAGGATTAGAGAGTAAAGTTAAGGATTATTCATTTCCTAGTGGGTAATACTTGTGTTGTTTTGTTTTGTTTTGAGAGAAGTACGATAATTCATTGCAAGCATATTCAGAATACTTGTGTTGTTTTTGTTATTAGAAAAAGTTGTACACTATAATTATAGTACGTTTAAGATTTTGGTTATTACATCCTATCAGCTTTGAAATTTTGA
Organism: Pyrus x bretschneideri; assembly: GCF_019419815.1. Taxonomy (NCBI): domain Eukaryota; kingdom Viridiplantae; phylum Streptophyta; class Magnoliopsida; order Rosales; family Rosaceae; genus Pyrus; species Pyrus x bretschneideri. The sequence continues at coordinate 86,984 of NW_025999836.1, read as the reverse complement.
ATACCTATTGCTTTTTGTTTTGCAAGGAATATAAGGGGACAATGGCTTAATAAAAAAAATTACGAGTAGAGGTGAATGCTCTTAACTACATGAGTTACAAACTCAGTTCTTATTACATTCATGCATTTGCAGTTTCGCTTCTTTATGTGAGTTGTTTTAAATCTCTAGTTTCATTTCTATATTCAACATTCAAGCACCTAAGCTCTATATCTTGTAGACTACATTTCTACTAGGGATTATACTCGTTTGAACTACAGATTTGTTACTAGTAATTTTACAATTTTTTTTTTTTCAATTTGTGTTCTCTATTTTTGTGCTTTGATGATTTTTTTAATCTAACGATATACGTTATACTAAGAGAGAGGGGAATAAATTAGTATTAAACTCATCAATTACCATATTCGAATATAGGACATCTCATTTACACGAGAAAATAAGCTGTAATTTATAATTGAATGTATAAAATGAGAATGAAAACATAACATTACGGGAAGGAGTGCAAACTAAGATTGATTTTTCAACGTAACCAAAAGAAACGTGACACTTCAAGTCTTGAAGCTTGCTGATTGGTCTAAATAAGCTCAGATATTAGCCCATCCCCAATCTTGGATTTTGTAACGGTTGAATTCGAACCCACATTTGACCACCAATTTCTTTTCATGTGTCATCTCTTTCCACTCCATAATTTTAATCACCCTTTGGAAGTTTTCTGTTGTCCTAACCCTAACTCACGCATCCCTTGCCGTTGCTATTATGTTAAGGTTTCATATCATATTGTCAATTCATTCTTTCTCTATTTTGCTTCAAAAATTCTACAGTGTTTTGAAGTATGAGATATTCCGAGTGTTATAACTGTTAAATCTTTATTTTTGTATTTTAAGTAAAAATCTAACGTCTAAAACATTATGAGTATCCCATAATCCGGAATACCATTGAAAATCTTATTTTTCTTTGGACATTGATCCACTTCTTATTATGAAAGAGTCATTTTTTGTTCTTGTAAATCACAGCTTGACACGCATGGAGAGATAACTCAAAAAGAAATTCTTTTTTACATGCATATCAAACTGTGATTAGCACGAATGTAGAAACGGCTACTTCCATGAAAATGAGACAAATATTATCATTTTTTTTATTTGTTGGAAAGAATGCACCAACTTTTTATACCATTTTATTTCGCAGGCTTGACTTGTTAATATGATTCTGTGAACCTGAGCTCAGAGGTGCACTTTGTGTTTCTATGGAGAAGTTATGAGAAGCGGCTGCCGAGGCATAATTTGTGGGAGGAGTCCGGACGGGAACCGACCAAGGTCAAAGTTGTATGAATTTGTGGCGTAAATAACTTCATTGAGAAGATCAATATTTGCATTGGCACTACACTCCATATGCTATATGGAACTTCTTTGCGCTACTTGGTCGATAAAGTCAATAGTCCATAAGAACTAACGGATATAATCTAATGTATAAGGACCATATTCTAAGATGATTGGTTGGTAATTTTATTTCCTTCTTGCATGGTTTTGTAGTTGTAGGGATCATTGAAGTATTTAATTAACATTAAGAATTAAAGAGGAGTAGGAGGATTCGAGATTATTATATTAATTTAGAAATTATTCAAGTATTTGCTATATGATATATATGTTATGTTTTTCTACGTTCCGTGATTTTCTAATATGATATCAAAGTCTTGATGTCTTTTGAGTTCAATGGTTATTTGGTATGACATCAAAGTTCCTGTTTTTAGAGGTCTTCGGTTTTTCATTACATACATGGGAGAAAGGATATTAGTAAAGAAAGTTGGAGTTTCTACCATAAAATTAATTGGCAATTTAGGGCTTATTTGAATGTGTTTTTAAAATGATTGAAAGCGCTTTTAAAAAAAATGTTTTTTGATTCCAAAAGCACTTAAAGTGCTTTCTGCAAGAAGCACTAATAATGTTCTTCTTCCATGAAGTACTTGAAGTGTTTTTTCAGGATTTACTCTCATTTTTACTAAGGATTGGTTCTAAACATATTTTCACTAAATGAGCTTTCAGTCATTTTAAAAGCACATCCAAAAGAACTCTTAGAGGGTAGTCCAACTACTTATAAACACATGCAATGCAATGTTCCTCCTTTTTCCTATGCGGTATTGATACTCTTAACAGTTAGCTTCATATACCTTATTGACCTATTCTAAAAGTTTAAGTTTTTCGAACTTGGTTATCTAACTATACACACTAGTACAAAGTTTTTTTTTTTTTTTACTAAGCTTGAGACTTTTAGCTGAGTTTTTGATAAAGCAAAATTCTAAATTAAATTTATCTAAATTACGGAACAGAAGATTCGAACTTTAATGTAAAAACTACTTTAGTCAAAATTAACTAAAACGATTGTTCTATCCAACTTGACTAAATCCAAACCAACCTCTGTAGTATGATTCAATTATTTACTATTTCTCTCCTTAAGAAAGTTATTCTTTGTCAAAGCTTTCTTTTTAAAGAAGGTATTTTTATATAATTTGTTGGAAATACCTTTTCTCTATATAAAACCGTTACGTGAGGATTTTTTGGTTTACAAGAAGATAAATATAAATTAAATTTCAATGCTTTATTAAATTTATTTTATAAGTTGAGGAAAGGATCACACAATTCAAAGTCCAACTTCACAACACCAAATATATCACAAATCAAATGACACCAATATATACACACTCTGTGTCCTTTCTCTTATAAAAACAATATAGTCGGTCAAATATTTTACCTAAATTTGGTGTCCGATTCTCAAATATATCTCATGACACCAATTAAAAAAATAAAAAAAAATAAAAAAATTCAGAGTTGGTGGAATCGAAAATTTGCATTTTTATAATATATGAGAACGTGACCAACACCATCAAATCAAAGTCAAATAACAAAAATACAATTCTATTGATTTTTTTCTGTTGAACATAAACAGTGTGCACCAAATGGAGGGTCCAAAACAAGCCATTTGTGACCAGCTGTGACTTTGTCACTTTCACTAAAATTGAAAGGATAAGTAAAAAAACATAACACTCTTGTAAGTTGTAAAGAAGGTATATCATTGGATAGTTGAGTCCTATAGTTGAAACCTGGGAAAGAACTTGCACACACCTCTCAGATAATATATGTGTTTTTTTTTATTACAAGCGATTTGCACTGATTTATATTAAGAGCAAAAGGAGGGAATATAGTTTGGACATGAAACTCAATGAATGAAAGAAGAAGACTTTAGCTACCAGAACAATCCACCATTAGTTAGTTTATGTTAACAATCGACATCGTTGCACAAGCGAGCAATACAATAAAAGATAAATATATCATACGCAAGGGTGAAACTTACTTCTATTAGAAACTATATCGTATTAATTTCATATGTTTGAATAACATTATTACCGTATTATTAATTCAAAAGTGTGGCTGATGCACGTAGTCTTTCTTCTAAAAATCATAGAAAGGTTCAATCTTCTCCATCCATTTAGTACGATTTTTCTGATTGAAAATAATATCTGGTAAGAGAAATTTTTTGGTGTATCAAGAACACGAACTCATCCATCAAATATCATAATACAATTAGTTAAAACTTTTGTTTTTAATTTTTGAACCAATTATATTATTATATTTATACTGAACTGTGTTGCTGAATACTGAAAATTTCTTATGTGGCAAATGACAATAAAAATAATTGTAAAACATTACATAAACAGGGAGAGTGTTCTAAAGTTTACAGCTTTTCGATATACAAATTATAAGCTCTCGTTATCCGGGTGAGTAGCTCGTGTGGGGTTTTTGCTTTTGGGGAAGTTGGGGAAAGTTTGAAGAGTCTCTGTGGAGACTGCTTTTTCTAACTGCTGCTTTTTTCTCTTTTTGAGTCTTTGGCTTCTCAAACAGCAATATAAAATCATGGGTTGGATGATGATTCCCTGTTCTGGTAATTCTAACTGTAAAGCAAAAACCAAGAAGAAAAGGAAGAACAAGATTGAGTTGCAGGATAAGCCACTTGATCAGATCAAACCCACTTCAGGTACTTACTGGTTTATCTAAATTTACCTCAAACTGTGCTGCTGGTGATTAACAGATGAATTTACTGGCTTGGTAATTGTTTTTATCCATCTGGGTTTCTTTTAAATATTGCAGAAGATTAGATATTTCATGTGAAGTATTATTTTGTTCAGTTTTTAGTATGCAGATTAGTGCCTTTGAGTAGAATTTTTCAAATTTTGAGATAACTTTGGATTGAATTTGATAGGGTATGAACTGTTGTTGTAGTTAAATATGAATTATGATGGCACATCATACAATGCACTGGTAAGGAAGGAATCTTTGTAGCATTATTGTTGCTGTTTTCTTGTCAGAAATGCAGTTTATACTCCTGATATTGCATATAGCCATGAACAATACTTAGCTCCTCAAAGATGAGTAGGAACTCCTACTCATAACTCTTAGTGTTTTAATCATAGAGCTTTATGCTTATGATCAGAACTGTTCATACTATGAATCACACTCTAAAGATTATCTCTGCAAAAAATAAATTAAAACTAAGGTCGTTTAGTCAATCTATTATAGCAAATACGTAGACGGTTCGTAATGCTTTTACCAATACTGTTCATTTGTTTTTAAATAGTTTGATGACTAAACAACCTTAGTTTTAATTGATTTTTTGCAGAGATAATCTTTACAGAGTGATTTATAATATGAACGGTTTTGATTATAGACACGAAGTTCTATAAATTGACAACAAACAATTTAGGAAATTTTGAGTATGAGTTCCTACTCATCTTTGAGTAGCCAAGTATTGTTCTATAACCATGTAGGATTGTTTTCAGTTAGCTTGGCATCATCCGTAAAATCGTGCTCAGTCTTTATTACAATTTAGTTGCTTTATTTATGAGAAGTTTATAGGTTGGTTATTTTCTCCATTGTGAATGAAATCACTCATACTTTTTATCTAATAAAAGTTCTCACTTCTTTTCCATGTTTGATTTTAGGTTTTTCAAAGACTAGTTCCATTTTGAGTGTCAAGGAGGATCCAAAAGATGGAGGGTCTGACCAGATTGCAGCACAGACCTTTGTATTCCGTGAATTGGCAGCTGCAACTAGAAATTTCAGGTCAGAATGTCTTTTGGGTGAAGGTGGATTTGGTCGAGTATACAAAGGACGTTTGGAAAGTACAAATCAGGTTATTCATGGTTGTCTTTTTATTTCATTGAACATGAAACAATTAAGCAGCCCGAAGAGGTTTTACGAGTGCTTTACACATATACGTGTGTGTAGATATTTTCAAGGCTGTTTTTTTTTTTCCTTTTTCGGGTTGGGGTGGATTGGAGGATGATTATTTTGAAATTTTCTTCATAAGAGACTACAGATTGCAAAGTATGGGATGAAGATTCTAGCTTACTAGGAGATTTACCTTCTAATATGCGATCGATGTAGTTGGTCATGGAATTTGAAACTTATCGTTGTGTTTGGTGTAGGTAGTAGCTATCAAACAACTTGATCGTGATGGATTACAAGGGAACAGGGAATTCCTTGTTGAAGTGTTGATGTTGAGTCTTCTTCACCACCCCAATCTTGTTAATCTTATTGGTTATTGTGCGGATGGAGATCAAAGGCTTCTTGTTTATGAATATATGCCCCTAGGGTCCTTGGACGACCATTTACATGGTATCTATAACCTTTTGCATTAACTTTCAAATTTCAAATGCTTCTTAACCTTTAATGATTCATTATTTAGCTTTTTGGCGGAACTGGTTTCATAAGCTTCTTTTGCAGATGTGTTACCTGGTAAGAGACGACTTGATTGGAATACGCGAATGAAAATAGCCGCTGGGGCAGCGAAGGGATTGGAGTATCTACATGACAAAGCAAGTCCTCCTGTTATATACAGAGATTTGAAATGCTCCAACATATTGCTTGGTGAAGGGTATCATCCAAAGCTGTCTGATTTTGGTTTAGCCAAACTTGGGCCTGTTGGGGATAACACCCATGTATCTACAAGGGTAATGGGAACATATGGATATTGTGCTCCAGAGTATGCAATGACAGGGCAATTGACTCTTAAATCAGACGTTTATAGCTTTGGCGTAGTTCTTTTGGAAATTATAACAGGCAGGACAGCGATTGACAATACCAGAGGTGCAGGAGAACAGAATTTGGTTGCGTGGGTAAGAAATTCCGTTCGGTTCACATGTTTCATAATCTTTTAAGTAATGAAGCCTTTTGAGCTCCTTCATATTCCCATTTTTTTCAGCTCTTTCATATTCTTAATAATTTGAGTGACCATCAATAAAGAATTCTGCAAATCAGACCTTATTCTGATGCTTAACTCACATGTTACTACTTTGTTTTTTCAGGCAAGACCCTTGTTTAATGACCGAAAGAAACTTTCACAAATGGCAGACCCAACGCTCCAGGGTCAGTATCCCCAAAGGGGCTTGTACCAAGCTCTTGCAGTTGCAGCAATGTGTGTTCAGGAGCAGCCTAATATGCGGCCAGTTATAGCTGATGTCGTCACAGCTTTGACTTACCTTGCTTCACAGAAGTATGACCATGAAACAGAGCCAGTCCAAAGCTCCCGTCTTGCCCCTTGTACTCCCCCTAGAACCAAGAGGGATAGTGAAAGGAAGGCTCAATTGCGGTAGTGGACACGCCAACCATCGCAATGTTATGATAATACCAGATACATGCTCATACAGTATGGAGTCTGAACTGATATTTATCGCGGATGATAACATGCCTTCAGACCCTAATTCTGAAAGTTTCTTCCCATCTCCATTTCGTGTCTCATCAGTCATCATCAGAAAATAGTGTTTCTCTTCATTGTTTTTTCTTCTTGAATATATACAGAGCCGGAATGCTGTACTATATCCTTGTGTGCCTTCGTGCAGTGATTTTTCATTGGTATTTTTACATCTTTTTTCTTCGATTATCTCTAGATCCCGTAGGTTTCGCTTCATACTACCTTCTCTTTTCAAGTTTTCGGGGGTATAGTTCTGCTGTGTTGTGTAAAATGTAATTTCCAAACCCAGTCAAGATTGCTTTGTATTGCTTTTTCTTTTGTTTGTATATTTGAATGGATGGATGAACTTGGCTTAGAGCGCAAGGCAAGCTTATAACATATAAACAAGATTTACGCTTCGTTTTATAACATGTCACGTCCGATTATGCTTATCATTTGGAACCCGAAAACTCGAGTAAGAGTTTTCAATCTGAATCGGTTTCAAAGGTAGGAAAAATACTTTACCATGAGAAATAAACTATTTATTTTACTTCCTAATTTTACTGTATCTAGCACTAGCTGTTTTCTGGAGTATGGATTTAGCTGCAGTTTCGTCGTTCCGAGGCTCCTGAAAATGTGTAACCAAGTTGACGAAAATTATATGGTGCTCTAGGGTTCCCTGTACTTTTGGATTTTTGGCATTTGGATCATGGTCTTTGACCAAGAATCTAACGGCAAAAACTCTGAAGTATACTAAAAAATCTCCAAATCTTGTTAGAAAAACATAAAAAGATAAGACTAATTATTAAGAGTTCTATTAAGGATAATGCCTAAGAATTCTGATACAGAAATTAAGAATTCTGACACAGAAAAAAATACAAGTGCCAAACAAAAACAATTTTCCAAGTGAATATTGATTTTTGTTTCATTTTTTGGTAGCAAGATAATAATGTTTTCATGGTAAAACATGTAATCCATTTCCATTCCTCCCAAACCAAAATCTAAGAGCTAAGCAAAATAGTGAGGCAGCACCAACACCATCAACTGGGTGCACCGGAAACCTACCGAGTTTCATACTCTTCGCGGCAAAAAGCCGATGGTTTTCCGTTCTTGCTTCGTTTATGGTGATGTCTGATTCAGGTACAATTTATCTGTTTGGAACCTATTCCAAAGAGCTCAAACCCACCTTTGGCTATGACCAAGAAACCCTCAACCTGCTGGGGTTCTTCAAGGACCTTGGGGCCAACATCAGCATTTTCGCAGGCTTAATAGCCGAGGTAACACCGACGTGGTTTGTGCTCCTCATTGGTGCGGCCACGAACTTCTTCGGCTACTTCATGATGTGGTTAGGCGTCACGGGAAAGATCGGGAAGCCGGAAATCTGGCACATGTGTGTCTACATGTACATTACAACAAATTCTCTGAGCTTTGTGAACAGGCATTATGGTTACTTGCGTCAAAAACTTCCCACAAAGCCGTGGCATCATGATCGGCCTCCTCAAAGGGTACATCGGCCCCAGTGGGGCGATCATCACCCAAATATATCAAGCATTGTATGGATTTCAAGACAGGAGAGCTCTGATTCTTCTCATCGGTTGGCTCCCAGCTGCAATCTCAGTTGTGTTTCTGTGCACGATTCGTCTGATAAAAATCACAGCAGCTGCTGAAAATCAACAACAAAAACGACAACTCAAAAGTGTTTTATCGCTTTCTGTACTTGTTGATTGTTATCGCTTTCTGTACTTGTTGATTGTTCTTGCCTTGTTTCTCATGGCACTGACTCTGACTCAGAAATCGGTTGTCTTCCCCCGGGCAGCCCAAGCTACGACTGCCGCGGTGGTTTGCTTCCTGCTTTTGATTCCTCTCTTGATTATCATCAGAGAGGAGTTAGTCAGCTGGACACTGACGAAACAAGAACCTAGTCGAATAGCCTTAGAAGAAACACAAGAACAAGGACAACGAAATCAAGGACCACAAGAACTGGAGTTGGATCGAGAGATCAAGCCAAAAGGTACGTCGTTCTTCTCAAACATTTTCAAGAAACCACCAAGAGCAGAAGACTACACCATTTTACAAGCAATCTTGAGCATTGACATGCTACTCATATTCATTGCAACATTCTTTGGACTTGGATCGAGCTTCACTGCTACCGACAACCTCAGCCAAATCGACGAAGCTTTGGGTTACAAACCTCAGACCATAAACGCATTTGTGTCACTCATCAGCATATGGAACTTCCTGTGCAGTCTTAATGAAAGACGTGAAGGTTCCGAAGGTAGAGTAGAAGATCAAAGTGAACTTGGACTACGTGTGCAGTCTTGTCAAACCAAAGCTCCACCACCTTATGATCCCCAAGCAACTGGAGGAATAACTGCTGGTGGTGCAACTCCTGATAATTCTTGTGGTCTCAGTGGCGAATGCGAGGAAGCAAGCAAGGGGCTTGAAGCAGAGAATTATGAACCCAGAAGTAAAATAAGGTCAGAGTAAATCAGAGGCCTTAGATTGGCTATGCATGCTTTAGTCACTTATCATGTTTGGTTCTATGCAGGTTTGTATCCATTTCCTTGTCTATTCCCTTCTCCGTGATTGACCCCTGAATGTTTGGATTAAAAATGCATTTGAAATATCTTGATTCTTGATGAGCATTTCTATCATAATACCTTGTTCAAGGTTAATGTCATTGACTATGTTTAACTATGACTTTCCTTCAGAAAAAGTGAGAATCATTCCATTGAAGCAGGGATATCAGGGGAAGGTGTCCAAGATCCTCGTGTTGTGGTGCAAAATTCTGTTGAATCTGATATGACGGGTGATGGCTTCCGCTGGAGGAAGTACGGGCAGAAAGTTGTTCAGGGAAATCCATATCGCAGGTTAGAAAGAGTGAAAACTCTTTTTTATTTCTTTAGGAAATGTATCCACACCTCTTAGAGCAATTGGCTAATTTTCCTCTTGCATGTGCGCTCACCTGTCTCATAAGTACAATGTACATCTAGCTCTTAGTCTACTAATATTTTCGTGTTGTTGATGAGGTCTCAAATCTGCCCCCATTTTTGTTGATAACAAAGTATTTTGGTAATCCAAACTCGAGACATTACTTTTCAGAATGAGATCCTAATCCAATATATAACCAACGTCTATGGATTATGTTAAGACTCAGTTGCTTAAGTTGTTCATCAAGTGCTGTTTGTGCATTCATGACATCTGCAATGGGACACAAGATTCTCTGTGGCTAGCTAGTGCTTACTCCGTAGTTTTTATGATCTTGCAGAAGTTACTACAGATGTACCAGTCTCAAATGCAGCGTACGCAAGCATGTCGAAAGAGTCTCGGATGATCCCAAAGCTTTCATCACCACGTACGAGGGAAAGCACAACCACGACATGCCACTGAGGAACAAAACGCAGGAGCATCTGAGAAGGATACAACTAAAGAAAAGCCATGAGTGAGTGACAACATCACATTCAAACTTTGGCATCAAACTGTTTCAACCCCATGTTTGTCTGACAGAAATGTCAGATGGGCTCAGAGGAAAAAACAGACACCAAAAGTAACTGCTGCAGTGATTCTGATTCCCGCCTTGGATGCTCTGCTCTGCTATGCGATGCCAATCGTTTCACTTGGGAATCTCTTTGATGGCTGCTTTGATGGCTTGGAGACAAAAAATGGTGTAAATATTTTGCCTTAATTTCCCCTGTCGTTGCTGCTTCCTTGGTTTTTTAGTCAAAATGATTTTTGAGATTGTCCACCGTCAATCATTTTGTGAAAAATCTCTGTTAAATTGAGAGTATTTTTGTCAAATTAACTCCTCGTTTCATCAATTTAGAGGAGATTTTTCACAAAATGACTAAATTGGTTGATGGTGGATAATCTCAAGCACCAATGTGAAGATTTAATCAAACTCAAAAACTATTTTGGTTTAAAAAAAACCCTGTTGACTTCAATTAGCTCATTAGAGTATTACATTTTCACTTTCTTTGTATTAAACTAGATAATAAGCCCGCACGTTGCGACAGAAACCAACTGTTTCAGGCATAACTGCATGAATAAGACACATTTAACTTGAATAAATTCAACACAATTATGAACGAACAGAGGGACATATGAGCGAATGAGGTCGATAAGATAAGTAGCTTGGTTTTTATATACATTCAACTGAGCATGGCTTATTCAAGGGTTAAAGGGGCAGTCAGAAGATGGGATTTTGTGATGAGTGGGTGAATGTCGTGATGCAATGCGTGTCCTCAGTTCAATTTTCAGTGCTTATAAATGGGTAGCCCAGGAGGATCTTTAAACCTTCGAGGGGGTTGCATCCCCTTTCACCTTACCTTTTCCTGATTGTTAGTGAAGTTCTCTCTCGGCTAATCAATAGGGTTGCTGATCTTGGGTTCCTGGATGGTATTCAATTGAGCATGAACGGGCCTAAGCTTACACACCTGTTGTTTGCCGGTAGCACACTCGTGTTCCTAAAAGTTACTCTAGGTAACTGTCAGAATATTTCGAACCTTCTAAGGGCGTACTGCCATGCTTCTAGGCAACAAGTTAGCTTATAGAAATCTACTGTTTATTTCAGTGCCAACACCCCTCTTGGGCTTTCTCATGATTTATGTGATATTCTCGATATGCCTCGGGTTGTTGATCTGGGGGTGTATTTGGGCATTCCCACAATTTGGGGACGATCAAAGCGCGATGCTCTAGCGTACATAAAGGAGAGGGTGTTAGCAAAAGTAATGGGATGGAAGCAACAATTTCTTTCTCAGGCTGGTCGCAAGGTGCTTATCAAAGCGGTTGCTCAGGCGGTTCCTACATATCCGATGAATGTTTTTCGACTACCAGCACGTCTTTGTAGAGAGATTGACGGTGTCCTTGCTAAGTTTTGGTGGGGCAACATAAATAAAGAGGGGTTTTCACTCGGTTAATTGGGAAGAAATGAGCGTTGCGAAAGGTAATGGTGGGATGGGCTTTCGAAACTTGAAGGATTTTAATACGGCGCTTCTCGCTAAACAGTGCTGGCGATTAATCCATGAACCAGATTCCTTATTGGCTAGAATGCTGAAAGACTGGTACTTCCCACATGTCTCTTTCCTTGATGCCAAGTGGGCTAGGGGGGAGGGGGGAGGAGAGGGCGTCTTGGGCTTGGTCAAGCTTGCTGGAAGGGAGATACCTCATTATTCGGGGCGCTAGATGGCAGGTCATGAGTGGTAATTCCATCAGGCTCTGGAAGGATAACTGGATCCCAAGTGTGTTGAATGAGGCACCCAAACCCCACAAGGGAGGCGGAGGTGGACAGATCGCAGGTGGTGACGGGGATTATTGATCTTGTTTCAAGGTTTTGGAGGCTAGATGATATCTCTGATGTCATCTTTGAGGCGAAGGGGAATGCCATTGCCATGATTCAGGTGGGGGACTCACAAGCCCCGGATCGTCTTATTTGGCCCGCAACAAAAAATGGAATGTACTCAGTTAAATCTGGTTACATATGGGTTCATAAACAATCCCTTCGGGGAAGGCCTAGTCGCCCAACCTATTCTCGTTCTATTGAGAATGTGGTTTGGAATGGGATATGAAGTTTAATGATTCCCCCCAAAATTAAGAATTTTATTTGGAAATGTGCAAAAGGGGCTATTGCTACAAAAGCTCATTTGTTTAAAAGGAGATGCGCTGTTTCCCCTCTCTGCCCTATTTGTCACCTTCAGGATGAAACTGTCAAACATCTTCTTCTGTGCCCGTGGGTGTAGCTTATTTGGTTTGGAGGGCCTCTCGATCTTCGAATAGACCGACAATTTGTCACTTCTTTGGATGCATGGTTGTCTTCCCTCTTTAAATTGAACTTGGGTTCGACGGAGTCTAAACCCGATTCCTATCATTAGTCACTTTCTCCTATTGGTTTATTTGGAAGACTAGATGTGATGTTGTGTTTAAATGCAGGGATCTCGCCCCTTCTCAAACCACCATTCATGCTTTAAACTGTGCCTGGGAAGCTTTTACTGCTGCAAATTTCTGTGGTTGCATCGGGCAGCACCAGGAGTCCATCCACTTCTGATCAGATGACCCTGTGGTCTCCTCCTCCCAACCCTGTGACAAAGACCAACGTAGATGTGAGCTGGAAAAGTGGTGCATCTGTGGCTTGGGTGGGTTTGGTGGTGCGGGAATTTGATTCTAGATGTATAGCAGTTAAAAGGGTTTAGGTTTTGGCTTCTAGTGCTGTTGTGGCTGAATCCTTGGAATTATTGGAGGGGTGCTGCTTGGCAAATGAGTTGAATCTTGCTCGGGTGGTGATTGAGTAGGATTCGAAGAGTATTATTTCCTATTTGGATGATTGCTCGTTGAGCTGTGATTGGGAAATCTTCCCAATCCTTAGCCGTATTCATGTGGTGGGGAAGACTTTCCAATCCTTCTCCTGGTCTTGGGTTCCAAGATTAGCAAATGCTGCGGTGGACTTCGTTGCTACAAACTTCACACCGGAGATGCATGACTTAGTTTGGGTCGAAAGACCCCCATCTTCTTTTGTGAGAATTCTGAACAAGGATGGGCTTCCTTGTCCCCCGTCTAAGTAGTTTTTGCTTTGTGGGATGACGTTTATGCCATTTGTGGCTGCGTCTTTGTGTAATCCCGTCTTACTATTGCTTATTCTGTCTCTTTGTTAGCCTTCATTGGCTTTTGTTGTTCTTGCTGGCTGTTGTGCCCTGGTTAATCCCAGTTACATTAAAAAAAAAAAAAAAAAAAAAACTGATTGAATTAAAAACAATCACAACACATGACATTATTATATGGACCACTACGTTATCTATAAGTTAAGTTGTGGCCCCATAAAACAGAAACACTTTCCAATGCATAACAAAATAGATTTTGATTCAAGTATACCTTGTATGACAGTGAATAAGTTTCTGCTAATTTTCTCCATCCATCTGGCCTGTAAGAATCAGATGTACAAACTTGAACTCTAGATCTTCGTTCACCAGAATAACTTCCCATTCCTAAAACCTCTTAGATTTCACTTTCACCTAATCATAGGCATCCACTCATCCGTATCAAATGGAGAAATAAGCAGAAATCACCTTGAGACAACACAGAGTCCACTGTTGCTGCCTCGGCAGCATCATGAACGGGAAGAATACCAATTAAGTGAGGATCTCAAGTAAATTCGCATAAATGGGATATCAAGTGAGGACCTCAAGTAAATTCGCAACAACACAAAACCTAGCCAACATCAATTTGTTCATGACATCTTAAAACACCAAATTTCGTCCCGAAAACAGGACATTTAATGCAGAAAGCTTAAAACTTTGCCACCCAAAACTAACATATGAGAGAGCATTGCACTTCTTATCTTTAAAAGCATGAAAGGTGAACTAAATAAAAGAATAAGAATCTACAATGAACTAAATAAAAACACATTTTTTACAAACATTATTTGCACAAAAATTAAAACTGTATTGAGAAACTCACCATCCCACTTCTCATGAAATGATGTATGATCAACCTATCAAAAAAAATGAAATCCAATTCAAATAAAAAAAAAAAAAAAAAAAAGAAAAAAAAAAAGAAAGCTTGAATATAGCAACCCTACTCCCCTTCTTATGGTCTACTATGGAAGGAAGTCATAATACAATCATGTTAAATTCACCCTTTTAAACGCCACAATTTTTGTAATAAAAAGTGAAATTGAAAGGAAAAAAAATAAAAGCCTAGATCGGAAAGTAGTGATCGAAAACTCCCTCTACTGTCATTATTTGTCCAAACTCTGAATTTATCGGAAACAAAGGAAAACAAAGAACTTGATTAATTGAGTGATTAAGAAAACATGAAGTTGGTTAACTTGATATATGAAGACTGAATTCATTGACAGATGCTTCACATACATCACGCATTCAAATATTAGATATTCTTTCCAAGCCATGACATCCACTGTTTATTTCCAAAAAAAGGATACACCATCTGGATAACAGCACCTGGTAATGAATTGATACTCAAAAAATCCCACAAAACCATTCACAGATACATATTTCACTATAAAGTATGAAAAAAGAAAGATTAGGGCTCAAAGGTACCTTTTGGGTGAAGTACAGCGAATTTGAATGATGCCGCTTAGTAAAAGGACCTTGTTTCGGAAAGGAAGGATGCCGAGGCTAGTGGGAATCTCCACCGATTCCGCCATATTTGCAATTTGTAGTGAGAGGAAGAAGAAACAGAGAGGAGAGTCAGAGGAGGAGGTAGAGAACAGAGGCATTACCATATAAGTGCCTAACCCAAAAACAAAACAACTTAACACAGAATTATGGATGTCGTTGTAGACCATTGTAAATGAAACGAACCTGACGAACTTCTCTTGCTGAAAATTCATGACTACAACTTATTTTCTAGAATCTCCAAACGGAAAGTTAACCTCCTTACATTTGAATAACCCCAAGAACTTCCTCATGCACCACCAATTTCCCAAAAGCAGTCCCTTGACAACGATTCAAAGTGAAACAAAGTAAATTCAACATAGAAACTTCTATAATTAATTGTAACATCAAAAAACAGTTTCATCCACCATTAAAGATATTCAGGTACACCAAGAATCGCCACTATATTTGAAATGAATTTGGTGGATTAGAAACACAATAATCTCACGCAACTAAGATCATTTAATACTTTCAACACCATTTGCAACTCAACTTCAATTCCTATTATTGATTTAGAATTAATTCCTAACCCATTACTCAAAAACCTAAATTTCATAAGAAAATTAAGAGAAAAAAAAAATTGAGCAAAATTATTGGTAAAACTCAATAATTGTTTCTTAATATAATTTCTCAGAATTTCAGCACTGCTCTGATGATCTATAAAGAAGGCAGCTTTGGAGAGTTCGGAATCGAAGTAAGGCATCAATTTTGGCCGCGGCCAACTCGTCCCGGAACTTCAGAAACCCAGATAAAAAAAAATGATGAATAAGTAGAGCAGCGAAAGGTTACACATGTATAATAATATATATATATAGAGATAAACACACAAACACAAATTAATGTTTCAATTTCTATCTTATCAAAAGCATAAACCTCCAACTAATCATGCTCTCCCAGAGGTCATAAAAAATGTGATTTGATGAGTCCACATTATACCATATATTTTACCCTATTTTTAGTTATAGTTTCTTGGTTATTTTGGTAGAATTTTGATAATTTGTTATATATTTTCAATATAAGACATTCGACTTCTTCTAGAGCAAAAAGTAATCAAACGGATGAATTTTGAAGTTATTTCAATTGGAGGATGTTTGTGTGTCTTTCAAGATGATTATGTTAAAATTCCAAATTTTTCTACTAAGCCGTTTGACCGTGGCGATGAAAATAAGACCCAGCTTTCTCAAAATGACGTTTCTGGACGTTTTGGGCATTTTGGAGGTCAAGATGACATATTTTGAGGAAGATTACTTCTGAGGATTTGTTAGGGACGTCTCAAGCTTTAAAAAAGGCTTTTTGGGACCAAATCGGAGTTGATTGGTTGGTCAAAAGTCTGATTTTCTAAGAAGTTCGAATTTCAATTCAAATAGGAAACCTTTTAATCTCTGTTTACTACCCTAAAGTTTCGTGGTTTTCAACATTTGGTACATGAAGTTTTTTTCGTCCCAGAGTCATACCTAAAGTGCTAATTTTGAGACAGTCTCATACATCCGTTAGTCTGGCTGTTAAGTCGTTCGTTTTCTTTCATCTCGAAAGAGACCCCAATTTTTCTGGGTTCGCAAGAGAAGCCCAATATTAGTTGATTTGAATTTTTTTTTTCTTTTAACTTTATAGTTTTCTAGAAAATTGGGAGGATTTGGGTCTCCTCCACTTGGGTTCACAAAGAGAAGATCCATACTTTAAAATACCAAATTCTTGAACCGATTCCGACCAAAACCCTTTTGGATCAAAACCTAGTAGATTTTTAGCTTTAGAATTTGAAAAATATAACCCCAAATTGTTGAACCTACTCTCCAAATCGCTCGAATAATCAAGGAGGAGTACCTGTAATTGCAAAGGTTAGAAGCAACGGCTTGGATTCTTCTCACTTCAGCTTTTTTGAACCTTTGGCTGTGCGAGGAAGAGAACGAAAAATAAAATAAAAAAAGAAAAACAAGAATTAGAAGAATCAAGGGGGAACCCTCCAATTTGTCCATCCATCCGTCCCTTGCTTCCTCATTTCTTCTCCCTCCCTTCTCTCCTCTGCACGAACCCACCAAATCCTGAGTTCCTTCCAAACCCTCACGGCCAAGTCCCTTCCCCTCACTCGACTTGCCTACTTCGCGGCCACCATCTTTGCCACGATGACCAGCTTTTTTCCTAACCTTATGGTTAAATGCTCCAACATGCACACCCATGGTTAATGGCTTCAAAAGATGGTATTGGATACAATGGTGAGGAGATCAGTCAACAATGGTGGATCGGAGTTGAGAGTTGAATTGAACGAGTCCGGCGGTTGCAGAATCTGGGTTCTGTGGGGGTTTGGTGGGTATATCCACACCTTGCAGGAGTTGAATCGGTGCTAAGAGTTTGGTGGGTTGGTGGAGAGAATGGATGGATAGGGGAGGAAGGGAACGTCGGGGAGGAAGAAGAAGACCAAAAAAAAAAAAAAAATTAATTTTAATTTCCACATGGACGCTTTAATGACACACGGCGCCCAATCATTGTCCATATAGGCGCCACGTCATCAGTTAACAGGAGATTTAATAGCCAGACTAACAGATGTATGAAACTGTCTCAAAATTAAATACTTTAGGTATGACTCTGGGATGAAAAAAACTTCATGTACCAAATGTTGAAAACCATGAAACTTTAAGATAGTAAACAGAGATTAACCCTTTATTTTATTATGTTTCCTAGTTTTTAGAAGACTTTTCTAGGTAGGATTTTATTTTGTAGTAGTATAAAAAATGCTATTAAGCCATTAGGTTAAAAAAAAGGAGGAGAGAACGTAGGCATTCCTTTGGAGAACCTAGTTAGGCTTTGACAATTTGTATTTCAAGGTGTTTTCTATCCTTTTTCTATTTCAATAAAATTCCTTTTGTTTTATGGTTGTTCGTAACTAATTTCCATTTGCTAGGGCAATGCCTTGAGCCTTAGCATGAATATATAGTCTTTATTTAATTGCTTATGATATTATACATGCATACTTTGAATTATTAATCACTGTGTTTAAACTATCTCTATATCTTAATGCTTAGCTATCATTAGGATGTTTAGATAAGTAATCGAATGCAATTCAGTCGGATTGCCACCGGAGGATTGAGTATTGCTTCTTGTAATTGATAGTTGTAAGTTCACCTAGGATGAATGCCACGTCTTAGAGATTGCACGGTTTTTCAAAGGATTTTCACAAAGCTTAATAAGTCATGCATGTTTATATTTGATCTGAATACTACATACGGATTGCATGTTTGATATACGTTCTAGCTTGAATGCCACAAGTAGAATATGTATAAGGAAAGCCTAACCTTCAAAGTTGTATGTATAATTTATAAGTAATTGGTAAAACTACATAAGATTATTAAGAGGACCACGGAATCCTAGTGTCCTTTTATCATTAATTTCTAAGATTGTTTCCTTTCAAATTGGTTTCTTTAATTGTTTTAATTTAAAATTTGCTTTTAATATTGTAGGTTCCCAAACTTTGTTTTCAAATAATTAATTAAGAATTAGTTTAAATACAAATTATTCAAACAATCCCTGCGGAAAACGATCTTACCTAAGCAATTTATACTACAAATATCTTATTCTCTTACAAGTATTTTTTAGTATTTTTATTCCTACTTTTACAGAAGGTAAAAATTCATATCATGATTCTTCTGAGAATCGACGTTTAAGGAGAGGATCTGTTGGTCCCTGGAAAACCACAAATACAATCAAATAAGCCGCCAAAAGAAGATTAGTAAATGAAAAGTACAAAACAAAGAAATAATGAGAAACCAAAATATGCATCAGATTAATAAATGTGTAGATAATAAATCAGCTTTGTGAAAGTGGTTTGAGATCAGAATATTATGCTCAAGCAGATCAAATGCATTCTTCAAAGCGATAAATGACTAAAAAAAAATCAGTATCTTATGTAAAAGAAGAGAAAGTCTAGCCAAAACATCTTAAAAGTAGTAGTCGAAAGTAAGAAATGAAACTGAAGAAGTAGGAAAAACAAAATGGTTAAATAGGAAACAGGCAACCTTGAAATATCCAACTTTATACGTGTGGTTTATCTTTGACAACACCATAGCATCTTTAATCGGTATGGCCTGTGCAAAATGAAATTGTCAATCCTGATTCACAGAGAAGAAAATGCCAACTCCCATATAAATTAAGATGCTATCCAACATCCCTAGTCCTTAGCCCCAATCCTAATCGAAAATCCGGACAGCACAAAAATTATTAGTCCTAACAATGTATAAATCTATACCCATATTTATATATACGGACAACATTGAGTTCAATCAAAATCACAAACCTAGAAGGTCCTCTTGCACTCATCAACCAAGACTTTGAGCTGATTGAGCAGCTGCAGGACCATCTCTCGCCGATTCAAGAGCAAGCACACCATTAAAAATATCAAAACAAACCGGAGCTGCTTGTTGGCCAAGCACAGGTCCTCAAAATAACCTCGAGGAATTGCCTCATGTGCATAAGGAAGAAACTGCAACTCAATGAGACAGACTACCGTAAAGTAACTCATGGTTCACACTCCAAATTATAGAAAACAAATGCTAATCAACACACCAAAATGAATAAAAGACAATGAAATCATTGTATTTGAATAAAATCACTCACCTCTTGATCACTCCGAATGTAAGCCATTCCCTTCCTCTCTACACACACACACACACAAAATAAGAGAAGCAGACTTGCAGAGACATAAAAGGGTAAAAAATGAAGAGGCAACAAATGGTAGGAAGAGTATAAGGTATGTTGAAAACCTTCTTAAAATTAAGCACATTTGGATTTGATCAATTACAAAATAGTTGTCTTTTGCTTCACATGGTCCCTTAGAAAATGGAACCTGGTATCAATGTGCTTGCTCCTTCCATGTTGGACTGGATTCCTAGCAAGCTTGATAGCTGAGATGTTATCCATATGAATCACAGTCGATTCCATTTGTGGATGACACATTGACTTCAACAGATTTCTTAACCAAATTGCCTCACACACGGTTGAGGCTACAACAACATACTCGGCTTCACATGATGACAAAGAACCAATTGATTGCTTCTTTGAAGTCCATGAGAAAGCTGTTGATCCTAGAAAAAACACATAGCCAGTTGTGCTTTTCCTTTCATCTTGGTCACCTCCCCAATCACTATCTGAATAACCAAATAATTTTGCATCTTCACCAAAATTATAAAACAGACCATAGTTTAGAGTACCTCTTATGTACCTCAAAATTCTCTTGGCGGCCAGCCAATGAGACTCCCTTGGTGTTTCCATGTATCGACTCACGAGTCCAACACCATAAACTATATCAGGTCTTGTGATTGTAAGGTACCTTAGGCTTTCAACTAAGCTTTTGTACACGGTTGAGTTTACAAACTCACCTTCTCCTTCCTTAGACAGCTTCAATCCAGTTGCAACTGGAGTGTTGACAATATTGCACTTGTCCATATTGAATTTCTCCAATATATCTCTCATGTACTTTTGTTGAGAAATGTAGATACCATCACTTCCTTGCTTCACTTCTATGCCAAGAAAGTATGACATTAATCCATTGTCAGTCATCTCGAATTCACTGAACATGGATTGCTTGAACTCACAGAACATTGCTTCATTGTTTCCTGTAAACAACAAGTCATCTACATAGAGACAAATAATTAAGAACTCCCCTTTTGCACCATTCTTCATGTAAACTGAATGCTCGTATGGACATTTCTGAAATCCATTTTGGTGAAGGTAGTTGTCAATCCTTGAGTTCCAAGCTCGTGGTGCTTGCTTGAGGCCATACAAAGCCTTCTTCAAACGATACACCTTATCTTTTTTTCCCTGTACTTGGAAGCCTTTTGGTTGTTCCACGTACACTTCTTCCTCAAGAACTCCATTAAGGAAGGCTGACTTGACATCTAATTGATAAATTTTCCATTTATGCTGAGCGGCAAGAGAGATTAGTAATCTTACCGTGTCAAGTCTTGCAACTGGAGCATAGACTTCATCATAGTCCACTCCATACTTCTGTTTGTAGCCCTTTGCTACAAGCCTTGATTTGTATCGATCCACACTCCCATCTGCAGTGCGTTTGATCTTGTAAACCCACTTGACACCAATAGCTTTCTGATTTGGTGGGAGCTTTGTCAACTCCCAAGTGTTATTCTTCTCAATGGCATGGATCTCTTCTTCCATGGCTTTTTTCCAACAATTTTCTTCCACAGCTTCATTGAATGAGAGAGGCTCATAGTCTGCATAGAAGCAGAAAAAATTGGTTTCTTCTTCTTCTTGTCCATAAATCTCTGTGAGACTCCTTAACCTCACTGGAGTTGAGGAGCTGCTTTCCTCACTAGATGTAGGACCACTCCTTGCAATTCTGTGCACTGGAGTTGTTGTGATTGTTTGAGCAGGTTGTTGCTCAACAGGTGGTACAACTTCTGGTTCTTCAAAATCAGTGGAGACGATCTTCTCTTTACTGACTTCTTTGTTGGTCCACATCCATGCCTCTTCCTCACTGAAGATGACATCTCTACTAACCACTAGTTTGCCAGTTAGTGGGTTGTAGAGCTTGTACGCCTTGGACTCTTCACTATAGCCCACAAACACACACTTCTCACCTCTATCATCAAGTTTCCTCCTCTTGGCTTCTGGAACTTGAGCATATGCAACACACCCAAAAATTCTTAGGTGTGTAACATTCGGCTTGTATCCACTCCAAGCCTCTTGTGGTGTCATCCTCTTGACACTCTTTGTTGGACATCAATTCAACAAATAAATCGAACAAGCTACAGCTTCTGCCCATAACTCTTTTGGCAAATTCTTCTCCTTAAGCATGGACCTTGTCATGTCAAGGATGGTTCGATTCTTTCTTTCGGCTATCCCATTTTGCTGTGGGGTATAGGCAGCAGTAAGTTGATGCCTAATTCCTTGCTCCTTGCAGTATGCTTGGAAAGCATTGGAGGTGTACTCTCCACCTCTATCTGATCTCACAGCCACAAGCTTGTGGTTGCTTTCAGCCTCTGTGAGTGCCTTGAACTCCTTGAAGATTCTTAGGGCAGCCGACTTCTCCTTGAGAAAGTAAACCCAAGTCTTCCTACTAAAATCATCAATGAAAGTAATAAAATATCTATTACCTCCATAAGACATGGGATCCAATGGACCACATATATCTGTGTGCACTAACTGCAGTGGTGCCCTTGCTCTCCATGTATCACCAACAGGGAATGATAGTCGTGCTTGCTTGCCAAGCACACAACCTTCACATACTTGGCGTGTGGCTTCAATCTGGGGTAGACCACGAACCATTCCTTCATTTGACAGCAACTTTAGGCCATTGAAATGAAGATGGCCATACCGAAGATGCCATTTCCATGACCCATCTTCCATTACACCGATGTTGCAACTCCCAATCTTTGTGTTCAACTTCAACGGGAACATTCGGTTTTTTGACATTTGAACACGTGCAATAAGCTTTCTTCTTGCATTCCTGAGAGTGAGAAACATATCCTCCATATGTATAACATACCCTTTCTGGAGCAGTTGACCAATGCTCAAAATGTTGCTCTTCATACCTGGTATGTAGTAGGTATCGGAGATGTATTCTTCTTTACCATCCTTCTGGATGATTTTGATCTTTCCTTTTCCTTCAACTGGCAACTTTGAGGAGTCACCAAGACTCATAGATCTATAAGGCCCATCTTTGAGTTCGGCAAAAAACTCTTTCTTTCCACACATGTGGTTGCTTGCACCAGAGTCTAAATACCAGACATCTTGTTGGCTACTGATATCATGGTGTGCTAGTAAGACTGTAAGTTCTTCACCAGCATTTCCACTTGATTATGCCATGTTGACATGCTCACCATTTTTATATGAACATTCATTTGCATAATGTCCATACTGCTTGCAACTGTGACACTGGATATGCGCCTTTCCTCGAGTAGATCTCCACTCCTGAGACTGACCTAGATTTTGTGCATAGCCTCGACCTCTTCCTCGGGCTCGTCCTCGGCTACGGTTGGATGAACTCCCACGACGTGAGTTCCACTGCCCACGACCTTTATTTGGTTTGTCAATATTCAACTTTGACTCCAAAGCTTGCTCTAGCGTTGTGGGGCTTGCATTCTTCTGAATGCGTTGCTCGTGAACTATGAGGGATCCTAGTAGCTCCTCTGCGCTCATCGCCTCCAAATCCTTGGATTCCTCAATGGCAGTCACCACATGCTCAAACTTAGATGTGAGTGACCGGAGTATCTTCTCCACAACTCGTACTTCATCGAGTCTCTCGCCATTTCTCTTCATTTGATTTACTATCACAATGAGCCTTGAATGATAGTCGGAGATGCTCTCTCCTTCATTCATGTGAGCAGTTTCAAAATCTGCTCGAAGTGACTGTAATCTCACTTTCTTGACCCGATCTACTCCTTTGTAGATTGTACTGAGTGTGTCCCATACTTGCTTGCTCGTTGTTGCTTATGCAACCTTCTCGAACGTTGAATCTTCTAATCCTTGATAAAGAAGATACAACGCCTTCTGGTCCTTCTTTCGTAAATCCTTGAGAGTGTTCCTTTGATCTGCTGTATATGTGGCTTCTTGCTTGGTAGTGGGTACAACATACCCATTACTGACAACTTCCCATAGCTCTTGTGATCCAAACAATGCTTTGAATTGGATGCACCATCTTTCATAATTTTCTTTCTTCAATGTGGGAACTTGGAGCTGCACTAAGTTGGATGCCATAACTGTTGCACCTGCCAGAATGGTATTCTGGCTCTGATACCAATTGTTGGTATTCACAAGAGTTTGCTAACTCAATACCAAAATAGATGTGGGTGATAAGTTTACAAACTCTATCATACCTCTCACTTCACTCTCAATAAAATTGGACAAGGAAAGAAATAGAGAAATAGAGAAATAGAGAAAGGAGGGAAGCAACAAGCTTTGGTAAAACACTTGCACTTAGATATATGAAAAGAGAGTTTACAAACTCAATAGCTTACAAGCTGAAATTAAATGAATGGGAAATGGGATTCGGATGGGATGATCTAAAGCTTAGCAAGATGGCCTATTTATACAAAACAGAAATTAATAAACAATGCAACAACACATGCAATGAATGGGGTGTTTAACATCTTTACACCCTTTAAAACACATGCAGGAACTTTGGACAGTCTAGCACTCATATGCAGCTATCTTTCCAGCTTGCAATCAACACTCTTTCGGCTAATACATCACATGGCAGCACACTGCTGTCTTGTAATCAGCTTTCGGCTAACAGATGGAGGGAGTAATGATCTTTGTAGTTGCTGGAAACAACCTGGAAAGAAACTAACAGCTTGCTTTAACCATTAACAACCTGTTTTGATTTGATTTTCCAACATATTCATCATTGCTCTATCACTCTTGTTAATTTTCATTTTTGTTTCGTTTTGTTTCGGCTTTTCTTTAACAGCGTAGGCACACAAAACCAATCAAATTCATTCACCTACTTACGCCACAAAAGCATGAATATTTTGTTTCAAATTTCAATCCCAAAAAACAGAACCAATCAAATTAATTCACCAATTGATGCACAAAGCACACAACTTTGAAACTCAATCCCTATTATTGCACACAAATTCTTGACTTCTAACACAAAACCCATGTCCAATTCCACATAGCAAAAGCTGGGCAATCAATAATTTCAATCTTAACTAAAACTTTAACACAATTATAACTGTAACAACTCTAATCACTTTACAGAAAAGAAAAAAAAAAAGATACATAGAAAGTGGATGTACCTGTAATACGGAACCGTCTGAAGTGAAGAACACAAAGATGTGTGCTTTGCTGCTCAAATTTGTAGAGTGACAGAGACAAATACCCAGAAACAAAATAGATAAAACCAAAAACTTCAAGATGAAAAAATTACAGAAATAAATCTGAAATTTTAGAGAGACAAAGTGAGGAGAGAGAAATAGCCGGAAGACATTGGGCGAGGAGGCCATTGACGGCTTTGTTGGGGTAGGACCTCAGTGTAGTTTTTCACAATCTCCTTTGAGGTTTGGCCCAAAAATTAAAAGCAACATATCATGACTGAAGAACGAAGCAGTTGAAGAGCACGCCACAGTTCCATCACGTAGCACGAACAGTACAGCAAAGCAAGAGGGAAATATGGAGTCCTCACCTCATGCTCATTAACACCACTTTATGAATCTGTGCTTAAATGACTACAAATATTACAAAAGGCGTTTCTCTTTGTCAATAAAATGAACAAAGATAAAAAAATCAGTACGCAAGAAAGACCAAAATAATCGTTGAGGGGGAAGAAATTGATGAAACATCGAACCTTGAGAACTTGATCTTCTGGGCAGCGAGTCGAAGAGCTGAAGTGGCCTTGAAGGAAGTGAGTTCGACTGGAGTCTAGGGTTTGAGAGCAATGGAAAACATTTTACTCAAATTTAAAAATTTTAAATTAAAGATAACTAAATGCACATATTTGGAAAAAAATGGAATGTTTCCATATGTAAATCTCACCCTCAACAGTTTTAAAACACCGTCATCCGAGCGCAAATAGGGGGTGGAAAATGTTGTCCCAGCAAAAACACAACCTGCAAAGCAAACAAACCAACACACACACAAAAATAAATAAAAAAAACCCCAAATGATCAACGATAAAATTTAGAAATCCTACCACACAAAATCGCAAGAACAACATAAAAAATTACCAATAAAAGTTAGAAAAAAACACACACGGTCTGACAATAAACGCCTTAACGCCAATGATGGCCTCAAACCCAAACAAAATCCCAAATCAGTTCAAAAAATAGTGAAAATGAACTGAACCCATTCCTCTATCATATTCTTTTCCTCAGTTTCCCTAACCCTAATCCCAAATCTTTCTTCCATGCTTTCTCCGCCATACATTAATGCCTACGAATAGACTCGTTATACACCTATACAATGAGAGTGCAGCTTCTCTAAGTGAATCCACAATGTAAAACATCTTAACAGTTCAAATTAAATAGAAAAAAAATAAAAATTTGAAGAAATCAAACCATATAGAACCACAAACACAAAAGCACATAAGAAATGCAAGGATGCAGATTTTCAAGGAAGTTTAACAACCTCCAGGAGCAAACCAATCGTGAAACCCTAAAAACCAAAAACCCACAAATCTGCCCTCCCTGATTTCTAGACTTTGAGTAGAAACTGATAATAGCATGGGCTAATATTCAAGTACCACAAAAAAAAAAAAAAAAAAAAATGGTAAAGTACAAAAAACTACCTCAACTATTGGTGTCACGACACTTTCATACCTTATCTTTTAAAATTGAAAATGTCATACCTCATCTTTAGAATTCGTGTCAATGTTATACCTTCCGTTAGCTTGGCCATTTATTTCTCAGTTAAATGCTGAGATGGCTTGATTCGGAACCTATTTTTTATTAAAAAATTAATAAAATATTATTAAAAACAAAAAAAATCATTAATATTATTTTAATATTAAAATAATAAAAAAAAGTATATATAAAAAAATAAAAAATAAACCTCTCCTTTCGTCCCTCCCTCCTCTCTCTCTTCCCCATCTTCCTGCAACCTAGAAAGAAGGAGGAAGAAGAAGAGGAAGAAGAAGAAGAAGAGGAAAAAAACAAAAAAAAAAAAAAACCCAAACCAAACCCAGTTTGTCCCCCTCCCCCCACCACAAACCCAACCCCCTGCAACCCAGAAAGAAAGAGGAGGAAGAAGGAAAAAAAAAAAAAAAAAAAAAAAAAACCAACCCAAACCTAACCTGAAGAAGAAGAAGAAGAAGAAGAAGAAGAAGAAGAAGAAAAAAGAAGAAGAGGAAGAAGAAGAAGAAGAAGAAAAAAGAAGAAGAGGAAGAAGAAGAAGAAGGAAGAAAAAAAAATAATGGGAAACTCAGTTCGTCCCACCCACCATGCAAAAGAAAAACAAGAAGAAGAAGAGAGAAAGAAGAAAAAAAAAAAAAAAAAAAAAAAACCCCAGTTCGTCCGCCCCCCTCGCCCCGGACCCACCATCTTCCCTCCACACCCATTCCCCCCCATTTTCTTCCCGCCCAGGTTCTCAACCTTCGGAATTGGCCTGGCGAAGGTTTCCCGATTCCATCTCAACGGGATCTGGGTTTTTTTTTTTTGTTTTTTTAAATAACTTTTCTTTATTATTTTAATATTTAAAAAATATTAATGATTTTTTTTAGTTTTTAATAATTTTTTAATAGAAAATAGGTCCCGGATCAAGACACATCAACATTTAACTGAGAAATAAACGGCCAAGCTAATGGAAGGTATAACATTGACACAAATTCGTAAGATGAGGTACGACATTGTCAATTTTAAAAGATGAGATATGAAAGTGTCGTAACACCAATAGTTGAGGTAGTTTTTTGTACTTTACCCAAAAAAAAATTATCATAGGAAGCTTTTCGCTTCCCGCCAAACGAAGATATTATATGTTCACATATATATTCACAACCAAAAAAAATTATTCACCCACAGTAAAAACCGAAACTAAATTAAACCCAAAAATTAATCATGATCATACATATGTATTCCTGACAAATGTTTAGCCCTTTAATTAAAACACCAAAAAAGAAAAATTGCTCACCCATAGTAAAAAACACAAACATGCAAAGCAAAGCCCAAAAATTAATCATCACTATTCCTCTCTTTTTTTAAGTTTCAGGGAAAAATCAAAGCACAAACAATCAAAAAACCCAAACAAAAAAAAAAAAAAAAAACACCAAAGAGATAAATTATATACCTGACCTAGAAAAAGCTTGGAAGCTCACAGAATGAAACCCTAAAACTCGAAGAAGAATGCTTCCTGCAAACAAAATACAAAATCAGACTCTCTCTCTCTCTCTCTCTCTCTCTCTCTCTCTCTCAAAAAGAGAGAAGTTATCAAGTCATGTACTTGGTTATATTTGTTCAAGTTGGGAAAATTCGAGTACAGGGTTGGTACCTGGAGCTTGAGAAATCAAAGAGCTTGCCAGTTTGAGAAAAGATGATAACAGCAGCTTCAGATTCACACATAATCGATAGCTCTCCAGCTTTCTTGAAATCCCTCTTCTCATCTTTGAGAAGATCACCTGCCTTGCCGGCAAGTAATCGATCTTCCTGATCTTGATCTTCTCCCTCATCATTTTCTCCAATTCTTCCTAACCCCTTCAGAAACAATAATTCAAGTAAAATAAATTGGCCTAATCAACAATAATTTACTATAGGTATCAGGAATAATTTTATGTATATTTGAGACAAAGTTGAACATGTTTTTGAAAATTGGCTGAAACACATGTCGCTTAGCATTTTAACCTTTGCTCTTATAAATTGGCCTGATCACTGCATTTGAACCATTTATTCCCCTCATAAAGAAGTTAGGATTTTGCATTATTACCACCGCTGGCCTACGAATATGTTCAAAAGGTAAAAAATTAAAAATTAAAAAAAAAATCTTAGCGAAAAAAAATATTAAATAAAGCTCTGTTGCAATAAAAGTGGAAATTGATTTACTATATATATTACATTTTATTGTTAGAGGATTTAGAAGTTAAACACGGTCATGAATCACTATTAATGTAATGACTCCTTGTTAATATGAAACCGTACCTAGGCATCCAATATTTATTCCACTATGTTATAAATTGGGTTACACTTATATAATGGATATGTTGTCTTGGCTTGGTGCTCCCCAAGGAATAGCAAGTACATCACTATTAATAAAAAAACAAAACAACATTCTAAATAGATATCATAGCACCTCAACCAGAATATAAGTTGAAAAAGAAGTGGGAGCAAAATTAAAAATAGGTGATTGTTTTTCCACAACTACTAACATGCATAATGTTTTCTACAATAGTATGGTAGTTGAAAATTTGCTCATCATGAACTGTTCAGTGTGCCTGCACTGTGAAGCTAAGAATTGGGACCTCATTGATGCTACATAACCATATTTACTGTAAAACATGTACCATGTCCAAAATGTAAATAAAATATTCTAATCCTATGTGGACAAAAACATGAAATTTATATGTAACTCTTAAATAAAACATGCATTATTATACAATAATATACAACACAATTTATCAGTGATATAGTAACTCTTAGAAGATTGCATATTTGGGGCACAATTGAACCTGATTTAAAGTTTGTCCAAACTTACAGTGATGCCAATGGAACCAAGTCCAGAAAGAACAACTGAAGATCTTTTTTTCAGTTTTGTTGCATTTAAAGTGCCACTCAAACCTGATTTTGGAAAGAAAGTATTCAGCATCAATTGTATGCAAATGAAAGTATTATAACTGAATATAGACAGTATAATGAAAGGATTTCCTCACCATTTTAGTAAATACTAGAAAAAGCGTCTGCACTCCGCTGCAGATTTTGAACTCGTAACCCACAATTTAACTACCCATTTCTAAATTATTCAAAAATTAATCAGAGAAAGCTAAACTGATAAGAAAAATGAACTAAAATCCGTTCTCAATTTCAACAAAGATTGGCAAAACCATATTCTAATCCTATGTGGACAAAAACTGGAAATTTATAGGTAACTCTTAAATAAAACATGCATTATTATATAATAATATACAACACAATTTATCAGTGATATAGTAACTCTTAGAAGATTGCATATTTGGGGCACAATTGAACCTGATTTAAAGTTTGTCCAAACTTACAGTGATGCCAATGGAACCAAGTCCAGAAAGAACAACTGAAGATCTTTTTTTCAGTTTTGTTGCATTTAAAGTGCCACTCAAACCTGATTTTGGAAAGAAAGTATTCAGCATCAATTGTATGCAAATGAAAGTATTATAACTGAATATAGACAGTATAATGAAAGGATTTCCTCACCATTTTAGTAAATACTAGAAAAAGC
The DNA here is from genome assembly GCF_019419815.1 of Pyrus x bretschneideri. NCBI lineage: Eukaryota > Viridiplantae > Streptophyta > Magnoliopsida > Rosales > Rosaceae > Pyrus > Pyrus x bretschneideri. Next base: position 57,264 of record NW_025999836.1, on the reverse strand, counting down.
GTCTGCACTCCGCTGCAGATTTTGAACTCGTAACCCACAATTTAACTACCCATTTCTAAATTATTCAAAAATTAATCAGAGAAAGCTAAACTGATAAGAAAAATGAACTAAAATCCGTTCTCAATTTCAACAAAGATTGGCAAAACCATATTCTAATCCTATGTGGACAAAAACTGGAAATTTATAGGTAACTCTTAAATAAAACATGCATTATTATATAATAATATACAACACAATTTATCAGTGATATAGTAACTCTTAGAAGATTGTGTATTTGAGGCACAACTGAACCTGATTTAGAGGATTGCATGTACACAACTTTGGGATTTGCTATCCTCTTGTCAACTTTGTCATTGGTCATCTCAGCAATAACCTGTTGATTTTACAAACCAAATTAATAAATTATAAGGTTGTATAAAAGTTGACTATCTATGTTAATATAAACGGCAACTTTCACTCCAAATTTCTGTTAAATCTAGAGAAATAATGTTGTAAGCATAAATCTATTTCTAATTTTTCCCATTAAATTACTTACATCTTTAGCAGCCTAGGCAAAGCATGTACAAGTATAAATAATAAATGATTCCGGATCAACAAAGTCTGTCCACACTTACAGCGATGTCAATGGAACCAAGTCCAAAAAGAACAATTGAAGATCCCTTTTTTTTTTCTTTTTTTTTTTTTTTTCCATTTTTGTTGCATTTAAAGTGCCACTCAACCCTGAACTTGGAAAGAAAGTATTCAGCATCACATGACTTCTGATACATAAATGAAGACTGTAATGTTTTGAGTGTTGAATTTACCCGATTGTTCACAATGAAGAAGAAATATCGCCAACCTTGGTACTGTATATTTCTGCCTAAAAAAAGTTTTACAAAAAATATAACAGGTAGGATAATTAGGTATTTGTGTGTTGAATCATTAGAATCATTTCTATGTCAACTAAAATTCTATGTGGGTTAGAATCAATTGTATGCAAATGAAAGTATTATAATTGAATATAGGCAGTATAATGGAAGGATTTCCTCACCATTTTAGTAAATACTAGAAAAAATGCCTGCGCTTCGCCATAGGTTTTGAAATCTTAAACCAAAATTTAAAATACCCATTTTTAAATTATTCAAAAATTAATCAGAGAAAACTTCAATTTCATGCAAGTTTTTTTGTTCTAATTTCAGGGCTTAATAATGCAAGATTGGAATTTGCATTTGGTTCAAAGAAGTAAGATAAACTGATAAGCAAAATGAACTAAAAAATAGAATCTATTCCAATTTGATTATCCATTCAGGTACAAAAAGACACAATATTTATGAAGTTCATCTACAATCAGTGTGACTAGAGTACGTCGTCGGGGCAATAGTAATGCTTTCTTTTGTAATCTGGAATAATAAGATTATAAAAATAACTCTCTATTATCTCATCTCTTCTTCCTCTATTTTCTCTATTCCTTCTGTTTCTCCTCTGCTGAGTCTTGTGTTGTGTGGGGGTGTGCTCTCCTCAATTTATAACAGAAACCAACTTATTTTGTTAATTAAAATAATTGGAGAAACTTGATGGCCAAGGTTGGAAGGCACTGAAACCAACTTGATTGATAGCTATCTTTATTCTTTTGGTTAAGTGGACATCCACTGATACAACACTCCCTTTGGATGGTCACAAGTCTTCGATTGACTCGTTAAATTTTTTGATCGGTTTTGGATGCTCCCCCTGATGAGTATCTCCCCCTAATCTCAGAAATTCTTTAGGCTGATGTGTATTGATGCCATATTTGAACTTTTGTGGGCTCATCGTTGATCATTCTGCTTCAATCTGTTACATAGTGGAAGTGATGCGCAACCTTTGCTTTTGCATGATCATTCAAAACATCACTTCTCAGTAACTCATCCATGCTTGGTAGTTTCAGTGTAAAGAGCCAACATCATATCAATTATTCTGAAGTATTTGCTGAGGAAATGAGTTGAGCATTTTGAATGACTTGGTTGAAGTGGTATTCTCGAAAAGGAAGAAAACTGAGTATTTCGAGATGCTTCGTTGAAAATGCACTCTCAGAAATGAGGAAGAGTTAGGCATTCTGACAGGTCTACCTTGCCATGGAAGACGGAGGTCAACATACATAGGGATAGCAAATAGGTGTTGTTAGGATAATTTCCTTTACGCTTATCAGCAACAGTGGTGCAATTAGAACTATAAAATTCATGCGTTTCAACTTTGTCAGAGATCTTTGACAAAGTTGCCCGTGGTATCCGAAAAGTTGACATTGCATCTGAAAAGTGTCAAGGAACTTTATTCAGGAAAATCTAGCTTTTGAAATTCGAAGAGCGGTGCCTCTTCAATTTTTGAACAAGTAACCATATTGCCTATTCTTTTATAAATGCATCAATTGTGTTCAAAATGCATGCTCCGAAAGCTGCTGCTGGTAGAAATTTCTCCTTTTTGCACTTCTGAGATTTCAATTTATCTAATCTCATTTTCCTTCATAATTTCTGAAAATGGCTTGCCCATCTAACCATGGTTTCAATTTGAATGTTGTGGAAAATGCAATCATGTCTCCTTAAGACAATATATGGCACCCATCTTTGTTATCCTCTAATGGACCTCACACAGTTGGGAACTCTGTGATGAAGAATGACATAATCCCTGAGTAAGAAATTGGTTGTTCAAGTCTCTCTGCCTTTTCGTGTTCAGTGTGTGAACTCTGTATCCAATATGGGCCAACATCTATTTGCTCAAACTCGCCAAGTTGAATCATTAATGGCTGAGGTGACAAGTCTTAAACAAGAAATCATAGGACTCAAGCACGAGAATAGAGAGTTAAACATGCTTGCAAATAATTACTCAACAAGCATGAAAAGAAAGCTTGACCAGTAGTAGGAATCCGATAATCGGATTCAAAGTGACCATCAAATGTTTATGGCCCTATTACAAAGGCACCCATTGCCTCCATTGTCTGGAGTTATACCAATATAGAGGCTTTAAATAATCAACCTCTAGTGCTTTTCCTTTCTGGAATTCCGCCAGGTACTGAGGCGTCACATGATCAATCTCCAGTGCCTCCCTCTTTTGGGATTCTGCCAAGTACTTGAGGCTTCACATAATTTGTCTCTAGTGCCTTTTCTTTCTGTGGTTCTGCCAAGTAATGTATATATAAAGATTTCCTCTCTTATGCCTGAAATTTTTTATTCTAGCTACCCATGAAAACTTTTGATTCCACAATCAATAAATAAATGAGGAAATGATGAAATATTCTAGTTCCAAGAATATGAATCTATGAAATATTCTAGTTCCAAGAATCTAAATCAATGAACCTATTAACGGATAAGAATAATGTTGTGCTAAATACAATAAAGCATATATTCTACTAAGATGTGGTACTTCTATACCAAATATCAATTTATTTTCATCCTCACGAAGATAAATGATCATTCTTAGTGACTAAATATTGGTTAATCATTTGAGTATTCAACTTATAATCTTCAATCCATATAGTTCTAATAGATGTACATAGATATATCTTATAATAAGTATAAGGGTTCATTCAGGAATGAAATTTTTTTTTTATTGTATGAACTCGTTTACAAGAGTATAATTTCATATTTCAATTAGTAACCTTGTGTCATATCATGTGAGTGTATTTAACTGTATTACAAATGCCTATATGTAACCTCCATGGTTCAACATCTTTTGGCTATTTGTATTATATCCATCTATATATAGGTCTATTTTTCACGTTCTTACAAAATTGTAATGGAATGACCTTTCTCCATTTTTGGCCAATAATTTTTCCTTTCATCGATGAAAAAAAGAATGAGACTCAATATTAACACATCTCATTGATGAATTTAGTAGCTACTTGTAAAAACCAAAATTACCATTAGTCATCATCAATCTGTGATTCCATATTCTCATGTGCATGCGCATGTATAAAAAACTTTTCATTTCTTTGGATATGCATTGTCTCTTCAAGAGCATTACACTATCTCTTCCAAGAAGTCATAGTTTAGATAATGCGAATCATAACCTCCTCTTGAGCGTTACAGAGCTTGGAAATCCAACATAAATTCCTAATCCGCGATAATGCCTCATTTTAGTACATTGTGGCAGTGCAATAGGTACATAGATAACATAACCCAAAACTTGTAAATGTGTAATGTTTAGTTGGTGCCCAAACACGAGTTGTACTAAGAAGTATTAATGGTTAACAACACGTCTCAACTGAACTAATATTGCATCATGTAAAATGACATGTCCCTATGTAGAAAACTTGGGAATTTCGTTTTCATGAGCAGAGCGTGGGTAATCTATTGCATCCGCTTAATAAATGCTTCTACTAAGCCATTTTGAGTATGGACATAAGGACCATGATGTTCAACATCAATGCTCAGTGACATGCAATAATCATAAAAAATCTGAGATGTAAACTCTTCAGCAAATATGCATGGATTATATCATCATTTACATGATTTAAGGAACTTCTAGTCCTTATTTAATAGTCTGTGAACTGAGACTCTTATGGCCTTACAATTAAGTTGTGGCACTTCAACATTTCAAGCTTAAGGTACTCATCAAGGAACTTCATGTTCGATCTTGAGGCTCAAAGGACTTCATGCCCGATCTTTTTGCAAGATGATGATCAAGGAAATTTATGTACAATCTTTTTTCATGATGGAACTTCGGGTCCAATCATTTTATATGATGAGGATCCATAAACTGCAGGTTCTGATCTGATTAAGGAACTTTGAGTCCTATATATACTCATCGTAACAAAAGAAATACAATAAATAAATTAAAACAATAGGCGGTAATTCCAACCATAATAAATAAATTGCTTATAAGTAAATAAAACTTGTGACAATGGCTTTAATTCAACATCATTCACATAAATAAATCAAAACTTAAAGCAAAGAGTGATAATTTCACCCATTGTAAATAAATTGCATTTAAGTAAATGAACTTGTGAAACGCTTTAAACCAGCACCATTCACATAAATAAAACAATAATAGAAAAGGGTGATGATTAAGTTTCCATCATTTTTTTTTTCTTCTTTTCTTTTTCTTTGTATGCAACTTTCTTTTGTTTCATCTCTTTTATTTTATTTTTACAACTCTTAAGTCTTTTTAGTTACCCAGGTAGTAATAGTAACAATAAGTCTCAATTGGTGTTCCTCATCTGGTGAGTTTTGAAAGAGTATAAATGGTTCCTATAAGTTTTGGAATCAAGAATAGTGCTTGCAACTTATGAGAAGATCAAACTGTTAGATTTAGCACAAATTTAATTATGATACGGATAAGAGGATATCAAACAACTTTCATGAAGAAACAATTTCGATTTGAGCTACCGAAAATGGAGTTTTGGTACTCATAAGATGACTGTCTAGTTTTCTGCAGAAATTAGAAACTGGTTTGGTATTTCAGTCATCTGCAACAATCACATCGTTGGAATTTTCTGAAAATTTGATATGTTGTAGATACTGGGCGGACGAACAACTTTCAGGAAGAAAGTATTTCAATCCGAGGTTAGCAAGTTGGATTTCCGAGATTGTTTACATGACTGTCAGATTCTCTACGGATTTTGAGTATGTACTCTTTTGCTTCTACAAATGATGATATATAGTCATACAACAACATATATATATAGTTGCTTCAAGAAAATCAGTAGTACATAGATTTGAGAATGAAATGAAAAAATTTTCTTATCTGTAAGATTCCAACTGACAGAGGTGAACCAAATGTGTGGCGTTGTGCTTTCCACTGATATAAGAGCTTTTCGTGCTGATAACATGTTGTGAATTCGGCGGTATGTGTGCAGTGGAATAAATGAAATAAGACACAAGGATCCTATATAGTCAGTGCAGTTGGAATACATCATCAAGGCAGCAATAGTGCTTTATTTTATAATCTGAAATAATAAGATTACAAAGATAACTATCTCTATTCTCTGTTCTCTTTTTTCTCTCTTTTCTTTTCTCTTCTCTGCCCTGTCTTGTGCTCCCCTTATTTTATAACAGAAACCAACTTGTTTTGTTAATCAAAATAATTGGAGAAACTTGATGGCCAAGGTTGGAAGGCACTGAAACCAACTTGGTTGACAGCTATCTTTATTCTTTTGGATGAGCGGACATCCACTGATTTACAACAGGTCGAATCTTTTACCGAAATTTGGTGTCCGATTCTCAAATATATCTCATGACACCCAAAAAAAAGAAAGAAAAATCAGAGTTGGTGGAATAAAAAATGTGCTTACTTCTAAGTTCCAGCTTTTCGATATACAAATTTATAAGCTCGCGTTATCTGAGTGAGTAGCTCGTGTGGGGTTTTTGCTTTTGGGGAAGTTGGGGAAGGTTTGAAGGGTCTCTGTGGAGACTGCTTGTTCTAACTGCTGCTTTTTTCTCTTTTTGAGTCTTTGGCTTCTCAAACAGTAACATAAATCATGGGTTGGATGATGATTCCCTGTTTCGGTAATTCCAACGGTAAAGCAAAAACAAAGAAGAAAAGGAAGAACAAGATTGAGTTGCAGGTTAAGCCACTTGATCAGATCAAACCCACTTCAGGTACTTACTGGTTTATCTAAATTTACCTCAAACTGTGCTGCTGGTGATTAACAGATGAATTTACTGGCTTGGTAATTGTTTTTATCCATCTGGGTTTCTTTTAAATTTTGCAGAAGATTAGATATTTCATGTGAAGTTTATTTTGTTCGGATTTTAGTATGCAGATTAGTGCCCTTGAGTAGAATTTTTCAAATTTTGAGATAACTTTGGGATTGACTTTGATAGGGTATGAACTGTTGTTGTAGTTAAATATGAATTATGATGGCACATCATACAATGCACTGGTAAAGAAGGAATCTTTGTAGCATTGTTACTCCTGGTATTGCATATAGCCACGTAGGATTGTTTTCGGTTAGCTTGGCATCATCCGTAAAATCCCGCTTAGTCTTTATTACAATTTAGGTTGGTTATTTTCTCCATTGTGAATGAAATCACTCATACTTTTTATCTAATAAAAGTTCTCACTTCTTTTCCATGTTTGATTTTAGGTTTTTCAAAGACTAGTTCCATTTTGAGTGTCAAGGAGGATCCAAAAGATGGAGGGTCTGATCACATTGCAGCACAGACTTTTGTATTCCGTGAATTGGCAGCTGCAACTAGAAATTTCAGGCCACAATGTCTTTTGGGTGGAGGTGGAGGTGGATTTGGATTAGTATTCAAAGGACATTTGAAAAGTACAAATCAGGTTAGTCATGGTTGTCTTTTTATTTCATTGATCATGAAACAAAAATGCAGCCCGAAGATGTTTTACGAGTGCTTTACACATATACGTGTGTAGATTGTTTGAATTTTTTTTTTTTTTTTCCCTTTTTTGGGTTGGGGTGGATTGGGGAATGATCATTTTGAAATTTTCTTCATAGACTACAGATTGCAAAGCATGGGATGAAGATTCTAGCTCACTAGGAGATTTACCTTCTAATATGCGTTCGATGTAGTTGGTCAAGGAATTTGAAACTTATCGTTGTGTTTGATGTAGGTAGTAGCTATCAAACAACTTGATCGTGATGGATTACAAGGGAACAGGGAATTCCTTGTTGAAGTGTTGATGTTGAGTCTTCTTCACCACTCCAATCTTGTTAATCTTATTGGTTATTGTGCGGATGGAGATCAAAGGCTTCTTGTTTATGAATATATGCCCCTAGGGTCATTGGACGACCATTTACATGGTGTCTATAGCCTTTTGCATTAACTTTCAAATTTCAGATGCTTCTTAACCTTTAATGATTCATTAGTTAGCTTTTCGGTGGAACTGGTTTCATAAGCTTCTTTTGCAGATGTGTTACCAGGTAAGAGAGGACTTGATTGGAATACACGAATGAACATAGCCGCTGGGGCAGCGAAGGGATTGGAGTATCTACATGACAAGGCAAGTCCTCCTGTTATGCACAGAAATTTGAAAAGCTCCAACATATTGCTCGGTGAAGGGTATCATCCAAAGCTGTCTGATTTTGGTTTAGCCAAACTTGGACCTGTTGGGGATAACACTATAACGGTTACGATAAATATTGGATATTGTGCTCCAGAGTATGCAATGACAGGGCAATTGACTCTTAAATCAGACGTTTATAGCTTTGGCGTAGTTCTTTTGGAAATTATAACAGGCAGGACAGCGATTGACAATACCAGAGGTGCAGGAGAACAGATTTTGGTTGCGTGGGTAAGAAACTCCGTTCGGTTTACATGTTTCATATTCTTTTAAGTAATGAAGCCTTTTGAGCTCGTTCATATTCCCTTTTTTTTTAGCTCTTTCATATTGTTAATAATATAACTGTTGGAGAACAATTTCGAAACAACAAATAACAAAAATACAAAATTAAAATACTTATGTTTTATTATTCAAAACAACTTGCAATATAGAATACAATTACACAATAAATACAAAGATTATAATAATACTAACTTGAATGAATCGAAGGTAGAGGCTAGCGCAAAAGTTATGTCCTTCGAACAGTATTTCCGTCCCACTCTTATGCTTGTGGTTCTACAACGTCTGCTCGACCAGGATACAACAACCTAATTCTACAACCCGCACTGAATTATAGAATTCCAGCGAATTGCTGTGTATGTTTACTCTCTAAGAATTTTGTACGGAAGAAAAAGAGGAAGAAAGGATATCTTTGAAGCAACTGAGGACTCCAGTTATATAGGCTCCTTTCATACATCTTCAAACACCTTTCGGATGTATCTAAAGCCATACAACTCTTTCCAAAGAGTTGTGTCTATTAATCAAAATGTTTTTTTATTAATTTAATTAAAACTAATTCGAAATTAAAACTCTTCCCAAGGCCCTTGTCTTGATTAATTAATATTAATTTATATTAATATTATAGTATAATCATCAAGTCTAATCCACACAATTAGTAGCCCAAACCTCAATTCTCATTCCAAATGGTCCAACACCTAATCACTAATAAAAAGGACTTGAGCTATATAGGCCTTTGACAAATTGTTGTTTCCCGATGTGGGACAATGGGAGCTCAAAACTCCATCAATGACTGACCATCAATAAAGAATTCTACATATCAGAAATTATTCTGATATTTAACACTCACTTGTTACTACTTTGTTTTTTCAGGCAAGAGCCTTGTTTAAAGGCCGAAAGAAACTATCGCAAATGGCAGACCCAACGCTCCGGGGTCAGTATCCCCGAAGGGGGTTGTACCAAGCTCTTGCAGTTGCGGCAATGTGTGTTCAGGAGAAGCCTAATATGCGGCCAGTTATAGCTGATGTCGTCACAGCTTTGACTTACCTTGCTTCACAGAAGTATGACCATGAAACAGAGCCAGTCCAAGGCTCCCGTCTTGCCCCTTGTACTCCCCCTAGAACCAAGAGGGATATTGAAAAGGAAGCTCAATTGTGGTAGTGGACATGCCAACCAGCGCAATGTTATGATAATACCTGATAGATGCTCTTACGGTTTGGAGTCTGAACTGATATTTATCGTGGATGATAACATGCCATCAGATCCTAATTCTGAAGGTTTCTTCCCATCTCCATTTCGTGTCTCATCAGTCATCATCAGAAAATAGTCTCTTCTTTGTTTTTTCTTCTTGAATATATACAGAGCCGGAATTCCGTATTATATATTTGTGTGCCTTCGTGCAGTGATTTTTCATTTGTATTTTTACATCTTTATTCTTCAAATATCTGTAGATCCCGAGGTTTCGTTTCATACTACCTTCTCTTTTCAAGTTTTTTGGGGTATAGTTCTGCTGTGTTGTGTAAAGTGTAATTTCCAAACCCTGTCAAGATTGCTTTGTATTACTTTTTCTTTCGTTTGTATGAAAAGCCTGTGAATGCTTGGAATGAGAAGTGTTTGTATATGTGAATGGATGGATGAACTTGGCTTAGAGTGCCAGGCAAGTTTTATAAATAATACACAAGATTTATGCTTCGTTAGACTGTAAATTTATCTGTATTGCGTATGATTATGCTTATCATTTGGAAAAATACTTGACCATGAGAAATAAACTATTTATTTTACTTCCTAATTTTACTGTCTCTAGCACTAGCTGTTTTCTGGAGTATGGGATTTTTCCTGCAGTTTGGTGGTTCTGAGGCTCCTGAAAATGTGCAACTAATTTGACGAAAATTATATGGTGCTTTAGGGTACCCTATACTTTTGGATTTTTAGCATTTGGATCATGGTCTTTGACCAATAATCTGACGGTAAAAACTCCGAAATATACTAGAAAATCTCCAAATCTTGTTAGAAAAACGTAAAAAGATAAAACTAATTATTAAGAATTTTTTTTTTTTTAAGGATAATGCCTAAGAATTCCGATAAAGAAAAAATATAAATGCCAAACAAAAACAATTTTCCAAGTGAATATTGATTTTTGTTTCTTTTTTTGGTAGCAAGAAATAATGTTTTCATGGTAAAACATGTAATCCATTTGCTAATCCTCCCAAACCAAAAACTGAGAGCTAACTAAAATGAGTGAGGCACCACCAAGACCATTAACTGGGTGCACCGGAAATCTACCGAGTTTCGTAATTTTCGCGGCAAAAAGCCGATGGTTTTCCGTTTTCGCTTCGTTGATGGTGATGTCTGGTTCAGGTACAATTTATCTGTTTGGAACCTATTCCAAAGAGCTCAAAACCACCTTTGGCTATGACCAAGAAACCCTCAACCTGCTGGGGTTCTTCAAAGACCTTGGGGCCAACATCGGCATTTTCGCAGGCTTAATAGCCGAGGTAACACCAACGTGGCTTGTGCTCCTCATTGGGGCTGCCATGAACTTCTTCGGCTACTTCATGATGTGGTTAGGCGTCAGAGGAAAGATCGCGAAGCCAGAAATCTGGCACATGTGTGTCTACATGTACATTGCAGCAAATTCTCTGAGCTTTGTGAACACAGGAGTTATGGTTACTTGCGTCAAAAACTTCCCACAAAGCCGCGGCATCATGATTGGCCTCCTCAAAGGGTACATCGGCCTCAGTGGGGCTATCATCACCCAAATATATCTAGCATTGTATGGATTTCAGGACAGGAGAGCTCTAATTCTTCTCATCGGTTGGCTCCCTGCTGCAATCTCAGTTGTGTTTCTGTGCACGATTCGTCCGATAAAAATCACAGCAGCTGTTGAAAATCAACAACAAAAACGACAACACAAAGTGTTTTTTCGCTTTCTGTACGTTTCGATTGTTCTTGCCTTGTTTCTCATGGCAATGACTCTGACTCAGAAATCGGTTGTCTTCCCTCGGGTAGCCCAAGCTACGACTGCCGCGGTGGTTTGCTTCCTGCTTTTGATTCCTCTCGTGATTATCATCAGAGAGGAGTTAGTCAGCTGGACACTGACGAAACAAGAACCCCGTCGAATAGCCTTAGAGGAAACACAAGAACTAGAGTTGGATCAAGAGATCAAGCCGAAAGGTACGTCATTCTTCTCAAACATTTTCAAGAAACCACCAAGAGGAGAAGACTACACCATTTTACAAGCAATCTTGAGCATTGACATGCTACTCATATTCATTGCAACATTATTTGGACTTGGATCGAGCTTCACTGCTACCGACAACCTTGGCCAAATCGGCGAAGCTTTGGGTTACAAACCTCAGACCATAAACACATTTGTGTCACTCATCAGCATATGGAACTTCTTCGGCCGAATCTTTTCTGGTTTCGTCTCCGAAATTTTACTGACAAGGTATAAAATCCCAAGACCCCTTATGCTCACTGTTGTTCTTACACTAGAAGGCATTGCCTACCTTCTCGTTGCTTTTGCATTCCCTGGTTCGCTGTACATTGCTTCAGTCATCATCGGGTTTACTCTCGGCGCTCAGTTACCACTGGCTTTGGCAATCATTTCTGAAGTTTTCGGGTTGAAGTACTACTCCACCCTCTTCAATTGTGGACATTTGGCGAGTCCCCTCGGGAGTTATTTACTCAATGTGAGGGTCACCGGAATGCTCTATGACAAAGAGGCAGAGAAGGAGCTTGCTAGGCTGGGTCTGCACAGGATCAAGGGCCAGGATCTAACATGTATTGGCACTCGATGTTATAAGCTGTCGTTTACAGTTTTGACTGCAACGACACTTGTTTCAGCTCTCGCTTCACTTATTTTGCTGATGAGAACGTTTAAATTCTACAGAAGTGACATATACAAAAAGTTTAGAGAGAATACAGAGAATGTAGTCGAGGCAGTGCATACGGATAATGTGGTCGAGGCAGTGCATACGGATAATGTATACAAAAAGTTTAGAGAGAATACAGAGAATGTAGTCGAGGCAGTGCGTACAGAGAATGTGGTCGAGGCAGTGCATACGGATAATGTAGTCGAGGCAGTGCATACGGATAATGTAGTCGAGGCAGTGCATACGGAGAATGTGGTCGAGGCAGTGCATACAGATAATGTAGTCGAGGCAGTGCATACAGAAATGGCTTCATCGTCTCCAGCTCCGATCCATTAATGGAGGAGAGCCGGGAATTACAGTTATTCTTATCCGGTTTTCTGAATCCAATAAACAAAAGAAAGAATGTTCCTACTTGCTGGTAATGAAGATGATATCATTAACAGAGGCCACAACTGATTTTGAACGTCATTATTGTAAACAAATGACTATTAAACAAAGAACTAATATGCTTTACATTCTGACCGTCTAGGGGTGAACCGAACCCGCTGCTGAAAATTGACAAGTCTACAGATTGATGGCTGGCTTCCCTCAGCCACCAGTATATAAATACAAAAGAGGAAAGCAAACAAAGACGTGCATAGGCAGCAGCTGCTTCAATCTCTGTTTCATGGCAATGAAAGGGGTATCCATCACTTTTCTGCTACCTGGTCTTTCCCTTCCTCGCCAGTTTTCTCCTTTGGACTGCTCGGTTCTCTCTGTTGATTCGGTGATTTCAGGTCAGTGGATCCCTGTAAAAAAAGAGGGGGAGGGGTTACAAACAGAAATCAAAATGGGTTTAGAAGCATGCACCAGGTTAAGATTAAAAGAACCTCAGCTCAACTATGTCTTGGTATGAACATAACGGGCACCAGCGATCAATACAGAAAATGTAAAACTATATACCTTATTTCTGTCACGCCAACCAAGTCCAAATGATAGAATGCCCATCTTTTTTGTGGTGTTTCCCTGTCTGTTCCCAGCCCCACGAACCACTTTGGCTTGACCAGATTCATATTGCAATGTAGCCTCCAACATCGACTCCGCTACTTTTACTCTCTTTTCCATCTCAGTACGTGAAGACATAGCTTTGTCATATTTTTCCTGCATATACGCTACTCTGTTGAGAAATAGATATATTCATGTTCTAAAAGATGGAAAACAAATGACATTCAGATTATGAGATCTGGAGTTTCCGAAGAAAAGAAAATGAAACAACCCGCCAAGAAATTAACATTCAACTTTCTCATTCAGCCATTTTCTTTACTGTGATGCATTATACAAGAATATATGGGTTTCTTAGAAAGCTAAGAGGATAATGAGATGGTGCATGATCCGAGAATTAATTAAAAAACTGGGCACAATTTCCTTTAATGAATAGCTGCAAGGAATGCTAGAAAACGACCAACATTGTCTTCTCGGTAATATTTTTCCCAACTAAGAGCAAGAAAGCTTCCAAAATGTTAGGAGATGGCTTCAAATAGGCATCCCAATCTAAAATACATTGATATAAGATGCATCCCATAAGCACACTAATATATCAGGACGTCAAGGAAAATAAAGGTACCTGAAGCACATTAACTCACTTTTCTGAGCGGCTGCTTCTTGCTCGGCTCCTAGTCGGGCATCTTCAGTAACCTTTTGCTCTTCCTCCATCCACATCAAGACCTGGACAGGAAAAAAAACAAGTGATCATCTTCCCTCTGCTCTCCCCCCATCAAATGACAAAACGAGTTAATTTAAACCTTAAGCATTGCAGTCCCTTGCTCTGTCTTATCCGCAAGGGCTTGCTGTAGCTCAGCCACCTCTTGCTCCTGTTAGGTTTTGAACTTCCGTATCATGATAAGGATACCTAAAAACGTGGATTGAATCAATCAGAAGTCATGACCATGTCAACAACTTGTCTCCTGGAATTAAGGGAATGTGGGAGACAAGTCTCCTGGAATTAAGGGAATGTGGGAGACTAATCTCCTAGAATTAAGGGATTGTGGGAGACTAATCTCCTGGAATTAAGGGATTGTGGAAGTGTTAAATCTTATCCCATTTTGATGTAAAAGATAATAGGTATTAACTGATCCCATGATAGCTGGGATCATGTTAGGAATATAGCCTATAAATATGAACCTCCCTGCTCACCAGAATCAGTTCACTTGATCACTAGACTATCGCTAGTATTGGACATAAGGGCTGTGTGAGTAGAAGACTTTCTGTTAACTTCTTTTCAGTGTGATCGCATTACTTCACATGGCTTCTGCAGGTGTGTATATATATATATATATATATATATGTATGTACACTGATTCATTCACTCAAATCATCTTATTGTTTATTGTAATCTTAGCTTGGGACTAAATGCTTATTCTAACAATTGGTATCAGAGCTTTTTTAGTCTCACTGAGATTCAAGTTTTTGTATATATGTATCTATACTTCTTATTGCTTCTGCAGTGACTGCAGAATAAAGGAGGATCGTGTGTGGATTTGTTTTCTTAGTATAATTGATCGTATGAACTACATCAAAATGGGTTCATATTGAAATGTTAAACTAAGAAATCAGAAGTATGGGAATTCGTAGTTCATTTAATCATAACATGCATATAAGATCTTCTAAAGAAGGCAACGTATGAATGGTTCGATTAATGGAAGAGGGCATAGTTTTGGTGAATGGTTAACTGTGTTTCGGATTCTTGTCTAAAGACTTGAGTTTTGAAATATTTTTAACAAATAACTAAATGGCTATGCATGGATTAAGTTCTTGCAGTAAATGTTCCTCACCCAAAGGTGTTGTATCTTACTGTGTTTTCCCTACTTCATTGTTTTCATAATGTCTAACCACATGGCTTCTGCAGTGAATCCCACTTCAATGAATTTTTCCTCTATTGAACCTTTAAGTGGAGGAAATTACAAAAAAATGGAGACAGGATGTGGAGATTATTCTTGGACTAATGGACTACGATCTGGCACTGAGGGAAGATGAACCACAAGCACTGGATAACAATAGCACCGTTGAACAAAGGTTGAAACTTGAAAAATGGGAGAAAGCGAATTGCATGGCACTATTGGTGATCAAACGATCCATTAGTGAAGCTGTTAGAGGAGGCATTCCTGCAACTGACAAAGCGAAGGATTTCCTGGAGGCAATTGAGGCAAAATTTAAGGTTTCAGAGAAGGGAGAGATGGGAAACCTCATGACTACCTTGACAACTCTGAAATATCATGGGAAAGGCACTGTCAGAGAACACATTCTGAAGCTAGTGGAGGCTGCTGCGAAGCTCACAGACCTGGAGGTTCCCATTGATGATGCTTTTGTTGTTCATATGGCCCTTAATTCCCTCCCAGATGCATATGAACAACTGAAGACGTCATACAACACACAAAAGGAGAAGTGGAGTCTGAATGATCTCATTTCCATATGTGTTCAAGAAGAAAGCAGGATCAAAAGGGTGTCAAATGAAACAGTGAATTTCATAAAGGCAGAGACTACGAGGAAAACTATCTCGACATCTGGTAAGCCATATAAACCTTTTTCCTATTCTCATGCTGCTGGAAATGATACTCCATCATCCTCCAAGGGATCTCAAGGTTTTAAAGGCAACATTGAAAATATTAAATGTTATTTCTGCAAAGAATTTGGTCACTTGAAGAGGGACTGTGAAAAACGAAAGAAATGGGCACCTAAGAAAGGTAATAAAATTGAAAATGTTTTTGTCTGTGTTAATGTTAATCTTGTTGAAATCCCTAAAAATTCTTGGTGGTTTGACACTGGTTGTTCGGTGCATATTACCAATTCTTTGCAGGGGTTCACAAGAAGGGAAATTTCAAGAAATGAGGTCTATGATGTCCACGTTGGGGATGGGAATAAAGTAGCTGTGGAGGCAATAGGCACCCTAAAGCTCAAGTTGTCAAGTGGTTTCGTTTTACAGTTGCTAGATGTTCTTTATGTTCCTAGGTTAACTAGAAGTTTAATTTCTGCTTCAAAGCTTGTAAAAGACGGTTATGTTTTTGTTGGGGATGATGAAAGTGTACGGATTTATAAGAAAAGTAATATGAATCTTTTGCTTGGTAATTGTTTTTTAAACAATGATCTTTGGAGGATGAATTGTCAAGTAATGTTAAATTCAAAATGTTTGACAGTGGAATCAAATTTATCTTTGAAAAGGTCTCTGACAAATGAAGGGTCTTCAATGCTTTGGCATAGAAGGCTTGGACATATTAACAAGCAAAGATTAGAAATTCTAGTTAAAGAACAAATGCTTCCAACGTTGGATTTTAATGATATGCAAAATTGTATTGACTGTTGGAAAGGGAAATTAACAAACACAAGGAAAATTGGTTCCACAAGAAGTCTTAACCTCTTAGAAGTCGTCCATTCAGATGTTTGTGGACCTTTCTCCACGCAAACAATCTGCAAAAATGCCTATTTTGTGTCTTTCATTGATGATTTTTCTCGATATGCATATGTATATCTGATATCCGAGAAAAATCAAGTGTTTGATTGTTTTAAAAATTTCAAAAATGAAGTGGAAAGACAACTAGAAAAGAAAATTAAAATCTTGAGATCGGACCGTGGAGGGGAGTATTATGGCAGGTACACAGAGAAAGGTCAACAAAAGGGTCCAATGGCCATGTTCTTGGAAGAAAACGGGATTCAAGCTCAGTATACTACTCCCGGAACACCACAGCAAAATGGTGTAGCCGAGAGAAAGAATAGGACCTTGATCGAAATGGTGAGATGCATGATGAGTAGGACTGATCTTCCTATGTTTCTATGGGGTGAGGCTCTTAAAATGGCAAATTATATATCGAATAGAGTCCCAAGTAAATCCGTGCACAAGACTCCATTTCAACTTTGGACTTCAAGAAAACCTAGTTTGAATCACCTTCATGTATGGGGATGTAAGGCAGAAGCAAAAATGTACAATCCAGAGGCAAAGAAACTTGACTCTAAGACTGTAAGCTGCATTTTTATTGGTTTTCCCGAGAGATCAAAGGGGTACAGGTTTTATGCTCCAACCTTACATACGAGAATATTTGAAACAAATAGTGCAAGGTTTATTGAAGCGGAAGAATCAAATGGAGATAAGGCTCGTGATTTTATTTTTGAAGAAGAAGAAGAGGCTGTGACAACAATTTCCCCAATGTCATCAACCAAAATTGATTTTGCAACTCTTGACACGCAAAACCAAGTCCATGAAGATTTTTATCAAAGTGATTTTGGTGGGGCTACTGGTTTCCAGCATGCATCAAGCAGCAGCAATACGCAAGTCTGCAACATGCAATATAATGGAGTTGAAAATCATGGTACAACTACCATGCAATCAGTAATGGTTCCTGCAACAAGCAGGCAGCCTCAACGTACAAGAAAGTCTCCAATTTCAGGAGATTTTCTTGTTTATGTGGGAGAAGCTGAGAAACTAGAGAAGACTGTCAATGACTCACTTGATTTTCAGCAAGCAAATGGAGATAGAACTGAACATGAGGAAGGCATAGAGATTGATCCAGTCACCTTCAAGCAAGCGATGACAAGTGAAAAGGCTGAGCAGTGGAAGATAGCCATGCAAGAAGAAATGGACTCCATGTATTCGAATGGAGTGTGGGTCTTGACAGAAGCAAATGAGTCCATAAAACCCATTGGATGCAAATGGGTATACAAAACAAAGAAAGACTTAAAAGGAAAGGTTCAGAAGCATAAAGCAAGACTAGTTGCAAAGGGGTATACTCAAAGGGAAGGATTGGATTACTCTGAGACATTCTCACCTGTTTCTTCAAAGGATTCTCTCAGAATCATCCTTGCTATAGTTGCTCACTACAATCTAGAACTCCACCAAATGGACGTGAAAACTGCGTTCCTAAATGGAGTGTTACATGAGGAGATTTACATGGTCCAGCCACCTGGTTTTGTTGAAATGGGGCAAGAACAAATGGTGTGCAAACTGAGAAAGTCGATTTATGGGCTGAAACAAGCTTCCAGGCAGTGGTTCTTAAAGTTTGATGAGAAAATAACCAGTTTTGGTTTTGTTGAAAACAAAATTGATGATTGTTTGTATCTCAAGGTATGTGGCTCGAGGTTTATCTTTCTAATTCTGTATGTTGACGACATTTTATTAGCAAGTAATGATCTTAATCTCTTCCTGGAAACAAAGAAACTACTGTCACGAACGTTTGAAATGAAAGATATGGGTGAGGCTTCCTTCGTTTTGGGTATAGAAATTATTCGTGATAGAAGCAGATGCCTTTTGGGTCTTTCACAGAAGACCTATATTGAGAAAATGCTCAAGAGGTACAACATGCAAGATTGTTCAAAGGGTGAAGCACCAGTGAGCAAAGGAGATAAATTAAACAAATCTCAATGCCCCAGTAATGAGATTGAAATGCGAGGGATGGCTAACAGGCCATATGCGTTTATCGTTGGCAGTCTATTGTATGCTCAAGTGTGCACTAGACCGGATTTAGCCTTTGCCATAAGTATGCTTGGAAGATTTCAAGCAAATCCAGGAGAAAAGCATTGGACAGCAGCTAAAAAGGTTATGAGATACCTAAAAAGGACAAAAGATTACATGTTGGTGTATGGGAAATCTGAGAAATTAGAATTGGTTGGCTACTGTGATTCTGATTTCGCAGGTTGTGAGGATGACAGGAGGTCCACGAGTGGGTTTATTTTCCTGTTGGCTGGTGGTGCAATATCTTGGAGAAGTGCAAAACAAAAAACCTTGGCCACTTCAACAATGCAAGCTGAGTATATTTCATGTTTTGAAGCCTCACAACAAGCTAGCTTCTTGAGGAATCTCATCACTGGAATGCAGGTTGTTGAATGCCTAAGAAGACCAATTGTCATTTTCTGTGACAATAAGGCAGCCGTGTTCTTCTCCAAAAACAATAAAAAATCTTATGCAGCTAGGTTGATGGACGTGAAATATCAGTCAGTGAAAGAAAAGGTGAAGGCTGGGATAGTTTCCATTGAGCACATTAATACATCGGAAATGCTGGCAGATTCTCTCACAAAACCTCTTGGAGTTGGAGTGTTTAAAGATCATGTTACGTGCATGGGTGTTGTGGAATCTTTTGATGCTTATGTGATGCGTGAACAAAGGTTAACTTCTCTCATCATTTTCTGTTTTTCATGAAAGCTTAATAAGCATGAGTTATTGTATTCATATGTTGGTTTATTTTATGACAATGAATTCAATATGATTGTTTCAACTACTGTGTATATGTACAAATATATATGTGCAGTTTTATGAAATGATGAATTACTGATCAAACCAAGATTTAATGAGCTGGTCGTTATAAAAGGCTTATCGTTGGAGCTAAATAAAAGCTTGACAATGATGTTTGGCTTGATCAGTGGGAGTGTGAATGAATGACATGATGAATATGTCTGCTTGCTCTGTGAATATCATGCATGAGCAGTTTTGGGGGATGTGATCTCAGAGTGTTAGTACAAATTATAACGTACGAATTTTCTGGGGTTCAACTCTTTTGAAACTCTTCATGGCAGATATGAATTGTTGTATGGTTGAAATGATTCAAGTGATCACTGAAGGGATTGGTTTAATGTGTTGGACAAGGAACATGATAAGCGGAAATTCAAAAGTGGGAGAATGTTAGGTTTTGAACTTCCGTATCATGATAAGGATACCTAAAAACGTGGATTGAATCAATCAGAAGTCATGACCATGTCAACAACTTGTCTCCTGGAATTAAGGGAATGTGGGAGACAAGTCTCCTGGAATTAAGGGAATGTGGGAGACTAATCTCCTGGAATTAAGGGATTGTGGGAGACTAATCTCCTGGAATTAAGGGATTGTGGAAGTGTTATATCTTATCCCATTTTGATGTAAAAGATAATAGGTATTAACTGATCCCATGATAGCTGGGATCATGTTAGGAATATAGCCTATAAATATGAACCTCCCTGCTCACCAGAATCAGTTCACTTGATCACTAGACTATCGCTAGTATTGGACATAAGGGCTGTGTGAGTAGAAGACTTTCTGTTAACTTCTTTTCAGTGTGATCGCATTACTTCACATGGCTTCTGCAGGTATATATATATATATATATATATACACTGATTCATTCACTCAAATCATCTTATTGTTTATTGTAATCTTAGCTTGGGACTAAATGCTTATTCTAACAGCTCCAACTGCTCAACCTGCAGGACTAAGAGCAGGTGCTAAATACCATCTCAAGGAGAATATGAAAGCACTTTTTTTGTAGTAAGACAAACTTTAAAAGCATTTTCACTAGGTTTAGAATCCAGATCTCCCCCTATTTCTTTTCTGACACAATCTTGAGGGTCTGGATGCGAACGCTTCTACGGTTAGGATTGACACAAAGTCGTTTGATGTGGAAAAAATAAAGTACAACTCCTTATCACTTCTATTCTATGTTTAGGGATGAGTACACACAAGGTTGTTTAAGGTGAGGTAATAAAAAAACAAGATGCAACCTCCCTCACATTGGTACAGAAAGTCTAAACACCACAATTCATCATTACTGTTGAACCTAACCCTTTCGAATAATATAAATTCGGAAGATTGAAGATAACCCAACAATTCATCCGTCGCTCCAGAACATAATCAGTAGAAACTAGCATAGACTTCACACCAATATATTATAGAGTACATGATTGAAGATAGCGAAACAACTTCCAAGTATATTGTGTTGACTGATCCTAAATGCCTATTCATCAAGAAGTTTTTGAACTCCTGGAGGAAGGGGTTTAACTAAAGATACTGTAAAACAGCACCATCTTTAGATCAATAATTGGACAGATTTCGTCATAGGCAAACATAACAGATTTCTAAGACAAGGAACATCAGGAAAACATAATTCTAAAAGAACAGTAAGCTAAATCAACAGCGGAATTACCCTTGCACTTAATTCTCGTCGATTATTGAGCTCGACTATCTCCATAAGTGCTGTCTCTAACTCCTCAGCCCTGGAAAGAACAGGAGCCACGATGAGCACCTCAATCATTATTTCAGAAGGTATAAAAATAAGATCACAATATTCCAGGCAAAAGGCAAATTGAAAATTTCACTAATTGCCAGTTGTCTATTATAAAACTGGTAATTTAGAGAACTATGCATGAGACTAATCCCTTGAAGTTTCACAATGACGATGGCAAAAGGAAAGAAATGCAATTAGTGAAAGAAACCAACGGCAACAAAAAAGTCAAACATGATGTGAGATTCTTAAAAATGACGGGAACATACCCCCCAAAACTGCAGAATTTTAAACTCCTAAAGTAGCGGGTCACCGAAGTAAAGCAGATCTTTTCTCCTCCAGCACCCTGCATACCTCAACCTTCAACCAATCGACCTGCACAAAAGCTGTTTAATCATTGAAACTTAAAAAAGGAGTAGCACAGTGGTAGCCTATATATATCTTTCAACAAATTACAAGTGGAAAACCAATACGATAACCTATAAACAAAAAGTGCAGTCTGGCCAATTAAATTATAAAATGGAAAGGATGAGACGCCTCCAACGAGAGAAACTATAAGCATGTCTGGAAAGTAGTTAACTAAAGCAAACATCACACCCACATCTCAAAATAGCGCTCACAAAGCAAAGCCCCCACCATACACAACAAAAATAAAAAATAAAAATGCTTGGTTTCAATAAGACACTTGACAGACTACGTTAAAATCTAATGCACATCAAAGAATAGTTTTAGGTAAAGAAGCAAAGAGAAAGCAACCTGATCCTGAATATCTGGTAAAGAATCTACTTCTGATACAGATAGGCCACTAAGGAATTGATCCAGATTACAAGAGCCATATTTCGAGCGAGATACATCTCCATCTGTACTTCCTTCTTCAGTAGGACCTCTCTTCTATTATGCTAGGATCTCGCTTATAACTATACAGCTTGGATGAGAGTCCTTTGGAATCCTTCCAAGCCTGACCCTGTTTAAATCTTTCCTCAACTATTGCTAATACAGCTGGCCGGTGCTTATCTCTCAACTCTTTCAATCTACTTTCAGTTATAACCAAAAAACCGATTCAAGCAGTCAAAACAAGTTGGCTGCTATCAAATGTTGAGCCAGCAAGAGACTGCAATAAAGTAATAGCATCTCCTGCATCCTTAGTGGTAACTGACGCTGGCCCTGCAGGAACATATAAATAGTAAAATGGCATTCCTAGGGATAGATTGAAAATGCAACAAAATCATATCTTCTGAATTTAGCGTTAGTAGAATTGCGGCAGAGTACCATATAACTTCATCAATGCTAGTGCTGTTCGAAACAGCATAACACGATTTCCTTCAAACAGAAGCACATCCCAAACTCAAATAACTGAAAATCAAAGCAAGCAACAAGAAGGTAGATATTTTAGAACAACATGATTTCAGCATGATTTCAACTCGTTCTTGAAACTGAGAACTAAAGAGAACAGTTCTTCGAAGTTTTTAAACACCACAAGGTACATGCCACATAAATCTTACCACTTTCCCAAGGAATCATATTCACAAATATGGAAAGGAACCAAGGTCCAATGATCCATCCCACCTAGACTCCTAAGAAATCCAGATGATTCACTGCCACAAGCATAGAGGGAATGAGAAAAATGCTGCTTCATATAAGGTAAACGCCCCAAAATTAAGATTACTAAGATGATTATTAGAAGTACACATACCCAATTTTTGAAATTTTTCTCCCACCAATTCCTCAAACACTAGTTGGTCCACCTGATAAAACAGAATAATTACTTTTCATGAAGATTAGTCATAACTGAATCCTCCATAAGTACTACAACTGTTGGAAGTGTGATAAAATAAATTGGTGAATCGGAATGGAATCATATATATTTTTGCTCAAAAACTCTAAACTGTGACAACACACCTGAGATTCTGTCATTTCCTCAGTATAGTAGCCATCAAAGTAGTCATCAATTATACCAACCAAAGTCCTATAAGAAACAAACGAAACAATTTAAAAAGTGAGACAGATTATCATAGAACACCTGTATACAAATTGGTAAAGAATTGAGATGATGTAGTGTTCACATAGATTATTTCCTTTAGCCAATATCTACAACTCTTTCAACACAAATTTGCGTAATCAAAACAGAAATAAAAACAGGATTTATACAGCCGACCCCACTTAGTGGGATAAGGCTTTGTTGTTGTTGTTGTTGTAAAACAGAAATAAAAACATGCTATGTTCCATAGATAGCCAATCCACAATGAAGAAGTTACTAGAGAGCATCCATTTTATTAGGAAAAAAAAATTAAAAAAAAAAAAACAGTTGGTAGAGATCGGGGATATAAGCTCTGAAAGCCTACCAAAAGGCATTTTCCTCAGGCAGAAGTAGCAATAACCCTGCAAAGAAATTCATTGCCAGCATATATTTTAGTACCGAAGTAATAATAATATTGACAAAAACAGTAATAGCTACGATACTTATCATGTCTGACAAAAAGTGAATGCAGGTCATTGTATTAGTTGCTCGAGTTGTACTTAACGGAAGGCCAGCATAAAACCAATTTAACTACGAAATAAGAATATATGTAAGCCCTTGAAAACAAATTGTTTTATCAACAAAAATAAAGGAAATGAGAATTGAACTGATGTGTTCCTCTATAGAGTTTACAGGTAAGTCTAATAAAAAAGGAACCTAAGGCCAACCACTAAATGGGAATGATCTCTTGCAAAGATTCTTTACAGTTTAATTAGTGTTTCCATTGGGATTTAGAAGTTAATTTATCCTTTGGGAGTGGGGGCACTGGGCCAAAAAGGACTTTCCATCCATTCAAACAAATGCAAAATAGAAAGTCTGATGAATTGCCCCAATTACCTGGCAATACCCAACAGAAGGGTTATGACGAACATAAGCTAAAAGTAAACGCCTTAGCAAGTTCCAACCATTCTCGTTCAATGCAGGACGCCCTGGAAATGTACGTGGTATGTCCTGCAATAAAATGATAACATTTAGTTCAGGGAGAAACCCAGATTGCAATGCAAAGCAAAAGAAGTAGCACCTACGAATTGAAACATAAAGTCCAAGGCACATGCATCTAATGACCTTCTCAATCTGCCTTCTCCATTTTCTGGGAACACCAGATGAGTTGTCATTATCCATGCTTGCACTAGTATTTATTTCTTGAGCCAGCAAGTCTTAGTAATATTTCTCCACCTGGCGGGCCTTCACACCTACAAAAGCTTGCCATACCTACAATGAAAGATTTAGAAAGCACTGCACTTCCTCTCAAACAAGTTATTTAGGTAAATCAATCAAGTTGAAAGCATCGGTTTTACCTCTCCCCTCAGATCCCTTGGCAATCCGCCATGAACAAGGGACTCGAGTTCTAGTTTCCAAGGAAAGAAGGGCTCTGGAGGGGCCCCATTAACACTAGCTTCCTCTGTCCCAACATCAACAGCCTCTCCTGTCCCAGCAACTTTCTCACCATCAGAGTGCCCATCACTTACAGAATTTTCTGCACTGAAGGCATTCTTACTTTCATTAAAAGCATGGTCAAGGCAAATTTTATCCTCACAGTCATCCTTGGAAGCCATTCCTGAAGAAGCTGCTTCTTCTATGAATGGAAGATGGTCTTTATCCACGATTATCTGCTCATCTTTCATATTTCTTCCCTTCCTGACACGAACGCTCATCATATTTTCAATGGAACTAAAAGATGATCTAATAAGAGTCCACGTTTGGACCTCAGATGTCTCTGTTTGTTCTAAAAGTTGAAGCTCCTTTTCTGGATCTCTTTCTGATGAAAGATCAGAAGCAGTTTTTTTACTAATTGTATCATTCCCTTCCTCACCACTCTCACAAACTGTCTTTGCTTTCTGCTCAGTAGCTTCAGCCTGCAATTCCTCTTTATCTGAATTATCAGGAGAGCACGACTGAGAAGATTTCTCTACACTTTCAAGGAAGTACTTCCACTGATTTGATATTTCCTCTTCCTCCTCCGGATACCATAAATATATCACTAAACTGAACAGTCAATATTTCCTTAATTTAGTCCCTTGACTCTGTTTATTTCGACGGGAATACTATTTCAACAGAAAGAAGTCCTAGCAATAGAATGTGCAAGCTTCCATGTCTTTAAACTATTACAAAACTGGAACCTTAGGATCATACATCATGTCACTCTACTTCTCTATAAAGCGTAAAGTTAATTAAAAATCACATCCTCCTCCTTGCAAAAATTTTAGTGAATAATAAATCCCATTACAAACACACAGATAACGTCAGTTTAAAGTCAAAACGATGTCTTTTCCACATCTCTACGTATTGAATTCAGAGTTAGTTGATCACATGAGACTTGAATGAATGTTAAAACAGTTACAAAGGCATTTCAATGCCACAAGATGCCCACAAAGAGAGAAATTACCTTGTAGATATTGAAGTACTCTCTACATCTTTGTACATGTTGAGGTCTCAAAGCAAATCCGTAGGTGTCCCTGTCGAGATCATATTGTCTATTAATCTCTTCAACTCAAAATATAACAATTCAAAGGGTGTGTGTGTATATATGCCATGAGTATAACATTTACGAGCATTAAACCGTAGGGGGAAAGAAAGATCAAACATAAAGGCTGCACTTTTCCAGCATTGTGAATTCAGAAACTTAATAGAAAATAACCAATAAACTCTACAGACCTGGAATCAGCCTCCAACGAGCGCTTACTCATCAAGGACAACAACATACTTCACTAAGATTTTCAATTCTACTGCCCATAGCTCTCATTTTCTTTACAACCAAACTCAGAAATTTAAACCTTCCGCTACATTACACACTCAAAGCAAAAACAAAAATCAAACATCTGCACTGCGAATTCACACAAACCCTAACCCTAATTTTCCTCAAACACCATAGATTACCACACAACTTCATCAAAAGTCAAGCGAATCCTGAACCTCACCAAATTCAAGACCAACCAATCCAAGCAGAATCGAAAAATCTTCAATTAAAAAAAATTAATTTAAATTCTACAGGTGAAATTCCAGAAACAAAAATAATAATAATAATAATAATAATAATAATTGATCCACAAGTGCAATGAAACAGAAGAATTTGGGTGTGAAATGACTCGGTCACCTGTGTTTTGAATTATCAGGGTGACCGAGTCATTAGTAATTAGTAATTAACGTAGGAGGATGTATGATGAAGGTTCCCATGTATCTATAGACTTATTAATTAATCAGATATTACAATCTTAATCCTAACTTGATTCTTGAACAACCTTACAACCTTAATTGGAAAAGTTCCAACAAAAACCACACTTACAAAATTCAAATGAAAAACAAACTTTGAACTTACTGTGGTCATCCAAGAGCACTATATTTCGTTGTTAAATTTTGAACTTTGAACTTACTGTGGCAAATACATATGCTTTGTTGTTAAATTTTTCAAAAACTTGAAAGAGAAGGATATATAAAAGCTTTAGGGTAGAAAAACATATATGATTAATATATGCGTGTCAGTATGTGTGTGTTTCCATACAAAATAACAATTTTCATGCCCAATTACAAAGATGAAAAACCTGTAAATCAGCACAAATAAATTGTTAGAAGTTTAATATGGGAAAAGGAGATGTCGAAGCAATGGATCCATCTCAAAATTACATTTGTGGGTGATTAATTAATTAGAAGCAATTTGCCTTGGAGGGGAGTAATTAAGGAAGGAAAAAGAACTTATAATCTACATATAGAGTGGTTCATTTACAACTTAAGCCAATGTGGTTGGACTAATCTTTTCATTTTAATTAGTCCTCAGGGTTTATGAACCTATTTGGAATGCTTTTAAAATAACCAAAAACACTTTTAAAGTGCTTGAATTAAAAAGTAAAAGTAAAAAGAAAAATACTTGAAATGCTTTCTGAAAGAAGCACATGCTTTCAAGAAGCGCTTAAAGTACTTTCTCAAGAAAGCTTGCTTTTCTATTTAAATTTCGATGTAGTTCTAGATAGAAGCATTTTAGTAAAAGTGCTTTTAACTAAAAATGATTTCTAAAGAAGTAATATATTTTGTTAATACATGTTCTTGAATTTTACAAAAAAAATTGCAAGTCACACCTTGAGAAATATGGATATATATGTGGCACAAAAGGCAACAAACATAATTTTTTTTTTCTTTTTGAACAAAGGCAACAAACATAATTTTGTATTATGAATAAAATGAAATTGTACATGCAGAATAATCTAATGCGATTTATGTTTTGCTTTAATGCAATTAGTCTTAGTCGTCGTCTTCGTCTTCATTGTCTTTGGGGACGATCAGCTTAACGGAAACCTGCAAAGCAGGCAGGAAGCAAAGCATTTTTGGGCAGCCAGTCCTTGAGACAAAGCGAGTGAAAACCACCGTGCGTAAAGTCACAAGGCATCACGGTGGCTTTGGCACCTCTAATGAGTTGATATTATACTATATATTTTGTCATAATCTTAGTTTTGATACTTTGCATTATATTTCCAAATATAGGACATTTGACTTTCTCTGGAGCAAAACATGATCAAACGGACGAACTTTGAAGTGTTTCAAATTGAAGGACGCTCGTGAGTCCCTTGGCTTCTTCATGTCCGAATATCGGCTTTTTCTTATTTTCTGGGAATGAAATAAAGAAGCAATGCGTGATGCTGGAAAGTGACATTTTTGGGCTTAATTGAGATTTTTGGAGCCCAAGATGACCATTGTTGGGTTTGTGGCCTTCTAGAGAAGTGTTCTTCTGAAAATAAGAAGGCCATGAACCCAACATAAGTCATCTTGGGCTCCAAAAAGCGCAATTAAGAGCAAAAACGTCACTTTCCAACATTGTGCACTACTTCTTTATTTCATCGCCAGAAAATAAGAAAAAGCCAAAATTTGGACACGAAGAAGCTAGGGACTCACGAGCGTCCTCCAATTTGAAACACTTCAAAGTTTGTCCGTTTGATCACGTTTTGCTCCAAAGGAAGTCAAATGTCCTATATTGGAAATATAGTGCAAAGTATCAAAATTCTCACAAAATAACCAATAAATTAATACTAAAATTAGGACAAAATATAAAGTACAACATCGACTCATCAACCTCCAACTCTTCCAAGCATATAGAACACTTTTGGTGATCGTCAGGATTGATAGTCACTTTCGTCATGGTGTCTGCCTCGGCCTTAGATGCTGCTAGGAGATCTTCATTAACATTGTCACTAGTCCCCGGATCAGTAGACTAACATACGTACTGACGCTGGGGACTCTACTAGACGTCATCGTAAAGATAGCAGATGCCTCTGCCTTTTCATTTGCATGATTAAGCCCTACTTCAGAAGAAGACATGGTTTTGCTAGCTTTTGTAGTTTTCTTTTGAGAGAGACGAAAGAATATGAAAGGGTTAAGTGGATATACATAGGAAGGGAGGGAAAGGATTGATTTGTTGTTACTTGGAGAGCAGGTCACATATGTGTTAAACCTATTTTAATTAGGAAAATCGATTTAGGGTTCGTTTGGTAAGTCTTTTTATATGATTGAAAGCACTTTTAGAGAAAATGTTTTTGTTTTTAAAGCATTTGACGTGCTTCATGCTAAAAGCACACATTACGTGTTGTGGATGCAAATTTCCGCCGTTTTCTCCTTTGACGAAAATGCACCTGCAAAATAATAAAACCTAAGATTAAGGCCAAAAGCCTCACGCGCCCATGATGAATGGGGGTGGGGGGCTTTGGCCGAAGAATTTCCAATGCCAAAGTTAGAATTTAAGAGAGAAAATGTTTAGGATTTTTAGGGAGAGAATGAACTAGCATTTTAGTGGGAAAGCATGGCTATTTATAGGGGAGTGGCTGGCCCTATTTGCAGAATAGGGGCTGGCCACATATAGTCAAATTGGGAGTTACCTTTTTAGTGAGGATTTGATGAGGAGTGATGAGTGGGTTGTGAATAAATACCATTTTGATCACCTTTGACTCTTCCTTGATTGAGCCATTATTGTGTGTTACATGCGTGTGGGAATCTTGGTGTGCCTCGAGGGTAATTTTTTCTTTTTAACCCAAAAGTACACGTGTCGCCTCCATAATTTTCTTGATTATTTTTTGCTCCACAAATGCCCCTACACCTGCTGGGATGCTCGCATGAAAAGGCAGCAGGTGTAGAGATCTCCAACTTTGATGCAAATTCCCACTTGGACTTAGAATTAGATTCTTCTACGAAAGGGAAATAAATCGCCTTCAAAGCCTATTTAAGCCTACCTTAAGTAAAGGATTAAATCAACTTCGGTGGGCAATTATTTATTCCTGCAAGACAGAGAGAAAGCTAGAGGATATTTGTTCCCCCTCCCCTAGCATTCTTCTTTGCTTGCATGTGCAAAGAACCATCTTTCGTTAATTTCTTTGTCTTCTTCGCACCGTACCAATGTAATAAAAAAATTTCTTTGTCTTCTTCTTGGTGGTGCTGCCACAGGGCAGCTGTCTAGGTGGTGCGGCACAGGGCCAGGAGTCGGCTTGGCATCAAGGAGATAGTGTGGCAAGGGCCACAACTTATGCTGCTCAGCTAGATTGAAGCCAAGGGCTGGCTAGGCATGGGCCGAGGAAATGGCGTGGCATAGACTACGGTTTGGTCTGCCACGTCTGGGTTGCTTGCCAAGAATGAGGAAATTTCTTGAGTTTGATTTCTCAACTGCCGTAGATAAAGCAATCAAGGATGAAGCTGCCAAGATCAGAGCTGCTGAAGATGAAGTGTCGGATGAGCGAACTGTTTAGTGCAAAGTGGCTGTTACCCCTTGAACATTTGCTGCTTAGCTGGTCTTCAAGTATTTGATTTTTTGAGCTATGTGGTCTTCTCGCACTAGAGAGCAATTAGTTTATCCTCTTGCACTAGAAAGCAGACCCAGATAGGTGTCTAGGAATTAGTTTACCCTCTCGCATTAGAGAGCAATTAGTTTATCATCTCATACTGGAGAGCAAACCCAGATGGATGTCGGGGAATTAGTTTACCCTCTCGTACTGGAGAGCAATTAGTTTATCCTCCCGCACTAAAAAGCAGACCCATATAGGGGTTTGAGCAGTTGTTGTAGACAACAGCTAAGCCAGGCTTATGCATAACTTCTTGAATCTTCATTGAGAATAAAGAAATGGATCAACTGTGCTGAAAGGTAGAAACTACATAGCAAACTGGATAATCCTCGGTTTACAAGGTCTTGTTCATTGAGCTGCTTGAGACTTCAAACTTATTTGGATAAGCCTGAACGGGTTCAGGGGTGATGGAGATTTTCCCCAGCATTCCATCATGTTGCTACTTGATGAAAGTCAAATGTTTCTTTCTTTCAAAGTTGCCCGTAGCTTGAAAGTGCTCAGACCTGGCAAAAATGATATTAATTCACATTGCCTTTGATGAGGGTTTAGTGTTGGCTTCCGCTATTTCTATAGGCCGTATCGTTGACCTATTAAGATACTCATCACACCGACCCTCATTTGTTAGCTTCTCAAGGTGTTGCTTCCACTTCAGGCAATCGTTGGTAATGTGGCCTGGTCCTTGATGGAATACGCAATACTTTGTATGATCTTGCCTGGTAAGATTGCCATTCATGGGTGGCAGCAGTTCGAACCAAGGTTCGTTCTTGAGCTTACGGAGAATCTGGGCGATTGAAATTGTGAACTTGGTGAATGTTTCGGGCGCAGAGTTTTCTTTAGTCAGGGAATGTTCCATGTGCTTATTTTTCGACTCGTTTTTGGTAGATTGCTTAACCTTGTCCCATAGTACATGCTTCTCCACCAAAGCATATGAAGCTGCCAGGGTCAGTTATTCTCCCATGATTAATTCTTTGAATAAAGGGTGTTTAGTGAGAAACCCATTTCTAAATGTTGTTGTTGCTATGTCTTCGTTGCAGTCAACAATCTTGGCCTTCTCCGCTTTGAACCTCTTGACATAGTTGTGAATTGTCTCCCGAGGGTCTTTTATGATGCTGAAGAGATGGTCAAACATCCTTTTGATTGAGCAGTTAGATGAATACTCCTTAATGAAAACCAAGGAAAATTTGTTGAAACTCTGGATCGACCGCAACATCAGGGTATGGAACCAGTCTTGCGCCTCGCTTTTTAGAGTTATGGCAAAAATTTTGCACATAAACATATCGGTGTTGTGATATCCCGTCCCCAAAATTATTATTTTATTTTATTCTTGACGTATTTCGAAGATTTGATTAGAACTAGTTCTTTATTTCTCCAAATTTAAGAAAAATGAAGTAAGGGGTACTTTAGTCATTTCTAATTTTCTCGACCTTTTCGGTCAACTCTTGAATTGGTTAGGTAGAGTTCGATTCCATGAGTGCGTAGGCATAAACAGATCTTATTTCCGAGTCAGAATGGAGAAGTTAAAGCCGTTTGAAGTTGATGGCATTTTGGTAATTTTACCAAAATACTATAAATGGGAGTGAAACCTCCAGAAAAAAGGGAGGTTTCTGAAAATGGGAAAAAAACACTGTTACTAACCCGTTTTAGGGAGATTTGGACCCATAAACCCACCAAACTTGACCCGTTTGTATCTTTTTCATCCGAGCTCCATTTTGGGTGATCTTGGTGTCCATGGAAAGCTCTTGACGATCCCTACATCTCTATGATGTTAGATTTCTCCATTTCTTTTCCATCTTTGCAGTTCGAGGTCGCAAAGCCCACGACTTTTCCGGCGGGTTTATCATTTTTCCGGCGATTCCGGCAACCATTTTCTTCGAGTGAGGTATGAAACTTCATCTACTCTTCATAATCTTCAATGGGTATGCTTAATTTGTGCTTTCGTATTCATTTTAGAGTTGGGTGTTTAGAACCCTAGAAATCTGGTTTTCTCCGGTGAAATTGGACGATTTCCGGTTAGAATTTATCGTCGGCCTAGTTGTGAAAGGTGTTTCCCTTGTTGAGCTCTAGCTACCACGTAAATTTGAGCTCATCTAGATAATATTGAAAATTCGGGGTTTCTAAACCCTCCATCTTGACTTCCACCGCGTGTGGCAGTGCGTGGGATTGTTCACGAGTGTTGTCTAGGTTTCAAATACCTTCTAGTGACCCTGTGAACCTATGTCTAGCTCGGTTTCCAAAGATTCAATTGTTTGGTGTGGTGATCAATTTGGACCGCCACTTGTTTGTGTGATTGACGACAATCCAACCATTGGATCATAATGAAACTTTAGTATGTTATTCTTGAAGCATAATGTGGACTTTGGGAAGTTATGGATCATAAATCTAATTTGCAGATCATTGTGGACCCCATCGTTGAACGGGAGTTGAATTATAGTCAACATGTCTCGGAACGTTCTAAATAATAAAATTAGTACTATGGGAGACTAAAGTGAAGTCTAGTGGGCCTACATTGGTTAGTGAGTGACTTGAACACATGTGATATGTTTATTACCTTGATTTCTTATATTGGTATATCTGTGAAATTGACTTGGTCTTATAATGTGATTCTATTGAAATGTGATTATATATATATATATAGATATATTTAGCCATAGACCTATGTTTATTAAACATGATTTGGCTTGTGTACTGATGATGATCGTGATATGTGATTTGACGTGCATATTCGAAAGGTGGTTGATTTACATAGATGGTATGATATGATGAAATGTGAGTGACTTAATATATGTGAATATGAAATGGTTTTATAATCCTTTTTCCTATAAATTGTTAATTTTCATATTTAGCGAATGATATAGTTATATGAAGTGGGATTTGACGTGCATATTGGACATATGGTTTGTTTTGTGGCTTGATTTGATGAAGGTGAGGGCTAGTGGTGAACCGTTAACCCATTGTCATAGGGTTTGTTGCTTTGAAACATGTGTCAATGCTCGTTTCATTATTTCATTTCTTGTTTCGTTGAGCCTTTATAACTTGAGTAACTTGATTCATGTGTTGTTTCATTGATTGGTGGTTATGCAATGTACTCCGCGATTCCGTTGAGTGATAGTCCGGAATCGTATCCTGGTTTGGATTCCGTTGAGTGATGGTCCAGAATCCTTCCTACTCCACTCCACGATTCCATTGAGTGATGGTCAGGAATCGTATCTTGGGTTGGGTTCCGTTGAGTGATGGTCCAGAATCCCTCTTACTCCGCAATCCCGTTGAGTGATGGTCCGGGATTGTATCCACCTTAGTTCATTGAGTTTAGTTTGAGATGGTTGCAAAGGTGTAGGCTTGGGATGAACTGTGTCGCTCTAATTCCACTTTCATTGTGTGTATGTAAATATGGGTGTGCGATGTTATGGTTGTTTGAAATGAACTTTTGGATGTCTGGGTGACACCCTCGGAGTTTTCAAAAGTTTGGTATTGATTTCTTATGAAAGATTTATATTTGAGGTTTATAAATTATGATTGATGGCTAGTTTTATTATTGTATCACATGCTTATTTTATTGTCCCTCACCGGAGCCTCTCAGCTTATCTGAGTGTCTGATTTGCCAGTGCACCAATTCCATAATATTGGTATTGACTTTACATATGACAGGTCTGGGTAGATTATGAGAAACCGCTTGATATTTTGGTTCCGTTGAGTGGTCCGGAACCCAATGTAGTTGGATTCCGTTGAGTGGTCCGGAATCTTTGCTCTTGTTCATTCCGTAAGGTGATCTTAGAATCCTAAATTCGAGTAGATGGGAATTACCCACAATAGATATTGTGAAAATAAATTAGAATTACCACGTTATTATTCATAACCCAAGTTGGGAATTATGTAGAGTTCTTTAATTAAATTCGTGAAATGATATGTTATCTCACTGATTGATTAACATAATTAAATATTAATATTGTGCTTCGTGATTCCTTGATATGTTACAAGCTATGTATTGAGATATAATGTTGGAAGTATAGTGATTGGTATGATGAAGTGAAATGTGATTTGACTTATGTATTGGAAATGGTTGTAACATGTGATTGAAATGCATATTGAATTGCGTGGGAGATGTGAGGTCTAGTAATTGACCAATAACCCATTGTGATGTGGATTTGTGCTCGATATTGCTTCGTTTCGTTGAGTTTTCGTGAATTGAGTAACTTGAATCATGTCTTGTTCCTTCGAGCCATTGTTATGCTTCTTGGACTTCCATTCAATTCTGTTGGGTGCTTTGGAACTGAGTTCTGCTTGGATTCCGTTGAGTGATGGTCCGGAATCCCCTTTTGCTGCATTGGTCCGTTGGGTGGTCCAAAATCCCATTTTCCAAAGATGTAGTCTTCAACCGAATTGTGTTGCTCTAGCCTTGCATTTTGACATGTTGTATGTGTTATTAATGATGTGATGGTTGACATTATTGATTGATGTGATTATGGAATGACGTTGAATATGAGTGTGGTTATCATGAGTATTTTAGTTGATTAATATTTCTAGAGAATAATGTGTACTTTGTTATTCTTAACTATGTTATACACTATGAAATGCGATTTTTATGTGGGAAACATGATGAATCATGTGATGGATGAAGTGGAAATGTTAATCGTCATGTGGGATTGTTATGTTGGATATCATTGTTATTGTTATGATTAGACTTGTTGATAAATGTGGCTAGAGAATGGTATTGTACTTCGTTGGTTCTTTGAAATGATATATGTTGTGAATTGCAGTATCATGTTGCGACATAATGACCTATATATTGATGGAGGGGAAATTATGATTTTCAGGTGGGTTAGTTATGTAACCCTGAGTCTAGTAATTTCATGCTTGTCAAGTTCTATTGATTGATTGAGAAATGTTATACCTTTCGACTTAATCGGACTGTGTTATATATCAATTATTATGCATGACAACTACGAGTGGCTTGATCCCTATTTAGGGTACGTAGGCAGTCTAACGGGGAAGTTAGATGCAGCCATAATGCTTACGAAATATAACTATGCAATTCGATTAATGAGTTGTGCTTGCCCATATCTCGGAGGTGGGGTATGATAGATACGAATTTTTGGTGACGTCACGTGTCAATTTTGGACGTATGTCAGAATTGGGGCGTGACAGGTGTTCCTATAGAGGATCATGGCACTGCATTAATGCTTGAGATGTCGATCCAGATCTTCGTCTCCCTTGTACAAAGTGAAGTGAGGCATAGTGAACCTGCGAGGTGGATCTGTCCGCTTGATCTCATCCGTGAATGGTGACCTGCTTATGTTGGTCATGTTTCGTCGAAGCGCATCGTCAGTAGCCTCGTTATGCTGGAAATTGCACAATCGTTCGGTCATGAGCCTCTCAACTTCTTCTTGAATTTGCCTCTGCTAGGCAGTGGAAATTTCGGCTGCCCCCCGGTCGTGACATGTTAGTCTAGGCCAATTTCCCCTATGTTTGCCCCGTCTATATTGTGGCTACGGTGCAGGTGGCACGTTCTTGGCAAGCAAGCAGGCTGTTCATAGGTTGCCGGTTAAACTTGAACCAAATTGAGTGACTGCTTTTCTCTGTTCGTCGTGCTGCCTACTCCGATGTGAGGTCGAGAATGCTCCTTGGGGGCCTAACTATGAATGAACATTTCGTCTGGAAGGTTGTCCATGTTGATAATCGGAGTGTGGCCTCAACTGTGAACGTATCCTAATCTGTGGGCTTGATTAGGAGTGCACGCTCCTCTGCCTGCTAAGGCGAGAGTATACGTTATCCCGAAGACCCAAGTGGGAGTGTAAACTGCCAGAACGCTCGATTCGTGGCTGGCTGAGGGGCTACTTGCCGGGACGCTGCTGGAGAGGTTCATTGTTTACCCTGTCCTGCTTCTGGACACCTCGTTTAGGGCACGCTGCACCTCGATACCCTACAAAAGCTGATTCACCAAGGTCATCTGCTGCACAAGGGCGCTTGTCAACTCTATAACTTGTCGAGATAAATGTTGTTCGCCATGCAGGATAGAAAGGCTTGGATGGTAGGTTTCACCATAAGTGGTAGAAATGTAGTGGACTCCGAGTGCAAAATTTAAGTCAGGATAGGTCAAATCTGTAGAAACTCAGGGTGAAAATGCCCCCGGTTCAATTGTTGGTCCAAAAATCTAAAACCGTGACAGTCGAACCGATCGGGATCACCAAATGGGTCATGGGAGTGGGTTGGATCTACGCTGCTGGGGTGGCGGCTTGGGTTGAGAGGATTGTTGGCACAGATTGGGCCTACGATGCGTCTTGGGCTTGCATTACTAGGGTAGCGACTTGGGTCAGCCGTGACAGGCCTGGCTCGGCTGCCTTGCAACGTGGGCTGCTTGGGCTACTAGCATAACTGCTCCCTACTCTCCGTGGGCTTGCTTCCATAGAGCTAACCTACTCGCCACTGCCACGGTCGTCTTCGTGGCTGCCATAGTGGTGGTGCTCCATGGTGGCAAAGTTGTTCCTCTTGCCATCGTGTTGAGCCTTGTGGATCATCATGGTGGGGCTATGTCTCATCCTTCATCATTCAATCCAGATCTTTGAAAGTAGGAAGTTCCGTTCATTGTCGTTTTCGAATTTCCCGTTATTGTATTTTTTTTTCCCTTACCTCTATTCAAAGAACTAAAAAATTCTAGGAATAAGAAAGTACGAAAAATTTACGAACGAATGAGAAATGAGAAACTTTGAATGCGAGAGTCTTCTTCGAGCGTGTGAATCAAACTCTCAATGAAAGCACCAATTTGTGGATGCAAATTTTCGCCGCATTCTCCTTTGACGAAAATGCACCTGCGAAATATAAACCTAAGATTAAGGTCAAAAGCTTCACACGTCCACAATGATTTTGGGAGGGGGGCGAGGCGATGCTTTGGCCAAAGAATTTCCGATACCAAAGTTAGAATTTTAGTGAGAAAGTGTTTAGGAATTTTTTGGGAGAGAAAGAACTAGCATTTTAGTGAGAAAGCATGGCTATTCATAGGGGAGTGACCGGCCTTATTTGGAGAATAAGGGTCGGCCACATATAGTCAAATTGTGAGTGTAATTGCAAGATATTATGTGAAATAATATCTTGCAATTAACTGGACAATTAATCCCAAATTGAATAGGAAAATTCGGAGTTACCTTTTGAGTAAGGATTTGATGAAGAGTGATGAGAAGGTTTTGAATAAATACCATTTCGACCACCTTTGACTCTTCCTTGATTGAGTCGTTATTGTCCGTTGCATGCGCATGGGATTCCTTGTGTGCTTCGAGGGTAATTTTGTTCTTTTTACCCAAAAGTACACATGTCACTTCCATAATTTTCTTGATTATTTTTTGCTTCACACGTGCTTCTTGTTACTTCAAGTGTTTTTTCATAATTAACTTGCATTTTTATTAATGTTTGGTTCCAAAAATATTTTATCTAAAAGTACTTTCAATTGTTTAAAAGCACTTGCCAAACGAACTCTTAGTAATTTCCATAAAAAATAAGGAGTTAGTTTTACCGAACAATAAGGAAAACCATTTAACCCACACTAGTAAGTTCGGTTTAGCAATTTCCATAAAAGATAACGAGTTAGATTTCCTAACCAATAAGGGAAGCCATTTAGTCCAAACTAGTAAATTACTTGGATAAATTTTTGTGTAGCGGGAACACTTGCACATGTTGTACTATTTCACAGGTTAATATAGTGAGTGTCAAGTTTTTCAACTTTGAGAGTACATTAATAAAATAAACAAATAAATATACCCATTATAATTTGTATGGAATAATGACACAACATAACATTGTTCTGATCATAATTTTTTTTGGTTGGAACATGCAATTTGTTGATCTCTTCCATCTCAGATTAGCATATGTATTTTTTATTACGACGTGATACGATATTAGAAGCATTTTGCCTTGTTTTATTTGGAGAGTAGTGTACAAAAAGATAGTGAACTTCGACTTATAAAATATATATAAAACATTTGGCCAACGTGGTTTGGACTATATTGTTTGGTAATTGTCGTTCTTTGCTTTGCAAAAGAACTTCCCTCTTCTGAAGAAATTGTTGATAGATTACGGGAGGCCAGACCCGAACACCGAACACCGAACAGAATCCGATGACCCGAATTTTATTCATGTAACAAAGACACTTATACATATCCAAATACACACAGGTCCGTATCTATAACAAGACTACATAATGTGCATGCATAATTAGGCTGACGAACAATCTGTTGATGGGCTCAGCCACTTATTTATACCGAGTCCGCAGCAGAATATTTCACAGGTTTACTGTTGCTCCTGTAACGAAAAGTATTCCGCAGAGGTTAGCAAACCAGCATAATGAATATAGAAAGAACGACTGAGCACAAATTTCGTAATTTAGGTCAGCAAAAGAGAATGTACCACGAAGTGCTTCTTGAACATTGCAACAATCTCCTTTGGATCAGCTTTGGTTACCTTGTATGCCTCAATCTTGTTGATTTCCTGCACAAGGATATATAACAACCATACTAATCACCATCTTTATGAGATATATTACTGAGAAGCGCGTCCTCTATCAAATCGGATTTTAAGATAGTGGTTAACGGAGTGCTTTTGCTTAGAGTTCTTGCTCAGAAACCACTTAAACAGCTAGCTTAGTCTCATGAAACGTTTAAGTTTGTTTTTAAATATACAGTTCTATGACTTGTTAATGTACCTCCAAGAATGCTGCTAGTTTAGGCCTCCCAGCTGTGATGTCGTACTTGAATACGTCTGATAAGAAGGCTTGGAACCGCTCAACGAACGGGATATAGGCTATGTCCACCTGAATATCACGAATTCTTATCCATTACTTAAGCACTTTATGTGCTACTACTAGCTCATTTTATTAGAAATACAAAAACATTAATTGGCATGTAGATAAATTGTACATTCAACTTACCAAACTAAACTGGCCCAGAAGATACGGCCCATCGTCAAATTTCTTAAGAGCATTTTCCAAGTAATCAAACTGCTCATCTGATGTAGATAACCAAATTCAGTCAGTGTCAATTCATCAACTAAAACAGTCACTAACGGGAGAATCTTCCAAGTCTTACCAGCTGCTTTTACCGTGTCTCCTTCAATGAGCGAAACAAGGACCCCACGAAGGTATCGACATAAGTTAATAATTCTTTGCCAAACTTTTTTCTCTCAGGGTTGTCCTAAAAACAATTTCGCAGCATCACTCTGGTCAAATTTGTGAGAGACAAAGGCGCATGTTACTTGAGGCACAATCAAATTCTGGATATCTTACAATGGGGACAAGTGAAGGCCCTTCGAAGTTGTTTTCGAGGTATTTGATCAGGTCAAGACTCTCTCCAATGACTTTTCCGTTGTGCTCCAGAGATGGCACCTATAAAAATAATCAATCAAGAGATTTATCCAGCTTCACCAAATTTTCCACAGATAATCAATGGCAGCAAAGAAGAAAGAACACTAATTTTTGTTCAAAATTATACCTTGTTTTCAGGGTAGACCTTTTCCTTGTACCAATCAGGCCTGTTTTGAAGATCTATACCGACTAATTTAATCTTGTCTTGCAAACCCTGCAACTCAAAAATTTCAACAAAAACAAACAATAAGACATGGGTTCTGATTAATTCTCAATTTACCAATTCATGAAATGATTAAAATCAAATAACGATGACATATCCATCAAATATAGCCAACAAAAAACAAAATCTCGAAAAAATCATTTCCGCAATTGGGATTTGTATTTCATCATATTAGCCAATTTCTCAAACAACAAATTGAATTATCTTATAACAGGATCATTGCCAGAAGCTCCAAAGGCAGAAAAATGGTGAAAAAAAAAAAGAGAACAAACCTTGTAGTTCCTAGTGATCCAAACCCGTTGTGCAAATGGACATGTGTAATTTACGTACAACCTTCAAAACACAAAGCAACCAGTACACATCAAAACATGGTAATCAATGAACAAAACAAAACTCAGTGACCAAAACAACAGTACCAACTGAGAAAAATGAAAAACAAGGTGACCAAAATTGAAATTCGGACGAGAAACAAGGCGAAAACAGCCAGAAAAATGTGTTTTATCTTCGGGAAATTGGCTGAAATGATCACATTACAAATTTTAATTGCCAAAACAATCAGTTTTCAGTATTTTATGTCGTCAATGTATGATCAATATATGGTTAGTATTTGAATTTATCAGTTCAGCAAATGGGATTTGTAATCAATCATTTCAGACCAAAAAAGTGGAGGAAAGAGGGAAACCTTGTAGTGCCGTCAAAGAGAGGAGGTGGGGAGGAAGTGGAATCCAACTGTGGAGGAAGTTCCTCATGCCTGCAACACCCAGAAACAACAAAAATCTTGGATTACTTATAGAAACAGTAAAAAAAAAAAAAATATTCAGATGAACCCAGAAAAAAGAAAGGCCTAGAAAGATGAGAAATCGTACTTGTACGCCATTTTTGGTCCTCTGCAGTGATTTTTGTTTTGTTTTTGGCAATCAGAATTTGGCGCAGAATGTTGTCTGTGTACAAAGTGGGTGGTAGTTTTATAGGGGACTCGAAGGTGGCGGTGGAGTCGCCGCTCGCCAGCAATGACGAAATGGTTGTGTTTTATTTTATTTATTTTATTTTTGTCAAAGAAAATGGCCTGCGTTGCTGTTTACTATTCGTGCGCGACTTTGGTGGTGCATGATACGTATCGGGGACTTGATTTCTCATCCGTTGGATTTTGAGTATCTCGTACGATCTGGGTTTTCGTGTTGGTCGGACGGTTTGAGAGGACAATTGGGGATGACGACTTTATCGTTTTAATATTGTGAACTAATAATCCCGCTATTCAGCAGTCAGTCGGTGTGGCCACGAAGTCGGGAAGAGTCTAGAATCTTGGGTGGAGTAATGAGTGTCTATTAAAAAATCGCATGAAGTCGACTTGCATGGAATCAAAATATAATAGAGTATCATGCTTTGGTGAAGGATGTCCAATAAGATTACCTAAGTCGAGCAACTCTCTTTAGAATTTGAATTTCAAACAAAGTGAAGAAAATTAGGAGCAGATGCATGAAGGGGCAAGGGGAGTAGGAATTCCCGTAGATCTTTATAGATGATTTGGATGTTGTTTTTTTGAAGGTTGGAGTTTCCTTATGCATGCTCTCCAACTACTGAATAAAATGTCTCGAAAAGGAGTTGTCCTTATTATCTTTTATGAAAATATTATCTCAAGAAAAGGACGTAGTTTTATAATAGTTACTTCATAAGAAAAAAAATATAGAAGCAAAAACTTAAAATAAAATATAAATTAAAAAAAAAAAGAAAAAAAAAAGGCATACCCACATGTTACAGCAAACCTGAATGCTTCATTCTCAACTTTTGATGATCAAAAGCTAATTCGTTTTGCTCAAAATTTTCTACTTGTCAACACTTGGCACTTCAAGCTCAACTTAGGCATTATATTCTTGATATGCATTGAAGTAGTGAATTTTATCAATTGAAATAAATTGGTAGTTACCAAAAAAAAAAAATGGTGGAGACGAGGAGGAATATGGTATATAATCATGTCTAGTTGCTAATTACATTGTCTTTGGTTATACTGGTTGCGACTGCTTTAGTGGAGAGAGCATTTTCTGCTATGAATTGTGAAAAGTTCATTGCGTAATTGAATGAAAGATCAATAGTTGAGTGAAAGCATGGTTGTTTATATTGAGAGCAGTGTTTTTCTTCCATTGATAATGAAGTAATAATGTTTCCAAAATATGAAAACGCGTCATGAACAATTGTTACTTGTTCTATAAATTATGAATGATGAAACTACAGTTTAATTTTTAAGGTTATTATACATTTAAGAAATGTTTGTGAACTTTTACATATGACCCTGCTAAATAATTTTTCCTGGATTTGCCACTGAAGAAAATACTTAAATGTGATCATCCTATCACCACATTCTGTTACTAATCCACATATATTATAGTATAAGTGGATGACATGTTTAAACTACAATATTAATAACGAAACAA
Organism: Pyrus x bretschneideri; assembly: GCF_019419815.1. Taxonomy (NCBI): domain Eukaryota; kingdom Viridiplantae; phylum Streptophyta; class Magnoliopsida; order Rosales; family Rosaceae; genus Pyrus; species Pyrus x bretschneideri. Next base: position 15,325 of record NW_025999836.1, on the reverse strand, counting down.
CGTGTTATAATATGATTAGGTTGTAACACAATGTGTTTAAAGGTCACGTGGTAAGAAAATCGAAATTGTCTAGTTGGTCTATTCCTCAACCAAACAAACATCGCGTTAGTCTTGTTTGGTGCGTAAAAGTTGAATTGGATTGTACAAATGAAACAAGAATACACCATTTAGCCAAAATTAAAATAAATAAATCATTTGGCTAAAAGAATACGGGTAACTTGCTATATATAAACATTTCACAGATTTTCTATCCATCCATCCATCCATCCATCTGGCTTCTCATTACAACCAAAAGAAAGCTATTTCTTACATGATTTACCCGTACACCCATCTCATCATCACGGAAATCGCCTTTGCCGGTCCATCATTATTGGACTAGGAGATGTTGGAAAACTAAGAGTATACACTACTAACAAGTTTTCTAGATTACTAACAGAGGTTAACATGATACCTGAGGCAACCATGTTTTTGGTTGAAAAATGCAATTCTTCTACTTGTTTAAGACCTTATGTTCCAAAGGTGATAGAACCCTCAGAATCTCAGATCAACTCTTCACAAGTAGGAATCGGATTATATATACACAGGCTTCATCTAATTTCCATCTATCGTGGAAATCAGTTACCTGCAGTTGCCGGCAATTTTCACCGAGTAATGGATAAGCGGTTATCAATTGCTGCATGTTATCCACATATACTTGCTTATAGGAAGCAGTTTTTCCACGTGTGCAACTTACATCAGATTGTATTGTTACCAAATACATTTCATCCTTCACTAAATAGTTTAGTCCAATTAAGTTTCTAACATTCTCCCACTTGGACATAAACTAATCATTTAATCGAAGTGTTATCACAATTACAATATTGACTCCTTAGTGATCACATCCAGTTACACGTAACTTGCTTCCCCACATCTACCAGTATTAGTTCAAATGTCAAACTCTAGAAAACCATGTGCAGCTCATTGGCACATGGACTCTAAAATCACTGTCATTTGAATCTAATATGTATGATGTCAAACTTTCAATGAACTTAACATTCATTTTTCTATGATTCAATTCAATCAACTTTATGGATCATCTTTGGATAATCACAGTTCCCTTTACTGAATTAAAATCATATACCACTTTGTGTTATATAAGCTATATAACTCAGAATAATCATAAAGATTCAGCACATGCATATTTATTACTGCAACTCAGTCTTAAACCATCACTTCTTAATTGTAATAGCATACTGATAATCATGCAAATACAAATAAATAAGCATTCATACATGCAATTCATATAAGAGTTTCTTACTCCCACATTTCAGCAGATTCCAGAGATTCGTGCACACCCATCTTCATGACATGTCCTTTGAATACTCCCACTGCTAAGGGTTTTGTCAATGGATCAGCTATCATAGAATTTGTGTCAATATGCTTGATCACAACCTCACCCTTTCTCACATGTTCTTTGATTGACAAATATTTGATGTCCATCAGTCTTGTAGCTTCTGACTTCTTATTATTTTTAGAGAAGAAAACAGCTGCCTTATTGTCACAATACAACACCAGTGGCCTTGAAATTGAATCCACAATTCCCATGAACTTGATCAAATTCTTCAGCCACAATCCCCTCTTTGTGGCTTCAAAACAAGCTATAAATTCAGCTTCCATAGTTGATGTAGCCAAGGCCTTTTGTTTTGCACTTCTCCACGATACTGCAACTTCAGCTAGGAAATACAAATATCCACTGGTTGATCTTTTATCATCTGTACAACCCGCAAAATCCGCATCAGTGTAGCCAAACAGTTCCAAGTTCTCCACTTTCTTATATACCAGTATGAATGACTTAGTCCTTTATAAGTATCATAATACTTTCTTCGCTATAACCTAGTGTTGTTCACCTGGATTAGATTGATACCTTCCCAACACACTTATGGCAAAAGCCAAATCCAGTCTCGTACAAACCTGTGCATACATTAAACTCCCAACTAATGATGCATAAAGTTTGTTAATCATGCTTTGTATTTCTAAGTCATTTCTCGGGCACTGAGACTTATTCAATCTATCTCCCTTCCCCATTGGCACTTCTCCATTTGAATAGGTTTGCATATTGAACCGATGCAATACCTTCTCTATATATGATCTTTGTGAGAGTCCTAGCAAACCCTTTGATCTGTCTCTAATTATCTCAATCCCAAACACATATGACGCATTTCCCATATCTGTCATCTCAAAGGTATTGGATAACAATTTCTTAGTTTCATGTAAGAGGTTGATATCATTGCTAGCTAATAAGATATCATCCACATACAAAACAAGAAATATGAATTTCGAACCACATACCTTGAGATATATGCAATCATCTATTTTATTCTCATTGAAGCCAAGAGACGTGATTTTCTCATCAAATTTCATAAACCATTGCCTGGAAGCTTGTTTCAAACCATATATTGACTTTCTCAACTTGCATACCATATTTTCTTCTCCTTGCTTAATGAAACCAGCTCGTTGTTCCATGAAGATTTCTTCCTCCAAATCACCATTCAAGAAAGTTGTCTTTACATCCATCTGATGAAGCTCCAAGTCATAATGAGCCACTAGTGCAAGAATTACCCGAAGTGAGTCCTTTGTTGAAACTGGTGAAAAGGTTTCTGTATAATCCACCCCTTCAGTTTGTGTGTAACCTTTGCCACCAACCTCGCCTTATGTCTTTCAACCTTTCCATGTGAGTCTTTCTTTGTTTTAAAAACCCACTTATTTCCTATTGGTTTAATATTGGCTGGTGTAGGAACTAAAATCCATACGTGATTTGTTTGCATGGATCTCAATTCTTCATGCATTGCTTCCAACCATTTATCAGATTGCGAGCTGTCCATCGCTTCTTGGTAAGTGGCCGGATCATCAGACACACCCTCATTCATTTCAACCTCATGATAATACACCACATAGTCATCAGGGATGGCTGACCTTCTGGCTCTTGGTGGCAATACCCTTCTATCATTTATCACCCCTTGCATTGAAGAACTCATTGGTACCTGAGATGAAAAAGCTACATTTATTGGACCAACATAAGAATTTAGTGGCACATCATTTTTATTTGTTTCAATTATTTCATCTTGATCACTAAAATCTTCAAGTTGAAAATCCACTGTGGGAGGTTACTGCAACTCCATTGAACCTTCAAAATTTTGATCTTCACGAACATTTCTTTGCTCTTCAAAGTCAAAGGATGGCAATGCCTATGAACTGCTCGATGCTTCCCCATTCTCAATAAACTTGGCACTATTGGATTCAAAAATTCTATTCGAAAGGTTTGGTGCATAAAATCTGTAACCTTTAGAATTATAAGGAAACCCAACAAAATGATAAGAAATGGTTCTAGGATCCAATTTCTTCTCATTAGGATTATACATCCTTGCCTCTGCACTGCAGCCCCATATATGTAGATGATTCAAACTCGGCTTCCTACCAGTCCACATCTCAAAAGGAGCCTTGCAAACTGATTTACTAGGAACACGGTTTAAAATATAGTTTGCCATTTTTAAAGCTTTTCCCCACAAGTGTTGTGGAAGTGTTGAACAACTCATCATACTTCTCACCATATCCATCAGTGTCCTATTCCTTCTCTTAGCCACACCATTTTGTTGTGGTGTGCCAGGAGTAGTGTACTGAGCCTGAATCCCACACTCTTCCAAATATTGCGCCAAAGGTCCTTTGGATTGACCCTTCTCTATGCACCTGCCATAGTATTCCCCTCCTCTATCTGACCTTAGGATCTTTATGGACATTTCTTGTTGTTTTTCAACTTCAGTTTTGAACACTTTAAAGCAATTTAATACAGAAGACTTATCCAAGATTAAATAGAGATATGAAAATCTAGAAAAATGATCCGTAAAAGTCACAAAATACACATTTCCACAAAGTGTTTTGGTTGGAAAAGATCCACAAATGTCTGAATGAATAATTTCCAACAACTTTAGACTTTTAGTTGAAGTTTTCTTCTTAGAAATTATTAATTTTCCCTTAAAACACTCAATACAATTTGATAAGTCAAAGAAGTCTAAAGTCGGTAGGATATTATCCTTGACCAAGCGATCCATTCTAGTTTTCAAAATGTGTCCCAATCTTCTATGCCAAAGCATAGAAGATTTTTCATTTAAAAACATTCTTTTACTCGAACCCATTGAATCAACATTAAGGCAAACAAAATCATTCACCGCTGAACACAACAATTACCACAGATCATTGACTAGAAAACAAACTCCAAGAACATCTTTTGGATTATTTTTCAAGTACATTCTGATACTCTCATTGTCTCCATTGAAAGCCAAACCATATTTTACAAGTTTTGAAAGAAACTAAATTCCTTCTAAGTGAAGGTACATAGAGTACATCAACTAATTCTAAAATAAAACCACTAGATAATTCCAGCTTGAGATTGCCTACTATTTCCACAACCACTTTATTGCCATTGCCAACGAAAACTTGAAAAACTTCACTTCTTGTAGTTGTGACTCGTCTTATGAAACCCTGCAAAGAATTGGTGATATGAACCGAACACCCAGTGTCAAACCACCAAGTATTTGGAGGGACTTCAACAAGATTAGTTTCAAAACAAACAAAAATTTTAACAAAAATACCTTTCTTAATTTTCCAGTTCTTGAGTTTCTCACAATTCTTCCTTATGTGTCCAGTGTTTTTGCAAAAATAGCACCTTATGTTGTCCATAATTTCCTTATGATCCTTCGGTCCCTTAGAGGAAGAAGCAGCTATAGCAGTTCCTAGAGAAGAGTCTAGTTTAGAAGCCTTACCAGAATGAAACATTGGCCTCTTCCCTTTGTTGGTGTGCACCAAGTTCACAGCACCAAAGTTGGTGTTTCATTTGAGCCTGCCTTCCTCCTGAGCACATATGGACATTAGTTCATCCAGTGACCATTTTTCCTTCTGTGTGTTGTAAGTGATCTTCAGTTGATCAAAGGATTGAGATAGGGAAGTCAATGCCATATGAACAACAAAAACATCATCAACCGGGACCTCTAAGTCCTTCAATTTTGCTGCAGTGTCAACAAGCTTTAGTATGTGCTCCCTTACACTTTTGCCATCATTAAACTTCAAACTGGTCAGCGTCGTCATCAATTCACCCATCTCGGCTTTCTCGGACTCTTTGAACTTTGCTCCAATTGAATCCAGAAAATCCTTAACTTTGTCACTTGCATGTATCCCACCTCTCACAGTCTCACTCATAGTTCTTCTCATCACCATGAGCGACATCCTGTTGGCTTTCTACCACTTTTCATGCTTCAAACGTTGCTCAGCAGTCGAAGAGTCAGTCAGCGGTGTACGTTCATCCTCTCTCAGTGCTAAATCGAGATCTATCGGGCCCAGCAAAATCTCAATGTCTTGTTTCCACCTTTTGAAGTTTCCTCCATTGAGAGGCTTGATCGATGAAAGGCTAAGTGCAGATGATGTTGCTGAGGTAGCCAAATAAAACATTAAATACAATTTTAATTTCATGCATCACTTACACATGTTTATATATCCCTTTTTGGTCAGAAATATAAACACCCCTTAAAAGTCATCATGTACATTCTGACCACTTCAATCATCTTTTATCACAGATATATCAAGTCTTTGGACAAGATAATTACAAGATTACACAAGGAATGATTCATTGAAACCTTATGCATTTTATATATTCTTTCCTTTGGAAAAGAGTATGAACATGCAATGAATCTTTATATCCTTCTTTGCCAGAATATACATCCAAATCATTCACTTTGGTGAATTCAAAAGACACCCTCATGCATTTTATTGAAAGTATCGGTGCTATCATATGTTGTCGGATGAACTAATGGAAAGCATGGATGCATTGAAAGTATCGATTCGGTGCTATCATGTGCTTTGGTTCAACACGTCATAATTAAAAATAAAAATAAAAATTCACATGCTTGAAAACATATGCAGTTCGACACTTACATTCGAATCTAGGATTTGTTAATTTGGCTCTGATACCAAATGTTGGAAAACTAAGATTATATAATACTAACAAGTTTCCTAGATTACTAACAGAGGTTAACTTAATACCTGAGGCAACCATGTTTTTGGTTGAAAAATGCAATTCTTCTACTTGTTTAAGACCTTATGTTCCAAAGGTGATAGAACCCTCGAATCTCAGAACAACTCTTCACAAGTAGGGAATCGGATTATATATACACATGCTTCATCTAATTTCCATCTATTGTGGAAATCAGTTACCTGCAGTTGTCGGCAGTTTTCACCGAGTAATGGATAAGCGGTTATCAATTGCTGCATGTTATCCACATATCCTTGCTTATAGGAAGCAGTTTTTCCACGTGTGCAACTTACATCAGATTGTATTGTTACCAAATACATTTCATCCTTCACTAAATCATAGTTTAGTCCAATTAAGTTTCTAACAAGAGAAACTTAAATCTTCACATAACTCATGCTCAAAACGCTCTGCAAGACATGACCACGACATGAAAGGAACATTTTCTTTACAACCAAACTCAAATTTTAAACCTTCCGCTACATTACACACTCAAAGCAAAAACAAAAATCAAACATCCGCATTACGAATTCGCACAAACCCTAACCCTAATTTTCCTCAAACACCACAGATTACCACACAACTTCATCAAAAGTCAAGCGAATCCTGAACCTCACCAAATTCAAGACCAACCAATCCAAGCAGAATCGAAAAATCTTCAGTTAAAAAAATTAATTTAAATTCTACAGGTGAAATTCCAGAAACAAAATAAAAAAATAGATAATTGATCCACAAGTGCAATGAAACGGAAAAATTTGGGTGTGAAATGACCTCGGTCACCCTGTGTTCCGAATTATCAGGCTATCAGCAAGAAGAAGGATTTAGAGAATAAACCTAATACGTACAATTAGTTACGGAAATGCAGAAAATTAGGGTTAGATGACACGTTGAGAAACGAGAAAACTAAAGAGAGCGCGGGAGGCCGTTGAAGCTCGGGTCCGCCATTGTAGCTCGGAGAGAGAGAGAGAGAGAGAGAGAGAGAGAGAGATTATGGTTTCAGGCGTTTAATTCGGAGAGATAAAGAGAGCCAGTTCGTTGATTACATTGAAACCGAAATTTGGGCGAAACGTTTCTCTCTCTCTCTCTCTCGTCTGAGTGAGTGAGTGTGGAAGCTGAGCGCTCCTCCATGGACCATGTGTAAGTTTCATTCAGAGCTTTCTAGTTACTTGGAGACGTTGAGACTGCCAGTTTTTGTTGGTCACGTGAGCTTTTTAGCGGGACTTGGAGGGAAATTTTTGTAAACTACTGTCTACTCGACGGATGAAACTCCTCTTTGCCTTATTTTATAAACAAAAATTATTTAATACGATGAAATATTTTACGCTAACAGGTGGAGACAGTAAGTTTTCTTGAAACCACTGACAGCTATCCAATTTTTTTAAGGGATTTCTGAATTTTAATCTTTGAAGAAGAGTAAAATTTAAAAAAAAAATCTAGTGTTAGATTGATTATTGATTTTAGATCCCTTTCAAATTTATATTATGTTTTTGTTTTTATATTTAATAGAATATTTTTTTTTGTCAAAGTTTTTATATTTAATAGATAACTTATTTAATGTTATTACATTAAATTTTAAATTTATTATTATACAATTTTATTTACTTTCTCCAATTAGTGTACCTAAACACTCATATCATAATATATTTTACTAAATTAGTGTACCGAAATGCCCGTACCTAAATATATTATAGTGAATTAGTAACAGATAAGAAAATATGTAAAAACATAAGTGTACCAAAATTCCGTACCTAACTATATGATACTAAACTAGTGTACTGAAATGTCGGTACCTAAATATATTATAGTAAACTAGTGTACCAAAATGTTCGTATCTAAACATATTATACTAACCCATTGTACCCAAATGTTCGTACCTAAATATATTTTTATGAATTAGTGGCAAATAAGAAAATATGCAAAAACATAAGTGTACCGAAAAATCTCTACGAAAATATTTTCTTATATAAGATGCCTACCATAATGAGAATTAAAATTTATAATATTTTCATAAAATTAATAAATATAAATAAATAAAAGAAATATTGAATACACATATGCTGGCATTAAATAGAGTCTAGAGACTAAAATTAATTTTTAATCTTGTATAAGACATTTTTCTAAACTTCATCTTATTTAGGATTAAAATCAAGTTTTCTATTTTTTTAACTATGTCTTTTTAAACTTTGATGGGTGATTAAACCTTTGTTAATCAATATTATGTTTTGGTGTTTGCTCTTACATTGTTATTAAATTTTGATATAAATATACTTCCGTTTCCTTATTTATCTAGATTACTTAGGTAAGATAATATTCTCATATAACTGATATATTAGAAATTATTACTTATTTAAATATTTATTTTAACATCTGTAACATAACAATTCTTCAATTTATAAAATTTATATCTGGTTTGGGCAGACTAAATGGAAGAGGTAGAGATAACTTCCATCTCTGAATTACATCCGTATACAAACACTGCGAAAATAAAAGGTCGCGTGGGTAGAATATGGAAATCAATAATTCCCGGAACTATTCAAAAATACGCATCTCTGCACTGCATTCTGCTTGAGGAAACGGTGAGAAAACAATCTTTTATTATTTTAATCAACAATTATAACCAAAATGATTATTTAATAGATTAACATTTTTGTTTCTCATACTCTTTTATGTATTCAATAATCAATCTTAAATATATAGAGATGATACTCCATTATTAGTTTTACATCATTCTTTCATTCCATAAAATGAACAAGACATTTTTTTTCCAGCAACATCCTATAAGGTATTCAGATTGGTAATCAACATAGAAATCAAATATTTTGAAACGAACTTGACTCTGTTTATACTTATATATTATTTCAGTTTCTTAATTTTTTTTAAATATTGCTTCAAATAACTTAACTATTTTCGTTCATTCTATCTCTTCATGTTATTGCATCTCTCCATGTTAACAATTTAATGTATCCATATCAATAGATAATATTTATTTCAATTTGTATATTAATCTCCTTTTTAACTTTGTTCCCTTTTCTTTTTTTACCGTTCCCTTTATTTACATAACCAACTATAAAGGTTCCACATCAGACATTGACTACGAGACTATAGCGTCAAAAATTGAACTCGGTGGTTGCTATGAAATCACAAATTTTAGGACTACTAGGATAAGAGGCCAGGACAATGTAGTACCGCATGATGCTCAGCTTTTATTTAGTGGTAAAACAGTCTTCAAAAAGCTGTCAAATGTGTTTCCACCCATTCCCCGGCACCGGTTCTTTCTACAAGATTACAACACGCTTTATCCCCGCTTGAACAAAGTTGACATTCTTACAGGTGATATTATTATACATGGTGAGTGTGTGTGTGTGTGTGTGTGTGTGTATTTCACAACGTCCTTATATTTACCTTTTCAATTACAAGATTTCATTGGTAATCTCACTGCATTGCAATGTTTGAAACAAAAAGAAATTAATCAGAGGCTAGCATACAAGTGTGACATACATATTCAAAATGTCAAATTATTCCTTTTTTCTTATCACTCTCATTATAAATTGTTTTCAAAATTTGTCTTATGTTCAAAAACATGTATATATGTATTTGTTTCTAATTTGTTTTCTCTGCAGAAGGGAACAACTCAGTGTTACACTATGGGCAGATATTGCAGAGGATTTTTGTTCTTCATCTGTGGAAACACTACCTCTTCCGATTTTTGTCATTTTTACAAGGTTAAGAGTCAAGCTTTATCTAGGTACTTGACTTAATTAAAACCAAACTTTTGTATCTTTATTTTCTTTCTTTTTTTGATATAGCTTTATCTAAATTGTTTAAATCTTTTCTCCTCACATGATTTTATTATATTTACATCCTGCAATTATCATATCTCTTTGTTCTATAGTTAATCAATTAATTTTCAAATACCTGAATAAATTAGTTGTCAATCACTATTATTAATTATTTTCATGTTTTATTTTCAGCTTTTTAAAACTTTGTGCCCTCCAATTACAATCGTAGTGCCACAACTAATTGTTCCATGCCATTCCGAAACTTGGCTTATGTGAGTAAAAGTATTTACTGGTGTTTTCTTTACACTTTCTTATTATTATTTTTCAATGCATAGATAAAATTGTGATGAACAATACTGGCTGCTCACTCTTCTTTGTTGATCCGGATATTCCAGAAGTAAATGCATACAAATCAGTGTAAGTATTCATATAAGTCTAAAAACAAAATTATACTGTGTTTGCTGTTATAAGAGCAAAACAAATACTAAATTTTATCAAGTTATTCAAATATTATTGCATTTTCAATTCTCTAGGTTTGCAAATTGTAAAGAGCCTATAAAAATATTGGCACCCTCCTCAAGACAAGTGAATGAGGCTGAAGTTTTACACATAGCCAAGAAATTAACAATTGATGAGGTGGCTTTTCTAGATCCTGATTTGTACAAGGTATAAAATCTAATTTATTACATCTCTTCACTACAAAAAAAATGAGCACTGCACATAATAAATTATATGTGCCTTTTGAGGCCAAAAAGCACTGACATTTGTGCTCATAGACCAATAGCAACAGTGCAGCAACTAAGTTTGTATATGTGCCCTCTATGGGTGTCACCATTACTTATAGCACACAATATGATGTTTTGTGCCCAAAGCTAAGCACAGATACAACCCTTATTGTGTCTCACCTCTAATAAGGGCTACTGAATGTATGGTGTAAGATGGGCACAATTGCTATTTTAAAGGCTTAGATTGCTGTATAAATGTTAAAGCAAGGGCACAACTTTAAAATTGTGCCACTATTATATTTTAATAAATACAATAAAACTCCAGCACAATTGAAAATTTGTGGCATAATTGGATATTTTTATTTAAACATGGAAATCATCAGGTTGCTCACAAAACCTAATTTCCACCTAATTTTAGAAACTTACAAATCATCCATTACAAACTAAACATAAATCAACATTAGCACTAAAATAGTGAAGTTAATATTATTACATAACCCATGTTCTCGGCTAAGACTGATTCATGCAACCTAACAATACAACCCATCCAAATGTTAAACCAAAATACATGTTATTCTATGCTGGACATACCCGGGATTCTCTATATACAACAAAATATAACATATCCAAGCTTGTATCCCCAATTCAAACATACTAATGGTTAAACCAACAATATATAAACAAAATACACATCTACAAGGGCTGCTTGATGACAACTAACCAGTATTCTCACTTTGCCAGTCCTTATGCATCATAGCACTAGAAATTGGAGGTCCACACTACACATTCTTGTCATTTCCACCTTCGAAACGCGTTGAAATCTGAGCGTGTGAGCTTCCACACCCTTGCTGCTGAGTTGAAGTACTTTGTAAAGCACCCACTCCAAATGAACCAATGTTGATGCCTACATGTGCCAACATGGCTTTCAATTGCTCAGCCATTTGCACCTTTGCTAACCTCATATTCTCCTCTTGTTCAGCCCTAAGCCTTTGTATGCTTTCTTCTTGCTCTCTTTTCATCTTTTCCGCTTTCTCATTTGCCTCATGCATCATACGAGTCATTTTTTCTTCCGCAGCAGCAGTGGCTTGTTTCTGAGCTTCATAAGCTTCCCAAAGATACTTCACTTCCCTAGAAATACCTCGATATTCAGTAACAATTCCTAGTACATCTGCCCAACCAACTCCAAGGCCAAAGCCTCGCACTTGATTTCGCTTCTCCAGGCCCAACACTTCTGCATAAATCCTATTACGAACCTCTGTTGTTACCTCATCACCACGCTTACGAACCTCCACTTCCAGATTTTCAAACGCCAACTGTTTGAAAAAGCCTTACTAATTCGTAAATGCATAAAATTTCATTAAAGGTTGCTGGAAATAAATTTGGTCAAGTGAAAATGTACAAATTACCATCATTCTAGCAGATTCATCATCAACTGGGAGTTGCTTAGGTCCTCTTGTGTGTGTCATTTTGAAAAAAGTCACACAATCAGGTTCATTTCCATCATGTTCTTCAGCCTAAGACACAAAAAAAATCCCAAAAACAACCACAATCATTAAACAATCACAGTTACAATGACTAAAACTATAGTGCAGTATATATAACACACAAACATCAATGAGGGTAATAACCGCTGTTCTTGAAAAATTGGAAGAAAAAAATACTTTAGTTTATGTCAAATGTATACTCATTTGAACTAAAATTAAATGTGAGATATAGTTTTTGAGACATTTGGATATTTGTATTGATCTCGTACATTAAATACACATGCATGTCAATCCAGTTATCATTGACAGGATTGGGACATGATGACTACTTAATGCTTTCATTTTGTTCATGCATTAACCTGAATAACTGCAGTCTTCTTTTTAACAACGTCTTCTTTTTGCTGAACGTCTTCTTTTTCACAAGACTACTCCATTACTCGGACATTATTACTTTTTGGATAATGTATTATCAATTTGAGGCAGGTCCATGCACAATTAAGAAATATCCTATTACGATCCCTAAACTAACCTATGATACAAAATGAGGAACAAATCACAAAAACTAAGTCAAGTTTTAACCATGTACTTATAACAGGAATGAAAACAAGACTAAGATTATGAGTTAATCATGAGATATGTTCACTATCTGTAGCATTATTCTTGTAACTTTATGTTCATCTTTATAAATTATAAGATATAGTGACTATCTTCAGTACTATGTAAAACAAGTATTCATAGCAACATCAAATTATAATAGTACAAGATCCACTCACATAATCATTCCGTATTTGAGCAAAAGTTGTTGTCCCAGTTGTGTGACTCATCTTTAACATCTTTCGATTCTTGGCATTCGTTGCACATCTCCACTGGATCACAACAAATAAAGAACACCACAAAGGAAAATACTCATTTTATCAAACCTTATATTTCGTTTCAACTACGGTTTAATAAAGTATAGTAACTATAGTGTTGAAAAGTTTTACAAACCTTATTTTCAATTTTATCCCAATAAGCTACCAAGGTTTACCATTGTGTCTGGATTACCCTAGAATCATTGCAATGCTTCCTCTGCTTGGAGTTCTCAAAGGGAACATAATACAACTTACGGAGTTTTGCCCTCCATGTCCTGAAACGATCATGCAATTTTGTTTCCACAATAACCCTGACTTTCTCCTCCTTGCCAACAGCTCTTGGATTTCTCCAGTCTATAGTGGCCTACATAAACAATAATGAAGTTGTGACACAAGATTGTAAGCATCCAACAAGTCAAATTTTACAAATCAGCATCAATACCTGGACCAATGACCACACTCGATCAAGTTTCGAAGATTCTATTTGGCGCTAATCAGGTGAATCAATTGGGGTCATTCCACCATCACGAGCCAACATGGCTATGTAGCGCCCAAATCTGGCCACATTGTCACGAGGAGAAATAGCTTGACCGAATCTATTAAAGTTCAATTTTTTGCACCTCCCCCTACCCTACCGTATTTTGTTAACTCCCCTATTCCTCTTTCGAGTTGTGGGTGACAAAGAAGTAGAGCCACTCGATTGCGTATGTCGACTACATGTCTCATGGGGTTGGTTGGTTGCAAATGTTCATTTTCGGTGACTATACCAAATTGGAAGTGTGGTTGAGTTCCCATAGATGCCAAAAATGCATCATCATCAAGCATCATATTAGCCATCTACATTGCAAATTGCAAATGAAGTGTAATCAACAAGAACTATTCATTTACACCAACAAGAACTATTTCTTTACACCAATGAATATACAGGTAACATCAACAAGTTCTGTAACGATTCAAATTATCTACATTTTATCATCATGCATAAATTATCCTTAAATAAAAGTGACAAAATCTTTTCATTAAGACATACAATTATTGATAGAAGAAAAAAGATGAACACACTATATGATGCCACCATGTACTGTAACCATCATGTGACTTTTGAGTTGAGTGATCTTTGTCGAGGTGATCATCAAAGAAAGACCTAAGATTAACGGCTGGATCACAATGTGTAGTGTCTTAGAAGAGTTATAGTTTATATTGTGCATTCATTTAATGAACCACAAATCAAATACCAAAAGAGCCATGAATATGAGTACCATGGAATCTGAACACTTAATAGTCACGTAGAGCAGATCCAGTTTTATCGCAGTGGTGTAAAGCAATCATGCTTATGCACCATGGTGGAGGTTTGATCCCCATCGATTTCTCTATCCCTTAGTAATTAGTTATTTAACTCACTGACGTTATGGATGGTAAAAATTAAAAAAAAAAACAAAAACAAAAACAAAAACAGGGTCACATAGTAATAGGAGTATGATCGATCCAGGGATGATGGATGTACTCGCACACTCTATTCTATCTGTTCCCTATGAGGGATACTTATCTGAAAGACAATTGGGATGGTACTGGTAGGGAAATCCCTCATAATTTCAATGAAACCTGTAATCCCAAAGACCTGCACCCATCCTAGATTCTTAATCCCAAACCCACTGTCCTCTGAAACCCACTGTCCTTAAACCATAAACCATATTCGACAAAATAAACAGCCTACTTGACCTTAAACCCTAAAGAATAGAAACCCATTGAAAAATTGAAATTCAGAAACCTTACCTTATCTTGGGCCTCTTGTGTGTCGGTGTGTGTCGCCAGAAGACAGAGGAGTGCCTTTGAACTGGACAGAGGAGTAGCCTTGAGGTGGACAGACTCCATGGAGGAGTGGATTCGAACTGGACGGAGGAGCTGGAATGAGCGTCGTTATAATTTTGGGAGAGTGAGGGTGAGACGGACTAAGAAAGGGTGGAATGGAAGCTTTCTAGTTTCTAACCCTTTAATATAGCTACTATTTTTTTAATTAATATTTTAAGAGTGAGTGGGCACAATTTTGGGATGAGGTGGGTTTAAATCAGATTGTGGCAAACCAAGATTTTGAATTTGGTGGTGGGAACTTAATATAAAAGAGGGAGAAGTCCAATTTAAAAAAATAGAGGGAGAATCCAATTTGGAGAAGGGGAAACTTAATATAAGTTCAATTTTATAAGTCATTATTAGTTATAGTCCAACTTAATTTGTTTTATTTTTCGGGTGAGGTCCAGTGATTAATTATCCACATAAGCTTATTTGTATTAGATTGCCAAATTTACCCTTAAATTGATTAATTAAGTAATTGCTGTTTATTTTTTGATTTGTGATTAATGTTAATCTTATCCTTAATTATAGGATTAGGGATTTAAATCTCCATTTTTCTTCTCATTACCCAAACCGTTCATTT